>NC_133755.1:0-680000 GCF_036562045.2 Rhinolophus sinicus
TGAAATAGTCATAGTTCTGCCAGACTTCTCAGAGGAGACCTAGAAGGTCTGGGATGGCGGGGTACAGCACAGTGGCTGCAGCCGGGGGCCCCACTCTGCACCCAGCCATCCGCCTGAGTGGGCGCCTCTGAGGCCCTGGCATTGCTGCTCGAGCTCCCCTGCGTGGCTTGGGCGCAGTCCCTCTGCTCTCCTCACTACTATTTTACAATGTCTGTCACGTCCTATAACATTACCACCATGCACTGCACCACGAGAGCCCTTACTGTATTGAGGACATTTGCATGCTGCCAAGTGTGATCTGTGGGGCAGCGCTGCCCGCCGGAGTCACCCAGCAGATGGTGGCAGGGGGGCAGCTGGGGAGGGTGCCTTTCCCGCAATGGAAGCAGCCTGTGCATCTGAGAAGTTGTCAGGCCCTTGGGCCCCTCCCGGCGTTTGCTTCTTGGAAACCAGCCTGGCACAGACTTTGAACCAGGCAGACGTGGGTTCGAACTCCCACTTCGCCAACACATCAGCTCCGTGACCTTTCTGTCCTGAGCTCTCATGTGTGACATGATGGCCCTCGTGGGCTGGCAGGAGGGCTGCCTGGATGGAATAAGCGCTGCTCAGCATTTGGTGCTGGCCCTGCTGCTGGGGGTTCCGGGGACGGCTGGCTTCCCTGCCGACCTCTGGTGACGAGCCTCTCCCCGAGCAGGTCCCCCAGGTGCAGGCCTCAATCTCGGCTCTGTGTTTCCTTTCTGCCACAGAAACTTCTGGCCCTCCTTGGTCCTGACCACACAACCTTCCCCACTGGGCAGGAAACACCCCAAGCTGCCCTAATGTAGGGCAAGGTGAAAATGTCAAACCAAGCACTTAAAATTCTCATGCCCTCACCGCGCTTGGACATTCACTTCTCCAATTGGGAACTGCAGTGAAATTGACACACTGGCATCCAGATGTGTGTTAACCAAGACTCCGTCTCTTAGGGTACTGACCTTCCCTCCCCTGATGAGGGGGCCTCAGTGTTCACCCTGAAAGTTCCCGGCAAACAGGGACCGTGGTCCCCATAAGACAGGACTCAGAACACACCTGCACAGACGACGCGGGGTCTGCCTCCCAGGCCTCCAAGCGCTCGGAGGGAGGAGCCACATGATTGCTTTTTAAATTTACTTTTTGCTAGAGTTGACCTACAATATTAGTTTCAGGCATACAGCAGTGACTTGCCATTTATTTGCCTTATGACGTGGTCGCCATAGTAAGTCTAGTACCCACCTGTCACCATACAAAGTTATATCATCGACTATCTGAGCTGTACACACACCCCATGATTTGCCCTGTAACTGGGATTCTGTGCCTTTCTTTTCCCTTTACCTCGGACAACCACCAATCTGTTCTCTGTGAGTCTGTTTCTGTTGTGTGTGTTTTTAAATCCACATGTAAGTGAGATCATATGGTGTTTGTCTTTTTTTGTCTGATTTAATTCACTGTGCTAGGTCCCTCCATATTGTCTCAAATGGCAGGATTTCATTCTTTGTTTATGGCTGAGTAATACTCCATTGTATAAATGTACCACCTCCTCTTTATCCAGTCGTCTGTTGATGGGCACTTGGGTTGCTTCTATGTCTTGGCTGTTGTAAATAATGCTGCAGTGAACACGGGGGTGCAGATATCTTTTCGAATTAGTGTTTTGGATTTTTTCACGTAAATACTCAGAAGTGGAAATGATGGGTCAGAAGGTAATTCTATTTTTAATTTTTTGAGGACCCTCCATACTATTTTCCATAGTGGCTGCACCAATCTGCAATCCCACCAACAGTGCAGGAGCGTTCCCTTCTCTCCACAGCCTCACCAACATTTCTTGTTTGTTGATTTATTGATGATGCCATTCTGACAGGTGTGGGGGTGTCGTGCGGGAGACCCTGCTCGCTGCGCCATTTGTCGTGCGGGGCATCAGGCGGGTTCTCTGCTCCCGCTCCCCATACAAGAATGCAGGATATGGTGGGGCCAAAAAGGAACACCCACGGAGCCATAGGTAGGGGAGTCATACCACTATGGTCTCACTGGAGGCTGGGTTCACTGGACGTGCGACCTGCTGTGCGTTTTTCTGCCAACCGACCGACGACTCTCCTCCACTCCCCTTGACTCTCCTCCGCTCTCCTCGGCAATCCTCGGCTCTCCTCCGTAGCCGCAGCAGTTATATTAGCGGCCAATTGGCTAACTGGCCACAGCTGACGGCCAATCAGCCATAGCAGACGTAGATGGTAGACGGCCATCTACCACCCGAGCCAGCACCCTTCCACGTGAGGCCGAGAGCCTGTAAACTACTTTCTGGGGCTCTGTCCCCACAGAGGAGGTATCTCATTGTGGTTTTAATTTGCATTTCTCTGATGATTAGTGATGTTGAGCATCTTTTCATGTGTCTGTTAGCATCTGTGTGTCCTCTTTGGAAAAATGTCTGTTCAGGTCCTCTGCCCATGTTTTTATTTGGATTTTTTGGGGTTTAGTTTTATGAATTCTTTATATATTAGGTTAGTGTAAAAATAATTGTGGTTTAAAAGGTTAAAAATAATTGCAAAAACCACAATTACTTTTGCACCAACCTAATATTTTTTATATTAACCCGTTATCAGATGTATCATGAGCAAATATCTTCTTCCATTCAGTAGGTTATCTTTCATTTCATTGGTGGTTTCCTTTGCTGTGCAAAAGCTTTTTAGTTTGATGTAGCCCCATTTGTTTATTTTTTCCTTGTGTCGCCCTTGACCAAAGAGACAGATCCAAAAAATTCTGCAAAGACCAATGTCAACGTGTTTGTCGCCTAAGTTTTCTTCTATGATTTTTATAGTTTCAGGTCTCACATTTAACTCTTTTATCCATTTGGAGTTTATTTTTAAATGTAGTGACAGAAAGTGAGCAGCTTCATTTTCATACACGGATCCAGTTTTCTAAGCACCATTTATTGAATAGACTGTCTTTACCCCACTGTATATTCTTGCCTGCTTTTGTTATAAATTGACCACACAGGTAAGAGTTTATGTCTGGGCTCTCTATTCTGTTCGTTGATCTATGTCTCTGTTTTTGAGCCAGTATCGTGCTGTTTTGATTACTGTAGATTTCTAGTATTGTTTGCTGTCAGGTATTGTGATGCCTCCAGCTTTATTCTTCTTTCTCAGGATCACTGTGGCCACTTGGGCTCTTTTGTGGGAGAACCCTAGGATCTCTCACATCATTTCCATCCTTGAAAGTCTGTGGTCCTAGCTGACTGGGTCTCTGCCCATCTCTAGATGCCCACATGGGCATTCTGACACCTCACATACACCTGCAAGGAAAGCTGTGTGAGAATACACTCTCGGCACTCTGGAAACACCCCTTTCTGAACTTTGGATGCTGCAGTTCCAACTTGCCAAACAGCTAAGGACAGAACATGGCCCTCAAGTCCTGATAACATCAGCCTGGCTTGTCCCAGCTTGAGCCCAGCTGCTCAGCTCCGAGGACGTCCTAGAGTTTCATGGGTCAGAAAACCACCACCCTTCAGGAGAGCTGGCCTGTGAGTCATTGTTCATTTGCTATATCGACTCTTTTTATTTATTCTTTTCTTAAGTTAAAAAAGTGGATTTCTAAAAGCCCAGGGAAATCCCTTACAACAACCTTCTGACCAGAGACAGACCAAGTCCTGAGGCCCCATTTGTAATGTGCTCTGCTTTTTATTCCATTTAGAATTCAAAGCTTTAAACGGCCAGCGTGAAGGATCTCCAGGGACTAAAATAAACCTCTCGGGGGACAAATGTACCACTTATAATTTGCATGATGTCCTTCCCTGTGGCTTGATTCATTTTATGATTTCGACTTTGGGTTCCACGTGTGGTTCAGATGGCCTCCCTCTCTCCCTCTGTGTGTTACCCGTCTCTGTCACGTAGTTTCTATCAACTATTTATTATCTACCCAACCGTCCTTACTGAAGACCTGACCCTCCTGCTAGAATGCAAGCCCATCCGGGCAAGGAGCTTGGGTACTCAGCCCTGTGATGACCACATGTCGTGCCTTCTGCTCAGTCCTCAGCGTCTTGTCCCTGATTCAAGGGACTGTGGCTCAGGTGCAGGGTTGTTGCAACACCACTAGGTGGACACAGCACCTGGGCTTAGCAGGTAACTGTGATTTCCTGTGCTGGCACTTGTCCACACTGAGCATCAGACAGGACACACTGAGATCCACGTCGTCCCAGATCTGTACCTGTGTTTCAGAGTCTCGCTTTCTAAGGAAATTAACATTTTATTGGGAATTAAAAATGAATAGCTATTAATGGTTTAATACACTCTCTCCTTCAGAAAGCATTTCATAATCATGACAGTTTTCAAGGAGATACACAAAGATGACAGTCAGCTGTAGAACTGGGGCGCTGAAGCAGAGACATGATGACACTGTCATTGGATGGCAGCCTGTGTTCTGGTGCTCCTGTATTTTCTCCCCTTCAGCTGCTCCATGACACTTCTGCAGTCAGACTTATAAGCTCCTGGCTGAGAAATCAACTTCCTTCTTACTCAATATTTCCAACATGGAACATTTAAACATTATTCAGATCTATTAATTTCATCACTAAAAATGCAAGCAAAATTCAAACACCTAACCACTGTGCATCACCTCATTGCTTCCTGTTTTATTGAGTTTTCAAAAAGGGCAACTGAAAGCTAAGAACTTGTTCAGCTGAAGGAAGAAAAGGTAACTGCAGTTAGAATCCATGACGGGGCCACCCTGGTAAATGGGACAGTTTCTGCAGCACCCTGGGATCTGACCATTGTCTTCATGGAAATACAGTGATGGATTTATTCTCCTCAAG
Organism: Rhinolophus sinicus; assembly: GCF_036562045.2. Taxonomy (NCBI): domain Eukaryota; kingdom Metazoa; phylum Chordata; class Mammalia; order Chiroptera; family Rhinolophidae; genus Rhinolophus; species Rhinolophus sinicus. The sequence goes on from NC_133755.1 coordinate 4,811, forward strand.
AATGCCTATCTTGGGATGCTTGCAAAGGTTTGAGCATAAGCTACTGAAGGACTGAAAAAGAAAGCGCCTGCCTCAGTGCAGTGACTGACCCGAGAGCTCCCCGCCTGCCTCACTCCGACCAGCTCCAAGCCGAGCAGGTTCTGAGGGCAAAGCGCATCTCTGTACCGTGGTCCTCACTAGGGATTGACTATCGGGAAAAGTTACACACTGCGCTTCCATTTTCACCTTTGTGCTCATTCTTCAATGATGATAATATAAAAAACACAGGGGAAAAAAACTTCTTAAGCAAAAGACTGATGAAACAATGAAAGAAAAACAATGTTCTAAATATGCAACACTGTTTTTACTGCATCCCATCTCCAGTGAGGAGACGACAGATGCCATGTGACTCACCTATGACAAGTACTGGTGCTCATGTCTACTGATAATCTGATGAGATTGTATCAGGAAGAAAGGAAGGAAACAGGATATGAGAAGTTATAACAGGCACAGTCTTGCTTCCATTGTGTTCACACTGCACAAATTCTTAAATTCATATGAATCAATGGTAAAGATACTTTATTTCTTTCAAACAGATTACACAATATTGCCCTCCAGTTGCAAGTAGCATGTAGGAAACAGTCTGTTTAGAAACTGCAATAAAAGTTTACGAGACCTGATGTTTTACGGCATCACAGACCCAGATGTAACCACACACCTAACGGCTAACCAACTGAAAGGGTCAGCGTCTAGCAAACCCTTCTTTTTATTCCAGTGTCACTGACCAGTAGATCAAAAACTATACACATACGTCTAGAATAAGGAAGCTTTCCAGCCAGAGGCACTGCTAATCCCTACCGTGTATTGGTGAAATCGACTGCTGTCAAGCTATTTTCCTGCTTTACCCTGTTTTTTCCTTTCTATCATGTTTAATTGTATTACTTTATATGCTATTCTTTCATGAGCAAATGACACTATTTTGCCATACAAACTATTGCTCATTTCTGTGAAAAGCATTACAAGGTTTTTCATTCACACTGAGCTGCAACATTTTGTTTTCTCCCAAGTGACTCAGCAAATTGGGATAATTCCCGGTTACAAAAGGACTTCTCACCTCCAGTCACACACTCTGAACAGAACAGAGGGGCGTTAATCCAGCTCCCTCCCATTGCAGTCTGTGGACACCCTGCTCCTGGTTTCACACCGTCCCTCACGTCTACTTCCAGAATCCCCTAGAGTGATTCTCTCCTGCACTTGTACCCTGTCAAGAGCAAGTGCTTCTGGGAGATCTTGGTGGTTTAAACAGAAACCAGTATTTTAAAAAATGTTTTTCATCTATTATATGGATGATGAGTCTGCACCACTAAAATAAATTTCACCTAGGTTTCAGTTCATCCTATTCTGACAGTAGAAAGGCAATAAACAATTATATTTAAAGCATTCACATATAAAATTAATGGAATACCTGCAAATGAGTAAACTGAGTATATGAAGAAATCCTATAAAAAATTCCTCTCATCTTGGACAAGTCTTCTTTAAGTGCAACCCAGTGAACAGCAAAATAGAAGGATTTTTAGAGAAACAACTGGGGGGAAATTATTAGAGCAGGGAATACGCTGTCTTTAAATGGACCCTGCTTTGAGAGAGGCACGTCTGTCAGCCAACAGAGACTCCAAAAAACGTGCATGAGGGACTTGCTTGCAAACTAATCATTTTGTACCGAGCCCACAGAATTGCGAACACTGTTTACAGGCACAGGTTGAAAATACAATTAACAAATACAAAAAGATCTCCAGGAGAAAATAGAGAAAGTGAGAAAGGAGCAAGTAATTTAAAATGATACATTTAAAGCTAAAACTGCATGAAGTGAAGACAAATTATTTGAAGAGCAATGACTGTGTAAAATAAATATTTTTTAGTAAAAAAATATTTAAGTAACTCAAAGACCTCCTCTCACAGTAAAAGTTAAGAAAATACAATACAATATTAAATACAAACATAACAAATTGAATTGGTTGAAAAATTTTTTACCATTGAGACACTCATTTCTCTCCCCTCCATATTCTTCTCTATTTTTGACCCTGAAGAGATATTCGATAAAACGCAGAAAGCTGTGAAACAGTTGACCGGATGACAATGTTTCTTTGGGTCGTCGTCAATGCTACAAAATTGCTCTGGAAGGTTGCGCGTCTGCCTGCTAGCTGTTCGTTTAAACTGCGAGTGTCCCGCGCGCCTTCAGAGTTGGGGCGCAGGAACTCGGAACCACAGTCTGTCTCCAGCAGCCGCGTGCGTACAAGGGCGAGCTGGGGCGCATCTGGGGCGCCTGCGACAAGGCTTCCCTCTCCTTTGCGAGGAGCCGGGAGGCGCGCTGTGGACGGTGCTGCGGGGACGTGCTGGCGGCGGGACGAGGGCAACGCCGTGCTCCTGTCCGCGTGCAGACGTGTTTCCCAGCGGGTCCTCAGTCCACCTGATCTTTCAATCCCACACGTGTCCATAAGCCCACGGTAGCGGCATTAATGGAATGACCCTAGGTGACCTGAAATGTGCGGAGTCGTGAAACACGACCAGTTGCCCTGGGACGGACGTGCTGCTGAGCAGCGGAGCTCCGTGTGGGACGGCACAGTGTGACGCGTGTTTACTGTGCCGGCCAGAACTTGGCCAGTCCACGGTGACTGGCGGCAGAAAACACCCTGGCTCTCTTGGTTTCTGGGTGCTTTGCTTTTGTTTCTTTGTGAAATCAGTATAGTCACCGTTAAAACGCATCACGGGGCCTCTTAGCATGCCCCTCAGAAAGACGCCCCTGAAGACCCTTGCCTCTGGGGACAAGGGCGCGTGTGCAGGAGCATCGGCTGTGTCATCACAGCAGTAACTCCGCTCAGTCCTGGTTTCCAAGATACAGGGTCCCATCTTCTCCGCAGCATTTCCAACCTTCTGAAATGACAAGCTTCTTCAGTGAGGTTCTTCATTCTGCGGAAGGAGCAATCAATCGTGTGGTCACCGGGGCGCACTGGACAACACCTGCGGCAGTGAGGATGGCCCTGGTTCCCAAATCATCCATGACATACAAAGCCTCGCTTCCTGAGGTGTAAGGAAAAGCATAATCCACACCTGTCCAGGACACATTGCCAGGCCACACGTTATGCTCCAAAATCTGCTCCCTGCGATGATCTTTGGTTTTGTGACATTTTCTGCATTTTAAAACATGTTTGCACTTTAAATTTTGAAAAGAAGTTGGTAGCCTTAGTAAAGACAGCTATCATCTTGTTTCTCTGAAAGAACAAATATCCATGTGTCTTTTTCTGGACTATCAAAATGTGTGTTTGCCTCCAAGGACTCCTGAAGCAGTAAAGACACGTCCCGTGACTGGTGGTAAGGCCAGTGGTGCCATCACAGTGCTGAACAACAAAACAGAAAACAAGGCAGGCAGTCCAGATACATACTTGCAAGCAAACAAATTCCAGCGTTTTCTAACATAAACCTCTCTGAAAAGGCCCAGGGGCTGGCCTGAAGGGGGGGAGGAGCAGCGCTCACGGCTGGGCTCCTCAAACCACTTGTTTACCTAAAAGGCTGAGTTAAGATCTGCAGAGCCTCCAGCTGGTCAGGGGAGAAAGGAGCAGAGACTGGAAGCCGCTGGGTTTCCTCCTTCCACAGGGCATGGGGCACCCCGAGATACAGCTCCGTCCCATGGACTCTGTCCCACGGGCTCCATCCCATGGGCTCCGTCCCACGGGCTCTGTCCCACAGGCGTTCAGTGGCCCCCATAGGTGTTCTTTTTTATCAAAGAGAAATGTGAGAAGAACTGTGGAAGATCTGAGTTTTTTTCCCTGAAAATAAACAATGTTTGTCCCTAAGGAACCCCAAGGACAAGTTACCATTCTATTATAACAATGTTAAAATCAGTAACACATTCTTTGTAAAAGACCAACAATCAGAGAGACCTAACTTTTGGCAGGCCTGCCATTTTAATGAAGTGAAGGGCAGGAAGATAACTAAACACCAACAGACAGAAGAGCAATTTTCATGAATTACATGCTGGGAAACAGAACTCCGAAATTACCCACGTATGACTGTTACTCATAGGTCACCAGTAGATCAAGTGCATTCTCCAGCTGTGACTCTGAATTTTGAAAAGCAAACGTTTGTACTTCATGGGGTGATAAGCTGATGAAATTATTATCTAGTTCTGGATAGTATATTTTCATTTTAATTGACAATATCTCTACCTACCAAGGGGGAAAAAAATCTCCAAATAAAATACGTGTATTTTTTCACTCAGAAAGCATACCTTTGTTTAGCTCAAATTTTCTGAAATTTTCATGAAATCCTAAAATGAATCTGTATGGATTTCAACACAAGTGTCCTGATTAAACTAGAGAAAAATTACAGCTTGCATTCTTGGTCCCGTAGCTTCCAGAAGTTACAGCTTTAGTCTCAAGCCAGTAACACTGTGAGGACAGGTCACCTGCCCTTCTGCCCAGCTGCCACATGACCCTACGAAGGGGAGAGGGTCCCACCCTGTGCTTTGGGTCCTGGCTGTCCCCACTGGCTCTTCCTCAGAGGAGACTGTGTGCAGGCCTGTAGGTGTCGAGTCACAGGAGCTGTGATCAGAAGCAGACGTCATCTCAGTCCCAGGACACTCATTTCTCCCCACCCTCCAACTGGCCAGACATCAGGTCTCCTGGGTTGGGGTTTTAAGGAACAGGAGCTATGTTTTTGGTCTGAGGGAGTAAAACTGAAGTAAATATTTACAGTGCTGGTGAATGCTGAGGACATACAGAAAACTAGGTGGGTCCTTTGTGACCTGTGTCTCCTGTCTCTGAGCAATAATATGAAACAGCTCAGAAGGCAGGTGGCACTCGAACAAACAGGATCAAGGTAGAGGGAGGAGATGGTGTATAACGCGGACCTGTGTCCTGCAGATTCACCCTCAGTAGTTTCCTAACTCGGCTGTCACTTTCCCTCTTTCCTCAACTCCTCCACTTTGTCATAAGTGGAAGTTCTCACAGGCTAATAACCTCACTCCTTACATCTTTCCTAGGCTCAAACCGAAAAAGGGCCTAGGGAAGGTTATTTCATGGACTGAATCCTAAATTCTCTTTCAGGTCAAGGCTTTTGACATTGGAGCACTGTGGCGAGGGAGGAGGAGAGTCTGGGTTGATTATATTTGTATGGTGCCAGGTTTTATTTTGGTTTGTTTGTGCATCGTCTTGTTACTTAGATCTATTACCAACAAGTCCGCCTCTCTCTGTGCATGAAATGCAGTGCCTGTGGCAACCTGGGGGAAACTTATTGAAAAATTGACACTTTACCAACTCCAGCAGACAGTGTTGTTTTGTTTTCCTTCTCTGGGTTCCGATCATTAAATGTGGATACGCAGATTAGTGACTAGATACAGAATCATAAAGTGCAGAGGTTGGAGACCATCCTGTCTGCCTTTACACCATGGCCAATGGGAGCCTAGGCCGGAAGTGTCAGCGTGATGACTGACAGAGGACAGGCCTCCATCTGGGTCCCTCTGGGACCACGCCGAGCCCCTAAACTCTCATCGTCCACACCAAGGGGTGCATGGCACCTTCAGTTCATCTCACTCAGATAGACAGTCTGTGAAAAGCACACGTTAATTTTTTTTTTGTTATTTGTTTTTAAGTTTTGACTATCTATATACATTCTTTGGGAATTTAGTGGGAAATAATCTTCTATAATTTAAGGAAGAACTTAAGTCATGATCCGAATTCAAAAGAAACAATGAAATCCTCTCTCCTTGTTAATTTTCGCATCTGTACTAACCCATGGCCACTCATGGGACTTATTAGGCTGTTCTCAGTCCTCAGACACAGGTGACCTGGGACAAACATCTCTTGTGGCACCTCCCCCACCAGCCTAAAAACTGATACTGTGTCTTCAATTAGTTTTCTGATATGTCAAGGGCAGACAGGATACTTCCACCACATGAATTTCTTTTATTCACAGCACCTTGTCGCTGAAGGGTAACAGAAGAAAGGCTGCTGTCATGTTTAAGTGCTGGGTTCTCAAAGAGAACCCTGAAAAGCATGGTCTCCTCTCCCTTCTCTGTCCCCACAAATGCCCTCCCCACGTGTGCATGGAGGGGGGGGTAGCAGGTGACAGTGAGGATACGGTCCCTTAGCTCCTCAGTGAGAACTGGAGATCACCCTGTGATATTGGTGCCCCAGGCCGACAGATTCACCTCCTGTGTTAACAGAGGCCAGTAAACTAGAGTCGCAGCCCTGTCGGACTCTAAAACACAAGTGACCTGGTCCAGACCCCAAGCCAACAAACGGAAGTTCCTCGAGAACTAAGCAGCTCCAGTCACTCTACTAACAAAGCTCTTAAAGCAATTAAAACTCGATTTAGCCAGAGACCTTTCCAGGTAAACGCACGCCAAACTGCTACCAAGGCCCTGTGGAGCTCCCCTTCCCCACCACGCGCGCAGGTGGCGGCGGGAGGACCGAGCGCACAGCCAGCCCTTCTGTGGAGGGGAGATGGCAGCCGCCCAGGGCTCCAGGCGAACCATCAGCTAGGACCAAACCTCAGGACGCCCACGGGTCAATTTCCACAGGGACGAGGGCTCCCAGGCTAGCTTCCACGCAGGAAATAATAACAGCAGAGGTGAAAAACTGCTTTCTGACAGCATTTTATAACTCCGATTTCTCTTTTCATAGAACTAAGCCACCGGGATGGTGTTAAGGCACAGAAAACCTTTGCAGGCAGTCAGAAGCAGTGCATGCAAAAGACACGGGACCTGCAGGGACCAGGCCGCTGGCCATCCTGCTCTGCAGCAGCGGCCACTCACACGCGAGGCACCTCGTCTCAATCTCTAGGGTCCCGAACAACGTTAGAGAACTGGCTCCATCCAAATCGGTCACCCCCCCCCCCCCAGGCCTTCACAGAAGGCGCACAGACACCCCTCCGGAGCTCACACCTTGGGTCCGGGTCTCCCGGGCACAGGCGGTCACAACAGAACCTGCAGCCCCTGGCTGGGGGTCTCCTTGGCCTTCTTGCAGGTGTACAGCCAGCGGATGATGCGGGCGTTCCTCTCGATGACCGACGGAGCGCTGGGCACCTGCTCGGTCAGCTCTTCCTCCTGCAGCCCCTCGTCACCGCCGCTGTGCCGCGAGAAACCGCTGTCGGAGGTGGCCACGCTCACGCTGCGGACCTTGAGGGCGAGGCGGTCCGACCCCGCAGAAAAGTTCTCCCTCCCGAGCGCCTCTACCACCTCGGGCTCCAGGCCACAGTACTGGAAGAAAGTGTCCATTTCTGCCAAAGACATGGAGAAGCGGGAGCTGAGGTCCGACTGCGATCTGTGCAGGCCCCGACGCCTCGCCCCTAGCGGCTCCGGGCTCAGCGGTGCGGCTGGGTCTCTGGCGGGCGCGGCGGGCGCCGGGGGCGCGGCTGGGTCTCTGGTGGGCGCGGCGGGAGCCGGGGGCGCAGCGGGCGCCGGGGGCGCGGGGGCAGCTACCGGGCCGGGCTTGGTGAGGGCGGCCTCCTCGCCCCTGGCCCGGCCCTCCTCTCCCACTGAGGACGTCTGGTGGGGCGCCGGTGTCCTGTCCTTGCCCGGCCCCTGGAAGAGCTTCTTCACCAAGCCACCCCTGAAGTTGTCGGTGCCCGGTCCGCGCACGAACTCGCATTTCTGCCGGTAGATGACCAGAGAATCAGGCCTCAGCGGCTTCCGCGCTATAACCCTGCGCGCCACCGCACCGGGGACGTGGGCCGGAGGCTGAGGGTTGCTCGCCGGCCCTTCACAAGCCCCAGGGCTACTGCCCTCAGAAGCCGGGCCCTGTTCGACCCCGGGGCGGCCCTGCACATACTTGGCACGGTCGGCCGCCAACCTCTCCACTGCGCTCCTGCGCGCTGGCTCCGTCGCATCCCGGTTCCGTGGGGCCTCGGGGAGCCGCTCAGTTCGGGGTGCGTCCAGGGCTGGCAGAGCACGCATCTTCGTCGCCGGCAAACCAGCTAGGTCTCCTGTCGAAACGCTCTCTCTGGTCGCGGCACCAGTCTGTCCCTGGGCCAATTCCGAAGTTCACGCAGGGTGGGGACCGGCGCCCGGTGCCGCCGCCAGCCCCGGAGTCTGGGCGAACACGAGTCCGCACCGATTGGCGAAATGCGCCAGGACCCGCCCCACAGCTCCTACCCGCCCAGCTTCTGGCGAAGAATCCCTGGGTCCTCACCTCACCTTCCGCCCAACCCCGCCCCGCCGCTCCCATCAGGCCCGCTCCTCACCTCCTGCCCCCTCCCCCCCCCTACCGCCGGGCCCTGCGATCCTGGCGGGGAGGGTCAGGCTGTGCCCCTGGGCTGAGGAACGGGGAGGGACCGAATTGGTTCAGCCCCAGGAGTCAGCCAGCCTGCCCTGGGCGGGCTGTGGGTCACTGCTGGTCGCTTGCATTTCCGGAGTGGAAGATGGCAGAACAGACAACCCCCACCCCTGGGAAGGATCTCAGGTCCTTTGAAATATTATGGTGACATCAGCATGTTAGGAAACTTTTCACTTCAGTTTCCTAAGTCTCTACCTGAGCACAAATTTTGATTATCACAACGGAAACGGATATTAAAGGAAAGAAAATGCCTCCGGAGAGGCTCAGTCCACGAGTTGGGTAGAAAGCACCCAGGAACACACAGGCACGTGGATTAGTTCCAGACACGGTTACTGGCGGCGAGAGCCCTAACCAGACCCACGCACGGTGCAAGAGCTCAGAGGGCAGGCTGGGGGCGGAGGCCAGGCTCAGTGTCTCGGAGGAAACCTGACCAAATGCGTACAGTGACTGCAGTTCTTACTGTAACCAAGGCAACGGAGGCACCAGGCAGTGGATCAACCTAGGAATGCCAAAACTGTAAGAGAAAGTATTTCCAAAATTCCGTTTATTTCCAAAAGCTGGACATAGAACTAAAAATATCTGCCGGAGTGAAATGTCCATGTTATTTATCTTTTGTGTTAAGGCCAACTCCAAGCCCTGCTGACCTTTCCAAGTTGTGCTGGACTCCTCCGCCTCCTGGGAGCCCCACAGGGGGCCCCTGAGCAGCAGGCAGAGGGTGCCTTAGGTCTGTGACTAATTCTGTCTCCAGAGAAGTGGCTCCGGTGCCAGTGAGCCCAAAGGAGCTGGTGGTGAGTCAGCACGTGCAGCAGCTGAAGAACTCAACCAAGGTTTGACACACATGCAGCAACCCACCACCAAACACTGATGACCAGAGAACAGCAGCAGCGCTGTGCCAAATGGGCCTTGGGATCTTAACCCCTGTGAGAGCAAATCCCAAACTCAGGGAGACAAGTACAACAAACCAGGCCTTCTGAGAACCAAACTAGCCAGTAGTCTCATCAGAACTTATGCAAAGACAGCTGTGGTCCTTTAAGTGAAGGGCAGAGAATATATGAGATTCTCTCTCTCTCTCTCTCTCTCTCTCTCACACACACACACACACACACACACACACACACACACACAGGCGGATGGAGGGATGGAGGGAAGGAGAGAGAGAGAGAGAGAAAATGAACAAGCTCCTGAATTGGACAGATTGTATCCCACGAGAGGATACTATTGGGGTGGGGCCCGGTGGGGCCCAAAGTCCAAGGTTTCTCTGATCACCAGCCTGGTCTCTTGTCAGTCACAGGTCTTTTCAGTTTCTTCGCCCAGAGTGGCTCCTTTCCTAATATTCACTTCTTGTCACTTCTTCATGAGCGATTGCAACAGTTCTGAGGGAGGAAACGCCTAAGCATTAGGCCTCTGGAATCTGTCTGCGCTTGGGTCTACCCTTTACTAGCTGTGTTCCTTGTGGCAGGTAACAAACCTCTCAGGGTCTTTGTTTTGTCACTTGTGAAATTCCCCATTTTTATAGCTTAGAACTTTCATTGCTTGATGGTGAGCATGAAATAGGTGTTAACCTGAAAGACCTATGCTGAGGCCTTTGCTCTGCCTTCTGACAGACAGGCAGTAAAATCGCACCTCACAATGCCTCTGGCTGTCGTTTGTAAATTAGAGTTGTTATATCCACCTCCTGCGTAGGGATTTTTTAAAGTTACTGAGATTACGTGTATGAAAGGCTTAGCACTATGTCTGGTCCAGAGCAAATTTTCGATAAGTGTCATTCATTGTTCTGATGATGGTTATGAGTTATTTAGCTGTTTATCTCCTTTTAAATATGGTGAGTCAACTCACATGAATGAATATAAAGAATAAAGATGAAACTTCCATAAAGTTGTACTTAAGACTTACGGCTACTAGACAAAAAACAATTATATGTATACTCATAATTTTCCATCTGTTAAGCAGATAATTTAATGGATAATGGAATTTGAATAGAAAGATACTGACAAAATTGTCTAAATACATTGTTCTCATTGCTCAATTGGTAGCTTAAACTTTGAGCTTAATTCCCTTCCTGGCATCACCTCAGAAGACTTGGTCAGAACAGGAAAAACATGCTTACAGACCCAAGGATCCAGAAACTCTACAGCTAGGAGTTTATCCTAAGGAACTAAGAAAAGATGTGTGCACAGTATGAGAATATTCCTTGCAGGAAAGCAGTTAAAGGCAACCTACATTTAATAACAAGAGGAAGGCTAGATAACGTACGACGTACCCATGAGATAGTGTATATTCAACCATTTACAATCATGTTTACACAAAATATGCAGTGGGAAATAATCATGAGGTATGTGGAATTTTAAAAATAGCACAAATATAATAACAGTCTTGGATAAATTTCTAGAAACACAACACCTACCAAGACTAAATCACAAAGAAATAGAAAATCTGAATAATGAGATTGAATCAGTAATCGAAAGTCAAATAAAGTAGTACATACAGAAAGGGCTTTGGGAAATGGGGAGAGGTCTACAAACATAAGCTTTTATTGCAGAACACTTAGCAGAATTGTGTGTATAGGTTTACCCAAATTACTTAATGTCTGAATGACTAAACAAGTCTTTTCAACATATGAATGGTAGAGAAGGGAATGGTGAAGATGCTGAGGAGTCGCCCTCCCAATGTCACAGGGGCTCCTGGGCCAGTTCATGCTCTTCTAACTAAGCTTGCTGCACTTCAGTGTGTGAGCAATTTGGGGACACATGAATTTATTTATTATGGTATTTTGTTTTCTGTTATGTTGAATTATAGGGTGTCTCTGACTTATCAACCCCTACTTTAAACGTCATCAGCTCATTCTATTCTGAGAATAAGTGGAGAGAACAGGGACAGCATAACCTCTCCACTGTAGAGAAACGTCTGCACAGACACATCACTTGAAATCACACTATTTCACAATAGTCCCAGTGTTATTAATATACAGCATCAAGCAGAAAGGCTTTAGACTGGAACTAGTGTATTATCTCCTCTTGGGTCTCCAGTCTGCCAACTCACCCTGAAGAGTTTGGACTTCTCAGCCTACGTAGTCTCATAAGCCAACTCATTAAAATACATCTCTTTCTGTATATCTTCATATCCTATTGGTTCTGTTTCTCTGGAAAACGGACAATAATACAGTGGGTTACGGAATGGGAGAACAAATAGAAAATAGTTTGGGATGGCTCAGTCTGCTGAGGCTGGAAATTGCATGGATATGGAAAGAAAGAGCAAGAAAAGACCGTGGTGTTCTAGGACATGACAGGGAGAATGAAACTGCCTCACATTACAAAGCAGTATGAAGGACTGGATACAGGGAGAAGAGAATAACTCAGTTTGGGGCCTCTTTAGTTTAGGTTTTACTTGTCCATTCAAATGAAAACAGCCAAGAACAAGGGGTAGTGATGGACATGAAGTCTAATGAGGATGTCTGAGCAGGTGATAGAACACAGAAGCCAGATGAACAGAAGTGAAATCTGAAGCAGCCAAAACAGAGTTTTTTAAAAAGGAGAGAGAGGGATCAATATGGCCCATTGTGCATATTGGTGTTGGGCAGTGGGTGCCTGGAACCAGGAGAGCAGCCTCGGGAAGGGGACAGATCAGGAGAGTTCAGTTGGTGCGGCATCCATGAAGGAGAGAATTTCAGGGAGAAGCAGTAATCAAGTTTGAAGACCACTGCAGAGATGAGGACAAGTAGCTGCTGGAGATTCTGCCTCTGTGTGGTTTTAGTTGAGTGACAGGCGTAGACGATGGCTCACTCTGAATAAGAGAATATGCAGTGAACAAGTGAAAGATGTAAGAGGAGGGTCATTTCCAAAGAGGGAAATCTGATGGTGGGAAGCAATAGCAGGACAATATGCTGAAAACATGGCCAAAACAAGATGCAACATTGGTTTGTGAGAGGTGAACATACTGTAAACACAACGGAAGGAACCAGTACTGAATATACAGGTGAAGAGAAGATGATTGATGGGCTGAAGTCCTTGTGCAGGGAAAGCTGGTAAGAGCCAAACCGGAAACCGGACTATTCATTACAAAGAGAAAATAGTAGAATAAAGTATGAGTTCTGTTTATCTTCTTACAAAAGAAAGCAAACCATACAATAAGCCCTTCCCCCACCAGTATGCAGGCCTTCCTGTCCCGGTACTGTTAACAGACTCACAGGAATAAATTCAAGGTAGGGTGCTTAAAAAGAGAAAGAAGATATCCGAGTTTCCTTTAAGATGAGAAATACCCAGTAATAATTTAAGTAAATTAAAATTAAAGTACATTTTGCAGCATAAGAGGGTATCAGGTTGTTTTCTAAATGTAGTAATTAAGTCAATGAAGAAAAAAAAAAAAGAGAAACCCTCAAAACATAGTTTAAATCCAACTATTGAAACCCAAAGGTGAAATCACAGTTTGTATCTGATCTTACCATCTACTGTGGTCCCAATAACTCTGGCCAAGGATCTTAGGAAATTCAAACAGGCAAAACATCAAATTTCCAAGAGGTATCCTTGTCGGTTTTCATTGTTTCTCTATTGTTGAAGAACAATGAACCTTGAGTATAAACTCTTTGTGTATCATGTACTAAGTTTTTCCTCCTTTCAATCCGTGCTGATATTGGTGATGATACGGGCAGTTCAAGTGTCTAAAGAAACATGCCTGAGAGTAACTGTTGGGCTTGGTAAACTTCCTCTTCTGTGGGACACGGACACCTGTTAAATGCTCTTTATAAGCAGTGAGCAGACGCTGGACACTCAGTCATGAGTGACACTCCACAGACAAGCTCGCTCTGCTGGCTGCCCATGGCCAGACCGTGGCTTTAGAATGGAATCTCCTCGGCTGAGTATGTAAAAGTTATTAAAATAAACCAGTCTCCCATTCTACCTGACAGGATGTCAGGTAAAAGGGATGGAAAATGCCTTCCCATAGTCGAAGGACCATCAGTGCTAGCAACTGACCACATCAAGGAAACTCTGAGAGGGAGCTTCTTTAAATATTCACAAGTTTCTAATGGAACAGAGGAGACCTACCGTGTTTCCCCGAAAGTAAGACCGGGTCTTATATTAATTTTTGCCCCAAAAGACGCATTAGGGTGTATTTTCGGGGGATGTCTTATTTTTTTCATGTACAACAATCTACATTTATCCAAATATAGTCATGTAATCTTCTTCTGGACCATCGTCATAATGTACTAAATGCGTCCGTCTGGCTGACGATCTTAACAGGGGCTTATTTTTGGGGTAGGTCTTATTCTAGGGGAAACACGGTAATTGGGTGAGATGTTTTACTCTCTACCTGGTAGGAGAGACTAGAAATTATAGCATGTCCATTGTTTTTAAAGTTTATTTTTTCTCATTCTAAATGGAACAAAAAATTATTGCTGCCCATGGTACCTAGTAAGATAAACTCACAGGGCAGAAACACAGAAGGCTGCCTGTCCCAAAGGTTGCCACAGTAAAAGACTATTCTACATTATGATGTTTAGCCCGAGCCCTTTCAGTTGACACTTGGACGCTGTGCTGATGGGTAATGGATTTCCTGGCAGCTCAGCCCATCCTTCTTCCTCAGTGACCTCCGCTCCCACCCACACACCCCTACAGCTCACCCCATCCTTGTTCCTCTTTGTCTGCTCTCACTCTACATCTGAAAATGTCCAGCAGCCCTACTCACAGAACATTTCATAGGAGCTCAGTCGGCCTGGCACTGTCAGGTATATTGTTTTAAGACTGTATGCCACATGTTCCTAACTAGATTATGCAGGTTCGACAAGCTCAGAATCTTTTCTTCTGTATTTGCATCCCTAACATCTAGCAAAATGTCTGCACCCAGCAGGTTAAGAGACAGAATTTTGTCACATGACTTGTTCTGTTGTTTTCTTGGTCAATTCGACATCTCTGCTTTTCGGGTACTTTTTAAAAACAACCTCATTAAAATTCATCAATCAGATTTTTATTATAACAACATGTTTTTGTGTTTTAGTTCCAAGCCATAATAAGGAGTTTAATTACACTGCCATATTTTTGTTTACAAAACTATGTCTGTTTTCACACATAGATAACAGCAAGTCCCTGATTCTAATGTGGAAGCCAAGTTACAAGGTTTAACTTTTAAAATTATTATATTTAGTAACTTTCACAATTTTGATTTAACATTTAAATTATTAAAGAGAGAGCCTTGAAGGCCAGGCTAGCTGAGGTTTGTGATGCTAGGAAATAGCATTTACCTTTCTGCTCAGGAGGAGAGATAACGGGCCCTAAATAGTAAGACTAATTTTCTTTGGCCTTAAATTAAAGTCATATCTAAAAAGGGTCTTTTATTGAACCCCGGCTCCAGGAAGGGGGTGTAGGAGATATTCACAGGAACGCGTATAGACACAGGTCCCCTGATGAGAAGAGTTTGTGAAATTGCCTCTTCAGGGGTCCTTTCTTTACCGGAGACTGCACAATAGGAATAGCAGTTTAAAGAATCTCCATTTAATTTGCTGGCTACACAACTTCCTAGAGAATGAAACCTCTGTGTGTGCTTGTGTGTGTCACAGATTCCAGTTAACATCTGCAAAGCTCTGACCCACAGCCGGTTCAGGAAGAACAAGACAATTCGGTGTAAATTCCTTTTTAACATTGAAAAAAGTGGACAAGAAGTAATATATTTGTTGAATTCTTATTCTATGTCAAGAGCTATGTTTTCTACATTTCAACTCCTCATTTACCAGAGTGAGATATCATCATAACCCATATTAGCTATGGAAAGATCTACATTCTTTTCTCTAGCCTACTGAAATATCTGTTTTAATTTAAGCCTACTTCCTCTTGCTGATTTTCATTAACTTTTGGAAAAACAGATCAATATCTCCTTTATAAAAACCTATTTCAGTAACAGTGAGAAAGTGATTCTTGTAATAACTTCCTTTAAATTATCTCGTACAATCCAGTCATCCCTTTGGTTGCCTTTCTTTGAGCTCTCACTAGTGTTCCTGTCTCTTTTTCATAATCACTGTAAAGCAGCCTTGAACTTCATCAGAAACAAAAAACAAAGCAAACAGTAACTTCCTGGTGGAGGCAGCTGAGGCGGAGTTCCTAGGGCAGGTGCTGAGTGAGGGAAGGGCAGAGGGTGGGCAACCACCAGCCAAAGGAGGGCACACTCCCTCCCTGCCCAGCCTCAGCCCTGAAGTTGCCACAGCAGCTGGTGGCACTGAAGCAGACATAACACTCCCCAGGAATGTTATGGGAAGTCAGTCAAGATGACAGTGACACAACTGTTCTCCTTAAGGAACCCAGAGTACTTAAGCTTCAAATGCTGACATTTTAATCTGAAGGAAAGAAAACACTGGTATCAAGTTGCAGTGTCACGTTTATAATTCTCCATAAAGTTTCAAAAGTATTGTGCCAGTTCACCTTCAGTAAACATGACTTTACATGATCAGGTGGCAGTTCACACAACACCTGAACTTATTCTGACGAGGCAGCTGAGGTTTATGGAACCTGAAGCCCTGTATCAAGAAGCACTTTTCTGTCCGTGGAGGGGATGCTGAGGAAAAGGCCACGGTTGGCGTGTCTGCCCTGGGTGGCCAAGTGACAGGGGACCTTCTGTGACACAGTGGAAGTTTAATAGTGTGACACTCAGTGACATTGCATCACCTTCTAAATCAGAGGGACTAGGAAGGTCCCAAAACCGATTACTAAGAACTGGATATTAATTAAACAGGAAGGCAAATAATAAATTACCTGTACGGAGATATGCTTTCAGAGATAATGGCAAAGTTTAATAATTTATTTTGTACTTGAAGAAGGAAGTTTATTGATTTGATACTTTTTTTTTTCCTGAAAGACCTAGACACGGAACACCCCTGGGGCGCGACCGCGTTTGCTCCGACCTCTGGCGGGCGCAGCAGCCTCTGATTATGAATCAGCGCGGGTGGGGGGAGGGTCAGCAGGTCTGGGCCAGGTGCCACCCTGTCACCTGGTTCTGCGCTGCCTGGGCTAGAAGCTGCGCCAGGACAGGGCCTTGACACAGTCACGTGGTGATGGGATCGGTCTGGGACCCAACCCAGCGGAGGCCTCTGCAGAAACTGTGCGAGGCGGGCGGGCGTGGAAACCGCTCGTCTCCAGGACACGAGGGCAGCGGCGGGTCTGCGGAGGCCGGGCCTGCCCTCCGCCCCTCCCCGCCCCGCCCGCCTCCTCAGCCCGCGTGAGCTGCTGCGGGCGGGGTTTGTGAAGCCACAGAGCTTTACACAGGAGCCCTGCAGATTCCAGGACGGTCTCTGCCTCGCGGTCAGTGCACTGCCTGGCTCCTGTCGGTAGTAAGAGGCGGTAGTGAAAATCGGCCTCCTCACCTTTCCAAAGTCAGGACCAGTGGAGAGGATCCGACTCGGGCCCTGTGACTCCTGCCCCCCTGTGGCTGTGGGACTAGCGCGCCGCTCACAGCCACTGCAGTTCTCTGTATTCTCATGTACGACAAGACAATAGTCGACTGCATAGTCTATAAAGAGATTTTTCGTTTAAAAAGCTTAAGTCCAGGCATTTTAAAGGACTCTAAAGAGCCACGTCAGTGTCTGTGCTGCATAAGTAGAGGGGAGTGTGGCTGGTTTGCGTGTCCGGGGGCCTGACACAGGCCCTGGGGTGGATGAGGTCGCGGGCCCACCCTGGGCCTTGCTCAGCCGTCCGGACACCTTGCGGAGCAGCAGGCGGTTGTGCCGGGCTGGGCTCCTGATGGCACCAGGCGGTTAGGTCGGGACCCCAGCGCCATTGCTTCCTGACCGTTCATCTCCAGCTGGCTGCCTGGTCCTTTTGTGGCTGGGTCCCCTCACGTGCGCGTGGGAGTGAGAAAGGACCCTCCTCACTCTGGTGTCAGAGTTCCAGCCACAGGACCTGAGGCTCTATGGTCAGCTTGTCACATTCATGGAATGTATTCACTTCAAGTCTCCCCGCCAATTTGTTAGTGCATATTTTCTCACTAAAGCTGTATTGAAATTATGTTAGCTGCCAACTCATGTTAAAATCAGTTCGTACATTTTCACACCCAGAACACATATTTTCCTGTGAGGATGCATAAGACCCATCGTCTAAAGTATTTGCATTTATAAGCCAGAATGTATAATCTCCCACGAGAATAAATTCTAGCTAGTTGTTTTGAAAGCGTTCTGTCAGTCAGACAACACATAACACAGTGGTTTCCAAACACCCAGTAAATGAACTCAGCGCTCAGGAGCTGAACCCTAACACGTGGGCACAGTAGGGATGGTCAGCCTTCCGGAACTCAGCCCCTGAAGCAAGGAGCAGCAGGCTCCTGGGTGTCACGCGGGCCGCACAGAGGCAGCCCAGCTCACGCCTGCGGTGGTGTGGCCGCCCTGCGCACAGCCGTCTCACGGTGTCATTCATTTCTATGGCTGTTTGTGTTGCGTTAAGTGGAAAGACATAACCCGCACATCTGGAAGTGACGCCCCAAATGTCAGGAGGAAGTGATGCCCCAAACGTCCACTCCTGGGCCACTTCGGACATTAGTGCAAATGCATGTGCCAAGGACGTTTCCATCAGCCCCTTGGGTCCCATTTCCTTTTTATCTCTTTGTTTCACTTTAGAATACAAAACAACACCTGCTTCCCGAGTCACAAGAAGGCTGACAACTCTTGTGACATGGAAGAAGGCCATGGCACACGCTTGGCTTTCCCCGGACTGCTCACCTGGTTACAGGTTCAGAAGTCAGGTACTATCCTGCTCCTTGTATGTCCTCCCTGGGTTAGTCCAGCCACGGGGCACTGCCTGAAGGAAGACGACAACAGACTTACCACTTGAATCCTTCTCCCATCAGGCAGCTCTCTGACGGCCCACCTGATGTTTCAAGTGACAGGTTAAGCAGAGTTCCAGTGTGTCCTCCTGGATGTATGGACAGCATCTCTCCTGGTTGGTCAGTGGTCATCCTGGTCTGTCCCGATGGTCAGTTCCCATAGCTCTTAAAAATTTCAGCTACACTCGTGTTTGGTAGAACTGAAGCAGCAGCCAAGTCTTCCACATCAAGTCCCATTTCTTCGTTTACACATGAGGACCAGGACAAGTCTTGTTCATGGTCCTCGAACAGCTAATTAACGTCTGAGAAAGTGAATATGACCTCACCTTTATGATTCCCAATACTTAAATTTGGTCGTCCTGGCCGGTGTGTCTTATATCCTGGAGACCAGTGACAGGAAGGAAAAACCCTAACAGCTGAACTGCAGTTCACCTGAGGAGAGATCACGTGGGCATCACAGAGCCATGGCTTTCATCAACAAAACGGGAAGCTGGGAGCTTGCGAACGGAGGCTTAGACATCCTGGTTTGCCCAGAAAGTCCCAGTTTACCTGTGGTCTAAATGCACCTGCTGCGGGTCACCTTCACTTTCCCAAGGCCCTAGTGCAGGTGACAAGTCCTCTGGGTGCCCTAGTAGGACGTCTGGTAAACTCCGAAGGCCTCAGGGCATGGACAGGTCTGGGTGTGAGTGCTCAGGTGGCTCCAGGGGCCACACTGGAATATCCCCCTCCCCTCCCCTCCGTGTGTGCACAGAAAAGTGATAATAAGGGGAGAAAAAACTGGGTGATTCTGGAAATGAATTTTCCCCCACACCAGGCCTTTTAATCGTGCAAATTAAGCTTTTTATAGCTATAGTTGCAGAAAATGCATACAAATGAAACACATTTGTCACCTTGATAGTACATTAAATGCTCATATGAGGTCTGTTAAAGGATGGAGGCCCGGCCAGCAGGGGGCGCCATAAGACCGTTGGGGAGGAACCAGAACTCGAAGGCCTCAAAAATAACTTCATTAAAATTACTTTGATTAACAATACATGTGTCCTTAGCCTGTGACGGCCGACGTTCATAGTTAGTCAGCCTCAGCAAGGAAACTCACACAGCAGGATGGAAAGAACATTCAGTTATGGAATATAAAGTCTGGGATCTAGTTTCAGTTTGGCCACTTAACATTTTTTTTTTCTGAACCTGAGTTTACTTCCCTGTGAAAGGCCCAGCAGTGACAGTCACCACTTCTCCTTTTCCTCTAATCCTGCCACAGCCCCAGCTAGGCGTGACACAGGGATACAATGGAAGTGTCAGGGCAAAGAAGACGTAAACCGAATTCCACCTGCTCTTCCTGAGAGTGCATAGTGCCACTCCATGAGGCGTCTGAAACAACGCAGGGGCTAAGTAATTAACGATGCCCCATCACCACTTGCAGGAAACCAAACAAGTTGGTGCCCTAAGTTGTTCAAATGCTCCCACAGGGATGAGTTAATGAATATTTTTCACCTTTTTCTCAAGCTCTGCTGTAAGAACAAAAAGCCTTCCAAGTTAAAGCTGGTGGACCAATACTCACCCACACTGTCTTCCGTCCCAAGAAGCCATTCTTATTTCAGGCTGCCCGCCGGACAGAGCGGGAGAGCCACTGGCAGAGGACACAACGTGACTCGGCAGCAAACAGACACAAGGAGCCCACAGTCCACAGAACCTGCCAGGGCAGCGGAGATGAGACACAGAGCGCTGGGCAGAGGTCAAGGCCAGCCGTCCACAGGAGAGTGGACACTGCATCCAAAGACAGGGGTCGGTTTTATCCTGCACTTGGAGCAGCCGCCCTTCGTCCCTACCTCCACTGTCCCTGCAGCCAGGATGGGACCCCAGCAGCCAAGCGTCTGCCTTCCAGAGAGAAGAGACATTTTCTCCAGAGAAGAAACAGTCTAGAACACAGACACCACCTTCTATTTGGGACCCTTCAGCCTAACGATCGACTCCCTATCACTTCCCCCAAAGAAGGCCCCCAAACGAGCCTTGCAAATGATAACACAGACTCCGTTCAGCTCGCAATGTGACACCATTAAATGGAGACAGAAAATAAAGGATCAACAGACATTTAAGGGACATTTCCACCTCTGGGGAAAAAGAGCTAAAAAGTAAACCAGCAGATAAGATTATTCTCCAGAAACTAAGCCTCTAGCAAAACGCAACACAAACAGACTTTTTAGTGTTGATTGTTCATCTACTCGTATTTCTTACAGTTTCAGCCATGCATAGGGGTCACTGATATATTTTTAATTAGTAGGATAAACCATATGAAATTGCTATTCTCATAGGTAAAAAATAGTCAAATATCAGCAATTCCACATATTTGACATAATCATTTAAAATAAAAAGGACCAAAAAATAAATAAATAAAATAAAAAAGACAGAATTAATTCAATATCTAGACCAGCAACCAAGGAAGAAGCAAGGAGTGGAGGATTGTATAATTATGTAATAGTGAAATGTGAACTTATAGTTTACTAAACAAGCCGACACACACTGGCTTGTTTGATCTTTAAACCCTGTAATTATAATTATAATATCCATAAAAACCTTAGGTGGTGAGAACTCCAAGACTAAGTAAGTGAAGTGACCTGGTGGAAGACAGCTTTAATTTGCAAGTAATTGCAGGATTCAGACTGACTGTCTCCACGTCCTCTACTTCCAACCTAAAAATGTTGGCTGAGATGCCTTGGGACAGACGTGAGCCAGAGGCGGTGGGAGAAGAATGGGGTACAGGGCGCTCTGTCGACAGAGGTACAGAGGGAAGTCGTACACACAGCAACACCCGGCCACGGGCTGGGACTCGTACGAACCCGTGTAACTCAGGACGGCATGTTAACAGCGGGCTCTTGAACGACCCGGGGGACATTCAGGACACTGATTACATGAAGGATAAACTTGGAATATTCCAGACGTGAAGCAATTACACCCTCACTTGTGGGGAATGACCAAGATCACTGCACAAATGTCCGTGTAAAAAATTAAAATGAATTGACGTCCGCATGAAAACGGAGCAAAGACTTACTCTTGTCAGACTTTTGCAGACCAAATAAGCAACTGTGACACACACACGAGTGTGTGCACATGCAGAGATGTGCACACGTACACACACGTGCACACACAAACATGTTTGGTCGCACCTGTGCACACCAGTGAGCACACACATACACACACATGAGAATGTACACACATACACACATGAGCCACCCAAGCTAGGGACACGCGTGCACCCTTCAGAAGCAGAGGGCAGTCTGTGACTCATCGGGCCGGACCTCCTTTCTGTTTTCACATATGGCCCCTAGGAAAAGAGAGAAAGAAAATGCACACCGTGCACAGACGGACAGGTGCCTGGACAGTGATTTTCAACACGTTCTAGTCCCAGCAAGTCAGAGGTGTCCATGAAGGGGTTGGACAGACTGCAAACCAGAAGAGCCAGCATCGTGCTTCAAACAGGGGTTACTGCTGCCCCTCAGAGCAGCAGGGAGGCTGAGTTGTCTTTGCGAAAGATCAAGGCCCGATATCTTCTCAAGACACGGAAACTCAGCACCTGTTCCCAGTCCCACTGTCATTCATGTGAGCCCCCCATTCCCTCCCCACTTGGAAACTCAAAGGACAGATGCCTCCATTGGACACAGCAGTGTTTCCTGTGCAGCAGCTCAAATAAGCACCCTGCCTTGTGTCATTCCCCACGTTGGTGGCTGGGGACATTCGTGCTCTTCCCATGCATGTCCCTGTGCCACCAAAAATGTCTCCATGCTGGCACAGCTGACGTGAGCACCTCCTAGAATAAAGGGGGAGATCACAGCTGCATCAGCTCAGATTCTCTGGGGTAAAGGGGCATCGTTTCTCTTGCATGTAACACAATGAAGTCACACTGATGTAGGAATATTTTTGTCCCCAAATGATGTAAATGATGTTGAATCTGCCAGTAGTTTCTGGGTGTGGGCCAGGATCGTGTCTCGTGAGGCCAAAGAATGGACACACGGACCAGGAGAGGCAAAAAGTTGTAAAGGAAGATAGTTTATTGGAGGCAGGAGAAGAGGTTGCAGCTCCCGAGCGGGAGGGGTACCCGAAACTGGGAAGCCCAGTGACTGAGGCAAAAGCTCTTACTTTTATGCCTTCCCTTGCCTGATGTTTGGGGAAGGGGGCTGGAGACTTCTAATTGAATTCATCTATCAGGTCTGTCCTGTTTGCCCATGCTGAAGGGACTAAGAACCAACCCACTCCTATCTATTGATCTGCTCCTTTGTCCAGAAGGGATTTGAGATTATCTATTAACCTCAAGGCATATTCTTATGTCCCTGTCCTGGAGTGAAGGAGACATTCCAGAACCTGGAGTTTCAGGATATGGCTGCTTTATTCCACCAGACACCCCCGTCTGCCTAGTGACATGCTAACTAACCTGTCTCAGCACCACACGGGTGGGACCTCAAATGTGCTCTGACTTTCCAGCTACTGCCTAATATCTTCAGATTTTTCATTCCATGTGAATACAAACCTCCTGGATCTTGCAAATGATCTGTTTTACAAATGTGTGAAAATAAAACAAGATTCTGTGACTCCTAAGAAAAAAACATTTAATTGTAGCAGAGTTCTTGTGACCCAGAGTGAGTCGGCTTATTCATGGCAACTTCGCACATGCCTGACGTCACCCAGGGAGTAACAAACAAGGTACAACACAATGAACAAGGAGAAGGCTCTCTGCTGCTGCTCCTCTGATCTCTGTGAACATCCACAAGTCACATAAGCCCTCAGGCTGCCTGCTTCTTCAGGAAAAAGAGGTGCCTTGTGCAGGACCCCAGGCCCGAGGCTGGGTCCAGGTGAGGGCACAGCCACCCAACTGGAGTGTGCAGCCGGCATCGGTGCTGACTGTTTTAGTGTGAGCTGGTCAAGCAGACCCCATGTGCCAGAGCCCACAGAATGCACACCCACAGTGGCTTCCAACGTGCCCACGAGCTAAGGCTGTCACGTAAGAGAACATCGCACGTCTCCTGACAGCACGGCCACCCTGAAAGCTCAGCCTGCAAATTTATGTGGCAGCATCCTCTCCTTTGGAAGTATGTTTAGATTTTATGAATTTTTGCTAGATTTTGTCATGTAAGCTTTAAGTATTGAAAGGTCCTAATTAAAGATGTTTTGATGGTGAGTAAAACGTTCACCAGTCTAGTTTGTAATATATATAATAAAACTATCAGATAATTTATTTAAAAAAAAAAAAAAAAGGCTTCTTCTACAAATTGACCGTGGAACTTTTATTTAGAATTTAAGGTCCTTTGGGGCTTAATCTCATGTAAACAAAATTCTCCAAAATGCTAGGGTCCTGTTTTGTGGTGTTGTGCTGCTACAGGTCATGGTCTGTCAGCTTTTGGAAAAAGAAATGCTTCTCGGTCTGGAGCTCCAGTGCCTACGGCTACGCCAGATGATGTGTGCATTGCTGAGGCAGTTCCGGAATGCGGTCCCCTAATGGAAACAGACACTCCTCACCTGGGCACTCGGTCCAGCAGAGCCCCCAGGTGTTTTTACTGCAATGGAAGGTGCAAGGGGTGATCTAGCTATGGGCTCTGGTTCAGAGACACAGCTGTGGACACTGCCCAGTACTCTTCATTTACCGAGTCTGGACACAGCGTTTCCACCAGGAAGGAGCAGCGAGACGTGTTGGCGAGCCCCTCACCAGGCAGCAGGCTCAGAGCATGGATGTACCTTTGTGAACTCCAGCCTTTGTTGACTTAAAGGAAAAATGACAACATGTACCTCTTAGGGCCAACGTGCGGATTAAACGTGCTGCCAGGTGAAGTGATGGACCCGGAAAGAAGTGTCAGTACAGGGATGTATTCAACAATTACTGCTAAGTGAAGTCAAGGCGGAAGGTACTAAAACTTCAGAGAGCCACCCATGACTCTGGACAGCTGGAGGACAGCGTGCCAGGAGTGCAAGGAGGGACGCCGCGATGGGAGCAAGGAGTGAGGTGCTGGAGGGCCCGCTCTCACTGCCAGGTTTCACGACTCTATCCTTGCCCCCCCGGGAAGTGAGCACCTGTGTACACGGTCAACCTACCTGGCTGGCAGTTACCTGGAACCATCCCTCATTTAGCTTCACTCACTAACCTAAAAGCAGCTCAAACACAACGACAGCACCCGTCTCCTTCAGCCCCCCAGGCTGAGCTCAGCGTCCCCTAAACACTCTTAGGAAAAGAGAATAACTAGAACGAATAAGTAGGCCCTGATCCATGAGGCACATGTCACGTGTCTCAGAAGTGGCAAAGTGTCGGAGTGGGGAGTCTTGAGCGGGACCTGAAGTGCGATGTGCTCAGTGGCAGACACCCCTGGCCCTCGAGCTCCGAGAGCTCTCACCCTCATGCTTGTCTGTGAATAAGTAAACGACATGTGACCCTAACTGAAGATGGGTGAAGAGGCAACCGGGGTACCTACATAACCCACCTACATAACGCCACCTTGCACGTTTACAGAAAAACAATGATGTACTTTTTTAAGAAGATGTGCAATTTACCCCACTATTTCCCCAAATCTACTGACCATTATCGGGGAAAACAAACTATTATGGGTAGGATTTGCATCCCAGTTCCGTCAGGAACCTGAATGCGAACCGCTCTGAGGACAAGTAACATGGCAGCATGTAAACACATGCAGAGGGATGATTAGGTGCTCTTGCTTTTTGTAACAGAACATACACATATCCAGTGATTTGGGAGGATGTGCCGTGGCATTCAGCTCTCTGAAGAGGGCAGCCAGAACTAATTACACCCTCCTGGTGGAAGGCAGCCTCCGAGGTGGTCCCCGTGGTCCTGTCTCCTGGCATTCATGCCTTTGCTGTTGGGGTGCACTGAACCTGGTGCCCCATGTCTAACAAACAAAGCATGGCTAAGTGATGGGGTGCTTCTGCCGTGCTGAGGCTCCATCTCGCTTGTGCTGGCTTATTCTCTGACGAGTGCCAGCTGTCATGTCGTGAGCGGCCCTATGAGGAAGCCCACCTGACAAGGAACTGACCCTCTGACCAACGGCTCCAGGGGGACTGTCAATAAGCACGGAGTGGGGGTGAAGGCCTCGGTCCAGCCTGCGGGTGAGGTCACAGCCGCAGAGAAAACACGACTGCAGACTGGTGCAGAGCCGTGAGGCAGAAGCACCAGCCTTGTCATACCTGCGTTCCTGAAGCACAGAAATGTTTGTTTCAATCCACCGTGTTTTGGGTAGTTTGTTATACCGGATTAGATAAATATATTCTTTCACCCTAAAGCCTGACGTTTAAGAAATACCCACCAAAGTATCTAGGGATAAAGTGATCCAATGTCTGCGACTTACAAATTGTTCAGAAAAAATAATATGTACATATATGAAAATATATAAAGATACATGGTACAATAAGCTAACAGGGCAAAATGTAAACAACTGCTGAAAAAGATCAAAGGGAAGATGAGAGTTCCTTATACTATTCTTATAATCATTTCAACGGACATCAAAATAAGAAATTAAATTACCCCGAAGGCCAATGGGAAAGATCAGTTTAAGAAGAAAATGGCTAAAAATTATACAAGTGGAGATTAACAAAGTTGTGTGAATAAACAGAAATACAAGTCCTCATCATAAAAAAAAGAAAAAAATTTGTAACTGTGAGGTGAGGGATGGTAACTAGACTTATGGTTGTGATCATTTCACAGCATATACGAATATCAAATCATTACATTGTACACCTAAAATTAACACAGTGTGTCGATTATACCGCAATAAATTTTTAATAACAAATAAATTAAAATTTTTAATTAAATTAAAAAACAACTGAGCTTTTATTTTTGATCAGACATGAGTATGTAATACGCATGGAACCCTGTGGTCAGCATAGCAAATAATATGGCATTTCTGAAATCGGTATTTCTGGACCATTATCTGTCCAGAGGAGCAACAGCTATTGAGAAGGAGGAAAGGAAAACTGTGTACGACAAAAGCACCAGACAGTATTATTTTATGCATACTTTTTAGGTTGGAAAAATCTAAAAACGCCTGCAGTAAACACATGGATGTTAGCTATTTCAACTACTCATTTTTGTGAACAAAAATGGATGTCCCAGGCCCAGAATAATCCCTTCTTTTCCTTCGCTCCCTTGCCCCACCCTTCTCCCTGTAAAACCTCTTTCATCTGCCCCTCGAATGAGCCCCTGCTAGAGGCTGCTGTGCTCATGAATCATTTAATAAAGCCCATTAGATCTTTAAGTTCATTCAGTTGACTTTTGATTTTAATATGACTAAGAATTAACATTTTCCTTCAGCCAATCAGATGTGCCTGTGCTTACAGACTAGACTTCTGTGTAAGGCTCACCTGAGTTTTCTGGAGCTCAGCCATACATGTTAAGATGTTTTTGTTTGTTTTCATGTTCCTGGCATCTTTGAGTGTTCTGTGCAGGAGGGTTCCCGAGCCACCGGCGGGCATAGTCCACACAGAAGCTTCTCTACCACTCTTGTTCATTGTGTGTAAGGAGTTAGTGTAATTCTCAAGCAGTGTGGTATCAACTAAATCACAAACCCTGACTAGGGAAGGAGAGGCTTTATTCTGAAAGGTTATTTCAAGAAGAGGGGGGACTTTATGGCTGTAGGGCGGGTCTCTGGCCCGCAGCCCTTCAAGCTTCTCCAGCGGGAACAGGCACTGGCTTTTGTTGTGGGGGAGGAGGCAGCAGGGCTGGAAAGAGCGCGTGGGCTGTGGGGCCACAGAGCAGGAGGTCCGTGGAGTTTCAGCCAAGGCCAGCCTTCCCCTGGGAAGCGGGGGCTGTGCTCTTTCCAGCACTTCATGAAGGGGGGCCTGAGTTCAGGGGCATGGGGGAGGAGAGGATCTTAACCAGAGTTTGGCAACAAGCACTGGGTTCCCTAGACCAGTGGGAACAAAGTGCTTCAGCTAATCATTTATGGGGCAAAGAACAGGAATTTGGGGGTCTGCATCTGGCCTTGCAGCTGGTCCCGGGGCGGATGGGGCATCCGTGAGGCCCCCATGAGCGGGTCGGTGTTCAGTCAGCCATTTCTTGGAACACAGCATCGTCAGGAGAGGCAGGGGGCGTTTTTTGTCCAGGGTTGATTTCAGTCTGTGTCGGAGTTTAATTTTCCAGGGGGCTCCCTGAGCTGCAGTTTTGCGGGGTCCTGATTGCCAGCCACAGCCTCTTTTAGCCACAACGCGTCTGACACGGCCAGAGACGCGGATCTCGGCAGGTCAGGCTGTGCCCACTGCACAGGTGCCAAAAGGGCATCCGTCGTCTTTGGTGGAAAAAACCCTTTGTCTTGGGGTCTAAACTGAAAATGTCACAGTCATCAGAACATGGGAGCCATAGTGAATCCACTACAATCTCCTGGGGAACAAAAGCTTAAGGATTTTAATCACTTTGTTTCTACAGTTATGTGATTTGTGCCTGTATGCATCTATCACAAACTCAACTTTTTAACTAAATATTTTGCAGCATTTTAAAAGTTTTACATTTCATAAACCCTTCAAATATTGTTAAAAATAAAAAATTCTGGGTCAAGTGGCCCTCACCCAACCCCTGCAGCTCCAGGTCCAGTTGCCATTGTTAATTCAATCTTAGTTGCAGGGGGCACAGCCCACCATCCTTTGCGGGACTCGAGGAGTTGAACTGGCAACCTTGTGGTTGAGAGCCCACTGGCCCATGTGGGAATCGAACAGGCAGCCTCCGGTCTTAGGAGCACAGAGCTCCAACTGCCTGAGCCATTGGGCCGGCCCCTGGATCCTTAATTTCTAGTCAGTAGACACTCCGTTGCATGGGTCATCTTGCTGGGCTTACAATACCACAACAGAGATGCTAAGCTCGCTCTCCCCGTCCTTCTCTTTTCTCCAGCTGGGTCTCCTGTATCCCACAGCTTAAAGTTTATTTTAAACTTTGTTCATTTTTTTCCATGTTCTTTGTTTCCTTAGATAACGTGTGTGTAACTATGAAAATAAACTCAGATCAAGCCTGCCTTTGGAGGGGTGGGTGCAGCGCACAATGGCCAAGGTCTATAGAAGGAGTTACCCCTCTTCCGTTTGTGCTTATTCTGTGAGAATAAAGCAAAAGGGTTATTGGAGAATAGTCAGAGGGTTAAAAGTCAAAATCACTGAGCAACAGTTACCCCTGTTAGTCTGTTGGTCATTTTTTGAGTTCCTCAAGCATGCACCCCTGTGTGTTTGTGTGTTTTTCTGCCTCCATTTGATTGTCAGCTTCTTTGCTGGGATGTAGCTGCAAGACCTGTCTCAGCCAGTGCGTGGTGATGGGTGGAGGAGGGAAGGGTGAGCCACACAGACCCGCCATCGCGAGTGCCGTCTTGTGGGGACCAGACAAGAAAGGCCCTTCCCCGGCAGGCTTGTGTCTAGCCGTGAGGGACATCTGGCTCACAGGTGTGCAGACAGGAAGGACATGGCAGGGAAGATGTCATGGGAGTTTAGACCCGACTGACACATGGATGCGTTTCAGGTGTTTCCCAAATATGGCGTCTCAGAGTTAGTTTCACCACATACAGCTGACCCTGGAACAACACATGTTTAACTATGTGGGTCCACTTATATATAGGTTATTTCCAACAAATATATTGGAATTTGTTTGGAGATTTGTGACAATTAGAAAAGAACCTTCAGACAAATCTCATAGCCTGTGTGGAAATATGGAAAAGGGTCCATGTGGCAAGGGGTCTATAGATACATTGAAAAAATTAAGAAAAACTTATGTATGTCATCAATATATAAATTATGTGTAGATACTGTTCTGTTTTGTTATTTACTGCCCTAAAATATACACAAATCTATTCTCAAAAGTTAAAGTATATTAGCACTCCACACACAAACACTTATAGATTATACGTGCGCCACTGACAGTCAAGACAATTGTAAACAAACGTTCGGACGCAGCGTAAGTCATCACACCTACAATTACAGTGACCATGCTGATCCTGGACTCGTCTTGTGGCCCATCTGAGGCCATGGCCGCGAAAAGGAGCAGAAAGCACTCAAGAGTGATTGTTTCTGTTTCAGATTGATGTCAGTCTGTGCCTTTCCCAGAAACATCCCGCGCGAGCCAGCGGCCTGGGGGCTGCAGGGACCTTCAGGGTCCCTGCGAAACGTGCGGCTGGCAACGCTGCCTTCCTCGCTTTCCCTGTCCATCCTTGGCTGATGGGGTGCCACACAACTTGGGTCTCAAGACAGACAGCTTTGTTTTCACTGCACGATCATAAAAACACACTTATAATGTAAACGTGCATGTAAAAACATACAGAAAAGCCTAACGTAGCAATGACCCAGCCAAGCACAGCTGTTTGGCCATGACCCCTAAGGTACCAAGCAGAGAAACTCAGGCCTGAAATGCGTATTCAAGCAATGCTTGGAAAGCACACAAACCTTTTGAAAAACGCTTTGCCCAAAAAATTTAATTGCAATTGTGTTTGGTTATTTTTTTTTTTTTTATAATTTTGATTTATAGATAATTGGCAAAAATAACACATAGATTTCCCACATCCCTTTCACCGCTCTACTAATGTTACTATCTTATGTAATTATAGTACAATTATCAAAACTATTAAGTAAACACACTTTATTTGGATTTCATGTTTTCCCATTGATGTTCTCAATAGGCTTTCCCATAAAACAATTTTAAATCTCCTTTCCAGGATCCAGTAGAGGGTCCCAGACTGCATTTAGCTGTCGTGTCTCCTTGGTCTCCTCCAACAGTCCCTCGTTTCCCCATGTCTTTCCTGGTGAGAGAGTTCTGGAACGTGCGGGGCAGGCACTTGGTGGACTAAACAGTACCGTCCACTTTAAGGTTCCTAGTGTTTCCTGTGTGGTCAATAATTACTTGGGCAGAACTCTGAAGCTACGTACATATCCTTTGGCCACCGATTTTGCATTCATAAGCGGATCTTGCCAGCAAGAACCATCGCTGTGGTGTTCTGATGGGGATTTTATATTTATTCACAGATTTCTATGAGAAAGAGCCACCTTTCCCCCATTTGTTTATTTATTTATTAAATTATTTATATCAGTGTGAACTTATGGGTATTTGTTTTATGGGTTGTAACAGAACATTTTTATTGACTATTTTGTTGCTCAAATCACTCCAGCGTTGGTCCCTGGCAATTCTTTCAGGTGGACCCCTTTCCACATTTCCACACACTTTTGAGCAATTTCCTAGTTTCTAGCACTTTCCGGCCCATCTTGCATTGTTCCTGCCCCAGCCCTGGGCTGGCCTGTTCTCTGAGTATCTCTGGTTCCTTTTATTGATACTTAGACTGTATTTTAATGGTATTAAGAACTAGAATCTGGGGGCTGGGTGAGGTCACAGGGACTGCGGAGTCATGGCTTCTGGGCCCTCTCAGAGGACATAGGAAATATGTGCCACTGACTCCCCCCCCCATTTCTGTATCTACCTGTGCACATATTTTTTAAAAACCACAAGTTCGCATTCATGCCTGTGATTCTAACCCAAAACAAGGGTTTATTCTTGTCACACCCCTGCTGTACCTGTGGCTTCTTTTTCTGATGATGAGAAACGTGGCTCTCAATATCTGCAGTGTATTTCCTGTTTGTCCAGCCCCAGTTGAATCCCCGTGTGGTTTTTCCTCTCATTTCATGTCACTTCCATGTTCTCTGACACTGTTTAGAATAATGGTCTCTTACATGGCTGCTCTCCAAAGGCTGCTCGTAGGGTTAGTGGGAACCAGCTCTTTGGAGGTGAATGTTGGTCTCGCGGCTCCTGACGCATTCATTTGTGTTCCGTGTGCATTTCCAAAAGTGCTGTGCAAGAGAGACTGGACTCCAAACAAGGACAGAGTCTAACTGCAGACCATTCCAAGTTAGGCACCACCTGTTTCTCCTGGTTGCACACCAGCCGCAGCTGAGGCACCCCCATACTCTCTGACCTGATGGTTTCATTCTTTAGTACGGCCTCCGTGTCACAACGGTCATTAACTATCACAGCTCCACATCCCTGTGGACACTGGACGGATGAAGTGTCAGGGCAGGGAGTGTCAGGGCAGGCCCTGTCCTCAGGTTCCAAGGAGAGGCTGTGTGGTGAGTGGAGACGGATCCCCCTGGGGTGGCCTCAGGCTTTTGGTCCCCAGGACCCACCAGTACTGGTCAAGGCCCCGCCTCCTTCTCCCCAGATTTCCCTTTCAAATGTGTGGCTCTGTCCTGTTCTCACTGCTGTATCAGGCCTTGGGCAGCTGTGAGGTGCCTTCCCTGACTGCGGAGGATCCTTTTATTTTCAGTGAGCTTCTTTCTAGTCCCTGGCTTTTCCTGGGGCCTCCAGTGGCAGCCACAGCAGCCCGGTTCTGCATCCGGTGATGCTGGGATGGGAGTAACGCCAGGTGAACACTCAGAACCTGTTTCCTACCAAGGTCTAGTAGTTTCCCTGAATAAATGCTTCTCAGCGTGTTATGTGCCTTTGGTTAACTTTCAGAGTCTAGAAATGGTTGTTTTCCACAAATTTTCAAAGTTATTGCTTTTTTGGAGAGAGTTTGCTGAGTTTCTTATTTTGCCGTTTTTGCTAATCTCCAGCCAATGCAATAATTTTTTTTTCCTTGGCCTAAAATAGGTATCTCACTGAAAATGGGCTGTGAGTTAAGAGTCTGGAAATTCTTAAACCAACATGTTTGCTTTTTAAAACTGTTTCTTTGCCGCTTGTATTTATTCTGTTTGTGGAATGGGCTGTGAAGAAGGGGAAAAATGCTGACTCTTATAGTTATCCCCGTTGAACTGTATCATGATAGATTTGCCTTTGGATGTAGTTCGCTAAGACCTTTAGATGTGCAACTGTCATTTTACGTATTTGTAATTGCTGCCAAGTTTGCTTAATCTAATATATATATATGTATATATACATATATATATAGTAGCTTAATATATATATTCCTAACCTTCATAGTGAAAGTCAGCATGCTAATGAAAATTTTGAGTACAAACTGGCTGAGAAGCCAATTATGATCCTAATTTTCCATAACATTTATATTAATCTGTAGCATTGCATTTCTCGGACTGTTTATTTTATAAGCCCCCAAATTTAACTTAAGTGAAATTAAGTCAGTATTATGTTTTACTGATTGTACAGAGTATTGTTTGATTTGTAGCTTAGAGAGGATCAAACACTGACCTGAGTTTCAGGCTGACGTACGCAGCTCATATCACGGACTCGCTCTACGGATCCTGCTGCCGTCACAGCATCCTTCCCCTGAGGCCGACTTTAAAAATCGCATGGATCACAGAGTCGCATGTGTGCAGACATGGCTGTGAACAGACCCACCTCTGTCCTTGTGTCCAACTTCCTTCATCTTTAGGTTTTCCTGCTGGGCCCTCATACCAGCCTTACTGTCCTCAGCAAGCAGGGTGACCTGCGTCCCTTAAACGGACACAACATCAACGTTTCAGAAAGAGATGGTGAGAGAATAGAATCAGATGGAGCATTAACTGATGGGAATCAGAAAGTAAGTGAGGAAAAGTAAGTTCATCTCCAAAAGGATGACAAACATGGAAGCAGCAGCAGGGAGGTGAGGGACTGCAGGAAAATCATTAGAAACAGAAAATTTAGAAACAGAAACAAACTAACAAAATAAAATTTTGAAAAGGGTTAAAAAGACTTGCATTTCCAACAGCAAGTCAGATTTCACACTCTTAGTGACCATGTCGTCTTGGAATACAGGACACAATAGGGGCTATTGAAAAGCGATGATGACCAGGCATATACATAGGGTTGCAAGGGGCGAAAACGAAGTGAAAGCAGGAGTCCTGGTGGGTAGATCATGCCCGTCAGGATGGACCAAGACTGCATTCCCGTTGGGAGGCTGAACTCATGACCAAATACAGGAGAAACAGTCAAAGCCAGTCCTAGGTGGGAAGGGAAACAGAAGAACCCTCATAACTTGAGGTTCTCGAAGGTATGTGCTCATTGTCTGTGTGAATGGGAAATACACCGCACCCAGAGGGAGAAGAGGGACGAGTCCTGGGTCGACGACGACACAGAGCTCACACAGGCTGTGATCCCGCTCACACTACCCAGCAGTTAAGCCCTCAGTCAGCCTTTTCATTGGGAAGTGGTTCTGGGAGCTCGAGCCCCGGGCAACTGGCAGAAGCAAACTCTCTGTGGAGCTCTGCACCGTGAAGCCAAGACTTAAGTATAGTTGCCGGGAAATTGATCAGTATCCTGTCACAAAAACAGGAAACAAAGAAGTAAGACATTGTAAGTGAGAAACAGCGAAGAACTGACTGTAAAGCAAAGGATGCCCAGGATTGGAATGATGAGACATAAAATTTAAGTAATTACGCTTACAGCGATAAGGGAGAAGCTTGAAAACATAAGCTAGGATAAGAGACAATAAAGGCAGCACATTTGAAAATTGAACTAGTAGAAATTTCATAAATGAAAAATGTTAATAATTGCAATTTAAAAATTGACGGATGCATTAAGCAGCAGATCAGACACAACTGAAGACAAACCAGAAAACTAGATGATATGTCTAAATAAATTATTCAAAATATAGTTTAATGAGACAATGAGATATAAAATATGAACTAATATAAGAGGTATGGTCAGAGTGGTTTAATGTATGTTTACAGAGCGTTTCAAAGGGGAAAAAAGTAACAGTGGGAATATGACAATATTTTTAAGTAATTTTCCTTAGAATTTTTTTCAGAACTGTTGAAAAGGCAGCTCTCAGGTCCAGGAAGCCCAGTGAATTTTTAGTGTGATATAAGAAAAAGAATCAACACTAAAAAATATATATTTTTTGACCCATCTCTCACCATGTACAAAAATGATCTCAACATGGATTGGAGAACTAATTGTAAAATGTGAAACCACAAAATGTTACAAGAAAACAGGGGAGAAAAGTCTGTATGACCTAAGGTTGGGCAAAAACTATATCATAAAACATCAAAAGCATAATTTATACATAAAAAACTGGTAAAGTGGATATCATCAAAATTAAAAACATCTGCTCTTTGGAATACACTATTGAGTGAGTGAAAATATATGCCACAGACTAAAATAAAATATTTGCACATTGATATCTCTGATTTTATTCAAAATATATAAACAAGTTACAAAATGCAATGAGAAACAAACCAATATAAAAATGGAGAAAATCAGATTGGACGGTTCATTAAAGAAGACACACAAATGGCAGATAAGGAAAGATGCTCAACGTCATTAGGCATTAGGGAAATAAAAATTGAAAAGGAATGAATAAAAGTAAATGACAGAGCAATTCAGATCTATTAGAATGACTATAATTGACAACACTGACAACACCAAGTGTTGGCCAGGATCTGAAGAACTGGAATTCTCAGACACTGCGTTTGCAATGTAAAACGGTACAACCACTGTGGAAAGCAGTGCAGTTTCAGTAAACCATACACCTTCTGCCTCTGTGTGTTTAGTCAAGAGAAATAAAGATGTCCACTCCCGCTACTTCTATTCAACATAGTCCTGGAAGTCCTAGCCAGAGCAGTTAGGCAAGAAAGCGAAATAAAAGGCATCCAAACTGGAAAGGAAGAAGCAAATTTATCTGTTTGCAAACAACATGTTATTATACATAGAAAACCCTAAGTGCTCATCAACAGATGAATGAAGAATTCATATATAATACGATATGCTATATATACTATTCATATACTATATATAAATCGTATATGAATTATTTTTAGCCTTAAAAGGGAAATCCTGGAATTTGTGACAGTGTGAATGAATCTTGAGGGCATTATACTAAATGAAATGTCCGAGGAAGATAAATAATGTATGATCTCACTTATATGGAAATCTGAAAAAGCTGAATTCATATAAACAGTGTAGATTGGTAGTTACCAGGGATGAGGGACGGGGAAATTAAAAGATGTTGGTCAAAACGTAAAACCTTCCAGTTATAATAGGAGTAAGTTCTGGTGATCTAACGTACAGCATGGTGACTCTGGTTGATAATATTGTGTTGTATAATTGAAATTTGCTAAGAGTAGAACTTAAGTGTTTTCACCGAAAAAAAAAAAAAAACTATGTGAGATGATGGATGTGTTATTTACTCTATGAGACTCCTTTCACAGTGTATATGTATATGTATATCAAATGATCATGTTGTACCTCTTAATTATTTTACAATTTTATTTGTCAATTGTATATTAATAAAGCTGAAAAATAAGTTAGGCAGCCCAATCATGGAGGTGGGTTTTAACCCACAGACTAACCACAGGACCTGTGCTTACTTTACAAAAAGAATATAATAAAAACAAAATCATGACATTAACTTAGTATTTAAAAAAACATTTATTTATGCACAACTGAACCATGTCACCATAAGTTGAATCTACTGCTAGAAATGAACAAACATAACCTTATAATGAGAAAAGTTAATGATGTCATCTTTTAAAAATGCATAGTGGTTGAACTTCTTTGTTCAACAGCATGAATCTACTATAAATGTCTATATACAATTTTTGAAGGTATAAGATAACTTACAAGGATTCATATTCTGATTAATACCTACAACTCTAAGTATTACTTACTATCCTATTTAAGCTGATTTCTTTTTCTCTAGTCACTTTGCAAACAGAACAATATGAACTGGTATTCATGCCCCTACCTTAAGATATTCAGATTACAGTTACCAGATGCACAGCCAGATCAAATGTTTCGTGATGTTTGACAGTGAACACAAAGGAACAGCGGCCGTATAAACCGAGGACCTTAACTATTAAATAGTAATGTGATAAGATTAGTACAAAAGATTTAAAGGCACATAAGTTAGCCATTTTTATGTAAGTACAACATTTTTTACATATTGGATAAGTGTTTATAGAATAAACAAAAGTGTTTTAAAATTTACATTCAACATTGCTTAACTGGATAAGTAAATCCTTTCAGTGTAGAAAGGATTTTTTTTAATTCTCAAAGAAGAAAATAATACAAATTTTAATTCATGGTAACATAGTTGGCTGGGAAAATACCCGTTTGACCTCGAAGCTTTCCTTCCCACCAGTCAAAATGAGAATCTGTCTTTGATATAACTGTGATTCTGTCTCCAGTTTGAAAACTCAAATCCCCCGGCTGTTGTCCTTCAAAAGAATACAGTGCCGTCACTTCAATGGGTTGTTTCAAGTCACCTAAAACAAGACAAAAATATTTAAATTATCCATATTTTTATGGGAAACACTGGGAGTATGTGTAGGTGTGATCCAAATCAGCAATTGAGGGTTCTTGGCACCCGATGGCTGGCAGAGTCCCCAGGGATGGTCTGTGTGGTTTTCCTTACGCTATGAAACTTGTGTGTTCTCTGAAAAGAGCAAATATTTGGTAATAACATTTACTAAATCCACACAAGTCAAACTGCATGTTGTTACATAGTTAACAATGTATTTAGCAAGTATTTGTCGTTATAATTGGTTGAATTTTGAATAATCTATATATTATTTGTTTTTATTATTTTACTAGTCACAATGTCTCCATGAATTATAGCTACTAGAGAAAAGCTGATATTTACGCTCACAATTATATCATAAAAGATTCAATTAAAAACCATGCTCTGTAGTCACTGGTTTTGAGGACTCTGGCTCAGATGGATGTAGTTTGCTGTTTCATCAGCAGACATTCCTCCCCACACACCATGGCTGTTTTCATGTCTGTGCTTAATTGGTCCTTTCTCTCAAAACAGAGATTATATTAAACTTAGCGCATTAAGAGGCATGTCTACACATGTTTAACAAAAATTTCAACACAATGTGCAGAATTTAGTGTATTAGGTTCGTGCAAAAGTAATTGCAGTTTTTGCAATTATTTTTAACCTTTTAAAACACAATTACTTTTGCATCAACCTAATATTAAACTGGGAAAAAATACTTTGAGAATTGAATAGTCAAATGAGTAAAAGGCATTAAATATTATAAGCTGTATAACATCGTAAAAGCACAAACAGATACTTTCTGGGAAGTCAGCTACATATCACTGTTTCATGTAATTTTGTGCACAAATTATGCAGTTAAAGGCTTGTGTTAAATGCATCTAAGAACAGATATATGGAAAACATGAATAACTGAATTCTAAAGTCAGTTATGTATTTGAACCTGTAATATTATAATAATAAAACAAACTGAACTTGGCCTGTCAGTAAAAAATAAAAATAGTCAATTGTTTAATTAAACTCCATTGACAGAAACACTGAAATTGTAGCCACACAAGATAGTGCTACAGGTCTTTCTGTGAAGCCTGTGCCATGCAGTTCTTTGAGTCCTAAAGAAATAATCTTTATAATAACAAGTACACTAGAGATATTACGAGTATAATTAGTTGTTTTCTGTAATACAAAGAGTTCTGTATATTTTTATATTTTATACTGTATTTACTTTAGTCTATCAATTTGAAGGAATAAGGTTAAAAGAATGTCACAAAAAGAATACAATTTTGATATAGTCTGGATATAGACCAGTTAAGTGACAGCTGACATGTATTAATGGTCACTGCTGTGCACGGAAGGAGCCACGGAGCCACACTGAGACGAGTCCTCAGGTCACACCTCAGCGTCATTAGATCAGAGAATGTAAGTTAATGCTAAAGAAGCATCATTCTGAAAATCATTTTTTTATCAATAACTGTATTTGCGACCTCCATATATGAAGCTCAATCTCGATTAACAAACTCAGACCAGGAAACCCTCAAGTGACTCCTCCTCCTCCCGCTGGTCTCCCAGATGCGCTGGGTGACAGAGAGAAGCGAGAGTGCTTGTGACTATCCACGGATGTTGGGAAGCCACGGCCACCTAGCTGCCTGCATGCACACGTTTGTCTTGTGTTTACAGAGTGAGAGACACACAGGGAAGATGGTCCCAGTGCTTGCAGGCATCACTGTCTGGAGAGCTGGCCTGTGACAGGCGGTGACACGCCCCCTATGCTCCCTCCTCCAGCAAGGCACCTACAGAATCCCCACGGAGACCTGCACGTGTCCAGGGGGTGACACTGACTGCCGGAAGTCGCATTTAGGTCAGCCCCTGTCTCCAGAGCCTTCTTAGGGCTCGTTTCTTATCATTACACTTTCCCTCGGTGCCTTTGAAGAGATATTGCTAAGATTTATCAGGTGCCTAGGTGCAGACTTGAGAGAAGCTGGAGAAAAAGGGTGCTAGTTCCCGCGTCAGTCACTGCAGCAGCCTGGAGTCCAACAGGCCCTGCTCTCTAGTCGCCACCCGCCCTGCCGCCTAGGTGCCCCCCAGCAAGTTCCGCTTGTCTGTTGACCTTATCAAATTCAAGAATCCTTTTAACTGCAGGGGAACTAGTCCAGATCTAATCCTAGCAGAGCCTTCAAAGGTAAAAAGACTGTGATGGAAACCTCCAAATGTGTACGCTGCTTTGGTACAAACATTTGTATGTTAACCTCTTTTGCCCCCAAAGGACATGTACCCAAAGGTCAAACTTTTGACAATCTCAGTAATTTTTTGCAAATCACAAAGAGCAAAATATGTTTTTTACAACCTGGCAGAGCTTTGGTAATAAGTCCAATACCACAGCACCCTCCCATGGTTAAACCCGAGGCCATCACACCGACCCACACACAGCAGGACCTCAGCAGGTCAGGGACAGTCACCTCGGACGTTAGCAGGAGGAAAGTCAGATACCTTAACCCAGCAGGAAAAGGTTGACTTCTGCTCAAGGGACTCTGCTTGAGAGATATTTTTGAAATATTTGTATAAATTTTAAAAAATGGGTGCCTAATTACTTTGATACTCTAGTCACATGAAACAGATGAATCGCAATAGTTTAATCCAGTAGTAAGTGGTTCTATGACTCCAGTGAAAAAAGATGATGTAAAAAATTAGGCGACTTTATAACTGCTGAACCTTTGCCCTCATTTTCTGTCCCACTGGCATTTCTAAATAATTGCTTAATTCTTTGAAAGAATATTTTCTAAACAATATTAAAGTAAGACAGGTTGAAGGACTATTTTTATCTGTTTCGGTTTCCAAATCCCTCTCATTTCCTCAAATTAAAAGCAAGTAAGAGAACAAAAGCATAGCATATTTTAGATGCGTATTTCTCAAAATAATGTGGAGATCCTATGAACCAAAGAGGGGGTGCTGAACACGTTCCCAGAGATTTTCACAACCTGCCAGATTAATTAGAGAGTCTGTGATTATAAGATGGATGTAAATTACTTTTAACATATAGATATTTTTCTTTACCAACTCTCTCATGATAGCCAGAAAGTTCAGGATAGAGCCTGCATTCGTTTCTGTTACCTGCAAAAAAAGGGGGAACATTTAGAACATTTATTGGTTTATAGTATATAAAATACCCAAGAATGTCAAATCTTGCCCTTGCTAAGCAAATAGTATAAATCACTATAATTGATAGAAATATCATTATTTGGTCATGCTGGCAAGAAGAATTGCCTGAATAAATCCAGAAAATACACCAAATATAAGACAGAGGGTAAACATCTCCTAGCACAGGCTCAGAAGCACGAAGCACAGCGTGTGGCTTTGCCGTCACACACCCATGGGAAACACAGGCACATCTTTCTCCAGAAGTGATCATAAAATACCCCGATATAAAGAGCCTGTAACCCCCAAGCCAGT
This sequence comes from Rhinolophus sinicus, assembly GCF_036562045.2. Taxonomy (NCBI): domain Eukaryota; kingdom Metazoa; phylum Chordata; class Mammalia; order Chiroptera; family Rhinolophidae; genus Rhinolophus; species Rhinolophus sinicus. The sequence goes on from NC_133755.1 coordinate 44,508, forward strand.
GATTTTCGACAATCCTTGCTGGCTTTACCCTAAAATAATTTTTAAACAGCATGTATTCACTTGTATATTCTTTAATTAACACCTAAAAATGTTCAACACAAGCTTAGCGGTTGTAAAGGGCATACTTTTTAGCATATTTCATTATCAGTTATTTAAATTAAATAATCATATCTCTCTTTGTTGGATAAAAGAATCAAATATTTTAGTGACCTGAAACCCACCATCATTCATTAAAGAGAATCAACAAGCTTTTTTTCAATAGTCAGAAATTATGTGATACTCATTTTTAATCTTCAGATCATATTTCCATTCCTTTTGTCCCAAATATTTTATACTAATGTATTATTATATTTTCTGTGTAACAGTTTCTACAAAAAAAATTTGTACATAAATTTGGTTTTTAAATTTTCAGTAAGCACAAACCTCTATTAAATAATTTCTTGTAGATTAAGTTATCATTATAATAATTATTTGTACACAATTGACAAAATCTTAAATATATTATGAATTTGTTAACTTACTAAAAATAAAAGTAAAATTTTATTTGAACTGCATCTCAATATATGCACGAGACTTAAAAATAGTTGATGTACACAGGATGACTATTTCTTACTTCCAGAATGACATAGGTTCAACATCAAATTCTATTTTAGTATTCTTTTTTAAAGATATAGGTACAAAGAAAGCTGGTTCTTATAAAAACTGAGGAGGGCTAGAAGGAAATATTTTACAGCAATGTAACAATTTTTTTATGTTACATCAGAGATAGAGGTGAAAAAAAATCACATAGTTATGTATCATCAAAACAATAATAAAGCATTATTTATCAAATAATAAAATATTACAAATTATTGTTTTGGTGATAGCTGCGTGATTTTTAAATGATATTACTATATAATATATATAATATATAATGATAAAAATATATAATGGAAACCACCAGATCTAGAAAAGTATTCGCTATTCATCAGAACCATTTACTAACAACATTCATATTTCAAATTGGATCATTGTTCTCATTTTGGGGGACAATGCAGCATAGTAAGATTCAGGATGATTTGGGGTTTGCTTGTCTTATTCAAGTCAAAAAAACCACAAAAACCTATTATAAAAGGATGGGAGACAGAGAGGACAGCCTGCAAGGCATGTTCTCAGCTGCATTAGCTTGAAAAAAAAACATATCTGGGAGCTGGCGATCTGGAAACTGTATCTCTTCAGTAATCCATTCCCACACTCCCTTCGGCAGTCTCTGTGTTGACTGAGCCTAGATGGTCGCCGCCTGAAGGCCACTGGCATAACAAGGTTATGGGCACCTACAATGTAGTATGTAGAGTGTAGCATGTAGAATGTAGTAATAAACATTGGAAGGGTGGGGAAGAGGGCACAGTTATCTTAAGGAATCTATTTTTTAAAACTGACTAGAAATCAGAGATTTGGGATAGGTGACTAGATGTAAGACAAAAAATATGCAAATTAATACTTTCTCAACTATAAAAATAAGCACTCTAAAATAGAAATGGAAAAGTACATTTCATTCACCACAGCAAGCCAAAATTGCGAAGTATTTAGGAATAAATTTAACAAGAAAGGCACAGAAACTATGAAATCTTGGGAAATAGGTAACTTAATATCTCAACCTATGGAAAGCATAAAATGGGAAGATTATCATACAAATGACAAATTAATTAATTTATACATGAAATGTTATAATACTTCAAAACCATAGAATAAATGTAAGTACATATTATTTTAACTAAAACTGCATATCAGGAAGGAGAAGAATTGATAAAATGATTTTAAAGTACATGAAGAATATGTGTTAGTAATTACAAAAATAAAATTAATGCCAGAAAATCTAGGAGACCATAAATGCAATCTTGTATAGGAGGTAGCAAGCCCTTAACCACAACTAAAAACTATAAAACCTTTCAAAAATAGATGATAGACATATTTTACATAACAACTAAAAATATGTGAAAATAGGATCAACAGGCAAATGATATATGTAGAAAAAATTTTGTGACCCAAATGATATACAAAACCTTTATATACAAAGCACTTTTACAAATTGAAAAAGCAACAAGTATTCTAACAGAAAAAATGAGTGAAATCAATACACTTTTCAGAAAAAATTAAATCTAAAACACCAGCAGTTATACTGTTTTCCCCGAAAATTAGACCTAGCTGGACAATCAGCTCTAATTCATCTTTGGGAGCAAAAATTAACATAAGACCTGGTATTATATTACTATATTACCCAGTCTTATAGCTAAATAAGACCAGGTCTTACATTAATTTGTGCTCCCAAAGACACATTAGAGCTGATTGTCCAGCTAGGTCTTATTTTCGGGGAAACACCGTATGAAGAAATGCTTAAATCACTAACAGACAGGGGCAAATACAATCCAATTAACAAGGCGATCTAACCAACCTACAGACTCGCAAATACTTCAAAACATCCCAACACTATCAGTGGTGAGGAATGTGCGTGGTGGGAAATGTCGTGGTGGGGGGGTGCACCTGGTGGGGGTGTACCTGGTGGGGTGTACCTGGTGGGGGTGCACATGGTGGGGGGTGTACCTGGTGGGGGTGCACCTGGTGGGGTGCACATGGTGGGGGGTGTACCTGGTGGGGTGCACCTGGTGGGGTGCACATGGTGGGGTGTACCTGGTGAGGGGTGTACCTGGTGGGGGTGTACCTGGTGGGGTTGTACCTGGTGGGAGGGTACCTGGTGGGGGTGTACATGGTGGGGGTGCACCTGGTGGGGGTGTACCTGGCGGGGGGGAGGGTGTACCTGGTGGGGGGGTGTACCTGGTGGGGGGTGTACCTGGTGGGGGGTGTACAGTGGTGTTTGCAGAAACGTGCGCAGGCGACCAGGAAAACTGGCAGAGACAGCAGTCATTGTGCCACATGGGGGCAGCACCATGGGTCCAGGTGTTAAGAGACATGAGATGGTAGGAAACAGCCCACAGCCGGCACAGATGGGACCTGGGGACCAGAGGCCTACCAGGCGTTAGTGAGGAGGGGGCAAGAGGGACACCCCCTCTGAGAATCCCTTGTTAAGACAAATGGGTCCCGTGCCTAAAGGAAGTAGCTTTTCAATCTACTCTGACAAGGAATCGCCATTAAGGACTAACATAGGATTTTATATGTGGATGATACAGGTGCCTAGTCTGTTAGTGAGGAAATTTTAGAAACATTGTGTATTTTAACACATACACATGGGTCAGATCCAAAATAAAACAGAGTTAGTGTTCATTTCTTGTTCCTCAGTGGAAATGTGAGTGTAAGCAAGTTACTGCGCTGAACACGTGCCAGAAAGAGACGCCGCCTTTGGAAGAAGGCAGCACGCTGAGAGAACAGGATAGGAGCTGGGGTGGGGGGGTGGAGAGGGAGGTGGTAAGACAGGAGGGGCTGGCTCCTGAAGAGTATGGGGGAGCCGGGTGTGGGCAAGCTGGAGCCCAGCCAGGAAGATGGGACGTGGGGCAGAACGTGAAGGGGACGGGGAGGGCAAGTTTGCGGCACAGCAGCCGATCATTCTACGCTATGTCACCTGCTTTAACATATTGATACTTAGTGCTGACCTCTGTATATGAACAGCACAATTCCAAGAGTGACAGCCATAAAAACGAGTGATGGAAAGAGGGGTAAAGAGCAGAAGGTGGTGCTGTGTGTCGTTCTGTCCATTTCCACACCACCTTATGAAAATCCTGAAGTCCCAAAAATGTGTGATAAAACTAATCTTCAGAAATATAAATCTATGAGTATATAAGAAAAATAGGCTTATTTTGTTCCCATTTTAAATCAGCAGATTAACAGTGTCTGGAAGAAATGACAAATGTGAAAATCTTTAAAGATAAATCTCTTTGTAAGTTGGAGAAAGTATTTTCTGAATGAGAGCAGAAGTTGTACCAAATTATAGCAATGATAATTTGTCTTATGAATTTAGAAGAGACTAAGCATTTGTTTTTTTTCCTTTAATACCCATTAGTTCTTTTATTTGACTCTAAAGTTTAATAATGTAGCTTGGTTTCTTCACAATAATTTTTAATAACGGTTTAATTATAATTGTATTTGAATTGTAACAAAAATATTTACTTTGTGAGCTGGTGTTCAGACGGACTTGTGCAGATGACTGCTGGGGCCTTGACAGTGGTTTGGGAGGCAGTTCTTTAGCCTGGGAGGAACGAGAAATGCACAGTCTTCAAACCCTGCTCTTACGGAGGAGCACATAAGGCTTTTCCCCAAACAGGCTGACTGGCAGACTTGATCCCACACACGTGTGAACAAGGCGCCCGCGTGTACTGCTTGGGGCTACACTAGGGTGAGTGGCTGACAACACACAGATGTTGACAGGGTGCTGACCCTTCTGAGACAGAAACAGCTGCAGGTTGGCACCCAGACAACCTGTCAGCTGCAGTGACAACTGAAACCCTGAGTCACTTTGCATTGTGTACATTGGGCATCCAGCGACCTGAAAGGGGGCTGTGGGCCGAGGTGGCCAAGACACGCAAAAGCCTGCTGGCCTTTGGAGGCCTCAGTATTAGCAGCTGTTCTTAGCGCCAGCAGCTGGCGTTACAGAGTTCTAGCCGCGGAGAGATGCGATCATGGAAAACAAACTATGTTTCTCCTTCAAATCTGTATAGATGACAAATCAAGGTTGTATGACATTTTCATAAGAACTTGACGTGAATGAACTAACAAGGGGGGTCAGTCAGTGATCAGGACCCTACTGTCAAGGACAGAATATCCTACATAAAGAAGTGTCCTGAGACCGCTGAGAGCGCCGTGGAGACCAAACCCTACCGAAGCCTTCCGCTGCTCCCTCGCTGCTCTTCTCACGTTGGTCCGTTGGCCTTCACTTTCATACTTTTCAGTGAAGGAATCAAGAATTTCATAAAGATCTTCTGCTTGAGCAGGCCGTGGTGTATCTCCAAATAAAATGTCATAAGCTCGAACATCTTGACAATAAAATCTAATGAGAAATATCAAATTAAGAACAGTTCTTTTATAGACATAGATCTTTGAAGAGTTAAACGTGGGACGTGTTTTGTACCTACATATGGTGCTTCATATGTACTACTTTTCAAACACTAACTACAAGACATAACCCATGTTAAACCCCTAAATTCACCCCCTTGAAGTGCGCCTACGGAAGCAACCACCGTAAACAGTCTGCCATGCATATCCTCCCGCAGAAAAATACAAAGCACATTACATATACATGCAAACAATTGTACACTCACAAACATCTCCACACTTATGCAAATATACCTACAAGCACACACAATTTTGTAGCTTTTTACCTGTTAAGCGTCTTAATAACACTGACCTTAATAACTTTGTGCCAACATGTACGGCTTTGGGATTTCTTTAAAATATATATTTGTTTCAAAATCATATAAAGATTTGCCTCGCATGTTTGGAAGCCCTGCGATTGAATAAGTGTATTTGTTTTAGTTTTTCCAAAATTTGGGTGAACTTCAGTGGGAAAGTCTTCCCAAGGTCTCGGATCAGAAGCTTCTCAAAGCATTCTTAACATGTATTTCTCAAATCTGCAAAACATCTCTCCTGACTTTGTAAGATGAATAGTTCCACAGGCCTGTATTTCCCTCCATCCCTATTTTCTACCTCTTGTGGTTTACACTGAATACTATCACATGTGCTACTGGATTCTTGAGTGAATTGGCCCAGTAAACTTTGTACATGCTTGTCTCTCTTATAAGGGTGGGTCTGTGTGCTGTAAACTACCTGCCACGTCAGCTCCATCGGGCTCACGGTTGGTGGCATTTCTGCGAGGTTCTAGAAGAAGCCCTGTCAGCCTTAGCTTTTTATCTTTTTCTGGGCTATCTGACACATTTTAGAGGAAATTTGGAAGAGACGCTTTGGAAAAATTAGTGAGTGCCAGTTTACAGTGGAAGTTCCTGTTGGCCTGTTAGGATTCTTCCAATTTTTTTTTTTTTTTTTTTTTTTTTTTAAGTCAAATGTGGGCTCTATTTTATGGAAGAAAGACAAAGGCAGACTATAGTAATAAAAACCTCTTATAACAAGAAACATTTTGATTGACCCATAAGTTGAAAGTGGCATGTACCTCTGCAAATGTTTAAAAAATCTATTTAATATGATACATCTAAATAATAGAATATTATGTAGCCATTAACTTACATTTATGATTCTTATAATGCTAAATGGCAAACTAGGATTTACAACTGAATCTAGTATGATACAATCACATAAGGCAAAACAAAAGAAAATTATGCTTAGGAAATTGATGTGAGGGCACAAAGCAAAACGTGAACAATCTTAGAGGGATGAAACGGTTTTTCTCCCTTTTAACTTTTTTGTGTTTTCTAAATTTTTTATAGGTACATATTATTTTATATTTAATTTTTAAATAAAGAAACATACACTCATAGCCATATGTGGTTGATTTAAAAAGAACACACAGAAGTATTCTGTAAACTCTGAAGAACTGTTACTACCTAAATCTCTGAAGTATCATTTTCTCATAACACCGTCTTTAAATCACTTAGCATGATTTGGCTGGCACTTACTTTCGATTAGTTTCTTTCCTTTCAATCAAACAGCTACCTTCTAAACTTAGGCCAGCAAAGAGTCCTCTGGATTTGCAGTACGTAAAGACAGCGGCAGAGCTTCTTAAGGCGACATTCCCTTCCAAATTCCTGCAAAACAGAAGGGTTGGCAGCACGGAACTCTGAGAGGCTCCCCAGCTGAGGGTCCTATTTGACCAGCACCGTACTGACAGGGAAGAGGCTCTCGTTTCCTGTCCCCTTCTCCCGTCCAAGGCTTAACTTAGCTTCCGAGGTCACACAAGGCTGGCGCTCAGGGTGGCCTGGCCCTGGACCCCTGCATGCCACTGTGCTGTGGGCATGCTGTGCTTGCTGTTGGCCCGAGCCAGTGCTGCCAGTGGTTCAGGGGAAGGGCCGGTGTGGGGAGGGGGACAATCTGTAAAACTGTCACAGGAGGACGTGATAGACCAGAGGACTGCGTCACAGGGAATACACGTAACGCGTTTCGTTTCCAGCTTTGTCTTCCTTTCCTAAAACAGGGAACTACGTCTCAAGAGCACTAGAGACTGTGGATTCTTCTCATGCTGAGTATGGGCCTTGGAAACCTTTCTAGATGATTTTACCGTGTAACTTCTATAAACAGTCTGGGTTTAAAATATTCCTAAATGGCTCAGTTAACACAAGAGTATTACTTTATTAATAGGGAAGGAAAATCCACTGTACGTATTTTAAACAATACTCAAGTAAAATACTTCCATTTCAGTTTTTCATAATTTAGTTGGAAAAAAAGCCTTTTCTTTCCTGATTAATGGTGACCTTTATCACTGAATTAAATTTGACTTGCTTTAGCTCCTTCCAAACTTAATGTAAATTTTATATTCAATTGCAGTAGATAAATTGGCCTGCATTTCAGAAATATTTAGTTTCCTGTTGTGTGTGCTAGTTTCAGATTTTCTCATTTTATCTCCATAGCTGTGTTTTATAAATTTCTTATTTGTAAGCAAACTCAAACTTTCTGGGAGACATATAAATCAAACATTTGTTTCATTTTAATTCAAGTTTCCTCTTAATGTATAACAATATACAGTTTTTAAACCTCTTCTATCCAACAGCTGTTCAAAAGTATTTTACAGTACTCACCTTCCCAAGGGCCCAACTGCCACAGTAAAATTCCCTCCAAGTGTTAGGTTACCACCTTTTGCAAAAGCTTCTACTGCTCTGTCATAATTCAGAATAATTACCAAATCTGATACCTAAAATGTAGAAACCCATTTATTAAAAAATAATTGTCTCAATATTATTTAAAATATATGCTGATTAAAACTCCAATACACTACAAATAATGTAGCAACATTTCAATGTAGACAGAGAGAGAATATGAAAGAAGGGTCATATTTTTATTTTGAGCTGAGGATGTAAGCAGCTAATATTTCCACGGATAATTCTAGCGAACACTTCTGAGCGTTCAGTGTGCACATGCTCTGAGGTTTTCATACATTGTCACCTTTAGGCTTCTAAACAATCTGGCGATGTAGTTGGTGACAGAGGTCTAGTGAGGTGAGGTAAACTGCCACAGTGATAATCAGAACAGCTCAAATAGAGGTCGGTGGGAAAGACCAAAAGTCTCTCTGAAACACAGCACTCAAGAATGCCAAACCAAAAGACGCACAACTAGGAGGAGGGTCCTAAGGTCGGGGACCTGCTGGGACCCTAATGACACTTTCCACACTGGAGCACTGACAGTCACCCTCCAGGGCTACAGGATGGAAATGATTACGTAAGACATTATGGGAAGTTTCCTAGAAATGTGAGCTAGTGTTAGTTATTCCATTTTATATTACAACAGAAGAGCAGACAATTATTCGAGTATCCAATAGAATGAATCGGTTCAGTGAGTGCTTTCTGTGTACTTGAAAGCACAACCCTAGGTGGCAGCAGTATTGTTAATATCACATCTTACAGATAAAGGAACTGAGATTCATTCCCAGGTTTAGTGGAGACTCTCATTTTAGTCGCTAATAATTAAACTTACTGCAGTCATTATTACTTAGTCTCTCACCATTTTTGAAATAAATGATATTTGAAACTGATTCTCAAAGCATGTCCCGGCCTCGCATGGAGTCAGAAGGGTGTGGAAGGAGCGGGCTGTATGTAACTCAGGGCCACTAGTCCTCTGTGCCGGCAGGTGTGGGCAGCCAGACACCACAGCTGAGGAAAACATGTTTTCCACAAGAGGGAGGTATTTGTGAAGACTCTGATTTGGTTGATGCACAACAAAAAGGCAGTCATCAGGAGCAAAGCTATGTTTCTCTTTTTATAATACAGACGTATGCAGCAGTGAGTAAAGAAGGTCAAAACAAGACGAAAGAAGAGTTATGGAAATACTTTATCCTAATAAGACCGAGGGAATTTAAAACTATGGCAACAGAGCAAATTCATGAAAGGATACCTGAAGAAGAAATTGGCTGAAATTTGAGAAGACAATGATTTGAGAGTATCAGGAGTTTTGATTTACCAAACACTTAGCAATAAAGCAACAGATGAAAGGTCAATAGTATGTAGCAGGTGATCTCCATGCAACAGACCTCTGCAAAGAGTATATCCTAGTGGAGTTTCTCAGCCATTTGACAGAAGCCATAACCATTAGTACCAAAGTTAGAAAAGGAAACAATACAAAGTCAACCTTTACTTAAAGACTTTGAAGTCACTTGAATATTGGTTGTAACGAAACAGGGCTTTGCCACAGGATGATGCCCTGTGTTAAGCGACTTTTACTGTCTGAGCCCAGGCATGGTCATGTAGCACTGGGGATAAGTCGCTGTGCAGTTAGCAGCATACGCTGCCGATCCTAGTTTGTCATATTTGAGACAGCTGTTCCACAGATGTGCTAACAGACGGTGAATAAAAAAAAATTCTACTCTAAATGAAAGAAAAATGGTAAACATTAGCTACTTTTCAGCTAGCTAATCATGAAGAAAATAAAACGGAACCATTTCCATAGGCGGTAAAATAAGAACAGTAGGAAATCTCTCAGCTTTCATGTATCAAGTTTCAGCTGCTTTTAGAGAACACGGCAATTGTATGCACACACATCCCCCACTTACCTCGATTCCTATCTCAAGCCCTCCACCAAGCCCGGCTATCCCAATGGCTGAAGGCGCAGACCATTCTAATAAAAACAAATGAACATTAACATTAAATCCCTTGTCACATGAGTATTGGAAGGAAAAATGCTAAAATGAGAATGAATAGTGTTTCTTTTTAAAGTAATAAGAATGTCACATTTTTCTTTATGCTTTTAAATGTTCTTTAACAAGCATACATATTTTTTTAAGTTAAAAATATTTGAAAAGTATTAGATATTTGTTATGAGCCTCTTAGACTCACAGATGCCTGTTCTCTGATTTTTCTCACCAAACATGCCTAATACCAAACTATTGAATTTTCAACAACTAAACATACATAGCGTTTATTAATCTCAACAATAGTTTGTAATGCTTTACAAAATGATTGAGCAGTAATTCTAGTTTTTAGTTATTTTATCATAGATATAAAAGAACAACAGGATTGACAGCGTTTAGGTTAAACAAGTCTAGAAAAAAGTTAATTTGACTGGGGGAGGGTGGGATAGCCGAGATACAGTAATTTCTTTAAATGCTTGTTAGCTCCCTAACCCTAACTGTTCTTGCTACCACGTATTCCAGATACCAAGATACTGGTTGAGTATACCCAGGACTAATCTGTCCAGGCTTAGAGGAGTTTTCATTATAGAAATTAGTGTTTTATAATCCCAAAGTTATTTTCCATTTCCTATGTTAGGAACTGTCCCTGTTCCTATCTGGTCGGGGTCTGGGAATGTGCTGTGACTCATTTGGGCAGCTTTTAAATTGCCCTCTGCAGAGTGAGCAGCTGCTCCTGGTCAAGATGGGAGAGAGAGAGAAGTCGGCATTTAACGCAGGGAAAGGTGCCCCTGAGGCTCTGAGCGAAGCCCCAGAGCTAAGCAGCACCAGCACCTGTTCAGGCAGTCACTCTGTCAGGGGACCTACAAAGCTGGGCCTTCTTACAGCCGCAGGGCCTATCTGATGGGGACTCCCTTGAATGAGCCCCCACTTTGGTTGTGTTGCTGAGAAGCCAGCCCATCAAAATTTGGGTGGTGGGCTAGCCCAGTGGCTCAGGTAGTTGGAGCGCCGTGCTCCTAACGCCAAAGTCGCCGGTTCAATTCCCACATGGGCTGGCAGCCATCATGAGTGGCCGGCAGATGGTCCTATGAGCTCTGGCAGCTGGTCCCATGAGCTGCTGTGAGAGGCCGACTGACGACTGGTGACCGACTGCCTCAGCCAAGGGGAGCGCAAAGCTCCTCATACCAGCATGGGCCAGGGAGCTGTGTCCTACACAACTAGGCTGAGGAACAATGGCTTGAAACGGTGTGCAGGGAGAGGCGGAAAAAGGGGGGAAAAAATTTGGGTGGTGTCTGAGGTGAAGAGAATTCTGTCATTTTGTTTCACAACCCAGCACTGAGCTCTGAGCTGATCACAGATTCAGAGACTCACTCCCTGTGGGGACACATTGCAGAAGTAATGGTCCCCCCACTGACTGACGTTCAAGGGCCACGAGCCCCACAAACACCGGGTGTATCTATTGTCAGTGAGCGGCCACACTCCCTTTCAAAATAATTTATCTACATTGAAAAATAACTATTTACAGAAAAATGTGTTCACTTATGTGACTGAACAGCAAATGTTAAGAGTGGTATGAAAAGCACTTTAGTTGGCTATGAAACACCTACATACATTTTAAATATTACTATAAATGTTGGTTCTTGGGATTCAAGGCAAATATATTTGAATTTCATCTCTGAAAAATCCAGTATGAGATTTCACCGCAGAAAGTAAAACCAAATTACAGTGATCTCGATATGATTCTTCCTTGGGGAGATTTTTTAAAAGTTTCATATTCTACTGTATGGGAACAGTAGAAAAGCTTATAGATAGCCCTTATTTTCTTATCAACTTCCATAAAACAAAAGAAATCCATTGTACTATGAAGTTGAGGAATAAGAATTCATATTTCACAACAGAAATGTAAATATTATCATGTTTAATATTTGCTCCATGAAAGAATTGCAAAATATATACAAGACAAAGCCAGATCTGCCCACTGAGTCTCGTCTAATATTTTAAGAAGAGGAGAGAAACGAGATGGCTCTTTGCCCTGGATTATTGAACACCCATGGAGCGCTTCCAGGGAGCCCTCGGGATGACAATTTCAGGTGGCAGGTGGAAGGAAGCCTATTACAGTCCCTATGACGTGTGCTCAGAATGGAAACAGAACAATAAAGAATTGAGATTCTCTACTCCCCCAAGTGAAGAAACATCGACTTACTTCCATCTGGAAGACGTGCCAATACAACCCCACTGCCTCCTCTAGCAGTTACCAGAAATCCAGCTTTTATCACAGACAGAACCGCGAGGCCCTTGGCTTTAGCAATCACGTGAGCTGCCAAAGGGAAGGACAGTGAGTGAGAACATGTTACACAGAGTTGACACACACACAGGTTTACTTGACTGGATTCCAGGCTCTCATGAGACGTCTTAATGGCACACGTGAGCCATGACTAAAATTTAGTTACATAATGGATGGGCTGGCCCCCCCGCCCCAACTCCAGCCTCTTCTTGTATGTTTTTGGTTTTGCAATGCTAAATGTCACATCACAAGTGCTCAAAAATCCTGTAACTGCCATAAGAAATGAGATTTGGATGATGTTTTATTGATATCCAGTAGCAGGACAAACAATTTGGAGATTTCCATTAGTTTAGAATAATTCACAATTTTAAAAACAAGTTACTATTTTTAAAGAAATTTAGATCCATACAGTATTAAGGAGTAACTTTAAAATGTCTGACACACAATATGCGGCGCAACTTTGATCTTAAAGCCGTATAGTTCACCTTTTATTAACATGAAAATCTGGATTCAAAAACGGAAAATTAAGTGATTCTGCCACGTTAAGACATTTTTTAACTTTATAAAATGATGGGTTACAATATTCAAGTAACATATCTAGGAGTGCCCTGAAAATAGGATTCAGTTTACCAGTTCATTTACTCACATTTCAGTGAAGTTCATCACATACAATCAGGGTCACTGGTACCCACTAAGTGCAGGGCCTCACTATTGTGTGGGCTGACTTACACAACACTGCATCTCTCAAATATCAAGGGAAACCTGGACACTGAAAATCATTTTTGGACCCTGATTTCATTTTTAAGGTAGTTGAATTTATCACCACTCTAGTTAAACAGTCTGTCAAGGAAATCCCACCATATCATGTATTCAGGTACACAAAAAAAGATTTTGTAGGTATCCCTAGAAAACCAGTAAATTTCCAATATAATTATGCACATCACTTATTAATTTGAAGTAATAACAGACTCTCAGAGATAATTCATCCGAGAGTGTGAAGCAGCTACCATGCAGACCATCTATAGTCGTTCATAACTAAGCAATGCAGAGAAAATGGAGTTTTCACATGGTAATCTACAAAGCACGCCTTCGTTTAGTTTTGTAAAAGGTTATAAATATATTGTAACAAGGTCGAAAACTATCTACATTCCACATCACGCAGGCTTATATTCACAACCACATGTTGGCTGCATCCTCAACATGTCAGTCCATTCTCACTTAGTGCTTTACTGTTAATAGCACTTCTGTTTAGATATGTACATAGAGCAAAAGCACGTTTTAAAATGACCACAATTCATGCTTCAGAGCATTGCTACCAAAAATGCAGTTATTCTGGTTGTGCTTCTCAAACCTGTGTGCCTAAAACTCATTGGAGACCTTGTGGACAACGCAGGTTCTGATTCTCAGGCCTGCGTGTCTGAGGACCTCCCAGGGGGCTCTGTCTGAGGAGCACGACGTTATGCGACGTGCTTTCTTAGGATGGCTGGGTTCAAACAAAGCTCATATCGGTAATATTATAACAAATTCAAACTTGTGTAGACATTTGAAGTTCTGTTAAAGAACTTAAGAAAGTCGGGCTTAAGAAATTAAACTGGTTTCTTTAATGCAGGATCAGAGTCAGGCACTGATTACGGAAGAGGAAAATTCATCTGCAATATTGCCCAAGCTGCTCTGCGTATGAATCGTCTTTGCAGGAGGCAGGTGTTCTCTGCCACACCCTTTACAAACAGCTGGTCATGTGGCCCCCAGAGGCTCACCTCAGACCAGCTCTTAGGCCTCGGGCCTGACAGAGGGCATGAAAGACACAGGAGAAATGGGTTCGAAATCTGCATTTCCGGCCACACTGGTTTGGGGAGGGTCTAAGTAAGCAGGTTTGGGGGGGGGGTGTGGAGACTACTGTAACGGCCTGGGAACACTGATGTGCCGCTGTGCTGAGAATCAGGGATGAAAATCCTCCTGCAGCACTACAGAGTGTAAATATCAGAAGGAGAAAACACAAAAATTAAAAATTTTTTCTGAGATTACTGAGTTTGCAAGATGAGCTTGCCAAGTCCTCAGAAACTGAGACAAGGACAGGTGAGTTTGAGGAAAGCAGAAGTGGAGGACACACAGTGTTTAGGGCCGTGGCCACCTGAAGGGGGGCAGGCGAGAAATCTATGGCCAGAAGGTGTCCCAGGACACCAGCTGGTGGTCTGAGCGCCAGCTGTTCTCATGGGGTTCTCTGCCTGGAGTCAAGGAACACAAAACGTAATTTAGAAAACAAAACAAATTTAGAGATGACCAGTATGGATTTTATTTACCTACCAGGAATGATCTTATCAGGTCCATTTCTGGAAGTTATTTCTGTGAATTCTCTTAGAATTTTAGCAGCCTTTTTTGCTTCTGATTTCAAATTGGAAGGTATAGGGTTATTCACTAAAAGATTAAAAAAAAAAGATTTTAATGAATAAAATCTAAATAAAAGTTAGAAATTTGTTATTTCATTTTTTCTCATGCACAATTAAGCATTAACGAATCGTACCCTAACAAAGGAAATGAACTGGAAATCCTCAATTAATTGTTTCATCTCTACTTTCCTGATAAATAAATTCCCTCTGAGATTGGTAAACCCTAAACTCTCAAGATCCCATAATTATAAAATCATGGGATTCTAAAGGGTATTAAAATCTGGTCCAATCTCCCAATTATGTACCTTCACCCTGTAATTCTTACTTCACCTCAACACTAATACTAATACTACTACAAATAATAAACCCTTTAAGAATGAACAAAAGACGTATTTTACAACTATCTAATAATAGATAACATAAAATTTTATAACTTTGGCTATTTTCGTCAAAAATTTTTCAAGTGTCTGTACAAATTTTCCTTATTAGTAAAATTCTAGGAGACTCAGGAATTCAGTGATTACTCGAAGTAACAAATGCTAGCATTTGTGTAGCATTTTGCATCTCAGTATTGATTGGGTATTCATAAGCTCATAGGAGCGATTATTTGTCAGAACTATGCTCACGTCATCCCTCCAGCTCTGAAGCATGTGGGCACGGGTCATTCCTTCATCGCAGGACAAGGGATCTGAAGAACCAAAGATGTAAAATCTGCTGTTTAAACCATCAGATGAATGTTTCTTTCAAAGGCTGTGTTTCTGGCTCCGAAAGTCCCACTTGATTGTTTTTCATTCCTTCTGTTTCTGTCCTCATTGTGTTTATGTTGTTCTTTAAATCCTTGAGCATATTGTAAAAGGTGGTTTGATACTCTTGTCCTATAATTTCATCATCTCTGTTCTTTCTGGGTCTGTTTCTGTTTTAATTCCAATTTAGCTACGGGTTTTGTTTTCCTGTTTCTACCTGTTTCTAGTACAAGTTGTTGATGCTGGATGAGAGCATGGCCACCATGTCTTTGTCGTGCTGTTCTCAGCATACTTTTAATGTGTTGTCTTACGGTAAGTTAAGTATCTTTCCATTTCTGTCAAATCTTTTTCATATTTCTTGTCCACTTATGGGTGGGGTGGGGAGATCTTTTAATAATCAGTAGAAGTACAAGCAAGTAACACAATAGAAAACTGGGCAAAGTATTTGATAAGTTATTTCAGAGGAGGGAAACTAGGTGGCTGATAAATACAAGAAAAGCTGATCAAACTCACTAGGAACTAGGGATGTGCAAAGTAAGACCCCACGAGTTACCATCCTCTGACAGAATCAGAGTCTGATGAGTGTGTAGGGTATGGCACAGAGGGACAGCTCGGATCCTGCTGGTCGGGTTAAGTCTGTGCAGTCACATTGCAGGTCTGTCCTCTGACCTCCAGTGTTAGCCTAAGCGTGCTCACTGGGTCTGAACAGTGGCTCCCAATCACGTCCGCTTGCACCCTGTGGATGCATCTTATTTGGGGGACGAGTGTTTGCGATGTGATCACATTAAGGATCACAAGATGCAGTCATTGTTCACTGCCTCGGTGGATCCTAACGCCAGTGATGAGTGTCCTCAGAGAGGACAGAAGAAGAGAAGACGCGGGTTGGGTGGAGACGCAATGTAGCCACAGAGGCAGAGATGGGAGTGGGGCAGCCACAAGCCAAGGAGCCCCCAGAAGCTGGGAGACAGATGGGACCCTGGAGGTTCAGGAGAGAGTGCGGTCCTGATGGCGGGCGTGTGACTTCTGGCTGCCACATTTCTGCCATCGGCAGCCGGCCAGTTCTGGTAATTTGTATGGTATGCTTGGAAACTAATGCACATGTAAGAATGTTCATTGATGTAATACTTTTAATGGCAAAATAGTAATACCAAATAAAAGAAATATGTCCCAAGAAGGAAACCAATTTTCCTCAGGAGGAGGATAAATACTGTTTGGTGTAGTATTAAAACTGCATTCTCTACAGAACTTCAATTAAACTCATCTACCTGCGTCAACATCGGAGGAAAGACTGGCTGTGTAAAGGTACAGACATGTTTGAAAGCACAAAAATAAGTATACATACATGTAGATAATAAAAGTATAAACATATCTTTTTGATAGGGGAGGGTGGCCCTGGGAAGGTTTGGATAGTTTTCCCCTAGGGCTGTGCAGTAGGTCATGGTATGTTATTCTCAGTAGTCCCTTGTGTGTCTGAAATATTATATAACGAAGTCTCTTCAGCATCAACTGAATATTATGTCATTATTTAATGCATCTGTGAGAACTTAGGACTGCAGCTGTACAATTTTATAATAAGAATAATTACTCTTTAAATTGTCTTTCATTTCAAATCTGACATCTTAGGGCCAATAACAGGCCCTGCATGAAGACGTGTGGAAAATTAAACAGTGTGACGTCCGTTGTCCATGTCCACGTGCACAAACACACACTCACAAGACGGGGTTTGGTGAGAGACTGCACACTAAACACTGAATTGCGATTGCATGCATTTGTGAGACATTGGTAATTCTGGGTTCAAAGTGTTAGGCACTAAATGTGAAGTCGCTCATCTCCTCACTCGTGTACTTGAAATCCAAACCAGCCACTGCGATGACGGTCGGAAGCCCTCGTGCTGCAGTTTGTCCTTGCCATGTGCCTGCAGCACACACATCGCTTTTGTACCAGGAAGGGCTCCTGTGAAATCCATTCAGAATTGTGTCAATCTGCTAGGAACCTTTACATTTTTCCTATTGTTAATGCGTTTGTTATACAGATTGGACTTAGAGGGTCTTAAAAGATACAAACTGGAAAAAGTCCCAGTGAACATCCGTATATAGAGAAGCCACTGGGCCTTTAAAACACATTTTAAGGAGACAGCGTTTACTTACATCTTGGCTAAAGGTAGCACACAATGACCTACACTTTTCTTGGTATTCCACAGTGGGCAAGAAAAAACATGGTAAAGGGCATTTTCAATTTTCCAACTTTCCAATATGGTATTGGTACAATCGATAGATTCTGAAAACCATGATTGGTGACTGGACGCATTAGAGCTGATGGTCCGGCTGGGTCTTATTTTCGGGGAAACACGGTAGGTGATGGGTTTGTTTTCCTAATTCTGTTGGTTTCTAAGATGAGGCGACAGGACCTTAATTTTCACAGAATGAACAAGTTGCATGCTTTGGGGTTTGCTTTTTTAGTTGTGTGGCAGGGACAGTGAAGTTGCCCACCCGGGTGTGCTGCTGTTAGCCGGTGTGGCATTGTCCCTGGAAACTGCTGCCCACAAATGATAACTGTGCCACCCACACCACTCAGGCCAGGCCAGGTGGGCGCTGCTTTCTCCACTGTCCCCCCAGTGCTGGCTGACTGGCTGGCTGAGGAGGTCTCTGCCGGCACAGCCATGAGGGGAAGGATGGTGACCAGATTGCCATGTGGGGCACGGCCACCTGGACACCCCCTTGAACTATTCATGAGGGAGCAGTAACTCTTCCTGTGCCAAGGAATCGAGATTTGGGAGCTTGTTACTGCAGCCAACATCCCCAGTTATTCCATTTAAAAAGTTTTTGATCTCTCCACAGCATTTGCTGAACAAGAAAGATGAAGTATTTGTAACTTACATTTTTTAACTTAGGACTAGATTTCACTTGTTTTATTTGCACTGTAATCACTTAGTTTGCGGAAGCAGAAAAATGGGTAGAAATGCCTATCAAATGTCATGGTCCATGTTAGTATCTTATCTCTGATGCACAGTACTCGTAACAGTATTTGCAAGTCCTTCTGAGAAGAGCAAAGCAGTGGTTTTGCCATTTTATCAAATATTAGATGGATAAAAAGCTGCCTCTCAGCTGTACCGAGTCCTCTCCTTGCTGCCGCCTCCAAACACCTGGATGTGACAACGCGGTGGCGTGTGCTTCCCGCTGTACCATGGGTCAGGCTTCCCTGCGCAACTGGAGCAGCTGCGGCAGTCTGGGTCCAAATGGCAGGTTTGCTGCGATCACTCACTCTGCAGGGCACCCCGGCTGACAGGGCGTCCTCAGGAAGGGCAGTCTGGGAGGGACGCAGGCCTCCTTGGACAGGGTGTGGTCAGCCGTGGAAGGCCGAGGGCCACGTTCTGCCCGGCTGGGCCTGCTCAGGGATGTTGGGCCAGCAGAGGCCGCCACTCAGGGTGCTGGCAGCCAGCAGCCTGTGGTGTGGGCATGTGGCATGGATAGGAGCGCAGGATGGGAGGGGACTTGTGGGCCCCGTGTCAGGCTGCAGAGGGCCTGTGGCTGGGGGGCAGGTGTTTTGGACCTCTGGAAACACGACTCATTCTCCCAGACCAGTTTTCCATGCGGCTTCTACGGGAAACCCTTCCCAGGACTGAGCCGTCCTCAGAGGCAGCCATTCCTGCTGCCTCAGGCCCATCCGCTCCCGGGCAGCTGAGCGGCACTTGTCCACTTGGCCCACACAGAACAATCGGTGACCCTCGAGCAGGGACAAATGCCCGATGGCTGCTCTCACTGGTGGGGGAGGACACAGTGACCATGTTTAAAGATGCCGCCAAGGCTGCCAACACTGACCTCATGCGCGTCCAGGAAAGAGTAGAGAGGTGGGTCTCTGCCTCTTTCCAGGGTCCCCTTGACTTCCCCAGGGCTCCTCCACTTTCTGCTTAGACTCAGACCTCAGATCCTGTGACTTAAAGCACTGTTTACGTCTGATAATTCTCCAAGCTTTATCTGTGCTTTAACCTTCCCCCGAATTCCAGACTCACAGTATCGATGGCCTACTTGACCCAAGCGTCGTATAAACATCTCAAATTAAACAGATTCCAACAGCTTGTGATGCCCCAACTCCTCCCCAACCTGCTCCCCAAACTTCCTCTCCAGGTAGATGTCACCTGGGAGCTCACACTCAAACCCTGGGCCACTGTGACTTCTGCTTCTCACGTGCCCTGGGCCTCCGTCAGTGAAACCACCCTGTCAGGATACAAAGCTTCCCCACCCACACAAGTTCTGGTGACATCTCGCCTGCTCCCTGCCACCACCCAGCCCGGGAACGTCAGGCCTCGTGGTGCCCACTCAGCAGCCTCCTCGTGGGCGTCTGCTCCCAGCCTTGAACCCTACGCTCACTTGTCCCGAGAAATGCTCCGTGTACATAACACCACAGGCAATATGACTCCAGTGCTTACATCCCTCGGTTTTCCCACTGTATTTGGTCTGCACCATGGCCAGTATGACTCTATGTATGCATCTACCTATCATATCTATCCATCTTAAGTATCTATCTCTCTAGCCATCTATCGCCATCTCTCTGATCTTGCTGGGTCATCTCTTTCACTAGAATGTAAGTGCCAGGGGGGAAGCACATCATGTATTTTATTTTATTAACTGTAATGTCTCCAACACATGCCATAATGACATACTGCAAATGCGCAATAAATAGTTGTTAAGTGAATAAAGTATTTGTGTGGCATTGGGGAATTAAAGGTCAAATTCCTGTTAGGACTAGAAAAGGTTCATGTACATGGAACTGCAACAGATTTGTAGGAGAAAAGGCCCAAGTATCCCTCCTCTTAAACCGTAGCACTTCCCAGAGCTGGAGGCGGGAGCAGGTCAGGGGAGCAAGGTCCCGTTGGCATTCTGCCCTAAAATAGCCCTTTCCAGGTCCCCCCAGGAAAGGGAGGATGACAGAAAACCTAAGGAGGCAGTGCCATGAGACCAGCCAGCAGCGCGCTCCAAGAAGCCTCACGTACCCCAAGCCTGCGCCCGTCACAGCCCACCCCTGAGTCCCCTTCAACGTGGGAGGCACAGCAGGGCCCGTCGCAGGCCTACGGACACGGCTGTTGTTCCTTCAGGACCTTGAGAAGCAGCAAGGACTCGTTCAGCACCTCCTCAGACGGGTGACAACTGAAGACCAACAGCGAATATGAGGGGTAGTCTGGTGCAGACCCGAGTCTTTTCTCAGCCCCAGCCTGAGCAGGGCGGCCTCCAGGGAGAACAGAGACCCAGACCTGCTGGACAATGAGAGCTCATAATGAAATGTCATGTTTCCGGCACTCGAGTGTGTGATTCGAGGCTCAGATCCTTACCTCTTTCCTTCCTACTGCCTCTGTGCTCTGCCCTCCAGGCCCCAGCAGTGCTTCTTACGACCTGCGGGCCCCTGCGGTGTCTTGTTCCTCCATCTAGATGCTCAGTGCACCTGACTGGGTTCGGAAGACGGAGGAAATCTGTCCCTTTTGCTGGACACCTGTCTTCTGTTACAGTCGGCACAAGTGGGCCTGTCCCCACGATGCTGCACTGCGCCTGAGTGACGCAGGGCATCCTGGGTGTACTCTGTGGGCCACAGCAGAAGTTCGTCACCACAATTGGTCTGTGACCAATGTGTGGCCAAGGGCTTGTGTGGGCACTACACAGCTACCTTTCCCCAGGCACTTGCTGCACATTTTGTCACCCAATGGGGAGCCTGAGGACAAAGCCAAGCCAAGGACCTTTTGACAAGAGTTGGAGTGAGCCTGGGGACCCTGCACTGCTGGCGGAAACCCAGGACTGGGCGGCCGCTGACAGTGGGAGTGGCTCTGAAGGGCTCAGTCACGCAGACCCTGCCTCGTTTTCTGCTCAAGCCAATTTGGATCAGATTTTCTGACATGTGCAGCTAAAGCACAGTAAATAACATAAATCTTACCCCCCCCACCCCCGCCAAGAGTTTCTACTTTGAACTCCATCACCCGAGTAGAGTAGAATTAAACCAAATAAGCAAATTCCACAGCGGAGAGCTGCTATTGCAAACATCCTGCCGCAGGGGAGGTTGCCCCTCGGAAACACTGCGGGGCTCAGATGCAGCCAGGAGGCCTGCCCACCATGGAGGTCTGTGTAGACAGTGGTGTCACTGAGAAATGGGGTGTTGACAAAGCTGGACGTGGTGAAGAGGCCATGGGTTCAGCAGAGCTACAGAGCCTGGCTAATTTGTCTTACTGACACAGCTTCTATTACATTTCTGATAAAACCGCCTTGCCTGGTCATAGTTACATACAGTGACTTCCTCTGGCAGAGCCAAGACATAATAGCAATTTAGCTATAAGGGTAATTCCGGTCCTCAGCGTCAAGTAAGGGCTCACCAACTCTTCCTCTCCGTTACTCACGCAGAGAGCGTGGTCCCATCAGAATGCTGCTGTCATTACACGGCTGAAACGATGAAGACAGCGGTCATTCGCAGAGGCCCCTTCAGTTTTAAATCCTGGCAGGTATCTGAACAGTGGCAAAAGTGCTAAGTCTCTCGAATACCAAGGCGAAGCAAATTCTCTATAAACATCTGAATTTCCTCCTGAGAGGAGGATAGCTGCCAAACCTCAAGCTAAGAATCTTAAATGTAAAGTATTCTTTAAAAATTAAAATGTTTGAAAATTTCATACTAAGACATTTTTTAAAAAATTACGAAGAGTTTATAAAATACTAGAGAGAAATTTTTTACTTTGGACATCGCAAAAGCTTGAAATGAGTTTAGGATGTGGAAGCAATTTACATCTTGATCATAGGGCAACAAACTCAGGGCCGGGGCCCCTGGGGGCAGACAGGGATATAGAATCCCACTTGAAGTAAATCGCCATGGGGGTGAGAAAACTGACTCATTTTCAATCTACCCTCCACCAGAGGTCTGGAACGAAAGCAAGGGGACAAAGGGCCCCTCCCCACCACATCATCACCAGAGTTCAGGGATTCCCAAACTTTCCTTCAGTTAAGAAACACCCAGTATATTAGTTTCCTCAATGGACTCTCAGTTACGAGAGGGGTACTTCTATGAAAAGTTCGTAAGTTTAGAAACAGTTTTCCAAATTTCCATTAATTAGACATTAATCACATTATCAAGCCTCACACGCTGTAATTTACAAGCAATGAAGGTTACTCACTAAATTGATAAAATCCCAATCAAAGGAATGCTGCTGAGGAAAGACTTAGAAGGAACTGATTACATCTTAGCCAAAATCAAAGGAGCTTTACCTCTCTGTGTGACCTTTAAGAGGCCTTTTGCTCAAAACCTTTACTAGACCCTCATAGTAAACACCACTGCCTGGTCACTACGGCCATTGTTTCTGAAACCAATTCTTACCTTTCACTGGCCTTGGTTTAACTACTTCCTTTGACTTAAGGAGACAAAGTTGTCAGTTCTAGAAATCAAAACCGGTCTCTCTGGTCAGATCATTAACCTTCCTAATCCAAATTGCTAGCTCAAACCTAAAACAAAACTAACCATTTGCATCCAAACATTTCTGCACCTCTGCTGCTCTTCTAGTCCCCTGACCCAGGTTCAGGTGGAAGGCTGAGAGGAGGGAGTGATGAGAAACGTAACTCTCAGCCTAAGGAAACCCTCCATTTATACTCACTTTACCCAAAACTGAAGTCATGTGATCCTGGCCCGGAACAGGACTACACAAGCCAGGTGGTCAGATCACTTGGTATAAAAAATGGCTTCTTCCAAAACAAACAAACAAAAAAAACACCTGTGAGCTTGGGTCTTAAATGACATGGGATTATGTCCTATCATGATGCTTTTGCCAACAGGACAAGGTTTGCAAGAGTTTCTGCGACCACCGTCCCTCAGCACACAGACAGCACTCTCCCCTTTCACCCACATCCACTTTTCTTTTCTTTCCTTTATTTCTAAATTGTGAGAAATCTCCAGAAAATAAAGATTGCCTACATGGGATAAAAGCATTGAATTGCTTTTGATGAGCAAAGATTTCCTTCAAATTATTTTTTCAGTCTTACAAAAGATGAGGGGTGGCATTTACACATTTCACAGAAATTTTGTTTGACTAGAACATTAGAAAACCAAATAACCAATTCTCCTTAGCATGGCAAACAGGGTGGAAGTTATAACTTCTTCTGCTTACTTTAACTCCGACGCAGTAACCTGTAAACACCTGCGCAGTCACTGCACAGGTATTCCCAGGGCAGGCCAGCACAGAGAGACCTGTGTTTCTCGGAAGTCATGCGCACAGGTTTTCTGACTAACTTTATTAATTCAGGCATCCCAATAAAAACACTCATGAGAACAGCAGTGCAGCACACCTGGGCCACCACATTTGGACTCCCTGTGAGCAGGGGTCCCATGTCTGTGTCTTCCTTCCAACTCTGCCGAGCAGCAGCAGTGGTGACACTGAAATATTTGTTGTAATGGAGTGAAAGTGACAAGTTTCCATCCAGCAAGGTAAATCTCATTACCTTATTGTCACCTACAAATTCAGAGCAGTTTCATACTTCTTGCAATAAGGCAAAGCCTCCTCTGCCACAGATCCACAGGGTCCCAGAGGCGGCAGGTGCTCACTCTTTTCACCTCTTTACCCCAAAATGTTTGGCCGATAACAGGGAGGGCCAGGTCAAAGTGTGGAGGGCACTTCTCTTAGGGGACCCCCACTGTGCACGTTACCCCATTTTCTGCCTCCTGCCCCCAGGAGTCGATCACACACCAAACTCAAACCTTCACCACCAAGCTCTAGAATGTCATCTATTGAAAAAATTGGAACGAAAAGATACTAACCCGTGGCTTTTCACATATTAGATATTTACAAATAACATAAAAGGATTTACAATCGTTAAAATACAAAGCTTAGGAAGAGCCTTCCTGTGAACTGAAACACTGGGGCTAGACTTGAATCAAAAACACTGTGGTGGGGAGTCCGGGACCCGCCTCACCCTCGTCTCTGTGTTAATATAATAGATGCGCAACAGCAAAAATCTCAGAATCACCGTTTCTCTTGCCCTCTTTCACCAACGATTGAACGTCTCCAGCTAAACTTTTTTAAAGGGGAAGGAGGAGGTGGCCCCGACCCAGGTCAGGCGCAGCGGCGTCGCCGACACTTGTACTCACTTGTGACCCCGGTCCCGGCCCGCGCCCGCGCCCCTCCACCTGCCGACACCAGCCCAGGAAGAGGAAGGGCTCGCTCGGCCGGGCTCCGCCTCCCAGGGCAGGGACCCGCCCCAGCGAGGCGCGCACCTGACTCAGGTAACGCGGGACAGAAACGGCGCAACTCGGTAAGAGCCGGGGCAGGAAGGTCTGCGCGCTCCTCCGTCCGCCCCAGGCGGCTTCCAAAGCGCCCTGTCTCTTTGGAGCTGAACAACCCTGACACGCCCGCCTGTCGGAGAGCGGACGGTTGTGCGCAGCGGTTGCGACCCAGGCGGCGCGGGAGCCCCTGGTCCGGGCGGGGCCCCTGGTCCCGTGCGGAGCCCGCTCGCGCCGTGTCACCGGCCTCACGTTCCAGCATCGAGGCCGAGGTGGGCGGGGCGCGTTGACATGAACCGCGACCGGACCCAGCGGGGCCCCTCACACGCCGGGACCTCGGGGGCCGTGGAGGCCCCGGTGCCTCCTGTGAGTGTCTGTAGCCGCAGAAGCCCAACCGGGACGGGGGCTGGCACCGTCCCCCACTGTCAGGCGATCACTCCGCACTGCGTCCCATCGCCTCCAGGGGGCGCCCGGCCACGCTCCCCCGGCCCCTCTCGGAACCCCACCCCACCCCGCCGTCCAGGTGACCGACGACCCCGCCTCTCCCGACCCCTCCCGGGCGCGCCCCTCCAGCGCTCCCGGTGCCTCTGGAACCCGGCTCTCCCGTCCCAGCCCCGAAGCCCCCTCCCTCCGCCTTCCGGGTGCTCCCGGCTCCGCCCCGACCCCGCCCCCTCCTGCACCCCTCCCCCATCTCCAGGCTACTCTCGGTCCCGCCTCCCGCTCTCATGGGTGAAACCTGACCGCGCAGGCGCGAGACCCAGCCGAAATCTGACGGCGCGAGCGCGAGGGGCGTGCTCAGTGCGCGTGCGCTGCGCCAGAAAAGTTCCGACGCGGTCAGTGGGCGCCTCTGCGTTTGCGCGGGAAGATGGCGGAGCGGGTCCCCAAGTCGGTGTTGTTCGTGTGTCTGGGTGAGACGGCGCTACTTGCCTGGAGGGTTGGGTGGGCCTCGTGCGCCGCGGGCTGCGCCCTGGGCCGGAGACGGTGACTGGGAGGCGGCCGGGCCCGGGCCCCGACGCCGGGCTGGTTTCGCCCCGCGCTCTCCCTTCGTGCCGCGTACCCGCCGGGCCCGCTGTGCGAGACCGGTGCCCTCCCCTTCCCAGTCCTAGCAAAGCCGGGTCACCTGTCACCTTTGCTTTCTCTCCGAAAGCCTGGGGCCTCTGGCTTTGGCCCCGGCCTCTCAGGTCGCGGTTCCGTCACCGGCGCAGCCCCCTCTGGGAGCGGCGTCACCCCTGCCCCGCGCGCTCCAAGCTCGGGGTGCGTCTCACCTGCAGCGCCCTCCCCACAAGCCAGGTCCTTTCCCTGCACTTCCCTTCGTCGGGTAGACCTGAGCCTGCTGGACTGCTGCCCTGCTTTAGGGGCCTCCCGAGGCCCTGAGCCCCGTGACAACGCCGGTTTGCTGGCCGGTCTCCGTGGCACGCGTGTAAGTGGATCTGAGCTCAAGGCAGATGAAGTGCGGGTGTTTGGGTTGTAAAAAACGCCAAGCCAGAGAGCTGATTCTCCTGATCGCTAGGTAACCAGCCCCACGTGCCGCTGTTCCACTTCTTCCTAGTACCTTCCACCCCAGAATTCTTTTCAGTCTGAGAATTTCAACAGTTAGCCTCCCTCAGCATAGAATTCATGTTCCCTCTAGTTTCTGGGGCACCGCCCCTCAGGACCGGGTCCCTCCCCGCTCCACCGCGTGTATGTCTTGCGCTCCTGAGAGAGGAAGGCCGGTTGCTTCACGTCTGACGAGCCTGCGTTTCCCAGGAGTCAAGTTCCCGCTGCCTTTCGTGCTGCACCTTCTGGAAGGCGACACAAGTCTGTCCGCCTGCCCACCGTGGCTCCCGTGCCTTTTCCTAAGCACCCCCGCTGGACACTGCCTGTCTTAAGCACTAGCTGCTCCCCAGCATGTTAGACGCTTGGTGCTTTTGGCCGTGTGGCTCTTTCTGGGCACCCATTGTGCGTTTTGCCTGGAAAGCCTTTCTGTCAGGTCAGACACTGTTCCCGCCCTTCCTTTCCCCAGGTCCTCTAGGTGGAGGGCTTGTTCCAGTGATCGTTTGTAGACACCTTTCGTTACGTAAATGTGGTTGTAATTGCTCGTTAGCTTCTTGAGAGCACCGCTAGAATTAGTCATCTTCAGGGCAGTAAAACTGGCTTATTTTTTTATTTCCAGCTTTAAGACAGTATGTGACGCTCACTAGGTATTTGCAGAATTGAATTTCTAGGAGAGGAGACGTAAAAGGGCCCCTTCGTCTCACTTTGATATTGGGCATCATTTCTTTCTTTTTTAATTGGGGAGTATTGGGGAACAGTGTGTTTCTCCAGGGCCCATCAGCTCCAAGTCATTATCCTTCAGTCTGGTTGTGGAGGGCGCAGCTCAGCTCCAAGTCCAGTCGCCGTTTTCAATCTTTAGTTGCAGGGAGTTGAACTGGCGACCTTGTTGAGAGCTCGCGCTCTAACCAGCTGAGCCACCCGGCTGCAGTGGTCGTCATTTCTTTTTTAAGCTCTCCACTGAAGGCTGACTGACAGAATGAACAGATTCATGAAAGGGCAGTCAGGTGCACCATGATATCTGTTAATGGGACATCTGTGCTTGTATGTTTGTCTTCCATACAATTTTGTTTGTTTTTTAGCAACGACTATTACCAGGCACTGGTCTGAGTGCCAGGGAGATAGTAGTGGCAAAACCAGAGAAACCCTGCCTCCCCGGGACTCACACCTTGTCATTAACAGCCCACTCACTCGATGCTTAGTTTCAATGGTTAGTGTCATGTTGAGAACAGAAAAGCAGGAAAGAGGGGATGGGAATGGAGTACAGTTTTCAATATAGGAGGCAGCGACACCTCACCTACAAGGTGACTTTTGAGCAAAGACTTGAAAGAAGTGAGGACACAAGCCTGGGGTATTGTGGAAAGGCATCCTGGGTCCAGAGGGAAGCAGTGAAGATTTTGAAGTGAACATGCTAGATCTGGTTCAAGAATTGGCATGGGCACAGGGGCTGGGCCTGGTGACCAGACTTTCCCAGCCAGGACCCTCATCTGTACCTGAGGCCTGGAAGACACTTGGAGTGACTTTTTTCTGTGGTCCGTGCATCCTGATGGGTACCATTCTCATCGGTAGGGCAGAAGTTAATTCCTCGCCTACAGAGAAAGCTCTGGGATGGGGTCTGCAGACTCTCTCTGTAAAGAGTCGGAGAGCAAGTATTACGTGCTGACCACTTAGATGGTTCGTTCACCCTGCCTCCTGTGCTCCAAAAATACTCATGAACCTGGGATTTCAATTCCATATAATTTTCTCATGTCACAAGATATTATTCTACTTTTGAGGGGTTTTTTTTCATCTATGTAAAAATGTAGAAGTTATTCTTAGCTCTGTGGGCTGTGCACAAAGGTGGTGTGTTGTGAGCCATGTTTTTGGAACCTCGTTTCAAAGCCTAAGGAGGACAGGTCTGGTGAGGCCATGTGAGGACAGAGCTTACTCTGAACTAGGTCAGTCTTTGGAGGATTCTGAATAGAGGTGGGAACTTAAAAAAAAAGTGTTGACATTAGCCCGAGGGGGGACCAGAGCGGGCCTGGTGGAGGTGGTGAGTAGTCCAGCTCGGGGGGAGACGTGCAGGGGCGATGTGGGAGGCCAGTGGCAGAGAGCCTGAACTTCTTTTGGCAAGATTATTAGAAGTGTTTTCTGTTTTTGTAAGATAGAGACGTACAGATGAGAGAGAATGTGCTGCTGTTGATCATGCCACAGCCGGCACAGTTGGAGGTGATAACATACTTTGTCCTACAAAAAACCGATGTTTACTGAGTGCGTGGTTGGTATGCTGGTGTCGGGCCTCATTGGCTGGGACCGACATCGCACCTACCCTTGGAGAATGTGGTGTTTTCTGAGTCTCTGTCCTCGAGACTAAGGTGTTGGATCAGTATATGTTAGACTGCCTAATTTGGAATAAACAGACTTAAGACTTCACAGATTGAACGTGTTTCTCTACAGAAGTCTGAGGATGACATTTTAAGTTTCACAACTTTTCCATAGGTGAAACCTGAAGTACTGTGTTTTACTGACATGCTCCATCTTTGAGTAACACAGGAATTTGGTGATGTCACCTTTTGAAATCAAGAGGTCAAGTGATAAGCTGGCAGGTTTCTTATTTGTTGGTATTTTAGGTCACAGAACTTCTAGTCTTTGTAGCAGGAAAGTGGATGAATATGCCTTAACTTCAAGGCAGTGAACAGTCCATGGCTTTGTCTTGTGGGAAAACTAAGAGGTTATTTTATAGTTAATTATAATCATTTGTAAAACGAAGCTAGTCTTTTTATTATGTCTTTAGATGCTGAGATACTAGGCATCTATTCTAGTGTTCCAAAATAATAACAGTTATCTTAGTTTGGAAAAATGATTGCTCTTAAAAGGATTCCCTGGGGTATATGGCGGCAAGTAAAATGATGATACACCTATGGGAAGCTTTCCGTAATTAAAATAGTGGGGGTGCTAATACCTGTTTTAAAAATTAGACAAAAATTTAGGATGTGGAGAGGAAAAACTTCACAGCACAAACTAGCTTCTAGAGGGCGTTCAGGGTTAATTCCTGTCTTCATGTAGAAGATGAATATTAAGTCAGTGAGTTGGTTTCACACAATAGCCAATTACCATGTTTCCCCGAAAATAAGACATACCCCGAAAATGAGCCCTAGTAGAGATCGACAGCCAGACATGCATTTAGTACGTTATGACGATGTTCCAAAAGATGATGACATGAATGTATTTGAATAAATGTAGATTGTTGTACATGAAAAAATAAGGCATCCCCTGAAAATATGCCTTAATATGTCTTTTGGAGCAAAGGTTAGTATGAGACCCGGTGTTATTTTCAGGGAAACGTGGTAGTTGTTTGTTGTCACAACAGTTTAGAAGATCTGTTGTTTATTGGAAATCAGAAGATTCTAACATTAGCAAAGAGTAAAGTCTGTCATCTAGTGCCGTCTACTCAGAGTTCTCTTTTCCCTCCCTTCGTGGTCTCTCACCAGCCCTAACTTCAGTTCCGATCTGTCCCTGGCTATTCCCCGTTGGCCTTGGAGGGTCTCAGTCTCCAGCTCTTCCATCCGTGGGTATTTCCCTAGCCGGTGCGAAGGGCCTGGTCTGTGTCTACAGCAGCTTTCTCTCCCCAGGGCCTGGCACGGTGCCTGCCTCGGAAGAGGTGGGCACACGAGATAATGTTTGTGGGACAGGCCTCATCACTCCTCTCCCCAGAACCTTCCGTGTCTTCCCACTGTGGCCGCAGTCAGTGGGAAGGTTAGGGTCCACCCAACCTTGGCCACAGGTTAGGGCCTCTGGGCCCGCCAGCTCCCATGCATTTACTCTCCGTGCCTGAAGCGGCCTTGCTGCCTCCTCACCCAGCTACCCCGACTTTCATGCCGCTTAAATCCTCCTCATCCCTTAAAGGTCAGCTCCACTCCTCCTCTTCTTCTGATGAGAAGTTTTCTTACTGTCTTCTTTATGCTTTTTAGAGTCTCTTCTGTAGAACGTTGCTCGTCAGTCAGCTTTACTTCCTGTTCTCGTCACCGTAAACTCTGTAGCTCCTGTAAATGCTTTGCTTTGCACATGGTAGAATATTTTGAGAGTGTTTCGTGTCTTACTTTTCCCCTGTGTAGTAAGGAATTTGGCCGCACCTGATGACAGGTGTGGCCTTTGTCCTGACTCCTGGGATGTCACCTCCAAGCCCCTTGAATTCCCTAGAAGCGGTGGGAGTGTCTTGTTCCCCAGGAGGTCCTGTACGGGAGGGGCTGAGGAGTGGGTGCCTTACAACCGCAGGCTAATAATTTGCTCAGTCATGCCTACTTAATAAAAACCCCAAGCCCCTCAACACGAGCCCTTGATGACAGGAGATGACACGTCCCTGAGGACCCAAGAGCTTTAAAATTCCTCCAGAATATGCTCTATACTTTCCAACTTTGGCTGGTTCTGCTTTGTATCTTTTGTTCTGGTAAAACTGCAATCATAAGGGCAGCGCTTTCCTGAGTTCTGGGTCCTTCTAGAGAATTCCAGAATTGCAGCTGTTGCTGGGCTCTGGGAGGCGTGGCAGCCTGGGCCTGCACCCCAACACAGTGGGCCAACACCTGGCTCTAGCACCAGGCAGGGCTTGGCACAGATCGTGCAGTGACGTCGGACTGCCATTAACGCCTGCATGTATTGTGTTGTGTCTTACCGTGTAGAATGTCCCTGAAAATACATACAGTAACTCTTGTATTTTAGGTAAATAGGCTGCTTGCAGCCACTTTGTTGATTTCTTGTCATTTGCATTTCAAGCACTTGAACAGTTGCTGTCAAATCATTGAACTTGGGTTCGGCCAGCTGTCCTCCAGAGGGTCTGGCGCCCTGGTCGTGTTCATGTTCTGCCTGGCTTTCCTTAGGGCAGTGTCACTGTGGTCGGGTGTGTGAAGTGGTTGGTGGGTCACGCCAGACTGCAAGTCAGCTCCTGCCCTTCCCTCAGGCCTGACGCTCACTTTCTGCCCTCCCCCCCCTTTCTTAAGGTAACATCTGTCGATCACCCATTGCAGAAGCAGTTTTCAGAAAGCTTGTCACTGATCAAAACGTTTCTGATGCTGTAAGTACCGTTCACTGTCTTGAAAGGCCAACCTGCATGCCTTTGGGGCAGGAAACTGCGAAAAAAACGTCTTTTCTTGTCCCACAGTGGAGGATAGACAGTGCGGCCACGTCCACATATGAGATTGGGAATCCTCCTGACTACCGAGGGCAGAACTGCATGAAGAAGCACGGCGTCCCCATGAGCCACGTCGCCCGGCAGGTACGGTGCCTCACGCGAAGGTGCTCGTGTGTTTGTGTTGCAGTGGACTGTGGACAGCGGTGCTGTTTCTGACTGGAACGTGGGCCGGTCACCAGATCCGAGAGCTGTGAGCTGCCTGAGAAACCATGGCATTGACACAGCCCATAAAGCCAGACAGGTAGACGAGCCCTTGCTTCATTCTAATACGTAGAGTCCTAACTTGGTACGCGGTGACGCGCTTGCCCAGGCGTCCCTGTTGTGAGTGCGTTTACTTACGGTCCGTTTACCTGCCCTGGGACCTGCTTGGTTTCACCCCTGGTTCCACAGTCCTGACAGACCATGGGGGTCTTGGAATTTCCTTACTAAAATGCACGTAATTACATACTTTGGGGCGGCAAGAGCCTGGCTGAGAGCTCGCCTCTGTATTTCTCTCTGTGTGGTCTCTGAGAATACTGGGACCGCCATGACCAGTCTGCTCCCATACGAACTGGCTGCTAGGACAGTGCCGTGTGACACGTCCAGGGACACTTGTCCGTGGTGCCCAGAGGTACTGCTGGTGTCACCCAGCAGGACCGTCTGTCTGCTCTGTCCAGTGGGGACCCCTGGCTGCAGGTGGCCGGTGTGATGGCGGGACTGAATCTTACAATTTCCCTGATTTAAATGGCCATCTGGAGCTGCCGGCACCTTCCTGGGCCGCAGGGCTCCAGCCTCGCATAACCACGGGACAGTGAGGTTTTCTTTCAGCATTCCTAGTGGGGACCTCGTGCCCACCGGCTGCACGCACAGTGAGTCACTAGCACCATGCCAGAACCTTCTAGAACCGCAGGGGCCAGCTCCTAAAGAAATTGGCTCCATTTCTGACACAAAACACCTCGTATGCTGTTCTGCAGGAACATTTTTACCACTGTGACTGTTTTATGGAGATCCAGTTGGATTTGTTTTTTAAATCTATGGCTTCCTTTTGTATTCAGCCTAAGGAAGCGTACTGGCTTGTAGGCCCAGCCTAGCTGTGGGCTGGTGTCAGAGCATGGGCCATGTCCAGAGGTGGGCTTTGGGGGCTTTCAAACCAGAAGCTGAATGTCTTGAAAATCAGTTGTCAAATACATTGCACGTTCATAGGATGGATGGCACGTAAG
Source organism: Rhinolophus sinicus (assembly GCF_036562045.2). NCBI lineage: Eukaryota > Metazoa > Chordata > Mammalia > Chiroptera > Rhinolophidae > Rhinolophus > Rhinolophus sinicus. The sequence continues at coordinate 76,758 of NC_133755.1, forward strand.
AACCATAGTTTAGTACTAGTGGTTGAATCAGAACTTTTTGTAAGCCTGGGCAAAGATGCTTTAATTGTGGTTATAGTGAATCTTGTAAAGCTCTTCAAATTGCTTTGCCATACAGCATTGAATTTTTAATTTTGATCAGCTCAATTTGTATCCTGTCCATTACTTCATTAGGGAAAGGAGTGGTTGGAGAACCCATTTTGCAGATCAAGAAACTGAGTTCTGGAGAGAAAATAAATGACTTATTGAAGGTTACCCAGCTTCAAATGGTAGATCTGGGGTTTGATCACCAGTTTATTTGTTTTAATAAAAACATATCGAGGTATGAGCCAGAAAATCCACAAAACAAAATGTCTTAGAAACACTTTTAGTACATTACTGATGACTCAGAAATTAGCAGTGCACACATTGTTTTTGGCTTAGGTAACTTACTATGGGATATATGAACTTCTGGTTTCTGGCTCTGTCATTCGACTGTGTGTTTACAATTTACTATTTAAATTAACTACTTCAAGGACCTGACCCTTTCTTAAATGGAATTTTCATTGGACAGAAGGTTAAACATTTAATCGTTTGTGCATTCTAATCTCTTCGAGCTTTGGCATACTTTGCCAGTTTCTTTTTTCTATTTTTTTTAAGAATATAGATATCTTTTTAAGGAGTTCTTCAGAATTGTGAGCAATCATACTTTTACATTTTCTATTTTTCGCCAAGATTGGATGATTTTTTGTGCACTATTATGTAATAAAAGTGTGTACCAATATGTACTTTAAATACACGACATAAAAGCTACAAACTTTATTTTTTAAGAAAACTTGTAATTATCAGTTTTAGAAGTAGTGTTTCTACAGAATCTTTTTTTTTGCCTGTTTCTTTTCCTGTTGCTTTTAAGAAAATTTTCTCAATGATTTTTTAAAAAAATTCTGAAGCACTAGTAAAGTATGTTTTATAAATTAGTATCACATCAGATCTTGAATTTTTTAGAGTCTTGCTAATGTTTACAGGTTTTCTCTTTAGCAGTTGTCCCAATTTGTATGAGAACTATTCTATTGCATTTCGTAAAGTATTAATTTTCCCAGTACTTTCCACTTGGGTTTAATAAATAAAATGCATTTCGGGTGCTTTTTTCTTTTTAATGAATGCAGTCAGCTCTCTTAAGTAAGTGAACGCTCACGTCCGGTTAGTTCTGTGGAGATGTTTACTTTATCGTACATTCTTTCCTCTTTTCAGTAAACGTCTTTGACGTGTTCGCAGATTGTCAGTGTCAGCCCAGTACATTTTTACAGCATGAACAGCACTGCCCCCTCTGCTCCAGAGGTCACCACTGAAGTGTGTCCTATCGTTCCAGCTTCATGGCAGTGGGTCCTGTAATGTGTAATCTGCCCATCAGCTTCTCTCGGGTTCTCCATGGTGTGCCTTATGGCCGGGCTTACTCACATACATGCCGGACTCGGTCATTTCACAGCTGTGCTGCAGCTTGTGCCCACCCTGCTTTGGTTTCCAGCTTGGGACTCAGTGCTGCTGTGAATGTTTCTGTATGTGTCTCTTCAGGGGAAACCGGTGTGCAGTTCTCTCAGCTGCACACCCAGCGTCTCACACGTGTCAGGGTTGGGAGCACCAGGGCCTAGGATGTTAAGTACTTGTCGAGGGAAAAGCAGAGTAAAATACCGAAGGGGGTTGAATGTGTGGCATTTGGTTTCATTTTATTTTTTAAATTTATTTTTCAATTACAGTTGACACAGTGTTATATTAGTTTCCAGTGTATAGCACAGTGGTTAGCCTTTTCTGTGCCTTACAAGGTGATCACCATGAGCCTGGTACCCACCTGGCACCACACACAGTTATTACAGTATCAGTGACTGTATTCCCTCTGCTGTACTTACATCCCTGTGACTTTTATAACTGGCAGTTTGTACTTACTAATCCCTTTCGCTTTTTTTACCCATTTCCCCATCTCCTCCCATCTGGCAACTATCAGTTTTCTGTGTCTATGAGTCTGTTTCTGTTTTGTTTGTTCATTTATTTTCTTTTTTAGATTCTATGTATAAGTGAAATCATATGGTTTTTGTCTTTGTCTGACTTAATCCACTTTGCATAATACTCTCTAGGTCCCTCCATAGTGTCTCAAATGGCAGGATTTCATTCTTTTTTTATGGCTGAGTAATACTCCATTGTATAAATGTACCACAATTTCTTTATCCAGTCATCTATTGATGGGCACATGGGTTGCTTCTATGTCTTGACTATTGTAAATAATGCTGCAGTGAACATAGGGGTGCAGATATCTTTTTGAATTAGTGGTTTGGATTTTTTCACGTAAATACTCAGAAGTAGAAATGATGGGTCCTAAGGTAATTCTATTTTTAATTTTTTGAGGAAGCTCCACACTGTTTTCCGTAGTGGCTGCACCAATCTGCAATCCCACCAACAGTGCAGGAGCGTTCCCTTCTCTCCACAGCCTCATCAACACTTGTTGTTTGTTGACTTACTGATGATGCCATTCTGACAGGAGTGAGGTGGTATCTGATTGTGGTTTTGATTTGCATTTCCCTGATGATTAGTGACGTTGAGCATCTTTTCATATATCTGCTGACCATGTGCATGTTCTCTTTGGCGAAATGTCTATTCAGGTCCTTTGCCCATTTATTTATGGATTATTATTTTTTTGTTATGTATGGGTTCCTTATATATTTTGGATATTAATCCCTTATTGAATGTATCATTGGCAAGTATCTTCTCCCGTTCAGTAGGTTGCTTTTCTGTTTTGTTGGTGATTTCCTTTGCAGTGAAAAAACTTTAATTTGATGTAATCCCATTTGTTTATTTTTCCTTTTGTTGCCCTTGCCCAAGGAGACATATCCAAAAATATTCTGTGGGGTGGCCAGTTAGTTTAGTTGGTTAGAGTGCGGTGTTAATAACTTTGCCGGTTTGATCCCCGCATAGGCCACCGTGAGCTGTGCCCTCCTTAAAAAAAAAAAAAAAAAATTCTGCTAAGACCAGTGTCAAAGAGTTTACTGCCTATATTTTTTTCTAGGACTTTTATGGTTTTAACTATCTTGCATTTATGTCTTTAATACATTTCGGGTTTAAATTTGTATATGGTGTAAGAAAGTAGTTTAGTTTGATTTGTTTACACACATACCCAGTTTTCGCAACACCATTTATTGAAGAGACTGTCTTTACCCCATTGTACAGTTGTGTCTCCTTTGTCATAGATTAACTGATCATATAAGTGAGGGTTTATTTCTGGGCTCTGTGTTCTTCTGTTCATTGATCGCTGTGTCTGTTTTTATGTCAATATCATGCTGCTTTGATTACTATAGCCTTAGTATAGTTTGATATCAGGTAGCGTGATACCTCCAACTTTGTTCTTCTCAATATTGCTATTTACTATTTGGGGTTTTTTGTGGATCCATATAAATCTTAGGATTATTTGTTCTAATTCTGTGAAAAATGCCGTTGGTATTTTGATAGGGATTTAATCTGTAGATTGGTTTGGGTAGTGTGAACATTTTAACAATGTTAATTCTTTCAATCCATGAGCACAGTATACCCTTCCATTTATTTGTATCTTCAACTTCTGTTTCAGCAAAATGTTCTAGTTTTCCAAGTATGGGTCTTTCACCTTCTTGGTTAAATTTATTCCTAGATTTTGGTTTTGTTTTGTTTTGTTTTTTGATGAAATTATAAATGGGATTGTTTTCTTAATTTGTCTTTCTGGTAGTTTGTTATTGGTGTATAAAAATGCAACCAATTTCTCAATATTAATTTTGTATCCTGCTACTTTACTGAATTGAGTTATTCGAATAGTTTTTGGTGGAATCTTCAGGATTCTCTGTATAGCATCATGTCATCTGCAAATAATGACAGTTTTACTTCTTCCTTTCAATTTGGATGCCTTTTATTTCTTTTTCTTGTCTGATTGCTGTGTAGCTGGGACTTCCAGTAAGTACTATGTTCCATAAAAGTGGTGAAAGTGGGCATCCTTGTCTTATTCTGTGTCTTACAGGAAAAGCTTTTAGCTTTTCACTATTTGAGTTTGAGGTCAGCTGTGGGTGTGTCATATGTGGCCTTTCTTATGTTGAGGTGTGGTCCCTCCATCCCCGCTTTGCTGAGAGTTTTATCATAAATGGGTGTTGGATTTTGTCAAATGCCTTTTCTGCATCTATTGATATGATCATATTACTTTTTTCCTTGAGTGCAGTAAATCTTTTGTTTTTGTGACATGTCCATGAACCAACCTTGCGTATCAGGAATAAATCCTACTTGATTGTGGTGTATGATCTTTTTAATGTATTGCTGAATTTGGTTTGCTAATATTTGGTTGAGGATTTTTGCATCTATGTTCTTCAGGGATATTGGCCTGTAATTTTCATTTTTGTAGTGTCTCTGTCTGGTTTTGGTATCAGGATAATGGTGGCCTCCTCGAATGTGTTTTGGAGCTTTCCTTCCCTCTTCAGTTTTTTGGAAGAGTTTGAGAAGGATAGATACTAATTCTGCGAATATTTGGTAATAATACTCACCTGTAAAACCATCTGGTCCAGGACTTTTGTTTGTTGGGAGTTTTTGATTACTGATTCGATTTCGTTAGTAGTAATCAGTCTGTTCAGATTTTCTGTTTCTTCCTGATTCAGTCCTGGAAGATTGCATATTTCTAGGAATTTTATCTATTTCTCCCAGGATGTCCAATTTTTTTTGGCATATAATTATTTGCTGTGTTTCCTTATAATCTTTTGTATTTCTGTGGTGTCAGTTGTCACTTCTCTTTCATTTCTGATTTTATTTGGGCCCTCTCTTTTTTCTTGATGAGTTTGGCTAAAAGTTTATCAAATTTTGTTTATCTTTTGAAAGAATCAGCTCTTAGTTTCATTGATCTTTATTATTATATTGTTTAGTCTCTATTTCATTTATTTCTGCTCTGATCTTTATTGTTCCCTTCTACTCACTCTGGGCTTTGCTCTTTTTCTAGTTACTTTAGGTGTAAGGTTAGATTGTTTATTTGAGATTGTTCTTATTCTTGAGATAGTCTATGTTGCTATGAATTGCCTTCCTAGGAATGCTTTTGCTGTGTCCCATAGATTTTGGGTCATTGTTTATTTCATCTGTATGACATTTAAATGTGTTAATTGAATTATACATTGTTACTTAGAAATTGAAGATGAAATATAAACTTTGTGTTTATGTGTTACATCATGTTATATTTACAACAGGAACTTTATAATATAAAATTTCTTTGCAATACAATTTTAGGAAATAGGTTAACTCTGTATTCATTTTAAAGTACCCTAAATTTCAATTTTGAGTAACAGGTTCTCATAGAGCAATTTTTTTTCTGCTTTGGATCCTCTAGACTTGATTGGTATAAATATAAACACTGTGTTTTTGACTTCTTATTTAATTTTAGGTTACCAAAGAAGACTTTGCCACATTTGATTATATACTATGTATGGATGAAAGCAATCTGAGGTAATCACCTTTTTAAAGGGTATTTCTGTTCAACTCTTATTTCAGTGGTGGGCCAAGTAGTTAGTTGCCCAAAGTGACTTTTTTTATTATCCTAAAGTTTTAATAGATGGTGATCGTTACAGACACAGAATTAGTTTTTTTAAGAATAGTAAGAAATTCAGAAAGTAATTTAGGATTGTCTTAGGGGGGTGTATTTACAAAGAGACAGAGCCTTAGAGAAGGGAGAGCTCAGTTAGCTTTAATTTGAAGACCAGCTGGGTGGTGAGAGAGTTTTGTACATGGCAGAGTCTGATTTCCCAGGGTGGTGAGTGTCATGGCTGCAGTGATCCACGGACAATGTCGTGTTTCATTGTGTTTCCCATCTTATTCCCCCTTTACTGCTGCGCCCCCCCCCCAAAAAGAAAGGAGGACCAATAGAAGAGAAAACTTCTTACTCTATTTAAATTGTTGATTGCCTTCATTGTTTAGAAAACAAAAACTGACAGACGAGGGTATTAGACAGAAATGGCCGGCCATGACACAAACTGTTACGTGCTCTGCATGCCACAGCACATGGTCCCTAGGTTTGCACTGGTACCCCTCTCGTCAGAGGAACTTGAGGCACAGGGAGGTTGGGGTCTATGCCCAAGTTCACGACGTGGTAGGTCTGGTGGCATTTTAGCCTGTGCTCTGTGAAGCCTCCCGTGAGCCGCACTTTCCACCGGGCCCTGTCGCTTCGTGTGCATTTGAGCCCAGGGGATTTGTTGTATTTGGGCAACAGGGAAGCTGTGTGCCTGTCACAGTGCAGGCACTGTAAACAGTAACGAGAAGACTTTCATGCTGCCTGCCCTCGTGACGTTTAGTCTGGTGTGGGCTACAGCAATAAGATAAAATTACACCTAATGGAGAAAGACTGTGATATAATGTGGTCATGCCAAAAATTAGTGACTACAGTGTATTGTACCAGCTTAGAAGCAGGCTCCGGTTAGGTGATCAGATGGACTGTCCCAAGGTGTTCAGGTGTGAGACCTGTGTGCTGTGTGCTGCTCCTCACACGACAGCTTTTCCTGTGCACTGTGCTCGGAACCACGGCTGGTCCCCCTGCATCCCCTCAGCCCTCTGCACCCCCTCAGCCCTCTGCACCCGCAGGAAGCCACTGACTGACACCGATGCTGATTCATAACTCTCCCATATGTTTGATGAAGAGAAACTGTCTCTGCTTTAGTTAGTTACCTTTGTACACGGGACAGATGTGGATAGAACAGCTTGTCTTATGTTTTTGTTAATCAGGACCCTCGTTAAAATACGTAGGTGTTTTGTTTTTCAGTTGTGAATTTCTTTGGTTTTCATTTTTGTCACTTACACAGTAGCTTAGGTATTACAGTATCTCATTAGAAAACTTGCTGGTAACGGGATCCACCGGCAGGCGTACTGGGAGACCTGCACTGTTTCTGGAAATTGCTGAGCCCGCTCCCCGCTGCGCTCCTTCCTGTTTGCCAGCGCCCCTTGCCGAATGTTGCTGTGAGGCCAGGTTTCCCGTGAGACCAGTGCCCAGCAGGGATTTGCTTACTACCTGGAGGAGCCCTCAAAGTGAGCTCTGGGAAGGCTGCCTCTTGTGGCAGAGTGAAAGCTGGAGGTGGGAGGTGTCGGGGGAGCGGAGCTGCTTCCAGCTGGGGTGGGGGGCCTGAGGCGTAAAAGCAGGAAGCTCAGTCACTGAACGGGAACCGCCACATGAGATGCTGGAGACAGCTCGGCCGGAGCTGGCCGCCCTCCACGACTGAATTTATAGGCTGTGTGAGCTCCGTTCTGTCATCTGTTTAATATCTGACACGGTCTTTTTGATTGTCTGTCTCCATATGTCCTTCCTGGTAGAAAGCACCGGTCTTCTCTGGCTTCGGGATGCGTGTTCTGCGTAGTTTGTGGAGAGCCGCTGTTGCAGGAAGAGACAGGAACCTGTGGCCTAAGCTGCATGGGGGTCATACAGATGTGCCGAGTGTTTGATTTCTTTGTAAATCAGCCACCTTGGCTGGATTTTCACGTGGACATTGCATACAACCCTAGCAAATGTCTCTGTTTAACTTGAAACCAGAGATCAGGAAACTAAGTTCATGTTTTAATTTTACAGAGACCTGACTAGGAAAAGTAATCAAGTGAAAAACAGCAAAGCTAAAATCGAACTACTTGGGAGCTATGATCCAGAAAAACGACTTATTATTGAGGACCCCTACTACGTAAGTACCGTTGTAGTTCTCACGAGCAGACGTGAGCCTGTGGGTCCTGCCCTGGGCGGCCATGGGTCGAGGCTCTGGGCATCTGGTTAGGCGGCTCTGTCCGTTTTCCTCCTTTCAGGGGAACGACTCCGACTTCGAGACTGTGTACCAGCAGTGTGTGCGGTGCTGCAGGGCCTTCCTGGAGCAGGCCCGCTAGCTGTCCCCCGCGCTGCCCGTCGGGCCAGGGCCGGCGCTGCGACTCCAGCCGACCTGCTGTTTCTGGTCTTAAAATGTAGTTGTAGATGGAAACCAGTTGTTGTGTTTGGCCAAAGAATAAATAAATATCTTGGACTCAGACCATCTGTGGGGCCCGTGAAGTGTTCTTGGACCAGTGGAGCCTCCCCTTCTCCAGTCACAACCAAACCCTGCCACAGCCCAGCAGAACATAACGAGTCAGACATCACGGTGGCCCAGAGTGCTGTGCGCTGACTCTTCCCGACGTCTGTGGACGGCCTGGGGACAAGCAGCGTGTCCCTGACCCCCTCTGTGTGCACCAGGCCTGTTGTCCAGCAGCCTGGACAGGACGTGTGGGCCCCCACACATGCGTGCATATTCGCATATTTAAGATAGGACAGAAAGCTTTATGGCATTTGTCTCAGCACCTGGGACTGCCTAGTTTCTGTCTAGTTCATTTCATGGAGAAGTCGTCTTACTTGCTCCCATTTGAGCCCCTTTGCCTCCGGAGTTTAATTATATCCAACAAGAAGGACCAGTGTGTGCTGGTCCATCTGATGGTCGGTTTGAGGGCGTGTCTGCCTTCGGATGCGTATGTAACCCGAGTGTCAAACATGCATTAGCTTAGGTAGAAAAAATAATGAAAAAGTTGGGAAAAGTTCCTATGTTGGAATGCTTATATATTGATATTCTTCCATCAGTGCTTAATTTATGGGCAAGTAAAGGTAATTTCTCTGTACTTTGAGATAACTAATTTAAAATTCATATGGCTATATGTCAGAAAAGACTTTTCAGAATAAACGGGGCAAATTATAAAAATGCAACTAAGGTGTATGTCTGGTGTCTGCCTGCTTTTTTATTGACAAGTGAAGAAAGTTAGAAAACGATGCCTTTAGCATCCCTTTCAAATGATCTGTGATGTTGTATGTGCACGTTTATCTTCCGTGTCAGGAAGTAAAATGTGAAGTTCCTTGCTTCCACTTACAATCATGTCCATTTGTGAAAAAGGTTCGAGGCCCCTGCAGCCAGCACCCTGGCCTGACCCCACGGTCAGTGGGCGTGCAGTCTCCCGGGGTGGCCCCTGCATGTCCCAGCTCGTCTTCACCCCCATTCCTGGTTCCTGACCCGAAAGCCTGGCGAGCCCTCAGTCCGGTCAGTCCTCGTCGTGACTCTGGGGCGTCAGAAGGGGCTGCCTACCGGGTGCCTGCTTCTTCTGGGTGCTGGGGACTCCCTGTCCTCAGTATCCTTGGGGTCCCAGGTGGGGTGTTTAGTCCTGAACCCAGGTGTGCCTGAAGGGTGAGCAGGTAGCCGGCCCACCACTGCGCTTGTGGGGGGTAGGGGGACAGCAAGACTGGGGGTGGCTCCCTGGAATCCGAGAATCTTACCGTGTAAACTTCCTCGGACATACAGGCAATTTGAGAGGTTCAACAGGTTGAGAATTTGATAATGATAAAGAATTGAAAAAAAAAAGTTACATAATTAGCCACAAAACGTGGGGTTAAGTAAGAGCACTTCAGAAATTACACCCTGGCCTGGTCATCGGACAGTTGTTACTAAGCACAAAAGGGAGATGCTTCTTACGTTTTTCTGTTCCTTTATTTTCTTAAATGAAGCCCTGTAGCTTGTTTTCTTGAATGTTTACATTTGTGTCTCTAATATGGAGCATCAGACGTCATGGCTGCCCCCAGATGTGTCTTGTGAGCAGACTCACTGCTGAATTCACTTGTCTTTAAATTGGAGCCACTTAGACTTGGTCAGATATACCTATAAAAATCTGCAGCAGCTTAGAACTCTGTGGTTCTTTAGTGTTTTCGTGATTACGAAGTCACACAGGCCACTCAGGTGCAAGCTTATCTGAAATAGTCACTACTGAATTAGGTTCCAAGACATGTCACCAGTATGTAGTGAGCTCTCCCTTTAAAAATTATTTAATTGTTGATTACAAGAATCCGTAGCCTTCCCGTTTCATTTGTTTATGACTTTCATATTCTCTGACATTCTACCAGTCTTATGATCTCTTCACAGATTTGTAAATCGTGAATTCCCAACAACGAACTTGTTAGAAACTAAAAAGTCACTTTGAAGATTTCATTATAACAAACACTTTATTACTTGTGTTTTATTTATAGTATTTACATATTGCACAATGTCTGGATACTATGTTACATTTATTATACAAAGGACAAATGAAATTCGCCTGGATGTGCTCACAGATTTGCACGCCACTGTCTCCAAAACACGGCTGAAGTTTCTTTTTTAAAATTTTTCATGCACTTCCAAATAATCTGGGAATTTAATTGTAAAAGTAATAAAAATATGAAATCATACCATGTGCTATATGAAAATATAGTTTCAGATCTGTTTATAAACAAATATTCTTTGTGGTTTCACCTAATCAGGAGGGAGGTGCTGTCCTGTCCCAGCGCTCACGTCAGACGTGGCGTTTTATGGAATGGTGAGGGGCAGGGCCAGCTACGCCGGGTTACTGGATATGTCTGCAAACAGTGTCAGCAACATACAAAACACAGGAATTATGGGAGAGTCTGCAAAAATACATCTCTTGTTCACGGGACGTGTATGAAGGTAGTGGGTTCTGTTTTCCTGTTGGTCTCCAAGGCACTTCTCACGGCTCCTTCATCGCTCCGCCCACTGCTGGAAAGAGAGGCATGGGCTTCATAAGTCTGCACGCTTTATGGGTTCTGGAAGACCTGTTAGATATCCCAGTGGTTATGAGCTAGGGGTCTCAGTGTGCGCGTGTATTTCGCTGTGTCCCAAAGAGTGCTGTCTACGCGACTGTGGAAAATAACTTAGTTCTGCCTGCTGTGCTAAAGGGACGAAAGTCGTACAATTTTTAGAAAGATGAATGATAAATCATAGTCAAGTCTAAAGAATAGCACTTAGTTTTGGTATGTGTGCTGTCACATCAGTCATTCAGGCAGCGTGACTGCCAACTTGTGGCAGCCCTGGGAAAGCTGAGCCGCCTTAACCTCCGTGTCCACGGGGTCTGCAGTTCCCTGGATGCATGTCGTATGCCCGAACCATTGTACTTTTACCAGTTTTCAAAGTGATGATGAATTTCAAGGTCACTAAGATGAGGCTGCACTGTGTAGACTGAGCTGGTACCTGTTTCTTTGGAGACTTTCCAGCACGCAGGCTTTTAACTGAACCTGAGCTGCCCGTCCAGGTGACACAGTGTGATGGAGGAGACACGTCTGTCCTTGGCCAGAGGTCGGTCAGTGAGCTTCAGAAAGGCACAGGGGTCTCTCTGAAGTCACAAATGGGACAGTCCCTGTGCTCGGACCACCTCAGGCTCAGCCTTTAGCAAGACAGGTTATGGTCTGGACTGGCACTGCCACCTCCATGTGACTTAGGACAGAAAGAAGCTGGGACAAAGGGACCTGTGGGCACCTGCCACCTTGCTGTGGTGTCTGTTGTAGGCCCTGCCCTCCAGGCTTGCTGGTGCCCCAACCCACCCTGCTGGGTACAGAGCAGCCCGTCGCGTACATCATGACCAGTTCAGAGTTGGCTGTTGCAATTTAAAACTGAATTAGAAGTTCATCTTTAAAAAAGGTTTGAAATTATTATAGTAATTAATACCTGTTCTAAACTTTACCCATTTCTTGGCCAAAATGCACAGTTACTGACAGTTGTGACGAGTGTGACTACTGAGCAAGGTGGCCTTTTGGGAGTGGCCTCCTGTGTCCCCATTCCTTAGTCTTTTTATCTTTAATATGGCGCCCCGTCTAGTTAGAGTCCGACTTGGTGGGTTAGGGTGTGGAAGGGACGCAAGGCACTCTGATGTTAGTGCCGCCCCCGACGCATGTGCTCCACAGCCAGGACACCTGTTCTCTGGCGTCCCGTAAGTTCCCAAGTGTGCTGTGCCCACCCAGAGGTGGACACGGACGCGGGAGCAGAAGCACACTCAGCGATCCGTAAGTAGGCCCAGTCCCTGACGGTGACGCTACCCCCACGCGCTTGCTGCAGCCGTCTGTCCAGGTGTAAGTGCGGGCAGCGGGGACGCAGGCAGTGGGCGTAGCCAGAGGGCCTTGTCTCCCGCTATGAGCCAGTGGAGCGCCTGGCTCATCTCTGCAAACGTAGGAGCACATGTGAAGGAATGCTGGATGAAAGCAATGTTCTCGTCTCCCTAGCATGTCACCTTGGGAGACGCACACCCATCTATCCATTCAGCACTTTCAAAGGAAACTCGCGCTCTGTGCCCCACAGCCACGGCAGAGACTGGACAGTGCGGCTGAGAAGTGACGCAGGCACAGCCCTGTCCAGCATCCCTCGGCTTGGGCATAAACACCGTGCTTCCAGGTCACCTGAAGTAAAGGCTCTGTCCTCTGTTAGCCACTCGCTTCACTGAACCCCCGCCCTGTGGTTCCTCACGGCTATGGGGGGACTTGTGATGGGGACAAAAAGACGGCAAGGACGGCGCGATGGAGCCGGGACACCTCGCCCCTTCCCGGGTGGCCGCTGCATCCGCCTGCCGCACATTTGCTCCACAGCGCTCATGAGCGTGCCTGCATGCAAGTCACTACCTCAGCCACGAACAGGAGACCACAGCAGCCACTAGCAAAGTGACAGTGTGATACTCCCTTTTTATTCGTGTTTCTGGGACAGCACGTCTTATTAGTGGGGACTTGGCATCTGGCCATGCCTGGCACACACAGGACACACAGTAAGTACAAAATTATGACGTTACAGTTTTGTGACTGAATTCTATGGCATGTGTCAGGAAAATAACTTTCAGTCCATCCGTTGACTGCATGACTGATAATTGGTATTTGGTGTTGCATATCGGCCCTCAGGAGGCCAAGGTAAAGTTTAGTTTATAAATTCTTAATGTGCATTTATCGTTTTACCCTTGGAGGCTATGAAAAAAACACCTTAGGAATGTTTAGAGGATAGCTGTTCTTAGCTCTTCTTTGCGTCCTGTTGGCACAATGGTGAGTCCAGCGCCAATACTGGCTGCTCTGTCTATAGAATGTGCGTGGATGTGGTTCGTCAGACGCTCATTTGTGAGCTGTTAGTGACTGAGCGAAAGACTCAAAGGGCCTGTGCACGAAGCCCTTTGCTCAGTCAGTCAGCGGATGGTCGGCATTCCGCATGAACACACTGCCAGCCGGTCACAGGAGTGATCCTGGCTGGGGCCTGGTGTCACGCGTGGGCCAGCGGGCTGTCCTCTCCTCATGGCTAAGGTTTGGAGATATGTGGAGTGTGATGTCAGCCTTGCTCAAAGTGAGGTTCCTTTAGCCAAAGAATGCCTGTTACCGAGTTTCCCCAAAAATAAGACTTAGCCGGACCATCAGCTCTAATGTGTCTTTTGGAGCAAAAATTAATGTAAGACCCGGTCTTATTGTACTATAATGTAACACCAGATCTTACATTAATTTTTGCAACAAAAGACGCATGAGAACTGATGGTCCGGCTAGGTCTTATTTTCGGGGAAACAGCGCTAACGTGCATGAATTCTTTGTGCCCAAACAGGACTCCAGTCTGGTGTGTGTGGCATTGCAGTTCTGTGGGCTTACCTCACCCCTCCATGCACACAGGACTCACCGCCAGCCGAGTCAGAAGCCTGGCACATCTTTTATAGTCTGGAGTGGAAATAAATCACAGACCTTTGTCAGTTAACAACTCTTAAATAAAAGGTATTTTTAAACAAGCACATCAACTGCTAAAGCCATTTTACTTCTTTAAATATTCTGAATTCCCTAGAAGCAATAAGGAGTCTGCCATCTGCAATCACAGGCTCTAAGTTGTTGATTTAATAATTTATGGAACTTCTGGGCTTTAGCGTCACACAGCAGAAGTTAAATCACGTGACTGGCAGGCTGTGGGGGAGGCCGGTGCACCCCCGCCCCCCCAGCTGCTCCCGGCCCATTTCTCCGCCCAGGGGCAAGAGCGCTCATGAGAGAAGCTAGTTTTCCTTCAGCCCTCGTAAGGCTGAGTCCCCATGTGAGCGACTGTAATGCAGAGCCTCCTTCATTGAAGTCCTAAAGAAGGTGGGTGGCTGGTGCAGCCATGGAGCACAGGGCCTGAGTGGGGAAGGGGGCCACAAGCACGTGCCATGTGAGGGGGCGGCCCCTCCCGGTATCTCACACCAGTCCCTGTGCCCCAGCAAACAAGGAGGGTCAGTGGCCTTGGCCGCAAAGGACGCCCCTCAGTGTGACCGTCTGGAAAGGGGCAGCAGCTTGAAAGTCAGTGAAGCTCACTGCTCAAGAGCCACAGGATCCTACTTAAGAACAGAAGGGTTCACACTCCTGAGTGAAAATCTGAGTGGATGAGTAAAGCGGAAACAGGAAATACGGTACACAAGGAGCTAACTCCACCCACGAGAAAAATGCCCTCCCGAGCATTTACAGGATGTGATAGTAAATGCTCACACCTGGAAGCTGGGTCATCGGGGCTCCTCGGGTTTGCTCATTCGCACCACAGTTTTTAGGAGGTGGTTTCCCCAAACAGATCACATGTGGAGCCAGTGGACTGTGTAAGCTCAGGACGCCCAGAGATCCCAGAGGTGACCCACTCGGTCTGCACGCTGTCCACCTGAGGACCTCACTATGGTGCGGACTTCCTCCAACAGGCCTGGGTGGGACAGAATGCCCGGCCTTCCCCGGGCATACGCCGTCCATCTCCAGCCGTGGCCTCCGCCACAAACCACGTCAGCGGCCACACACCCCTGTACAGGTCTGTGGGCCCCACCTCTGCGAGGCCTGATCACCTCGAACTGCAGTGACCAGGAGTCTTGGTGGCATGCGACTGAGTTCCCGTGAGCAGGTGGGGCACACGTGTCCAGACAGGGGCCTATGTGGCATCTGTGACGCCTGCACCACAAGCAGTGCATGTGTGTCATCTGTGTCCTCACCCACAAATGAGAGGATTATAAATCAGGATCCCAGAGGTCACTTTCAAATTTAGAATCTACGATCCCAACATAAACATATACCTACACTTAAGCCGTGAAATGAGAAGGTTCTCTGTCCTTAGGAAGCAGATAAATGATCCCCAAGCAGAAGGCTACCCATTTCACAGGAAGGAAATACAGAGTAACATGGTTTAGGTCTCTGGCAGATGTTACTCTACCAAGTAAGTGAATTGTCACCATTGTATGTTTTGTGAAGAGCATAGGAAGCCACTTTGGGGGAAGACAAGTACATTTGGTTGTGGATAAACCACTGGGCAGTAACAACTACACCCAAAGGGTAAGTCTGCATTTCTGAGCTGGCCATGAAGCTGGCGGGAGGACTGACCGGTGATGGGATGCTCGGGGGCCCAGTGATAGTCACGATGGAAAGAAAAGGTGAGGGCAACATGAGTGCCATCCTCGCTTCACACCCAGAGCACGGTACCGTCATGTCACGTGAGCAATGCATTTCCTAACGTATTTGATTGTCACAGTTGAACAGGTGCAAACGCAGGCATGAGGCCAGAATCCACGAACAGAATGAGGCTGCGGATGGACGAGTTGGCCAGGTACCCAGTGCATGTACGGGAGTGAGTCTGGCCCGGCTGCAGCAATGGCCTCTGTGCCTGGTGGCCCAGCCCCCGATTCCTGTGTGCGGCGCCTGCTCGGCTCATGCGGTCACTTACATGCCGGGATGGTGCAGTCTCTGGTGTTGTGGTAGAGCCTGTGGAAGTGTTTGCTGCACTTGGGGCTGAAGTAAAGAGGGCCTGCAACAGGGAGAAGAGACAGGCCGTGAGGGCCGGCAGGGCGATGGCCCTGGGGGGTGGGGGGAAGGGCTGGGCACTGGGCACAGGACTCACCTGTAAGGTGTTTCAGAAACTTGTCTTTCATCCTTAGGTCTCGAGGAACTATTTCTGTTTGAGGGAAAAGAAATTAATTACTGTGTGTTGCCTGAAAGAAGCATTTCTTTCATGTGATGTTACGTGCGTGCTGAAGAAATTTACTGGCGAGTCTGCGTGACCGTATTTCAGTTGTACATGACACAGTCAGCACCTATCAGCAGGGATGTAGTTTTCTGTCAGTAGTGTTACCTACTCCCAAAGCTCCACTGTCACGGGACCTGTCTCTCACTGGGGTAGAGACAGTGACCTTAGGCCACAAGGTGAAGAAAACTGTGTGTGCGGCGGTGGTGGCGGTGGTGGTTCTCACGTAGCTTCCAGTGACAAGTCACTTCCATTTTGAACATCTTGGAATCAAAAAACACAACCTCTCAACGTTCTAGAAAGAAAACCTGATCCTTCAAACACAAATCTTGTTACAGAACTTTTCCTGGGTATGATTTAGAAAATGGATTCAATGTCTTCAGACCACCTGTAGTGAAAGCTGGTGTGGCTGCACGGTTCCCCTTACAATCCAGGACCTTTAACCTGCTCTGCGAGGTAAAAGCTAAGCTCCCAGGGGATGCGCCACAGCTTGGGCTGGCGCTGGTCACCGGCAAACTTCCCCTGGCTTTCTTTCTGGTCTCAGCCTGCGGTTCTGCCTCTTCAGTCATCAGTAATCACTTGTCACTACCTGCTCTGAACCAGTAGCTTAGTTTGCGTGTGTGGCACTGTTTTACCTCAAAATCTCCTCACCCGACCAGGGAGCATCTCCACCCGAATCTCTCTGCGCCGCAGGTTCAGACATCACCCGAATGTCAGCCTTTGCTGCCTCCTGACTGGTCAGTCTGTGTAGAGTTGACCTTATCATATTTGACCTGATTGTGTCATGGAAGCACCGAAAGCTTGCATGCTTTCCTGGGAAATTGCCCCTGGGTAGCGCCCTGGGAAGGCTCAGCCATGGGTGGGGGCGTGAAAACATTTCCGTTTCTAAAATAGCAGATGACAGTTCTGTGCGGAAGTCACCGACCTAGGGAACAACTCGCGCGTTTTAGAAGCGAACTATGGATGCTTGTCCACAAGGCATCATTCAAGGACTTGCTATTTTCTTCTTTGAAAAAAAATTTTCTTCCTAGTTTTCTTTGGAACAATCGAAATGGATCTGCCTTTTTAAAATATGTTTTCCCCAGGCAGTTCCATTTCCAAGTAGGCGGCGCGCTCTCGGGCCGCTCCGCTCCGCGCACTCACCCGCTCGCTGCTCCTCGGGGTACAGCCGGTGGTCGGCGGCCTCCGCGCGGCCCGGAGCGTAGTGCTGCTGCCCCGAGGGCGGCGGCCTCTTGGACTCGCCAGAGTGGTACTTCTTGAGCTCCTGAATGAGCTCCACGATGAGCCGCAGCAGGGTCTGCCTGTCCGTGGCCTCCCTGGGCTCCGCGAGCCCCCGGCCGGGCCCCGCGGCGCCCAACACGAGCAGCAGCCCCAGCAGAAGCGGGCGCCCGGGCCCGCGCATCGTGCGCTCGGTCGGCGGGCTAGGAGGGTCCGCGCGCCTGGAGCTCGCTCGCTGTAGGGACAGTGGGTGGGGACACGAGGGGACAAAGTCGGAGGGCTGGCGAGGAGGGACAGTGGGGGTGGGGGGAGCGTGAGGAGAGACCCCTGCCGCTCGCACCACGGCTGCCCAGGCTCCCTGACCCCCACGGTCCCGCGTTAATCCCCGCGACCCCCGCTAATCCCCGAGGATCCCGGTACCCCCGGCCGAGCCAGCAGATGAGGGGCCGGGGGAGGGAGGTTGGGCAGTGGTCACCAGGACCCGCCCGAGGTCCCACCCGCGGGAAGGCGCAGAGCCGGGCCTCCTCTGCGCTCCGGGAGCGGCGGCCTCGCCCTCCTCCAGCCCACGTCCCGCCCCCGCCGCTGGCCCCCTAACTTTCGGGAACGGCACATCCGCCAGCTCCTCGGAGCGCAGGGCGGCCGCACAACTTTCTGGAACCTCCAGAAACCATGCGGAGCTGTGCGGCAGGCGGGCAGGCGTTTGTGGGGTACGCCTCGCACCCCATCCCTCCGAGGAGGCAGCGTCGCGCGCCCGGTCGGCCACTGCGCTTAAGTTTCCAGCAGCGCCTTTGTGTGATGGTCGCCCCCCCACCCTGTGTCCCTGAATTCCACCGGGGAGCCCCGCGCCAGAATCCTCGCCCCGGCCGCCTGACCACTGTGCAAGGTTCTTGAAACCCCTCGGCCCTCCGCGGCTGGGGAGTGGTCGGGGCCACCGACGCGCCGCGCCCGCCCAGTTACCTGTCTCTGCGCCTGGAGCCACGGGCGTCCTCCGGCGTCTGTCCGCTGCGTCCTGCTACTCCATGCCCGGAGGCGCCCCGGCCTGCGGAGCGCACTGGACGCGCCCGCCCGCAGCTCAGAGCGCTGCACCGCGGCCTCCTGGGGTGCGCGCCGGAGCCGAGTCCAGCCTCGGACCTCTGGGCGTCTCTTATCCCCGCGCCTGCCGACGTCAGGCCGGTCCCGAGGGCTCCGCGCCGGCTTTAATTAGAAGCCACTGAAGTGTTCGTGCCCCCCTGCGGATCTTCGTCAGACCCCCCCACGCCCCATCTCCCTCCCAGCTCTCCCCACCTCGTCCGGCTCCCCCTCCTTCATCTCCTCCACACCTCCCCTCCCCAGCTCTCCTAGCTGCCCGTCTCCGTGTCTCCTTCCTCCATCCCACCGTCTCTCCTTTCCCCCTTCTCCCCCATCTCCCGTCTACCTCTCCCCCTCCCCTCTCCCGTCTTCTCCCCCCTTTCCCCATCTCCCGCTCTAGTTCTCCTCTGCAGGTCCTCTCCCCATCTCCCTCCGCTCCCCCTCTCCCCAAGTCCCTCCCCATGTCCCCTCCCCATGTCCCTCCCTCATCGCCCCTCCCGTGCTCCTCTCCTCCCTCCCCATCTCCCCCACCTCCTCCACCTCCCCTCCCCCATCTCCCCCACCGCCCCTCCTCCATCTCCCCTCCCCCATCTCCCCCACCTCTCCTCTCCCTCCCATCCACCAGCTCCATCGCCCCCCTCCTCCCTCCCATACCTGGTCCCTTTCCTACCTCCCCTTCACCCCCTCCCCTCAGTCTGTTTCCCTCCGTTCCTGTCACTTGTGACAGGATGAGAAGAACCGCCTTTACCAGGAACTCAGATCTGTTTTTGTCTAAATGTAGATCTTGGGCTATTAAAAAAGAAGCTGCTTGGTCGCCTCCACATTTAATAAGTCAATTAACGTCTCGGTTTCTGAGGGATCTGCCGGCGTGGCCTGGGCCACTCTCAGCACCACGGTGGTCAGCAGTGACCCTTGTCTGTGCAAGGCCGGTTGGAGGAGGGACAGCCACAGGGCGGGGGGCTGGCTAGGGGTCAGGGAAGGCAACGCTCCTGGAAACTCAGGGTGCACGAGTGGGTGCCTGGTCTGGACGGGCAGCAGCCTTCCCCGCTCCACCCCGGCAGTCCCCTACCCCCCAGAACCCGAGCGGGACGAGCCAGGCCCCTCTGGCTGCGGACCCTCCAGGCTGGACCCTCGCTTCCCTTCTTGGGAAGCCCCTGGGAGCTTCCCTCCAGGCTCACGCCCTCCAGAAAGTTTTGGTTCTTTAGATGTTGGCAGGCACATTGTGAGTTCAACAATCTATCTCCTGTAATTATTATTATTTTTTTTGGTAAAATGTATTATCAATGCACTGCGCACTTTCCCATTGTATTGGCGCTTTCTGGGCAAGAGCTGGACCTGCGCCAAGTCAGCGATCTGATTGGGAAAGGTGTTTAGCACAATACCAGAAAGGGAGAGTGGGGGCCGGAAGGAAAAGCCTCCAGCATTAGCGGGGCGGCTGCGCAGCGGGAGCGGGAGCGCCAAGGTCCCCGTGACAGAATAGGCCCGCCCGAGGTGTGCGGTCTCTGTGGCTCTGCTTCCATCTCCATCTCCCTCCCTTCACGAGGTCTGTTTCCTCGGGAGGACCAAGTGTTTGGCAGAGTGAGGGTGGGGTAAATAGAACAGAGAAGGAAGATGATACAATGTATCACCTGCCCCCACACTTATGGGGGGTAAGTGTTGATAGGCTCTCTTTGAAAACCAAATCAAACGGTTTGATTTCTCAGGGAGCATTTTTTTGCAAGCCACATGACTAAAACGTGAACGTTTGTGTTAAGATATACTCGACAAAAAGTAAAAATTCATATCAAACATCTTAGGCAGATAAAATGAAATGTTTTTCCTTTTGCCCTTTCTGTGTGAAAAGTAATGTACACTCCTCTTGCAAGAGCGCCGCCTAGTGACAAAACGCCCCCCTGCGGTGCCCCTCTTGGAGCCCAGCCCCTGGTAGGGTGCATGGCCCGTCTCCAGCATGTGAAGCTTCTATTGTAAGACATTTTGGTGTAAAACTTTTTTGGGGAAAAAATCTTGCTGCCGTGAAAAAGAGAACAGGAAATTATCCCTACCTCATGTTATTTTAAATTTACATAGAATCTGTCCTTTTTAAAAGTATTTTACAAAATCAAAAGCTACATTTTTTTCTTAAAAATACCAGTAAGAACTATCTCCCCTCCCCAAATTCTACCAACCAGGGAGTCCTTGCTGGTAATTAATAATATCCGTTTTTCCTTTTGCAGTTTTTAATGGGGCAGACGAATGGATTCCTGAATGACCGCTGTCACCGCCCACCTTACAGGCCAGAACTTCAGCCAGAGGAATGAGGTACTCATGCGCGTAAACACCAGCAGCAAAGCGGGTACTGGGCTGGTGGTCTTAATTCACTCCTGTTTGCCAAGCTCTGCTGGCATAACTCAAAGTGTCCCTCACGTTGTATAAGCCGTTTTACAGACTTTTTCTACTTAATAAGAGTGCAGTGCGCTAATGTATAATGTTGCTGAGCTTTTCAATATATGGTGGTGTCAGGATGAACCTCTTGCAGTTCTCCAAGCAGCAGAAATGTGTGTGGTGTGCCCACTGTCAGCACCACCTGATCGGCAAATCTGACATCTGTGCTGGTTACGGCCCGGCAAAGTGCATGTACACTGGTTTACAGGAAACTGTGACGTTGTGTTTACCAAATTGCGTAGTCTCTCCACTTCTTTTTGCGTAAAGCGAGGGCATTGGGCTGCATGGCCTTTAAAGGCTAAAGCTCTAGCATTCTGTGATTGCTAACAAAAGGTCTCAAAACAACAAAATGCAGCCTTCCTACAAAAAGCTGAAGCTAATTCTCTTGAAATAATCAGTATAAATTTCACCAGCAATTTTCAGACAAGAGGTGACATATTTATATTAAATAATTTAACTTCCTCTTTAAGTAAGTGAACAACTTTTTACTATGAGGGGTCCAAAGAAGGTAAGAGAGAAAATTAAGCGACAAATTATATTCTAGCATTATTGGCAAAAAATAGCTAATGATTTCTTTTGCTGGATTTGATCCAGTTTTGTCTCCTTTTAAGAACGCTATATTGGGTTGGGTCATAAAAAGAAAACTAACCAGACAGGGAAAACTTGTGTTGAAACTATTTTTACTGTAGATCTGTATTGTGACGTGGGCAAGTGATTTCTTCAACTATAAACAGTATAAAGCTCTAATATTTTAACTACAATCACTTTTTTCTTTTCCCAAAAGGTACGTATTTTATTTGAGATGAATATAAATTACCTCATAAGACTTTTAAAAGAGATATATGTTAACTACATTTTAAAATGAATTGTTATATTTGTCCAAAAGCTCTGTTGATCATTTAACAGTGTAAGTAAACTCTCACTAGAGAGAAAAAACAGTTACCTTTCATAAAGGAAAACATTATGTGTTATGAAGAAATATTGTTTAATGTTTAACTTTTTTCAGTTGTGTTATTGCCGCTATTAATGTGTTATTAGTATGTTAGGAATGTACTAGAAACTGTATAAAGCATTTGGGATGACAGACTTCATAATAGGACGAGTCTTCCTGGATGGAGGTAAGAAATGGAACCGTCGGAAGTAGTGGTGCTCGCATGCTCCCTGGCAGTCTATTCGGATCTGTGAACCACAGCCTGTGCCTCCTTCCCTCATGTACAGAGGCGGCAGGCTGCTCGTGGGCACGTCCATTGCCACAGGGTACGTTCATTATCCACCCCTCACTCCTTGAGGGGTGATATCCACCCCTCACTCCTTGAGGGGTCCCACTTTTGCACCTGCAAAGCCAGCTGTACGGGTTGGGGTACGGCACCGTTCACAGATTGACTGTCGTTCAGTTGTCCTGTGCCATACGAATAGCTTCATGGGGTATGGATTTTACTCTGTTCCTGGGAACTGGTTAGTTATAAAATCCAGCCAGAGAAGAGGGCTTCAGGCTCAGGGACACTTACCTGCCCTCTGAGGCTCCAGTCTCTCACCTTTTGACGGCAACAATAAGAGGGAGTTTAAATGGGCACATCCCACATCAACGTGTTAAAAAAAGACACTCCTGTTTCTGAAGTCAAATCAAAGTTATGAGGTCAAATCGCCATGGCAACATATAGTCGTGTATGCTGAGGAACAACCCTTGTGAGTCCATATTCCATACACTTTTTGGATTTTGTTCTGTAGGAGCTCAATATCCTGACTGAAAGTGACACAGGCCGTGATTAGGGTCATGTAGGCACTTCCAAGGGCCATGAAAGTGCCAGATTCCAGAGAAATTCTCAAACCAAGGAGTATGTTTTTAGGGTAAGGGAACCCCTCTAGCACACTATTCATACATTTCTGTGCCTTAATGCAATAAACCTCATTTCTCTCAAGTCACATCTGATACTTGTTGCAGTGTTCTGGTCGGGCTCCGCCCTTTCTTGGGCCCTGGGTGGCCCCACTGGGTCCGCTGTGTCTAGCCTCAGAGGGAGACTGTAGAGGCCAGGCCTGGAGGTGGCATAGGGTTCTTCTGCCCCATCCCATTGGTCAGCACGTGCAGCTTGTCCTTCCGTGCTGGGTAGATTCCAGTCAATGTAAGTGAGAAGAGTGTACTGTCTTCAGAAAACTGACTCTTGCTATGATGCCTTCTTTTTCCTAAGCGATTCAGGAAGAAAGGGGTTTCTCAGCCCTGGCAGAGGGTCTGGGACCCTGGCCCAGGGCGTGGACAAGCAGGCAGGGAGGGTGTTTGCCAGCCAATGGGCCACTGTGCAGGGGGGTCAGGCGACTGGCCCAGGGCCCCGGCCCCACCCTCCGCTCAGGACAGAACAGCCTCTCTGAAGCCGACCCTGTCTCGAGATCTGGGCTCCGGCTGCTTGGAGCTCCAGTGGCAGGACTGTCACCCAGCTGGCTCTCTGTCTGGGACATCCTTCTTCCCTCCTTCCTACCCCTGGCTTTTCCTCAGTGAAAGTGTGTCCTGGAAACCCCCAACCTCGCTGAGCCTCGCCTCCTCGCTCCTTCCTCTCAGAGCAGAGTGTGAGGGAGAAAATGAAGAGAAAGGGGGCTGTTCTGAGTCCTTTGCACTTTGTCCTGTGGTCTGTGAGGCAGGACGGACACGACCAGATTTATATTATGTACTAGACACTCGGGGCTGGATGTGGAGAACGGGCCAACGGTGTGAAGGCAACAGACCAGTGAGGAGGCTTTTAATCCATTCACCCTCCCACTCACTCATTCATTCACTCATTCATTCACTCACTCATTCATTCACTCATTCATTCACTCATTCATTCATTCATTCATTGCTTCCTTTACTCAGATGCTGTTATTGCACAGAGAGCTGTGAGGCTTTCAGAGTGTGTCGAGTGCCACACCAGGAGCCAGATATAACTGTCCCTACCCTGTGCCATTCTGGGTGACCAAATAAAATACTAGCAAGTTATGAAAACTAAAAAGAAAGAAAAAACTGCTCAGGCAGAGATGAGACGACAGGGGTGGAGGGGAACCTACATTCCATAAGGTGGTTGGAGAAGCCCTCTCTGGTGAGGTGGCATTTGAACTAAAATCTAAGGCGTGGGAGCAACCACTTCTGCAGTAATACATGTGACAAAGGGAGGCAGCTCAGGACTAAGGCCTAGAGATGAGGGCAGAGAAAGTCTTGGCTTCGTAACAGAATTAATCTTCTTTTCTTCACTATTTCATCCTGAGATTAGCAATCCCATGACGTATGGTTCTATATGGGCATTTAAAAATAGAGTGACAAAAAAGATTGTAAACTTGACCTTGGAAGTGTTGTAACATCCATCCCGTAATTCCCTGACTGTGCGGCAGTTCTAGGCAGGGTTAGGGACCCTGCAGTGAGCAAAGTAGGTTCCTGTCAATTGGCTGATTTGCGAGGTAACTTCAGCTACTTAGAAAAACACAGGCATCGTCCAAACAAACACGACACAAAGCAAAACTTTATGTGAAAGCACATCCTTGCTCTGCTTTGTGCGGGACCAAGTGCCGCCCGACCCCTTGTGCTGCTGTGCGCAGGACGCACGTGTCTGACGGGATGTGCTGTCCAGACAAGATGGACTCCCCAGGACTCCCCCAGGTGGTGGACGCCAGGCGTGGGACAGCCCCCTGTGTGCCATTGCCGTGGCAGCAAGATACTACAGAGACGGACCCCCGAGCCACGCAGCTCTGAGAGTCAGGGATGGAGTGCAGAAGGCAAGCGGCCATCTGTGTCTGCCGGCAGCCTCAGGGTGGCCCCGGGGTGGCCTTAGGGTGGCCTCCAGCGTCCTGAGCTTGTCCACCACAGAGACCTTTGGGTCTGTGTGCGTCTGTGGCCTGCCCACTGCTCATGGCAGTGAGTGCCACAGTCTACTTGTTCTTCAAGTACTGCCTTTCGTCTGTCCTGGGCATAACCCAGACTTACCTAACTGGGAGTCTGTCCTCTTCTGCTGGCATCTGTCGCAGGAGCCACGCCACGTGTTGGCCTCACAGGAAGAGAGAGGCCTTTGCGTCGAGGGTCTCAGGGAGGGAAAGGACCTGGTTCCTGACCGAGGCCCATCCTCGTCCCTGCACCTCGTGGCTCTTACTTTCCTCACTTCCGAAACCGGGTTGCCTCCAACTCCTCCTTGGCGTGCGGGTGACACAGATGGCACAGCGACCGCTTTTATGAACCCAGCAGCAGCCAACATCTTTTCTTCTTGCCACTCACAGTGTAGTTGGCTTTACCCAGGCTCACTCCAGGCCTTTGTCCTCTCTGAAGCCTGCATTCTGGGGACTGTCCTAATGTGGCAACGTTTGTTTTGTTGTCATATGGAGCGGCAATGACAGCTTTGTCTGTGCTGCCACTGCACGTGCCACTATCCTTTCGACCATGATAGCAACTCTGTTCCGCAGTTGTCTGTTCCGTCAGTGTGTAGGCCAGGGCCCAGCCTGCAGGGACCGAGGTTCTGCTGCCGAGTGGCCATAGACCACCGGTGCGTCAGACACGGCTCAGGTGAAATTCACTCCTTTTTCTTCACAGTTGTGAAATGCTTGGGTCACTGTTTGTTGAAGAGCTTAGTATTGTACAGCCTGACACACTGGTGACATTGGCAGACCTCACTTTTACCGTGCGGTGCTTCTGCGGCGTGTGGATTCATGACCAGTGTAAACCTTCCTGACTGGTGTGCTGTGGCTTGGCTGGGCTCACACGGGAATTCAGGAAAGATCCATTGTGTACCTGCCTCTGTTTCCCTATCTGTAAACAAAGGACCACAGTCACGTGGTGATGGTGGTGCCTGGTCGTGGGTCCTTTACACGGGTCTGTGAAAGGCTTTCAGGGTCTGAGGATCCAACGTCCCCTGACCGGCAGTCCCCTGCTCCCCGTTGCCGCTCGTTAGCCAGATTGGTGTCCTGTCATGTCTGTCCTGATTCTCCCTCACTACTGGGCGTGACTGAAAAGCTGAAAGTTGCAATTATGAGCCTTGCTAATGTATTATATTGTTTTTATTTCATATGTAATCATTACTACATATTTATAAAAACGGCCATTAAAATGATCAGAGTGGAGTAGGAATAAAAAGACCCTATTCTGACAATATCACAGCAACAATTTGGACAATGTCTTGTACAGAAGGGTTTTGGCAGATGATATTGGGTGGTCATTTTCTCTCCACTGCGCGGGAACACTTGAGTTTGAGACGTGCCCATCTTTAAAAGGGGTGCTTTATTTTTATCTTTAAATTTAGCTTACTAAGATCAAAATCTGTTTTAACTGCCTTCACATTTTAATAATTGATATTACATTGCCTTTCTTGATAACATAGTGGCTGGGTGGACATGGCAGAAAGTTTGCGTGATTCAGAGTCTCTGGTATCTGACTTCCTCAGATAGGACATTAGTAAATGTCATTGGTAACGTGACATTAATGAGGATCTAGCCAATCTGCTGAAGGTCTGTGCCAAAACAGCCACACCTGGAGTTGGCTGGAGTGTTCCCCAAGGCATTTCTAGTTGCAGTGTTAGCAATGAGCATATTTTTTCTTTTTTGCTAAAATTAATCGATAGGTGCTACTCAGAGTGGCTGGCAGCTCCCTGTATGCCCTGTAAGTTGCTCTTACTCAGGTCTTGAGGAGTATTTCTAATGACGAATTTTGTGTCCATACCACAGTATGAAGAAAGCCTATTTTTATTGTCAACTGGTTGAAATCACAGAGTGACAGAAAGTAGTGGGAACAAATTTCTATCAATCCCAAAGCTGTAGCTTTCACTGGGCCCAGCTTTGTTCTGCTGTAATTTGTATGACAGGAAGTAAAAGAGCTCTTTCAGTTTTTGACTTTTATTTGAACTCTTATGATTAGCAGGTTTGTGAAAGAACAGTCCCATGTGTGAGGGCTTGATAATTATAATTTCCTCCACCTTTTAAATGCACTCAGTTTTGAGAAACTGATACACACTATAGCAATATCTACTCTACAAAAGAACTTTCAGATGAAAAATGGAATCAATCATTCAGACACTTCCAAATGTTTGACATCTGTAGAAATGCCGTCTGAATTATTGGCTCAAATTTTTTACAAAATCTTTTGGAGAGCTGACCCTGAAAATATGCTTGTAATTACTTATGTATATGCCTGAGAATATGGGTGAAATTTAAGTTGAATTGAATCTTAAATGTGCTAAGGATGTTTGTTATTTAAAGAATCTGTGGTTAATTTATTTCTAAAGCAAGTAACAACTCTTAAAGAAAATTGCTTTTCATTATTTTTTATGTAAATTTAAACTTATGTCACTGTACAAATGGATTTTTAAAACAATTGTGGACATTTTAGAATTACTTTCATAATTTCTTCACATTTTTACAATAGTTATTTTAATACTAATATTTAGATTGTGGTGAGCTACATTAGAACATTTCATGTTTGCAGATAAACAAAGATTAGTTTACTGCTGTGGAAGTTTGCATTCCAGTCCTGATGCCTGCCAGGCAGACACTGGCTAAACCCCAGCTGGGGCTGTGGGGAGTGAGGGCAGGGGTGTTAGCAGGGGCGTCAACGTCCGCCACAGCCCCTTGGTTACTCTGGAAAGACGCGTCTTTGTTAGTGTTCTTATCGTCATCATCACTTTCTGTAAATCTTCTCGGAAGGCCCAGGAGAGACCACTTTCACATTATGGACACATTCTCTATTCACACCCTTTCAAAAACACATTGACTTACATGTGTCAGATCAAGTCACAAGCCTCAAGGAGATGAGACCAACACCCACCCCCATTCCTTTCCCATCCCGTGTACCGACTGTCCCTACTTCTGGTGCCGGCGATGCCATGAGGACCTTGCTTCTCCAAGTCCTGGAGCAGCGTGGCACCCGCTGGGGACTGTGAGAACCACAGAGGTGCCTCCCCCACGCCACCCCCATGCCTAGAGAGTCTGCAGGCGATTCTCACGCACATTAAAAATCAGAAGCACTAATTTACATTATTTTAAAGACGTTAGACAATTTTAAATAATGTCTGTTGACTTCTGAGTGTAACAGTTTACCCCTGCATCCTCATGAACTCCCCTCCCTTTTGTCCAATACAAAATTATTATTTCTCTGTTTTTGCTTGTCCAGCGGCTCCATTGGAAATTCCATAAGACATACACCTTACTCTTAGATTTATTATAGATCATATCGCCTGACCCTCCACTCTATATGCACTTTATTTCTCTTACTCTCTTTTTTCCCTTCACTTCTGCATCTGGGCCTCTGCTTTTTATTTTCAGGGTTGATAACTCATATACAGTGGTACCTCGGTTTTCGAACCTAATCTGTTCCGGAAAACCGTTCGAGTTCTGAAACATTCGAAAACCGAGGCACACTTTACCCATAGAAAGTAATGCAAAATGGATTAATCCGTTCCAGACCTTTAAAATCAACCCCTAAAACTGCAAATTTAGCATGAATTTTACTATCTATGATACCATAGATCCATAAAATTTATGGCGTTCATAAACCGAAATGTTCATCAATAGAGACGTTCAAAAACCGAGGTACCACTGTATTCTATTCAAATCATCACCAAGTTTCTCATGCTTTGATTATAGCTGAACTAAAAGTTAAGAGTGAATTATATTTAGGAGTCTGCTTTGTAATAAGTAACAGAAAGCTTGAAAGTGTCTTTAAAATATATGTGTAAAATACTAGGTTGGTGCAAAAGTAATTGCAGTTTTTGCCATTTTTAATGGCTATATATATATATATATATATATATATATATATGATCTTTTTTTTTCTTCTTTTTTTTTAAGATTTTGTTGGGGAAGGGGAACAGGACTTTATTGGGGAACAGTGTGTACTTCCAGGACTTTTTTTCCAAATCAAGTTGTTGTCCTTTCAATCTTAGTTGTGGAGGGTGCTGTTCAGCTTCAAGTTGTTGTCCTTTCAGTCTTAGTTGTGGAGGGCTCAGCTCAGCTCCAGGTCTGGTTGCCATTGTTAGTTGCAGGGGGCACAGCTCACCATCCCTTGTGGGAGTTGAACCGGCAACCTTGTTGTTGAGAGGACGTGCTCCAACCAACTGAGCCATCTGGGAGCTCAGTGGCTGCTCAGCTCAAGGTGCCGTGTTGAATCTTAGTTGCAGGGGGCACTGCCCATCATCCCTTGCAGGACTCGAGGAATTGAACTGGCAACCTTGTGGTTGAGAGCCCACTGGCCCATGTGTGAATCGAACCGGCAACCTTCGGAGTTAGGAGCATGGAGTTCTAACCACCTGAGCCACCGGGCAGGCCCCCACAAAAAATATTTTTAATGGCAAAAACCGCAATTACTTTTGCACCAACCTAATACATATACACACATATGAGTAAATACTACACACAGGCACACATGAGTAAATACTAACACATGCACACATATGAGTAAATACAACATACAAGCACACATAAACACCACACATGTACACACATATGACTAAATACCACACACGCAACAAGGCAGGTCAGTCAGAGACTCATGGATGTTCAGTCCAGCAGCTTGGTCATTCTTTGGACATTCGTCATGGTCACAAATAAGTGCCTCAGACTGAGGGTTTTGTTTTTTCCTCACTTCAGGCAGGATCTGGTCTGTGTGCTGGGCCAGTGTCTGCCACCAGTCGTCCTCTGTCATGGGGTTTACCGTGTGGTGTGGGGCTGTTTTTGCTCCTTTCCCTCCGAGGTCTCCTGGCCACGTTATGG
Organism: Rhinolophus sinicus; assembly: GCF_036562045.2. NCBI lineage: Eukaryota > Metazoa > Chordata > Mammalia > Chiroptera > Rhinolophidae > Rhinolophus > Rhinolophus sinicus. The sequence goes on from NC_133755.1 coordinate 105,950, forward strand.
GCAGCTGGGTTCCTGGACGGGAGGAGCCACAACGGTCCCGGGGAGGACTGCACATCATCTGAAACCCTGGATTTTGAACCGAAAGCAATGTGTAGGTGGGGATTTAGTGAGGCGTTGGAGAGGCGTGTGGACAGATGTTGGTTGGTCACCAGCGGATACTCTGCTGAGATGGCTTAGTGTACTTGTTTGTCGTTATGATAAGTAGCGGAATGCTTTGTGATATGACCATCTAAAAAGCTATGCACAGGCTGCAGAGCTGTTCGGCACCCAGGATCCTCCGTTCCTAGACCCCAAGGGACAAGGTGAGAGCCAGGAGGATGAGTCAGCCTGGGGCGGAGGGATGATCACCCACACGTACATTCGTCTCTCCCTCCGATGCCTTCCCACCTGCTGGACCTCACTGGAAGTTGGAAGGAAGGAACCATGGGGTTGCTTCTGTTCAGCTCTCGGGAGCAGACACATGGAGGGCCTGTCGAGGGTCAGAAAGGTCACTTGGCACAGCTGACCTGCTCTTCTTTCCTCCTCACTCATTGGAACCCAGGGTGAGGGAGCCGGTGGCTCCCGGGTCAGCGACACAGTTACTTCTTGTCCTCCGATTGAGAGACACATTGAAGCGCGAGGACCAAAGCCACGCGCAGGACGTCTGAAGCCAGAAGCCAGCGGGGCTTTGGTGATGCTGGGGAGTTGCTCTTTGAGTGCTAGATCACTTACCTGTGTCTGCTTGTTTTAGGCAAAAAATAATTCTCTGTTTGGCCAAACCACTGCAAGTTGGCTTTCCTGGTCCGCGTAACGAGCCCAGCCGAGCCCTTCTGCAAGTGCCTTCCATGTTCCAGCGAACCAACCCAGCACAGCCCGCTGCCGGAACAGGGCTGCCACTGAGAATGGCAGTCAGTCCTTATGACAACTGCAAGCACTCTTATCTGCTGTCTGTCGTCAGATGAGGCATCTTCGCTTGTCTTCCAGACAGCAGGATTTCTGTGCCTGACATGTCTTTGGGTGAAAATCTGCATTTGCTTCTCTTGCTGAGATAAATGGTAAAATCATGTGGCATCACATTGGAACTGACACCAGTGTCTGCAGGGCTCCCGGGTGCGCCAAGCATCCTGCTTTATCCAGAACTCTGCTCTCATTTTTAAATTGGGCTTCTGCTTCCTCTGACGCTTAGAAAAAATTAGAAGAGTCCCACTACCTAACGGAAGCTGACAATCACGGTCTTTTCGCAGGCTCTCACCTTTAAGGAGTGTGTTCAGGGAGTTCACGTTCTTACGATCACACAGCTTCTTCAGCAGCAGAATCAGGGCCACCCTCTCGGCACTCCTGTGCTGCATCCACCATGCACCGTCATTTCTCGTGGTAACTTTTTAAAGGTAACTTGTAAACAAGATGGAAATACAGCTTATGTCGTAAACAGAACAAGACCTGGGTATCTGCGTGGCTGTTGGTATTCTTGGGGTAAAAGATAGATGAGGGCTTTGTGTGGCACAGAAGCAGCTCACGGGACAGAGAAGCCGAAGCCACTGTGGCGGGGCCTCTGCTGGCCGTGAATGGGCTCTGGACACCGAGCACCTGATCCAGGGGCCTGGTGGGCAGCACAGAGGCCGCCAGGGATCCCTGGGTCAGTGATCACTGGTCTCAGGTGAAGCGAATGAGTCTTTAAGCTAAGGTTGTCTGAAAATCTCTGCCGACACGTGGGCAACCAAAGTACTCTATTTATACGTATTTAGTGCTTTCTGTCAGTTTATTTCTTACTGGGTGGAAAATGCATTGGTCCTGTGTGGCCCCGTCTGTCCAAGACAGGGTCACATGCTTCGAGGTGGGAGTCTGCCCTGAATTATCAGTGTTCACTTAGTCCACAATTCTACCCACTGCAATGTTCCCTGTCTTGATTTAGGTGCTCTGACCCCGCGGCTCCCTTTGTGGCTGTGGGAGTTCCTTGGAGCTTTAATTAGCGTAGTCTTTCTGCTGAATAAGAATTCATTCTGGGACATTAAAGCTGGCTAGTCTTCTTTGTAACTATGAAGATTTCTTTATTGTGCTGTGTCAATGACTAACCTTCACTAATGCAGATCTAAAAGTACAGCACAACACATTATTGTTCTGTATTTTGTTAACTGATACCAGTAACATGAAGATGCACTTTCACTGTAAAAGAAGCACAAATGTGTATTTATATAGAATAAATCAGGACTGTCCTCCCCACTCACTGCTAACACTTTGAAGAGTCCCTGATAGTCTGTTTTCACAGATTTCATATACACGGAAAGACACACACAGTGAGCTCTCTGTCTGCATGAGCTCCTCAGTTTTCTGTACACAATTCATTTGTTTTGCCAAAGGTTTTCTACCGTATAGGTTTGCTTATCCAGAGATCACCACAGCCTTGGCAGGTGGTGACTCAACCTGATTGGAAATCCATGTGAAATGACATTGGCCACTTAATTGAAGAACACGTCTTTGATGTACAAGATTTTCCTATGCTAGAGGCTAAATCATCTCCTTAAATGATTCCATAAAAATTTCAAAATAATAAAATTATAAGTGCATTAATCACTGTCCCTAATAATTTGCGCTATGGGTTTGACAAAGTGAATTGGTTCCCTTGGAAACGTGACAATGTTCAAGGGTCCAGGAAGGAGGCCCTGCTATCCTTCCAGTGTTGTTCCAGACTGCCAGGTGCCAGCAGCGTTTTGTTCTCAGCAGAGATGTTACCCTCCTCCTGCAGAATAATGAAAGAATGGGAGTTTCCCCTGAAGTTCATTACTAATGCCAGTGCCGGTTCAGACCTGATCTGCCAGGAACACATTAGCCCCAAGGCAGGCGGAATCTCAGCCTGATTGTAAATCTCAATGTAAACGACAAGTCACAACTACGTTTCGGGGCTACAGATTTTAGGCTGTGACTCCCACACTGCAAGGTGACTTACCCTCCTGAACGGACAGCGCTCTCTCACCTCACCTGTTCTGCTTAGCCTCTGTGCCATGGCTTTCTGTATTTTTAACACGACTCTCATACTTACTGAGAGTCTACAGGTACTACAACCATGCAAGAAACACAACTCTAAGAAGATATTTTTTTAAATTCTTTACATTTTTTTAAATTAAAATTTATCGGGGTGACAATGGTTAGTAAAGTTACATAGGTTTCAAGTGTAAAATTCTGTAATATAACATCTATATATCACATCGTGTGTTCACCACCCAGAGTCAGTTCTCCTTCCATCATCATATATTTGATCCCGTTTACCCTCATCTATAACCTTCCTTCCCCTTTACCCTCTGGTAACCACTAAACTATTGTCTGTGTCCATGAGTTTTTATTTGTTTGTTTCTCTTGGTCCTTTGTTGCTTTCAGTTTTATATCCCACATGTCAGTGAAATCATATGGTTCTCGCCTTTTTCTATCTGACTTATTTTGCTTAGCATTATAATCTCAAAATCCATTCATGTTGTTGCAAATGGCACTATTTCATCTTTTCTTACTGCCAAATACTATTCCATTGTGTATGTATACCACAACTTCTTTATCCAACCATCTATCCAAGGACATTTTGGTTGTTTCCATGTCTTGGCCACCATAAATAAAGCTGCAATGAACAATGGAGCACATATGTCTTTATGTATAAATGTTTTCAGACTTTTTGGGTAGATACCCAGGAGAGGGATTGCTGGATCATGTGGTAATTCTATTCTTAATTTTTTGAGGAACCTCACACTGCCTTCCATAACTGCTGCACCAGTCTGCATTCCCACCAACAGTGTATGAGGGTTCCTTTTTCTCCACAGCCTCTCCAACACTTGTTACTATTTGTCTTGTTGATGATAGCCATTGTAACTGGTGTGAGGTGATATCTCATTGTGATTTTTATTTGCATTTCTCTGAGGATTAGTGATGTTGAGCATTTTTTCATATGTCTATTGGCCATCTGTATGTCCTCTTTGGAGAAATATCTATTCAGGTCCTCTGCCCATTTTTTAATTGGATTGCTTCTTTTTTTATTGTTGAGTTGTATGAGTCCCTTATATATTTTGGATATTAGCCCTTTATCAGAGGCATTGTATGCAAATATCTTCTCCTATTTGGTTGGTTGTCTCTTTATTTCATCGATGGTTTCTTTTGCTTTGCAGAAGCTTTTTGGTTTGATGTAGTCTCATTCAATTATTTTAGCTTTTATTTCCATTGCCTTTGAGGTCAAATTCATAAAATTCTCTTTGAAAAAATTCTTTACATTTTTATCAAAGTCATAAGCACCCCAAAATGTTCAGCTTTACTTCCTTCAGTCCCACGGACGGGATGATGATTTGGGTGAGGGTGGCAAAGGGGACGTGGGACCCCTCAGCCCCTCCTCACCTGGTCTGCCCACAGCACACCAGCTCCTGCACAAAAGGGCCTGAGGATCTGCTGTCAGGAGGGGTCACAGCATGGGGACCAGGGCAGTTTTGGCGTTTAAGTCACCACTTTCTCCTGACAGAACAGGGAGGGATTCAGACATGTTCTGGGGAGGAGCCAGTGACCAGGGATGTCGGTGTTCCATGCGGCCACTTAGCCTGTGATACTGGGTAAACTTAGGGTCTGAGTAAGTACAGAGGTTCTGCCAGACCATCATCATGAAGCTTGGGCCTGACAGGTGGAAACTGCAGACACAGACTCCAAGTTCAAAGGACGGAGAGGATGGATGAATTGGCCCACGGAGCACAGATTTCCCTGGCCTGTGACAGGCCACCCTCTGCAGTGACCTTCTGCCATGCCACTGCTGGCTCCATGACTGCTAACATTTAATAGGCGTGCACTATATGCCAGTAGCCACACTACACCAGAAACAGCTTTTGTAGAAAGATGACGCGCTCAGTCTGGTCGTGGGTGCCTCCCAGCTGCTGTCTGGCTTTCACGACAGTGACTGGGTCACTTTTCTGACAGAAGACAACACAGATCTTTTGTGCTTGTGAAACATCTGAATTGAGTTCAGATGGACAGAGAGCTCGTGGGGAAGGGTGCATACACTGAGGCTCGACTCAGTGAAGGCTGAGTGGCATTTGTCCATCAAGGGGGCTGCTATTGGCGGCGGCATTTAGTGCAGCTCAGAAATGCATACCAACCCTCCACGTAAGTGACTCCAAAGGAAATGGGGGGCTACAGAGTGCTCGTGGAGGCCCAGGGTTGGGAAGGAAGGCAGGAGCCGTGCGTGACGCCCCCACTGACCTCCTCTGTCACCAGGTTCAGGTGACCGAGGCTTCAGGCTGTTGTTTCACTGGTCTGGAGCGAGGGGCGAACCCGTTTCTCCCTGGAAATCTCCTGAAACAACCCCTGTTTACATGAAGGCTGCCCAGAGATGAGGTCTGCTCTACGGAGAGGACAAGGCCATATCTATTTGCAGGTTTCATGATGCATTTCTGTTCCCCACATTGAAGACACATCAGGGGCTCCATCTGCAGCCCAAGGCCCCAGCCCTGCCTGGAGCTGGCCACCCAGAGCTGTGGGCCAGGCTGGCCTGGGCCGCCCCTGCTGCTCTTCCCACTGGCCTGGCCCGGCTGTGGCTGCTGACAACCAAGGCTGCGGCTACCCTGGGCGTCCCGCCTGAGGTACTGCTTTGCTCTCGCATTTTAACTTTTATTCCTAAGTGCATTTGCTTAACACTTACTTGGCTTTCCCCTAGGCTTTATGAAAAGGATATCTTTGAATTGAGGACAGGAGAGAGAAGGACAAATGATTCTTTTTTGCACACAAAATCGAGGCCATGCAATGCTTTCAATAGTGAACCTTAACATAAGTATCTGTACCAAGTAGCTACTGAGAGTGTAGCCAACACATGGCAGGAAACGGTGGCCACATGGCCACTGGCAGCTCCCTGCCAGGTACAGGCTTCGCCTTCTCAGGGCAGTCGTCCCTGCAGTGGGGATGACCCAGGGGTGCTGAGCTCAAAAATGCCAGCGTCCATTCACACGTATGTCTAGCTTGTCACTGTCACTTCCAGGTCTGCACATGTCTAGATGCCCAGGTGGGGACGCTCCACAGAAAACGAGAGGAAGCGCAGTCAGAAAGGCCTGTCCGTCTCCTTCTAGGCTGTGAGCTTGTGAGAGCAGGAATACAAGTCTGTCCTCCAGAGTCGACCGTTCACCTGGGGGCTTGACACATGGCAGACACTCCACATGTGTCTGAGTGACCGAGTCCATGCCTGTCCTCACGTTAGTGATCAAGGTGGAAAGTTTTAGGCTTTTAATTCTTTCCAAACCAAACCACCCACGTAGTGTGAGATTTGAAGTGCTGTCCTCACAGAAAACTACTTAAACAGAGTTATAATGCTTATCACAGAAAGATTCTTCCAAGGAGTCAAATTCATCAAAATAGCACCTTACATTCCAGAGGTAGTTTCCCTGAGGCCACCAGCAAGTGCTGACAGAAGACGCCACATGCCCCCGATTGTTATGTTTGTCTTGGGGACCGTACAGTGTTTCTGCATCAAGACTGAATGAATGCCTGACGCTGTCACGGCAGATGCTCTGACACTACATCAGAGAGGCAAGTGGGCCCTGACTCATTGCTGAACAGATATTTACAGAGTGGGGACAGTTGGTGCCCAAGGAGGAGGCTGAGAAAACAGTGTCGAGGCTGAGAAAACCCTGGATGTTCCTAAACCACTGCCACGGTCATTCTGGCTGAGACAATTGAAAGGAAACTTTTAATTCCTGACGGGTGACAAATGAGCCTGCTCGGCTGAACGAGTCAGGTAAGAGTTGGGGGGCCGAGCTCAGTGGTGAGGGGAGCAGCCCAATCGATGTTTTCTAAGCTGGCCGGTCTCTGGTGTGTGGTCAGCAGGCCTGCAGAAGTCACCACACTCCAGAAGCATTCTGTTCCCAGCTGCCACCACTTAGCTGATGTGCTCAGACGAGTGACTTAGCCTCTTTGGCCTCTGTGCCCTCAATTGTGAAACAAGAAAGCAAAATTAGAAGATCTCTTAGGACCCATTCATACTCTGCAAATTCAGGGGTATTGTTTGGTGAGTCACCATTCACCCAAGCAAATGGTATTTTTCACTTTTCAACTAAATTCCTTTCTGTTGTATAGTCAGAGCTGTCAACCCACATAAGAGGAGAGCTCAATTGAGGCTTTAGTTTAATTAGCACATTTACTTAGATGGAATAAAAATCAGAGCCTGTTGCTCAGCCCTGCAGGTAGCTGGGGTTTTATGGGGCATGTCCTGTGATCATGGGCACACAGGCGGCATTTCCAATTCCTGGCCGGGGCACCCATGGCCTGCACACAGGGACCCAGGTGAGCTCAGCAGACCAGCAGCTGCTGTGGTGGCTTCTGCACAGGAACGCTTGTCTTCTCTAGGAACGCTCTTTGGATTCCCACGCCCCGCTTCTCAGCAACACCTCACGTTGTCTCCATCGTGTTTTCTTTCAGTTTGAGAGTTGCATGTGAACCATGTAATGAGTCAGAGATGACAGAATTGCATCAGATTGACACCTAAACCAGTGTCAGTTTGGGGGGAACTTTCTCTGTCATTTTGCTTCTTATCCTCTCCTGTTGCCATTTATCAGCTTTGTTTCACAAAAGGTAAACCTTCACATTTAGTGATGCAGAAATTTGAAATCTAAGTCATGGCTGTAATAGTGATAATGGGGGAAAAAGACAAAAGAAACCTCATTTTTTTAGTATTGTTTTCAGACTAGAACACCAACCAGATGCCTGTAAATGTTGTGTCGGCCAAAAAAGAGCCTGTTTCAAGGAGCAGAAATAATAAAATACAAATTCCTCCCTCCCCCTTTTATGAAAAGAACCAACCAGTTACAGTATAGTGTTAGGCACATTTACTCACGTTACACGACTGAGTTTAAATCACTATCGAGTGTAAGTGCCTGATAGAAAGGATGGGGCCGACCAAGTATCTGGCACCCCTTATATGTCCATGTTTAATGAACACTGATTAGACAAGCCTGTGCCACACAAGCATTCTGTTCATAATACAAGACATCTGTTGAATGTGTCGGCGTACACGGACCAGGATGCTGTAGGATTAACAGTTGTTTTCTTTCATTGGCACCGAAATGGAAGGATAAAGCCCTTAGCCACTCAAATTCAAAATTCAAAAAGAAATTTCAGTTTTTCATCAAGAAGGATATTCTTAGCTTTCCTTTGTTTTACTTGCTCACGTTCCTTCTTCCTCCAGTACCCAAATAAAGGCAAAATTCCATGGTCAGATCAGCATGGCAGGCCACTGGCCACTTTCTTGGCATCTGGCCAAATTACTTATGCTCCACCAGTACTAGGATTTTTCATCTTGCCCATGGTGGCTTAGTAAGTGACAGAAAAAGCACCAAGATATAAACAGCCTGCACTGTGTTTGCAGCAAGGCTGGACAAAGACCAGCGCCCGCCCCCTTGCCCTGACACAGCGTTGCTTGGTTTGACCCAGTGTGATTCGGGCTCTTCATGCTTACTCTGCTTTGGGCCACATGCAGTCACTACAGCACGTGCTAATTACAGAGGATGATTAAACTTTGGAATTTCATTTTAGATTGCACTTGGCACTTCAAACGTACTGAAGTGATTCTCCCAGGGCACTGAGCAATGGGGCTGAGCTTTTAATCAAAGACAGGTGAGGTTGCTACTCCATCTCGTTTGCAAGTGGAGAGCTCAGAAAGAAAATGTTTCAACTTTTAGAGTAGAATCCAGCTGGGAAACCCTGATTCATATTGTTTAGGTCAGGGCACAGCACCAGTGAAGCTCCTGCTTGATTTAAGAATCAGCAGAGCAGATGAGCTGGGGAGAAGATGACAGCCGCACCAGGTCACGGTGGGACATGGGCTGGGCCCATGGACAGTGGGGGTAAGGAGTGCTTCTTATCACACTGCTTTGCACCTCTTCAATTCCATACCATGAACATTTTTTTAAGTTTGATTTTTTTTTAAAAAAAAGGAGTTTACAGACCCTTGTGTACTAGGAATCCTAACTTTTTAAATATGAACTTAGGTGGCTTTTTCTTTTCCCCTTTGCTTATATAAAGGAAAAAAAGCAGAAAAGGACCATTTAAATTTCCTGTTTCTCTGCTCAGCTTTGGGTGTCCAGTGGACTGAGGGGTGCTGCATACATGTTCCCAGCTTGCGCAGATGTCCTTGGACTGCACTGAGTGAAATGAACCGCATGTCCCCTCATGTCCCCTCTCTTCACCCTGGCTCGCCTCCTGGAGGTTCACACTGGGATTTGTGCTTTGGCCACCAGGAGCCATACTGGCGTACCAACGGTCCTGCCTGCGGTGTGAAGTCTGGATCCCATCTGCCTGCTTACAGGTTCCAACTAGTGAATGCTGATCACTTGGGACTATTTTTAGACACACCTTTCTCAAAATTGAATCTGGTGTGGAAATTGCTTGTTTGAAATGTCAGAATCTGCCAACTTTCTCTTTCCCATGTGGTGCCAGCAGGACTTGACAAATGAATAAAGTTAAATTTTTAGGAAGAAGCAGATGCGCTGAGACCTAGTCACCATAGATGAGTAAACTGTGGTCCCATTAGAGCCATGTCCTTCTGTTCAATGGGTCAATTAGGAAACTGTACACATTGCAGAGGAAGGGTTGCAGCAGAACTGAAAGCGAGGCAGAAGGAGAGTCTGGAAGAGTGAGAACTTGCCCGTGGGGTGGTCTCTTCTCATCTCCCTGACAGAGAACTGCAGTTTTCTTTATTGAGGTGACACAGGGACAGTGCTATCTTGCAGTGCAGACGTGAGCTCTGAGGCTCTGCTGGGCATGGGACACCATGGAGGCCCTGTGCACACCTGGGGTTACCTGTGGCTGAGGCTTTAAGCCAGGAGCTCGGGGCTTGTATAGTGTATACTTCCGGTAGACTATCTTCTTACATTTATATACGATGTTTAAACAGAGAAGGTAAAAGAAGTTCTATCCAAGTACTATATGCAAATACGTATACCATTGGCAAAGGAAACTGCATCCCTTCGTGTGCAGTGTGACTGGCTTGTGGGTGATCAGAGGTGGATGTGGAAAGTCTGAGCATTGCTGTGGCGAGTCACTTGTTCTCTTCCATTCTTGATTTTCATGTTTGTGAACTGAAAACATGCACGTCCTGACCAGTGGTAAGGCATGAGAAAAGGTCGGCTTGTGGTGTGCTGGGTCATTCCGAGGTGTCTGGCCAGACTCGGGTAATCTATCCTCTTTTTTCAACATAACCCACAGAGTGCTGTTTGTCAGGAAGGCTAATAACTGTCATAAAATAAATTTTAAAATAGGTTAAGCATCTAAATTGGCAATTTTAGATATTAAAATCGATTTATTTTTGGATCTGAAATGATGAGATTGCTACAAAAATTGCCTCGTTAGGAAGGGAAGCATTTCCATTACACAGCCGTTCTCTCCGCAGGGCACAGCCATTGTGTGCGTGGGGAGGATGGGGCGCGGGTGCGTGAGCAGTGCTTTGTGGGGAAAAGCCCGTTCGGGAACTCCCGTCGTCAACACCGTGATGGAGGCTGCAGGGGTCCCCACGGGGGGTGGTGATCAGAAGGCTCTGGGTCCTGACACTCAGCTGGCGACACGGGTTCAGTGTCTGACGTCTGATGTTGAGATGAGGAAACAGGAGAGGAAAACACGCTGCTACTTTGGGACATCGCGACAATGACGACTGTCTCACGTGGAACTGCTTTACGAGCCTGTTTGGATGGGTTTGCAGGCCCTGGGAAGCCGTCGGTAGCTGTGGAGACTCCGCTGGTCGCTTGTTGTCGCCGAGCCTGGCACGGGGACCGCGCTCACAGGCCTCGGGGTGGGAGCCTGTGCGTCCCCGATGTCTCATCGCGGGCCACTGTGGGCTTCTCTTCGTGTCCCCCAGCTGGCACATGGCGTTTAGGGGTTTCACAAGTCACTTCTCACGACTTTCGGTCAAAATTCTTATTCTTTCCAACGAACTGTCCTCAGGACTCCACGGGAAGAACTTGGGAGACATTTCTTGGTAGAGGGCTAGTGACGAGACCGACACGTCCCAGTTGTTCCACTCACTGACTTGTTTGGATGGAAAGTGCGGTCAGACTTCCTTCCAACTGCCCGCACCGCTGTCGGCTTTGTCCCAGGCCGGGTCCTCCCAGGCCCAGGTTCCTCCCACTTCCGGTTCCTCCCACACCCGATCCCTCCCACTTCCGGTTCCTCCCAGGCTCCAATCCCTTGCAGGCCCGGTGCCTCCCACTTCCTGTTCCTCCCCAAACCGAGTCCTCCCGCCTGCGGTTCCTCCCAGGCCCGGTGTCCTCCCAGGCCGCCTCCTAAGACTCGTACAGGGCACAAACGACAGCTTTGGCGAATACAAGCCTTTAGAGCTGTAGGGAAACATTAAAAACCTCTGGTCTCATCATTTTGAACCAGGGCTTTGTGGAGTCCTAGGGGTCTGTGGAGCTTGGGGAGAGAAGCTGGCTGAGGCCTGAAATCCAGAGCTCTGGCTTCACGTGGGTTCCTGTGCAGGCCGACCTCGCAGATTCTGCAGACCGGGCTCCAGAGCCCCGCAACGGCGGGTGCGGCAGTACAGCCCTAATCCTTCTGCTTGTACAGGGTCTGCACTTGGTGAAGACACCACACCTGGGGAGCACAGGAGCGCAGCCCGACGCGGCCGGTGTCCCTGTGCTGGTACAGCTGCGGCTGCGGCTGAGCTGGGGATGTGAGAAGCCGGCGTGTTTCAGAAATGTGTGGCGTTCGTGTGAAGGAGACAGTGGTGGTTTTTCTCTCTGTCCTTTGCATTTCCCACAGTCCGCATTTGTCTGTTGTGTCAACTGTCATTCCCTGAATCTTAAGAGGAAATGGAGGAAGAGAAAGCTGTTCAGAGAATAGTGAGCCCCACGACTAAAGGAGTAGAAAATAGTGTTAGAGAATCGTGGCTGCTTGGCTTAGGTGAAAGCGTGCTGCTGAGAGACCCTTTTGCTTGAAATTAAGCTTGTGTTTTCTTTGTGTAACTTGTTGGCTTTCCCGGGGTTCTCATGCTCTCCAAGAGTTTTGCAGCTTGGCCCTTTGTTCCCTAGTACAAGACTCTAAACATGGGGTGAACTGGCTCTATGCCTCTAAGGAAATTGTGACCGCCTTTGGTCCTGGTGTGCAGGCCTCAGCCTTTCCAGGGTCAGATACGAATTAGAAACCCCAGAAAGGAATCCATGACAGTAAATACGAAAAACAGCCTTGTTGCTAAACTCAGCTTCAGGCACGGAGTCCTGTGGCTATGCCCACCAGCTATCCTGAGTGGGAGATCGATGAGGAGATAGTTCTTCTGAGGCCAAGCTGGTTGGCTAGGATTACTCAGAGGCCTCTGTTGGCCCCTCACCTGTCTTGCAGCACACAACTCAATGTTTCCAGATGTTCCCAGTTTCATGGTTTATAGATTCAGGACCCAGAGGCCAGAAATCTTACTTTGCACCCCCTTGGGATGCCTCTGCTGAACCTGGAGTTCTTTCTAACTATGTCAGTTATAAGAAAACAGTTTTGTGGCTCAAAAGGGGAGTGAGGGTGGCCTGTGTTATCTGTCTTTGCTGTGACTACTATGATATTTTAGAAGGTCCTATGAACACATTGTTGAACTGGTAAGTTTTGAACTCTCATGACTCAAAAGGCAAACCATATCTGTTTGTTTTTGTTCAATTTTCCAAGTTTTATATAGAGTTCCCATAAATAAAACATTGTACTTTGAGAATGTGAGGCATGGAAACAAATATAGTTTAGCCAACAGCAGTACCTAAAATTTCAGTCTCCTGGGTTGTTTCTTAGGAACTCTGAATTTAATACTAGAAAATGATTCTGGGACTCCAAAATGTTACTAAATTGAAATTGTAATTTCATTTTTATTTATACATGAAGTGTTAAAAATGTTTATGTGCAAAATCTTTTTGTTCCATACCTCAATCAGTAAGGGCACGGGTACTCCTACAAGTATTAATAACATATAACCACAATTTAGTGCCTTCTTCACATTGGAGCAAAGTTAGGATTTATACCCTGATTCAGCTGTATGATGGACTTGAACTTGAGGGCTAATTTTTTCATCAGTGATACATATTGATGATGGTGTGCCTATGAGGTATATACACAAACTAATTATAATTAGAATATTTGTGGGTTAGTGACCAACAATGTTTTTAATGGGTTTCATTTTTTCCCTGGGATATTTCATTCTCTGTTAGAGCAGCCCCAGGGCAACCTTATATAAAGGCATATATTTCTGTGCATTTTGATTTTTAGTACCAGTTATTTTTCACAGGGACATTATAAGTCCTACCTATTAACTGATTTAATAATAGCATTCAATAATACACATGGGTGAGATTTTTGGCTGCCTAGAGGAGGTTCTCTAACTGATGGAATACAGAGGATATCTCTGATTTTGAAGAAGGGTAAAAAGTCAGGAATGTATAAATTTATTATAGAAAACTGGAGGGTTCCTAATGGTTAAAATGAAGGTTTAGGTGGACGATTTGGGGTGTCCTAATTAAACTTGTCATCTCTTTTTTTTTTAATTGGGGAAGGGGAACAGGACTTTATTGGGGAACACTGTGTACTTCCAGGCCTTTTTTCCAAGTCAAGTTGTTGTCCTTTCAGTCTTAGTTGTGGAGGGTGCCGTTCAGCTTCAAGTTGTTGTCTTTCCAGTCTTAGTTGTGGACGGCTCAGCTCATCTCCAGGTCCAGTTGCCGTTTTCTAGTTGCAGGGTGCACAGCCCACCATCCCTTGTGGGAGTCGAACTGGCAATCTTTGTGGTTGAGAGGACGCACTCCAACCAACAGAGCCATCTGGAAGCTCAGCGGCAGCTCAGCTCAAGGTGCCATGTTCAATCTTAGTTGCAGGGGGCGGAGCCCACCATCCCTTGCGGGACTTGAGGAGTTGAACCGGCATCCTTGTGGTTGAGAGCCCACTGTCCCATGTGGGAATCGAACCGGCAGTCTTCAGAGTTAGCAGCATGGAGCTCTAACTGCCTGAGCTACCGGGCCGGCCCAACTTGTCATTTCTTGAACATGGGTAGAGATCTTAGAAATTGAACATACTCAAATGAAGTCATCTACTGAATGAAATTTAGCAAAAAGTTTATTTATTTGCCAGAAGTTGACTTAACAGATTTTATATGTAAAATGAGAAAAGTGTCAGGCAGAGAAACATTCAGACTAACTTAGAGATGAGATAGTTAGTGAAAGGTATAGTTAGAGCAGTCAATTAAGTCAACAGTCATCAGTGAGAGAGTGTATCAGTTAGTTTTGGCTGTGTAACAAATGACCTTAAAACTTAGTAGTTAAAAAAATAGCCAGTTATTTAGTTCACAATTCTGTGGTGGTTCTTCTGGTTTGGGGTAGTTCAGTTGATCTCTGAGAGGTTCTCGCATTCATCTGTGGACAGTTAATAGAACTGTTGGTGACCAAGGGCTAGCTGACTTTCAGCTGAATGTCTTTAAGTTTCCATCAGTTTTTTAATTTATCAGGATAGCTTAGCCTAATTAACACAACAGTCTTAGTTTCCAAGATCCAAAGCCAACCATATTAGTAATTATGTTAAATGTAAATGCACCAAATATTCTAACTGCAATGAAGAGGTTGTCTAAATAGACTAAATAGAAAATAAGACTTACTATATGCTGCTTACAAAAGTCTTTAAGTACATGTAAAAAAAAATAGGTTGAAAGTAAAAGGATAGAAAAAGATACACCATGTAATCAGTATATGAACTGATGTAGCTGCCTTAGTTCCAGACGAGGAGGACTGAAAGGCAGAGATTATTTCCAGAGGTAAAGAGGAACGTTTTACAGTAACAAAGGGTCAAATTTTCAGGAAGATGTGATAATTAATATGGATGAATCTAAATACAAAGCCTCAAAATACACGAAATAAAATGATAGAATGAAAAGGAGAAACAGACAAATCTAACATAATGTTGCAGATTTTGTTTTCAATTACAAATGTCATTTAATTTTTCTCTCAAGTTGAGTTGTTTCTTTCCAAACCTTTGCTTTTAGAAAAGAGATTAATGCGTAGACAAGGACCCCTTTAGGTAAGTTGCAAGAGAAGTAGAGCTGGGATGTCAAAGATCACAACTTAAAAAGAATTTATTTGTGCAATACAGACCATTTCGCAAATATTTTTCACAGAATCCCACAAAGCAATGTACTAGAAAGGTAGAATTATACACCACCAAATAACATTGTTTCTTAGTACAAATTGCTAATCAAAAGGAAGGTGATGATAGCTTAATAACCAATAGAGAGTAAAACGGGTATTGTTTAATGCAACACCTGGTAGCCTCTTCTGAGACCGGGGTTGGGGGGAGCCCCAAGGACGGCCCTGCCTCAGGGACACAATCAGACCTCAGGGTGAGCTTTGGTACTTGCAACTCTAAAAGAAAAACAAACATTGTGAAACCAAGAACACTTCCATCATTTCCTTTTGGTGTGCTAGGAAGACGACAAGTCAGGAAGACGTTGTCAATGTTTCATACTCGCTGTAACATTAGATACTCTGTGTTAACCACACAAAATAAAATAGCCTCCCCAAGCCATAATTCTCTAGGTCTAAAACAAACTTGAAGATGAATCTTGATAGAAATAATTCATTGAGATGTATAAATTACATTTACCACAATTTAAACATCACTATTTAAAATCCCAGAAATTTTAGTACTTAATTGTTTGGAAAAATACAGGACCCAAAGTACAGCATAAAATTTCCCTATCCCAGTATAATAACCCATTTTCCTATTGTTAAAATCATATAATTCTCAAGATTACAGATAAATGGGAAGGGTTTTTTTCCTAATGTAGCTAGAATAAGTGGGTTTACTCACTCCACTGGATGTTTCCATAATTGGTGAAAATAAACTCATTATGACTAGAAATATTGATGGATATTTTCTCAGTAATTGGTAGAACAACTAGAAAGAAGACCAGTAAGGATATGGAAAATTTGAAAAATGCTATCAACTAACCTGCCTTAATTTACTTTTATAGAACAGTCCATACAACTAGAGAACATTCTCTCTTTCTCTCTCTCTCTCTGGTGTTGGTCTACTCTCTCTTTTCTTTCTTTTCTTTTTTCCCTTTAATTTTTATTGGGAAATATTAGGGAATAGTATGTTTTTCCAGGACCCATCAGCTCCATGTCAAGTTGTTTTTCAATCTAGTTGTGGAGGGCACAACTCACTGGACCATGTGGGAATTGAACTGGCGATCTTGGTGTTATGAGCACTGCATTCTATCCCACAGAGCCAACCGGCTGCCCATGAGAACACGCACTTCTTAACTGCCCCTGGGCCAGTCCCCAACATAGACCAGATGCTGGGCCATCAGTGTCTGCATAACTTTTGAGAGCCTAAAACAGTACAGTTTCTGCTCTCTGATCAAAACAGAATCAAATGAAAAATTAAATACAAAAAAAATCTAGAAAAGCCCCCAAATACTTAAGAAGTAAACAATGCGCTTTTAAATAACTCGAGTAAAAGATGAAAACACTAGGAAAAATTAGAGAATATTTGAACTTTATGAAAATAAATAGTGATAGTAGCATTTAGAGGGAAATTTACAGCTTTTAATGCTGATATTAGGAAAGAACGATCATTTAAACCTGTTCAGTGTTTCCACATAAGAAACTAGAAAAAGAGAAGTAAATTAAAAAGCCAATAAATAAAATGGAAGAAACTAATAAAAACTGAAATAAGTAAAATAGAGAAAGGCAAACAATAAAGATAAAATATAAGCTGGTTCTTTGAAATGTGATAAAATTGATAAATCTAGTGAACGTAAGATAAAAGAATAACAAATTATCAGAAATAAAAAAGGGGATATCACTGCAATTCTACATAATTGAGAAAGATTATAAGGGAATGTTATAAACAGAGTTATTCAAATAACTTTGATAACTTAAATAAAATGGAGTCTTAGACAGAGACAGTTTACCAAAAGTGACACAAAAAAGAAATCGAAAGTTTGAATACCCATATATCTAATAAAAAATTTGAATTTTTGTATTGAAGGTTATCAAAAACCTTACCACAAAGATAACTTTGGGCCCAGATGGTGAATTCCAGAATGATGGATGAATAACTTACACAACTCCTGCAGAAAGTGGGGGATGAAGGAATCCTTCCCCCATGTATTTTATCCACACAGTCCACACAGCCCTGATACCAAAAATGATAGAGACAATCCAACAAGAGAGTACAGGCCAGTGTTCCTCATGAACGTGAAGGTAAAAATCTGTGGAGACGATAAAAAGGTCAGTGACTGCTGGGAGTGAGGGGGAGATGAGCAGGCAGAGCACAGGGTTTAGGGCAGTAACACTGTCTGGATGCCTGTCATTATACGTTTGTCTAAAGCCAAGGAGTGTCCACACCGAGTGTGAGCCCTCATGTAAACTGTGGACTCTGGGTGCTGATGACGTGTGTCAACCTTCGTAACAAACACCCATATGATGGGGGTTGCATGGGTGAGGCAGGAGCTGAGGGGCTCTCTGCGCCTCCCTCCTGATTTTGTTGTAAACCTATGACTGCTCTCAAAAAGTTGAGTCTTAAGAAAGTACCCTTAAGATTTGTGAATTTGCATGAAAATCTTATCTCAATTAAAAAAGACTCCTCAAAACAACAAAAAAGAAAAAAGAAATAAAAGCATCTGTTCTATGTTTGGACACAAAAATATATACAGACACAAAATGGAAGTCCGTAATATTTGAAGTGCTCTTCTGGAGGAAATTCAAATATGCTACTTTTTTGGGTCGTTCTTAATCTTTAAAGTAAAGCTTCCAGATAAACTTGTCAAACCCCAGTGCCTCTAAATCACAGTAGCACCAGGGTCAGACCAAGTCTGCTTCAGTATCGTGCTCACGTCCCAGGCCCCACAGGACCAGTTTCCATGAACTGGTCAACTCTCCCACCCCAGTGCTGGGGACACACTTCTGCCTGCCCCTCACCCCAACTGTTCCTGTCTTCCCGCCTCCACCCCCTCTCTAAACACCCAGCATGTCCATGTCCAAGTCTACGGCCAGCCCGGGGCGTGGCCACAGAGGTTCCCAGACAGGAAGTGCAGCTGGCAAGACAGGGAGGGGAAGCTTACAACACAAAGCTCTGTTAGGCACGTGTCACACTGATGTCCACTGTAGGTGGACATAAACGTGTTGCCTGTGCCTGAAACAATGTGGAGACAGGACACAAAAGGGGGACAAGCAAGGCAGGTGGGTCCTGGCCTGGGATGGTGGCAGTGGGTGGAGCCTGTCCCCATGGCACCTGCCGACCAGGTGTGCCCCTCTCCTTTTGTCAGCCCGCAGGCTTCTGGCCACTTTCTCTTTCATTCACAATTTGCAGTAAGTATCCTTAGCTGTATTTCTGAATTTAATAAAGAAAGCAAAGGTTTAAAATAGTCTGAACAGTGAAAACCAGACAGGACTATAAAAGGTTAAAAATAACTTTGAACATGTTTAAAAATATAATTGCTTTGGTTACACAGTCTGTGGCTCTCAGCTGGTTCTGCCAAACGCGGGCACTGCACTTCAGGCTGACAGTCCCCATCACTCTGCTCAGAGGACAAGCGCCTGACTGCCACCGCAGCCAGTGAACCAGGCTTAAGGATGAACTCTATTTGATCCCAACACCCCTTGTCTCTGTGTGCATATTGAGTGTTGTATAAAACCAGGCAGTTCCTTCTGTCACCTGTTGGGAGTGGGCTGGGCATGTGAGCCTTCCGTGGGTAGCATGTCCCTGCAGGTGCTGCCGGGCCCCTCTGGCAGGCTGGGTAGGTGCCCTGGGGAGGTGGGCTGCCGGAGGAGCTGGCCTCACCTGAGTGGTCCAGGGCCCTCTCGCTCCCTCTTCTCTCACTACGCCCATCTCTTCATAGAGGTTAGACTTTTATGTTTTCCTTGTTTAGCAAGAGAGGCTGCCAGCTGCACATTACTCTGGGAAAGAAGGATCTTGGTCTTATGATGGTGGCTTTAACTGGAAGGGGGGCCCATGGGAAGTAAAACTGTCATTGCAGCAGCTTTGATGGCAAACTGCCCACCACTCAGGACCTCGCCACTGCTGAGGAGGATGGAAATGGGCAGGAGCGTGTGTTCCTGGAGATGCCCAGAGAAGAGCAGCATTTCTAGAACTCAGAGCCCATATTAGCAGTTGGACAAGCCCTGTGGTGGCCTTGGAAGGACGGCACAGTGTGTCCATGGTAGGGACGGTCGGTGGCATGGAACAGGTGCTCTAACCAAGACTCCCAGGCAGATTAGGAAACTTTCTAGCAAGAAAGACAGAGAACACACAACAAGCAACTATGCAAGTTGAAAGACTTTGCAAGCAGAAGACAGAAAATAATCACATCCTGAGGGAGGTTCAAGAACTATCAAATGAGAAGATATTAGAAACATTCAGAGGACAACAATAAACCTTCCGAAATAAGTGCGTCTATAACTAAAAGTTCATACTCTGAGGAAAATCTTGGGGAAGGTAGAGGGAAAAGACGGGTGTGGGAAATAGAAACTACATGAACTGAGACAAGTAGTCCTGGAGGTTCACCATGTTACTGAGTCAGAATTCCTGAATGGGAGGACAGAGGACTTGGAGGGAAGAAAGTCACCAAAATAATTGACAAACACATTTCCAGAACCAAAAGGATGACTTTCTAGATGGAAAGAAAAAACTCAGGGCCCAGCACAGTGGATGGAGATCCAGCCAAACCAAAGCACAACCTGGAGGTTTCAGAGCAGGCGGCAGCTGAAGACCCTAAGACAGACACGAAAGACCATAAAGTGGCTTAGATGCCACAAAGCGGCACTGATGTCAGAAGGCAGCCACGTCTGGATGACAAACAACTTCCACCTTCAGGCACAATATCCACTCAAGCTATCAGTTATAATTTAGGGTAGAATATGGGTGTTTTCAGATATTACCAAGTGTTTTCAGACAAGACATTTGCCTCCTAATTGCCCTTCCTCAGGAAGCCACTGCAGTGTGTCCTTCCCCAAAGCGGGAAGGAACACCAGGCAGAAGGAAGCGGGGATGCAGGTGGTGGGCGGGGGATCCCAGAATGGTATTTGTGCATCTAGTTTGCAGGGCATTTAGTGCACATAGTTGTGTTTCCAAAAAAAGAAACTGTGAGAAAACTGGACGTGTCTGAGCCTTGAAAGAATATTTAGTATTGTATTACTTGAGTAGCAACCAAATGAAAAACAAGGCAATTATTAACTGCAGAGACAATGAAATCTTTAAAAACCAGACTCATGGTTTATCATGTGTCTTGTGTCAATTGAATTTGCAGACACGGAAATATTGATCTAACCTTAAGCACAAGATAGCTGTTTTGAGGAAGATGGGCAGCTCATGCCAGAGGCTGGAGGGGTGGAACTGGGACCAGTGGAGCAGCAGCAGCGGGAATGCTGTGGAACGTGCCTAATCTGACAAGTCACAAGTTCCACCCAAGCATGCGATACAGAAATACAGAGTTACTGTACAAAGGTGTTAGCCAAAACAGGAAAAAAGGGTTGCCCCTGTGCATGAGTAACTTTGATAAAGACACAGAGTAAAACTAAAAATTCATGAAGACCAAATATAGATTTTAATGCAAAGTTTTTACAATTTGTATATGAGGATTATTTCATCATGGTTTTGCCTTCTTGGGCTTAGGAGCACTAGACAGCACTTCAGCAATGTGTTTGGGGGCATTTTAAACAGCAAAATTACCAACAAAAAGTGCAAAACTGAAAAAGACGTGGCACAAAATATGCTGCAAATAGCACACCTGCCCGCAGGATGGAAGCTGAAACAGGCTTTGTTTGACCTCTGGGGACCTGAGCCTCACGCAACTCAAACTACGTCCCCCTTGGAGCGTGCCCACAAACAACCCTGACAGCAAATGCTGCCAACATGGGCTTGGAGTCAATTCACAAATGCTCTGAGGTGAGTTTTGAAATTGGGAAGTGTGAGTCCTACTCTGTTGGACTTTTCCAAGATTGATTATTTTAGGGCTCTACACAGTTCCATGTGAATTTGATGATCAGCTTTTCTATTTCTGCACAAAAGGCTGTTAGAATATGGAACTGAATTGCACTGCATCTGTCAATTACTTTGGAAGGATTGCCATATTAACACATAATAACAATATTAAGACTTCCAGTCCATAAACACAGGATGTTTTTCCATTTATTTAGGTCTTTCATTTCTTTCAGCAGTGTCTTGTAGTTGCAGTATACAACTCTTACTTCCTTGGTTAAATTTCTTTCTAGATATTTCATTCTTTTGGATGTTATTATAAATGAAATTGTTTTCTTAGTTTCTTTTTAGATTATTTAATGCTGGTGTATAGAAACACAAGTAATTTTTTTTTTTTTTTTTTGAGTTGATCATGTACCCTGCAACTTTGTTGGCTTTCTATATTAACTCTAGTCATTTGTTTGTTTTAGGTATGGATTCTGTGGGATTTTCTGTGTCTAAAGCTATGTCATCTACCAATAGAGATGGTTTTACATCTTCCTTTCCAATTTGAATGCCTGTGGTTTCTTTTTCCTGCCTAATTGCTCTGGCGAGGGCTTCCAGTATGTGGAAGTGGGCAGCTTTCTCTTGTTCTTGATTTTAGGGGGAAAGAGTTTGGTCTTTCACTATTAAGTCTGATGTTAGCTGTGGGTTTTTCAATTGTCCTCTCTTATGTAAAGAAGTTGTCTTCTTAGTTTGCTGAATTTTTGTTTTAATCATGAAAGTGTGTTGAATTTTGTTAAATGCTTTTCTGCAACTATTGAGATGATTACGCGTGTGGTTATTTCTTCCTTCTCCTAATGTGGTGTATTACATTGATTGATTTTCTTATGTTGAACTACCTTGCATTCCTGAGATATATCCCACTTTGTATATTCTTTTTATGTTATATAATCCTTTTTAGGTGCTGTTGTCTTCAGCATGATAAAAGGCAATATTAATCTGTAAAAATGTTCATATCTTTGTTATGTCACTTAGATTGAGCTTTATTTAATGAGCCTAGGTCAAGACCCAAAGCTGGAATTACATGCTTAACTGCTGGTTGCACATTTGTTACGTGGACATTTCAGAGAAGTGGAAATTAATCATATTATGGACATTGTCATCTAACACTATACATAGAACATATGGACATGAAATCTGATTTCATAGAAGCTCAGCATCATTTTTACCAACAGTATTTTGTAATCACATTTAGCCTTGAAATTTTTTTTGTAGTTAAATATTTCCTACGCATTCTTATATGTTTGTTTGATACATATCGAAGGCATAACATTCGTGGACTCCTGCTTTTCTCTGTCATATTGACTCCAGCTATTGAATTAATTTTCCTTTTGGTGTTAGTTTCTATTTCTCATTTAGATTACAAAAGTTATAATTTCCTACAGCTCCGTCTTTGTTGATATATAGGCTTTTATCAAAAAATTGTATCAGTTTTAACAAAAAATTATTATGTTTTTTCAAGATACTCTTTAAAAATTCTGGTACATGTATAGAATTTATATCCATTTTCTTAAATTCATGTCTCTCTTCTCCCCTCATATACTTTTGAAGATATTAGGAGGGAAAATTATTATTTCACATTTTAAAACGTGATCCCTTCCAATAAAAGATGAAAATCCAAGATAATTTCACATTTTTTATTTTAGATAATTATCTATAAAAATTTGATTTGTCATAGTACACAGCACTTGGTATTAAAATAATCTTAATAATTTAAAATGTATGTATGTAAAGTCCATTTTTAGCCATTTTTTGCATTATCGCGTCGCACTGCAATTACTGCTCTTCTGTGAGAGTCTGACTTCTGTCACGGCAGGTGTCATCCCATCTCTGTGTCACCAGGTCCTGTCAGTGCTGGGCTTTGTGGAGCTTGACTTCCTGCCTTCCTCCTTCTTGTCTTGCTCCTTATTTCTTTCTTGTTTTTCTTCATTTCTCCTATTTTTCCCTATCTTTCTTCCAGGTGTTTATTGAATAAAATATCATGTAGTCTTAAGCAGAGGTTTTACATCTCATCCATGTAGATAACTTGATTTAAAATATACCCTTGACCATATCTTGAAATGCTGTAAATTAGCTGCTGGATTGAGGAGGGTTAGGAACTCTAAAGTTGCAGATATTGTTGAAATCCTTTTCATAGTACCCATATACCTCTCATACAGTATGTTGCAAAGAACAAATTAACACAATTGAGAAGATAATAAGCACACTTTGATAACTTGATTAATTACCAGAAGAAAATTTGACAGCTGCTTTACATTTGTGCTTATATCATCCTTAGGTTAAATCCTACTTGTTCTGACAACTGCGATATAGATGGTTGGGTACTAGAAGATAGGAAAGGCATCCCACACTCAATAGGGTGCTCAGGGTGGAGTAGACCCTCTCCGACAGAACTGACTTTCAATAATTACGTAGCTTTCCAGAAGTGAGTCAGACCCAGCAGTGGTGTATTTCATCTGGGACATCTTTGTCACCAACAGGCTGTCAGCTTGCTGTACATTTGACCTTCAAGAGCTACTCAGTGCCGCAAGCTCAGCCTTTTTTTCTCAAGTTGCTTTCTCAGAACAAGGAAGTCGCAGGAGTGAAAGAATCCAAACATCAAGTGTCAGAGGTTAGACTGAAAGTTAGACATGACTGCGTGTTAAACTTGGCCAAACATGTTCTCCCACCCTTCCTCACTGCTGTTCTCTTCCTCTGCAGACTCAGGCTTAATATCCTCATTATTTTGTCAGGTGCAATTTACCGAAGTCATAAAACAACCACAACCACCCATATGTCTTTTGACTTAAACTCCTTCATGGAAATATACTCTGCAAAGTGGGAGCTATGCTTTTGGAAAGAAGTGTCCAGATTCCATCACTCATATCTAAGCAGGAAACCATCTTTTTCCAAGCCTGACTGAGGGAGAGAAATTTTCTGGTTAATCATGCATATAATAACAGTTCTTTTTAAAGAAGAATAGATTTTATTTGAATTCTGACAGGACAGTGTAGGATGATGCAAGGGAAGAAATACAGAAGGGAGGTCAATGGCTGATGTGACCCACTAGCCTTCATCATATGAATTTCTAAAGAATTCATATATATGAAGACAGCGAACCCAAATTGTATTGTACATAATTGAATCTTGCCTTGCTGATTCAGGAGCAATTCAGAGTCTTGCTTCAGGGTTCGCATTTTGAATGTCAGTTAGCATTGTGCTTGAGAGGAATTTGGTTTATCTGCATTGACTGCATAAGGTAGCTCAGGAGATCCTGCTTCATCTGAAATCCCAGAATCAGTCAGCTTCCTTACAGTGGAACCCTTCAGGGGTCAAAAAGTACAAACTTCCACTCAGAAAATTAATGAGTCACAGAGAGGTCATGTACAGCGTGGTGACTATCGTTAGCAATCTTGTGTTGCATGTTTGAGCGGTGTTGAGAGAGTAGGTCTTAAAAGTCGTCACACAAAACACTTTGTTGCCATGTGAGGTGATGGACGTTAACTAGACATATTGTGGTGATCATTTCATAATCTATACATATATCAAGTCATTATGTTGCACGTCTGAAACTAATGATGTATGTCAGTTGTACCGCAATAAAAATGTAAATAAGTAAAATCATTTTAGAAATTCCTTTCTCTTTCTAGTACACTTAATGCTTTAATTTCAGGTTACTTATTGGAAAAAACCACATTCACCATGTAAAGAACATTTATGTATTTCTGGGGTCTATTTTTAGTGTGTCTTTTTATATATTTATAAGTTACCATTGTAATACTTTTTCAATTACTAAAACTTTAAAATACATTTTAATATCAATTGTACAAGTGTAACCTTATTGTATTTTAAATAATTTTAAAAAGATTTTCTCTATTTGTTTTTAGAAATAAATTTAGATTTGTACTGTCAGATTATATGGGAAGAATTAATGTCCTTAAAATATTTCGTTTTTATTCAAGACTTATCTCTTCATTTACCAGGTCTTTTTAGAGTTTTTCCCATTAACAGATGACAGATTTTACTGTGTAGATCCTCCACATTTGTGAGTGTGCATTCGCAGGTATTTAAATTTTTTTGTTGCTATTACAGAGGGACTCTTTTTCATCCTATTTTCTAATACTATCATGGTGATTTTTCACATTTATTTGTGTCTCACCACCTTATTTTATTACTAATTTTCAATAGGCTCCCTGTACTTTGATCTACAAACAGCACTAATTTGGTCTCCTACTGTTCCATATTTATCTCTTATTTCTTCTTTTTGTGTTATTTCATCAGGTAGGATATCCAGAATAAGGAAATCGCTGACAAGTGGCCAAAAGCCATGTCTTTGGATGTAGACAAACCAGGTTTCAGCCCCAATCCTGCCGTTCCCTTCTGAGTGACTGTCACCAAGTTATATACCTGTCAGAGTTTCCATTTGTCTTCATTAAATTGGGAAAATAATGTTGCCTTCATGGGTCGATGTAAGGATTAGAGACAAGTTTTGTCATTACCTTGGCTCAGTGCTCAGAACATTTAAACATACATTTTATTTTATTCACAGTAAATAATTGTGATGACATTGAGCATCCTTGCATATTCATTTTTTAAGAATGAGTTTCTTGTGTTAGTCTGACACTTAAGATTTTTGATGATGGTTTGCCACTGATTTGTTTTAAATCCAATTTTTGTACAAATTGGAGACTCCCCCCCATAAATAAATGTCGGATTTTATAAGGCAGTTTTATGATTTATAAAAATGATATTTTTTCTTTGACTAAGTGGTATGATGAATTATAACAATGCATGTATTAATATTAAACTATCCTTTTTAATATAAATACTACTTGGTCAAAATGTATAATTATGTTAATATGTCTTTTTTTTTTATAACTAAGCAAAGAACTTCCAGTTTTTATTTTTTAAACATTTAACAAGAAAAATATTCAACCAAATTTTTAAAAATTAGGATGGATTAATTTACAATAAAATAGGCAATTTAAAACATCAGCCCTTTCATTTAGGGCCAAGGAGGCCAATCCTTCCCATTTGAACAGCAGAATTGCACAGTTGATGATTTTACCTACATTTGATGGCACAGAAATAGAAAAGTCATCCACCATCCACTGAGATCATCCCTTCCCTCCAGAGTAGAATTCATACAATTGCTTCTTAGGTCAGTACTCAGGCTTTTAAAAACTGCCAGTTATGTTTTGAAATATATCTACAACTACTCTGATAATGAGAACACTTTTAAAACCATTCCTATAGGAAACACCTTAAAATAATTTTGTGGCACACTGGATAAGAAACAGCAAAGATGAAAAATAATGTACAAGAATTATAGCCCCTTGTTTATAGAAACCACCCAAATAAAATACTTTCCCTAATTAATTATCCTTCTTGTCATTTATTAGCAGAGATGAGTTACAGAAAGCAGAATGCACCATATTTTGGTTCTTGGTTGTAGCTGCCATCTTAAGAGTTCGTGACTGTAAATGTAAAGTAAAATGTGATTATGCTCACAAATTCTGGAATGGGAAAACAACAAAATATCCCTTTAAAGTGTTTCTCTATTCTTGCTTTCAAGTCAAGACAAAAAATTCACAGCGGTTTAAAGGATGTTGAACGACTAAACATGGGGCCCACTAAAATACATATTGAGAATAATTTTACCCATTACACTCCTAATAAGTATGATATCACATTACCAAGTAACAGTCTATGGTGAGCTGTTGGAGCAAACACAGCATGTAACAGATTAATATGCCTATTATTAAATTAGTAAATATATGTAGGGTTTATATCTCTAAAATAGAAAATATTCTTCTCCATAATTGTATTTTTAATGTTTTGATTTGCGTTTTTAAATTTTCTTGAATACTCAAAAAATAATTATTTTATTGCTTATTTTTAAAGAATTAGCATTTTAATTATATAATTTGTTTTATTACTCTGTCTTCTAATTCATTGTTTTTTGTTTTTATTATTTTTCTGATTGTTGTTCTTGTTTTTCTCCCCATAATTTATTAATTGCTTGCTTTCTTTCCATTTTTATAAATTAATAATGAAACATTATTGACCAGTATTTTGGATCTTACTTTTGTGTCTTGTATACTGCATGGCATTGAGTTAGTGCACAAAAATGGAAAACATTTTTGTATTTTAACATGAAAATTAGTGTACCTTAAAAAACATTAATGCTTCCTTTGAAACTAAAATAATTTTAATTGATGTATAGTCGACATAGAATATTATATTAGTTTCATGTGTCCAACACCATGTTTGACATTTAAGTACCTTACAAAAATGACCAACACATTACATCTAGTGCCCACCTGCCAGCATACAAAGTCATTACAATAGTATCGACTGCATTCCCTATGCTGTACATTACATCCCTGGAACATACAGGACATAACATTTTATAGCTGACAGTTTGGGCTTCATCATCCCCTTTATTTATTTCACATCCTCCTCCCGCCCCAATCTGGCAACCGTCAGTTTGTTCTCTGTATCTGTGAGTCTGTTTCTGTTTAGTTTTGTTTGATCATTTGTTTTGTTTTTCAGATTGAACGTATAAGTGAAATCATACAATATTTGTCCCTCTCTGTCTGACTTATTTCACTTCACATGATACCCTCTACATCCATCCATGTTGTTGCAAATGGTAAGATTTCATTCTTTTTATGGCTGAGTAATACTCCACTATGTAAATGCACCTCATTTTCTTTATCCAGTCATCTGTTGATC
This sequence comes from Rhinolophus sinicus, assembly GCF_036562045.2. NCBI lineage: Eukaryota > Metazoa > Chordata > Mammalia > Chiroptera > Rhinolophidae > Rhinolophus > Rhinolophus sinicus. The sequence continues at coordinate 133,613 of NC_133755.1, forward strand.
GGTACTTGGGTTGCTTCCATATCTTGGCTATTGTAAATGATGCTGCAATGAATATAAGCGTGCATATATCTTTTCAAATTAGTGTTTTTAATTTTTTTGGGATAAATACCAGAAGTGGAATTGCTGAGTCATAAGGTAGTTCTATTTTTAATTTTTTGAGGAGCCTCCATCCTGTTTTCCACAGTGGCTGCACCAATCTGCAATCCCACCAACAGTGCATGAGGGTTCCCTTCTCTCCACATCCGCGCCAGCACTTGTTGTCTCCTGCATGTAGATAACAGCCATTCTGATAGGTGTGCAGTGATAGCTCACTGTGGTTCTGATAATCATTTTCCTGATGATTAGTCACGTTCAGCATCTTTTTTTTTAATTAGTTTATTGGGGTGACAATTGTTAGTAAAGTTACATAGATTTCGGGTGTACAATTCTGTATTACATCATCTATAAATCCCATTGTGTATTCACCACCCAGAGTCAGTTCTCCTTCCATCACCATGTATTTGAACGTTCAGCATCTTTTCATGTGTTTGTTGGCCACATTTTGGACAGTCTTTTTTTTTTCTTAACAAATTGTGTTGGGAAAACTGGACGTCCACATACAAAAGAATGAGGTTGGTCTCTTACTCTTACCTCACACCACATACCAAAATTACCTCAAAATGGATCAAAGACCTATATGTAAGAGCTAAAACTATAAAACTCTTAGAAGAAAACATAGTGGAAAAGATTCATGATATTGGATTTATGAATAACTTCTTGGATATGATTCCAAATGCAGAGGTAGCAAAAGAAAAATAAAGTGAACTTCATTAAAATTAAAAACTTTATGCATCAAAGGACACGAGCAACAGACTGACAACACAACTCATACAATGGGAGACAATATTTGCAAATCACATATCTGTTAAGAGATTAGTATCCAGAATATATAAAGAATTCCTACAACTCAGCAACAGCAACAACAAAACCAAACAAATTGATTAAAAAATGGGCAAAGGTCTTGCGTAGATGCTTCTCCAAAAAAAATGTGCGGATGGCAATAGGCACATGAGAGGCTGCTGAACATCATTAGTCATCAGGGAAATTTAAATTGAAGCCACAATGAGGTATCTTTTCACACCCATTAGGAAGGCTCTTTTCAAACAAACAGAAACCGGCAACTCTTGACAAAAATGTGGAGACGTTGGAACCCTCGTGAACTGTTGGTGGGAACGTAAAATGGTGCGGCTGCCGTGGAAAAGAGTGTGGAGGTTCTTCAGAGAATTAGTTCAGAATTGCCACGTGACCCAGCACTACCAATTCTGGGTGTGTACACAAACGACCTGACAGCAGGGACTCAAACAGGATTTGGTATCCCCATGTTCATAGCAGCATATTCACAACAGACAAAAGGTGGAAACAACCCAAATGTCCATGGATCTTGGGTGAGCGCAGGGACTACCCATATGATGGGCTGTCATCAGCCTTACGGAGGGAGGGAGTTCTGACACACGTCACAGCGTGGGTGAGCCAAGAGGACATTCTGCTGAGTGAATAAGCCAGACACAAAAGGACAAATGCTGTACGATTCCAAATCAAACGATCTGTGTGATTCCTCATATAAATATTGCACGAGGTACCTGGAGTAGTGAATCCAAAGACAGGAAGGGGAATCGTGGTTCTAGAATAGAACAGAAACTGAGGGGAGGAAGGAGAGGAGGGTTAGTGTTTAATGGGGACAGAGTTTCAGTTTGAGAAGATGGAAAAAGTTCCAGAGATGATGTGGTTATATTTGCACATGAATGTACTTAATACCAGTGAACTGAACACCTAAAAATGGTTAAAGTGGTAAATTTTATGTTTAAGTATTTACCGCAATAAAAATGAGGACTTCCTAACAAATATTAGCAGTAATTCTAACAATATTTTTAACATTGCATCATATATAAAATACATGTTTTAAAAGTTGTAGTATAATGTGGTATGAGACATTTGGGCATTTTCCCCTGTATTTGCCTCTTGTGTTATTTCCTACTATATGTATCTCCACAAAGCTTCAGAAAATTTGCCATTTTGGAGGAATCATTGAGATGGCCCTATCACAAACTGTTCGATATGTTACAGAGAAAATTAAGTCTAATAATGGGAGTGGGCCAGTGGAGACAATAGCAGGTGTTTTCACCCCCACTAGGTACCAGCTTAGGTCCTGTCAGTGAATTCTCGTAACCTCCCCTCCCGTTTGGCGATGGCCTTTCGCCACATGTCACAGAAACAAAGGCCAGGAAGTCAACCAAGACTTGCCCAGAAGAGACCAGTGGACAAAGCAGATGTTTTGCTTCTTAGACTTCTGCGGTGTGAACATTTTATAACCTCCATATTCAACATCAAATACCTGTTCTTTGCCACCCATTCCTTTTTCTTGACAGCTACTTAAATAAAGTTTGCTGTGCTCTGCGGAGTGCCAGGCCCTGGGTGATTTGATTCAAACTGTCCCAGTTTTTCCCATGGGAGCTGAGGACAAGAGCTTGCAGAGGTGAGAATGAGCCTTGTGGTTCCTCTTAGCAATGTAATTCTCACATCTGCTGGGAAACACTGTTTCAGCCTTCTAAAACGATGACTTTCGTTGGACAATATCCAGAAAACAATGCCTTTTAATGTTAGTGAAAGTGACGACATGCTTTTTTAGAGGTACAAGGAATTGATCTCAGATCCCAACATCTTGTAATCTTGAAATTCCTTAGTCTAGAGTGGGATTTGGCACATCAATTCCTGATTTGCCTAAATTAGAATGCTATTTTATGATTTTATTTTTTAAGGGAGTGAAAAGATGAACTTCTGTCTTGACTGAGCTGTCAAACATTTTCTTTCTACTATGTCAGACTGCCTCTAGACCCTGTCCAGGTTTTGAAAACTGCTCTTTTTCAAACATGAATAAACTAGAGCATTTGGGGTTTGAGAAAGTAAGCTGAGATGCTGCTTACTCAAATTTGGAACTTATCTAAGTTGTCAGTTTGGACTTTCAACTTTGAGCAGTGAGCACATTAGCATCGACATCTTAGAGCCGTAAGTCACTGGCCTCAAAACTGATGGCAGCCCAGGAGGAAGACGTCACCGGCTGCAGGCAGGGCCGTGGGTGAGCAGCCTCCTGACTCAGACTTAGAGACGGGAGGTCAGCAGGGCCCCGAGAGGAGCCGTGGGGCGACCCTGCTGGACTCCAGAACAGACACTGTCAGCTCAGACACCACAGGGCAGTGGCGTCACAGCGTGTGGCTGACGTGAAGCATCATACAATCAGAGTCAGTAACTGTTTCCTTGTACTTTTAACCCGAGCTTGCTGAAAGAAAGGTTAATTCCAAAACAAAGTAGACAAGTGTTACCTTTCCTCCCAGATAGATCTGTTGATTTTGATTGTGTAGTTTCTTTTCATGCTTTGCAGGTATTTTTTTAACCTCCTGGCCCAGGGGCGGCTGTGCCCGCAGAGCCCAGCAGACACACAAGTCTGAGCTGCAGAAGACGGTGAGCTGTGGGGAAGGTAGGTCACAGCTCACTGGTGGCTCAGGCCCTGTACATGCTTGTGACAGAAATGGCTATTTGACATTTATTAGTGACATCGATATGTGACCAAACATCAGTTGAGCCCTGATCAATGAGATTACAATGTTAATGAATCATGGAGACAGGGCACAAATAGAAAGTGGGGGCCTCAGTTACACAGGGACAGACCACAACTCACCAGCAAGAATTTCCTAGGGTCTTATTCTCTGCATAGCATTTCAAAAACCCTGATACATCTAAGGAAGGTTAAGAACCTTCTAAATCACAAAGGTGGGCCCCAGACACGGTCAGAGACGCTCCACACCTGGCCCAGCCTCTCACATCCCAGGTGAGGAAATGAGGCAGAGAGGATGCACTGGGGTGGGGCTCACCTGGGGTCCACCTTCTGCCCTTCAGGGGCTCGTTTTACTTTTGCTTGTTTACTTGTGTGTTTACTTCTGTTACATCAAGAAGCAAGATACGTTCCAACTTTGTCTACTGTCTTCCTGTGTCCATGTCAGTCTACCGGTGTCTAGGCTCTGAGCTCCAGCCATGCTCATTCTTGAGATTTGCCAGTTCTCAGAGGTGAAGGATAGGCTGGAAGGTGGCATTCTGAGTGACATCTGAAGTGACAAGCCTGAGCAAACCCTGAGACCGTCCCCCCAGTGACTGATGCACCATGTTTTGGCGACTGCAATAAACCCAGTGAGAAATACACAGGGTTCTGGGTACATTGCAGGAGAGCCAACAGGGTCCCTATCGGTGGGTTTGGATGTGCGTCGAGGGATAGAGGGTGACCCCACAGTGTGGCCTGAGCCAGCTCCCACTCCACTCAGCCGTGCCAGGGGTTCGATGCTCCTGCAGGAGCCAGGCAGGCCCTGGACGCCATGCGGGCCCGCGTCCCCCAGCAGCCAGAACGCTGAGTCCCAGGGCAGTGTCAGTCCCGGAGCACTGCCGCCTCAGGCCCTGGATTTTGTCCTCAGGGATATGGGTCCTGAGGGCCATGTTTGCGTCAGTGACCATCTTCGGAGCAAAGCGGGCACCAATGATTTTCTTCTAAGCGGCAGACATTCTTGCTTAGGTTGGTCAGTGGCCTCTGGTCTCAGTGGGCTCCCTGCACTGCCGGTCCGTGGGTCCCTTACAGACTGTGTCTCAGGAGGTTCCCAGGAGCGGCTGTGTGTGGGAAACAGACTCTGGAGACGTGAGACGCCGTGTGTGTGTGTGTGTGTGTGTGTGTGTGTGTGTGTGTGAGGCACCCCACGTGGGCTGGTTCTGAGGCCTCCTTGCTGCCGCCGGCCTGATGTTGGTTCTCTCAGCGCTGATTACGATTTTCACCCAGATATCTGTTCTCACTGTGTTCTGAGATCTGATTTAATTACAAACCCTAACAAACCAAACTGTGTGTTTTTCACATGCTAAAGGACCACACACTCACTGAGGCTGTAAGAAGAATCGTTTACTGTGGATTCTGTCCAATGTTAGGAGGTTCTGGTGTCCAGAAATACAGTTTTGAACGATGAGGTTAGAGTTACTAGTGCACTTCTGGCTGCGATTTTGTTAAGTGAGAGGCCTTCATAGACCAATCAAATTTTATTAGCCTAAATGATTTTTTGGTAAGTCTATGGAATCACTCCAATTTATTGGTCCTAAAATCTTGGAGTCTGAAATTGTTTTGTTTTCTTTCTTTAAAATTCTCCTTCCCTCTCCCCCATTTTACTTTTAATATCATTTAAAGTAAAAATGCATTTTTGTTTCACACGTGTCTGAGGACAGTGGAGATTTAGTATATACTCCTGGCTTTAAATGCAGGTTAGAGGACAGGTTCTCCCCACAGCTTCCCCCTTCCTGAGATGCTGCCATCGTATGTGTGGCCCTTGCTCTGCAGAGGGACCTTGTGTGCTCCATGACAGTTGTCTGGCGTGTAGTTAGTTACCTGCACGTGGCGCAGCTGTGAGACTTTGACAGATGCCACATGTATTCAGTGGTTCCTTTATTCACCAACAAACCTTCCTTAGTATGGACTAAATGACAGCCCCTGAGCCCAGTGTCTCGGCTCAAGCCACAGGTCGTTGGCTTCCGTCTGGGTCTGATTCAAGGTGCGTTTCCCTTCAGGTCCAGACTCTGTGTTCAGGGCTTCAGGGCAGCACCAAAGGCCTCCACTTCCTGTTACCCATCCCCTGAGCCACAGACTCCCCGAGAAAAGGGATTCTTTTTCTGAAGACACTGGCTTGCTTTCAAGCTTATGAAAACCAGCCAGAGGCCTCAGGCTAAGTTTAGACAACTAAAAATAAAGTGAAAACTTGGTTTTTAAAATTATTATTTTTATTTAAAAGCCACTTTTGAAATACCCTTATATAGTGGTATGAAATCAGATCATAAAGCTTCACAATTGTACGATTCCACTTCCAGGTGGTGTTGTGAAGTCGGCACCAGAGGGGGGTGGCGGGCGCAGGCTGGGGTCAGGGCGGTGGCGCTGCCCCGCTGTGGGGGTGGATTTCATGCCCTGAACTGTGCACTTAAGATCGTGGAGACGGTCAGTTTTGTTGTGTGCCTTTTACCACAATGAAAAAGAAAAAACAAAACTCGGAAAGTGCACGGTTCTATTGTAGAAATAAAGACTATAATTGTGAACGTCACCCATCATTTTTAACTTGCATGCCATTTTTCTTTTAAAAAAATCATCTTTTCCCTTAAAAAAAACGTGATCTATTTTGGGACTTAGTGTGCAGTGTCAGGCATATGTCCCCCCATGACTGGTGCATTTCTGACAGACAGGGGTTTATCTGTTGCTCCTGGGCTTTCCTTCAGGTGTTCTACTTTTTAACATACACTAAAAATATTTTAAAATACCGAAGGAATCTGAACAATGGCAGCTGGTCCCACTCTTTTTTGCTGCTTTCACGGAGAAATGTCTCAGTGTTGTGGCAGCTGGAGGACTGACGTGGACGGCCCTGCGTTGTTAGAACACAAATGAACGTTTTCTCAATCTGTCTAAACAGGAAGAGTCCTAAGAACTTTATTGAGGATAATTTGGTAATTTCATAAAGTGGGTTTATATGTGTAGGTTGTATGACACATTTCACCAAATTCTACAAACCCAGGTTTACACGCGGCTCCCTGGAGAGGGCGGACTCAGCTTGGGGCGTGACAGGCCCTGGGGGGCGCACAGGTGGGCTGTTCCGCTGGTGCCCACGCCCACTCAGCGTGATTTTGACAGGACGCAGCTCTCTGGTGGAGGAGAGACGGCCCCTGGTTTCCAGACCACATCCCGAGTCCTGGGAGGGTCACAGCGCTGCCCTGGTGCCTGCAGATGTCCCAGGACGGATGGTCTGCCAGTTTCTGTCAGTTCTGTCCCCAAGAGCCTGACGCTTTTCCGTGGTGAAGGGGGTGAGGATGGAGGGGGATCTCGCTGGCACGGCTGCTTGAACGCACCTGCTCAGCTGCAGACTGGTCCATATTAGCAGGGGCCGCGGCCAAGGACAGCGTGGGAAATGGCAGGGCTTGTGTTTTTTCGGACCCGACGCCGACAGCAAGCTCGGTGAGGTCCCCAAAGGCAGAGAGACCCGCCGCGCCACTGCTGTGCGCGGCCTCGCTGTTCCATTTCAGGAGCGACATGGAAGCAAAGCCTTGTAGACAGAAGAAAACGCACATAGTTAAGGAGGAAAGGACACACTTGCTGCTGGGTTGAGGACTTCCGGGGAAGTCCCCGCAGAACTGTGTGTACTGAGACTCCAGCAAAGTGGTGAAACCGCCGCCCCGCCCCACGCGCGTCTGCGGCCACAGTGCCCGCCTGCCGCCGTGATGCTCAGCGGCCTGAGGGTCGGCAACGCGGGCAGACGTGTGTCCCGGACTTGAAAGCCTTTCTGGTGCTGGTCACGAGCAGCCTCTGTGTCGTAATAAAGTGGACACTCGTGATTTCGGACAAACTAGCCCCACTCACTGGCAGAACTCAGTGCTCCCCATGCGTCTGTGACGCTCAGCTCAGCCTTGTTCGTGGGACGCAGGAGCTCCCAGGACAGGTGCAGGGTCGGTAGCTTCTCGAAGCTCCTTCGCCCTGTGCAGACGAGGCAGCCGGCCTGTGCCTCGGGAGCTTTCTCCTCGTTTCCGTGAAGCAGAACGCGAACTGCAGGGCGCCGAGAAGGTGAGAAGCCCCATGTGAGCGAGGCGCCCCATGGTCAGCTCACACCGAGGAGCCCCAGCCCCGGACACAGCCCAGATCCACGGAAGTCCCGGGGGAGAGGGTGGCCTTGGAAGGATGGGGAGCCACGTGTCTGTCCACGCAGCGCCGGGGCCCCTGCGCCGCCCTGGGCACCAGCTCTGCATGCTCGTGTGTATTGAAACTAATGACATCGACGGGCGACTGGAAACCAGCTATGCAGACAGGGAAATGCCCTCGCAGACACGCAGACACGCGGGAGAACAGCAACGAGACCAAACTCAGTGCGCAGAACAGCAGAGGAGAAACCCCGTGGGCAGCACGCGGGGGCGGCGCTGCGAGAACAGGAGCTTCTGCTCCAATAAAGACACAGGGAAGGACGTGAGGGCCCTGATGGGGGCGCGGAGTCACCTCCCCGGCCCAGGGGACTCCACAGGTCCCTTCCGGTCCCACGGATTTGGAGAGCGGCCACAGTCCTGGAGATGGGCTAAGAGCTGGGACCAGGTGTCGGCAGCGCTTTCCCAGGCCTGGGCTTCTTTGTGAGAAGACAGGGAACCGCCTTTATCTTACTTAGCTTTTGTCCCTTTTCTCTTTTCAGATTTTTTCCTCCCTGACACTGTCTTTCTGTATAATTTAATCAATGTAGCTTAAGACACCCTCCAGCATTTGACAAATATCGATTGCAAGTCTACTCTGTAAGACTGTAATGCAAACACTGGCGCGCACACAGGCGCACTCACAAAGCCAATTTCACCCTGTCCTCCGCTGGTAAAATCCTGCCATTGTGCGGGTTACAGGCACTTCTTCAGGCAGCGGGAACGGAGCTGCCTGCGGGAAGGTCGGGTCACGCAGGTCAAGTGCTGGGTTGGCCCCCGTGTAGTTTCTACCTGAACACAGAGTGTTTTTACTCTCTTAACAAGTGAATTGAAAGTTATAAAACCTGAGACGGAAAGGTAGAGGAGCAAGGTTTTCACACTTTGTGGGTGAACTTCCAAAGAGGACCTGGGCTTTTCCAGACACAACCTAACAGACGTCTGGGCCAGCAGTTCCGCCACAGCCCCATCCAGCACGGCTGGTGTTACCTGTGGCTGGAGGCCACAGCCGTGTCCAAGCAGTGAGCCCAGGTGACGCGTACAGCAGGGCAGGCGCAGGGGGCAGCACAGTGAGGGGAAGGAGGGGATCACATGGTCCCTGGTCCTAGGACCGGGAGGTCTGGGCGATGCTTTCTCCACGAGCACGTCAGGGATATAGGCGCCATCTCTGAGGCTCGGTGACGTGTGTAGCAGAAGGAAGACTTGTTTGTATCCACATTTCAGGCCAGAAGTGGGAGGCTTTGCGGTGCAGAGTAGGACAGAATGGTCCTCATGGCAGCCTGTACTAAAGGCACCACGATTCAGATGGACATAAGTATATGTACTCGTTTGTAACCAGTAGGGTCAGACGTACCTTGCATCCCGGCTGTGTGGGGGTGCGAGACGGGGGAAACGTCCTGCTCTGGAACAGGGAATTGGAATGTAGATTCTGATTTAGAAAATAGAAAAGCATCACAGCAGTCAGCCTTTAGGAGATAAATGAATTAACCTTAATCAAGTGTGATAGACGTCAGATAAGGGCTCAGAGAGACCCTCTGTGCCTTTGTTTCCCTTTAATGATGTATAGGTGTCATCCCAACATCAGGCTTGAACAAATGTGATGACTGGGCTGTTGGTGGACAGAGGTTTGGAAATGTCCTTGTCGTCGTCTTAGGTGAGCCCACAGGGCCGTGTGGACCTGCACATCTGCCCTGGGTCGCAGTGCCTTCAGATTCGAACCCCAAACATAAACATGACACGACACAGTCTGAGCCGGTGACGAACAAGGTGGCACTCTGGTGGCTTTCTCTGTGCCCCACAGAGTCTCCCGAAGGCATAGCCATGCCCCCCGTCCCTCCCCCCACTGCCCTTAATGCTCCATTGCTCGTGCAGCACTTGAGCTACAAGAGAGTCCGTTCAGAGCGTCCACACCCGGTAGCTGGTTCTGGGTGTCCTTGCAGATAACTGGCCATTGGCGTCGCCACCACAGGGTGTGCTGTTGGGGGTTGTCATGCAGTGGTCTGTAAATGGCAGCCTGCAGGGTGGACGCCCGGTGGCGGCCCCGCCCTGTGGCCCGTCCTTCCTGAGCCTGAGCTTAGCCGGGAAGCCTGTCCTGTTCCAGGCAGTGGGCGGCACACGGCTACAGTTTCTTCCAGGAACCCCTGTGAGGAGCCATGTGAAGTGCATGGTTTACTACTGTGAGAACATTTTTTAAAAATATGATTTCGTTGTTTGTAGAAATGCTTAGAAGTCCTATTTTCTGTTGTGTTGTCTTCTTACTCCCTGGAAAAAAAATGTAAAATAAGACCTGAGTGCAAAAATGAAGTAAGAATTGATAAGATGATATGAGCGAACATATTTAGAAAGTAGTGTAACAATGTACCAGCCACTCGGACATGGCCCGGGGCTCAGGGGTCCTGCTCTGGCTGGGAGAACAAATCAGGGTGCAGCTGTTGAAATCCTGTTTCCTCCCGCAGGGAGATAACCGTCTGTTGCTGGGATTGTTGCTGCGAGAGGGAACCGACTCGCTCTGACTTTAGTTCCTGGATGTTGGATGCTTGTAAAGTGCTGCTTCTGAACGAAAGGTAATTACAGTGTTTAATAGCAACTCCAGGAAGTGCGTTTTCTGCAACTTGGTTTTCTTCTCTGTGGCTAATAGAAGCTCGAGCAAAGCCACCGGCTCTTCCCCTGGTCGGGGCTGCTTTTGGGCAAAGTCCCCTGAGAGAACATTTATTTGATGAGAATGTGGAAAAAGAGAGAAGGCTTGAGAGAACAGGAGAGAAAGGCTAAGCAAGGCAGGGGGAAGTAAGAAAACAGAACCATTTCCTCACTCCTGGTCTGGAACCAGTGTCCTGACAGCAGGGCCCACTGGGGTCCAGGAGCGGCCTATTCACCTGAAAACAAAAGGCTTTCAGAGTCAGAGGCAGCAAGTGTTGGTTTGAGATCCGTGAGAATAGCTGTGCAGGAAGCGCTGATTGAGGCAGGAGCCCGAATAGGGTTCTGAGGAGACAAAGGCCAGGGGTGTTTATGAGAAGGAGGGGACAATGACATCCACAGAAGGAAGGCATTGCTATTGGTGCAGATAATATGACATAGTGACACTGACGCTGTATTACTTTATATTAGTGACAGGTGTACAGCCTAGTGGTTAGACATTTACATAACTTACAAAGGGACCACAACAGTGTTTTTAATTTTCAGTCCACAGTCATCAGTCCTGTAGTCATGACGTCTGCTTTCCTGTTACCTTTGCAAGCTGTCCTTTGGGACGCAGAGTCGCCCGAGGCTGTCCAGTGGTTTCTTTGCCCTGTTTTAACAACCCAGAGGGTTGAGGCATCACACACGCGGGGTCCTGGGCATAGGGCTCTGGCTCCGTTTCCATTATTTTTTGTAACTGTCCTGAAGAAGAAGGTGGAGTCCCCTGGTTTGGGAACAGACACAGGCCAGCCAGCAGCCAGCGGGGCGTGGCCTCAATGCCTGCAGCTCGCCAGCCGCCCAAGGCACTTCCTGTTACTAAACTGAGTTTTCTCCTCGGGAAGCTAACTCTCCAACACCTTTACCTGCACACAGAGGAATGTCTGGAAATGCGTCCAGGTGACTGGCACTATCATCTGCTCAGGAAGGGGATGTGAGGGTCTTGTCTGCCGAGAGCCCCCAGGCAGCTCCACTCCCTCCTCCCTCCCCAGCACGCAGCCCAGGGCCTGTGGGTCTGCGTCTGTCCCCACCTGTCCTTGGGCCCACCTGGGTGACGTCCTGCCTGCTACAGCCTGAGCCGGCAGCCCACTCAGACAGATCCTGTCCTGTGCGTGTCTGCTGAGGTGGAGAAGATACCTGGGAGCTACTACCGATAGCAAGAGCATTTCTGGAAGAAGACATTTACTTTAAGTGCGTGAAACTGATTTTCAGGAGATAATGCCGGCTCCAAGCAATTTTATTCCTATAAATGTACCTTCTTTTCACAACAGTAATGTGACCATGTTACAAAAATATGTATAGAATAGAGAGGAGAAAAAATGCCCCTGCCCGAGAGAAGCACGGTTTGCGTGGCTGCACCGTTATTTTAGGGTAATTCCTTCTGGTCCCATCTCAACGGTTACGGCTGCAGTCGTGCTCGTAAAGCACAGGCAGCTGTGTGTGTGTTTGTACTTGGAATGCAGGCATCGGCATGCCTTCATTTTTGCCGCATCGATTTTAAGCTTTGGTTGAGAGGAAGAATTAGAATTTTTCTAACTTGTCTATTTCCCACAGCGTGTGTTCCTTTGCTTTTATACACCCACCCTGCCACATGGGTGGAGGGGGGACCCTTAAACCTCCCACTAGGTGGATTTCAGGGTCCTCGAGTTTCATGTTGATTCAGCGTCTTAGGGGACATACTCAGCCTTTGGAGCCTCCCCTCCCCCGTCTCTGGGAGCAAGGGGTGTGGTCAGTGTGGGTCTGCGTGGCCGTGGAGGTTGTATGTGCCACCTAGTGACAGGCGGGCGCTGGTCCCTCCACAGGGAGGTCGCCAAGCTCCGAATCCCGCCTCCCTGAGTTCTCCCGCCACCCCAGCCCCTGCACGTCTCTGTGGGAATCCCCAGACATCTGAAGACCGTGAGGAGCCTTCTCCCATGTCCCAGTGTCACCTAGCAGCACCTACTTGGACACGCCTCCACACCAGGCTGGGGTGGCGTGCCGTGCGGGCAGGAGACCTGTGGGGGCGCGTCCGCGGGGCTCCCCATCCTTCTCTGGGATTCCCGTGGGGCCTGCCTTCGGCTTCCATCCTTAGAGGCCAGACAGAGAAGAGCGTTGCTTTGAACTCCTTGCTCTGCCTCTTCTTTACTTGAAAGGTCCTGCTGGTCACGGAGGCCTCTCCCAGGCAGGTGGGGTTGCTGTATCACACCCTCAGTTAACTTCTCCCGTCACTTCGCACAGACTCTTCCAGGCCTGGCCTCTGGTTCAGAGAAGCTTCAGGAACTTCACCTATGCATGCGTGTGTCTGTGAGTGGATGCTCACGTACGTATGTTTACGCAGAAGCCATACCTGTTTATCCTCTCACACCCTCGACTTCTGAGAACATTGTTCAGGAGAGATGCAAATGTCTCATGTTGTTACTCAAAGTCTGAATAATGCCTCCTGTTTTACTTTGCATTCCTGCTCTGACAGTCTCATCTTCCCTGAGGCAAGTGGCTGTTTCTGGCCCGTGAGCAGTAAGATCACATATATGGAGAGGCACGAGAAAAGCACATTAGTTTAATTATACCTTAGATGACGTCTTGTACCAATATTTGCCTTTTTTGTCATGTTTCCTAGACACCTGTTGGCAATGGCACGCATCCGAGCACGCAGACGAGGTGACGCTGGCAGGCGAGTGTGTGCAGCCGCGGGCCGCACGGAGCAGGTGTCCCATCCTTCTCACGTTACACGCACTGAGGCCGCCAGGGCCTCTGGCTCGCAGGCTGAGTTTGTGGTCTGTGGGCAGAGGCTGCTCCGAGGCTGGGCACACACTCCGGAGGTGCTGGGCCTGTGAATATTCCGGGCTCGCTTGCTCGTCCCCCTACGTCACTAGCCACAGAGGCGAGGCCACTGCACTTTGGGCACCTTTCTGAGGTGGCTGGGAAAGTGGGCGTGTCTGACAAGCTGCGAGAGCAAGCTGTGCAAGCTCAGAGAGTGTGAATGCAGGTGTTCCTGTGGGAAGCTCCAGGGTCCTTCCTGGACAGTTCTTCCTTATATCTTGTAAATAGCTTTTCTCTGCTGAGCCCAGGAAGTCCTGAAATGGAGTAAGATAAAGTAAAAAGTTGCTTCCATTGCCCAGACCCAGTTTTGAAAGCTGGGGGAATGGTAGGAAACGCCTCCTTTCTGCCTAACCCACTGTGCTCTCACTGAGAAGGTGGGTTCCAGGCCTGCTTTTCCTGATGCATGCCGAGCAGAGGAAACTGGGGACCATTCCAGAGATGGCAGAGTGCAGTGGAGATCAGGAAAGCAGGTCCTACTCAGCTCTGGCCTGCGGTAACAGCCAGGCACCCTCATCTCAGGTTTCCCACTTGCAGGTGCTCAGCGAGCCTTGGGCATCTCAGCCTTCCCTTGTGTTACCTCCTGGTCGGGGACTTGGGTGGAGGTCCAGTGGTCATGAGCTGGGTTTCAGAGGCTGACATGTGGGTTTGAATCCTACACAGGACACACATGAGCTCTCCAAACCCCAGGAGGCTGGTAGGGATTTTCATGATCCTGTTCTAAAGAAACTAATCAGCAGAGACTTTCGGGCATCTTGCAGTTACTGTCAGAAACTCGTCTTGCAGCTCAAGAAGCACCATTACAGAGAGACAAAGGGATGTGCGTCCATGTGAAGTGAGCACCTAGCAGTTGTGACCCCACTGGCACATCACACTTTCTCAGAAACGTTCCCGCCTAAGCCTTCACATACTGAACCCGCAGGGCCACACGTCCCGCCTGCTCGGGGACGGTCAGCGCTTCACACAGCACTGGCCCGTCTAGCGGGTGCCGAGTGTGGGCCCTGAGGGTGCCTCCCCAAAGCCTTGGCACGCACACACACTCACACTCACCTTCCAGAACGTGGACTGGTCAGCCCGTGTTTGCACTGCTGTCTGCCGTCCACTTGTCTGAAACACGTGCCCACTGCCATCTCACACTGTGCTTTTGCATCGCCAGGCCAGCCCTCACAGGGCCCCGCAGGCGTCATCACAGCTCCTCCCGGAGGAGGGCTCGCGGCTCAGGAAGGTCGAGACCCCAGCTGGCTGGGCGTGGCCGCGGGACACTTGGGGCCTGACCGGTGCCCTTCCTGTTATGTCCCCAGCCTCTCAGTCAGAGAGAAGTGTGTTTGCGAAGCTGTGCTGTGGCCACGAGACCACACGACTCTGCTAGCATCCTCATGGCCTCCACGTGGCGTCCAGACCCGCCGCCCTCCTCGGTCCTGCTGACACCCCTTCCCCCCCTTCCCCCTCCCCGTCATTATAATGACGTCCCCGCTCTGGAGACCTGTCACAAGCTCCCGCTCAGCTACCTTCCGAATGTGCCCTTGTTCAGGTCCTCGCCATCCCTTACCTGGAACTTAAAATGTCCCAAGTGTCCCGCTGCCTGTGACCCAGCTCATCTGTGTAAACGCATGAGTGCCTTTCTCCTGGAGCAGGACGGTCGCAGTTCCCTCCCAAACATCACCAGCTTCTGCTCCCCTCTCACTGTGAATGGAACCTGACCTTCAGGCTCATTCTCGGGCTCACCCACCTCCGGACCCACCTTTGCCCTCGCACATTTCTACTGTGTGGCTACCTGCAAACCCACACTCTTCTCCACACTCGTGGATAGAACCTTTTGGTTCTATCCACGCCTCAAGGTTCCAGCCATTTATTTCTTTCACGAGGACCCTGGGTCCTTCCTTCTGTCACTAGCACTTTGTATTTGTATCGTTGTCAATTGTGCAAAGTCTCCTCGGCAGCAGACCCAAGGCCCACACCTCACCCAGCACCCGCCCCAGGCGGCTGGCCTCATTCCCTTACTTGGATCATATTTACCATTTTAGGACAATAAACCGGCGCTCAGGTAACGTGCATTGCTGCATATTAAATGCCCGACTTCAAAGCTGTGGGTATGAAGACACGCACATCAGGACATGGAGTGACGTCTCAGTGGTCGCAGCTGAGCGACATCCAACATCAAAAACCAGGAACGCAGCATCACACAGATGCCGGCACTGGCTGCCATGGGGACGGCTGTGGTGCGAGCCTCAGGCTGCAGGGTACGAGATGGGCGGTTCAGTCAACCGTGTGTCTCAGCCCTGCAATGGGAGGAGAGCCTATTTCGGTCCCACGTATGTGGAAGCATCAATTTTTTTCCCTTCCAAAATGAGTTGTGTTGTCACCACATTAAATCTGCTGTGAAATAAGTGTCTGCCAACACGTGGGCTTTTGGTTAATTATTGTCTTTTTATAAAAGAACTGTGCTTTAATTGATACATTTTTCTTTTACTTAAGACATTAATGAGGTGTTATTCTGGCCTCATCATAGGGAAATTCTGTAAATAGCGTCCTGTTGGAATGATGACAAATGGCATTTGGAAAGTGTTAATGCCAATTTCTTTGTCATCCTGAGGGAGACAAAACAAATCAAAGGGACTGAATGTCCTCGTGGCGTCACATGGATCCAAAGCTGAATGTGTGTAAGTAAGGAACCATGAAAAACTAAAACTGAGGGTGTAAGTTTTGCTTTATGAAATTGTTCTTTTGAGGACCCTGGGTTAATTGGGATGACAGAGATTTTTATCATCTCACCATTAAAAAAACGTTTTCTCTTTCCAGTGAAGGAAATATGTCCTTAAGTGGGCAAGTACGTGTGGACCGAATGTACCCCCCAAATGCTACATGGAAGCCCTAACCCCCAAAGTGATGGTTTTTGAGGGGGTCCTTCGGGCCGTGACTGGCGGGAGGGGAGGTCATGATGACGGAGCCCGGTTACGGGATTAGCACCCTCGTAAAGAGAGACCCCAGAGCTCCGTCTCCCACGCAAAGAAGTGTCCTCAGCACAGACACACGTGGCCTCGATGTGGCCCCGACCCACCAGCACCTACATGTTGGACGTCCAGCCTCCAGATTGGTGAGAAATACATTTCTGGTTTTTAAGCCGCCTGGTCTGTGGGATTGTTATGCAGCCCATGTGGGCTAAACCAGATGCCTTGGGAAGTGGGCCATTGACATACTGAATGGAAAGAGTGACAACAAAAATGAAAATGATCTCTATAAAATGACATGCACGTTATTCAATGTAACAAAACACTTGCAGACATAGTATTGAAACTCAATTGTCTTGATTCTTTCATGAATCTTGGATAACAGAGGGAAGATAGGATTTGCCTGTTTCGTAGATGAAGACACCGGGTGTGCAGGTGGGAGAGACTGGATGGGGTATCTGGAGGGACCCCTCTTCTCATCCTGTCTCTTCTCCCCACCTTCCTCCCTCTCATGGAGCCCCAACTATAGGCCTTTGTCACGGTGTAGAACACCTTTAGTGGAAACTAAAAGAGGGATTGCTAAAGTGCACACGTAGACATTAGAGTGGTGTGCAGAAATTCACCGTGACGTTTTCAGATTATTTTTTATTGCAAGGAGTAGCAGCCACCTGTTACATGTCTATGTCCTGCATCTTTTCCTTTTGAGAACTTTAACCCCACCTGCTGTGTGTGTGTGTGTAAATTAGTCATAATTAATTCAGAACCTGGAGCCATCCCTGGAAGACTTTTAGGTGTATTTACCTCCAATCTGTGTTATCCATGTCATTCCCGTATGGCTAAACCCAGTAGTTAATCCCCAGCCCTGAATTCAGTGTGGTGGGCAGCACGTGACATGCTCATACCCTCCCGATAGCCGTCCTCACCCAGTTTCCAAACGTCCCCCCTGCTGGTCGTCCTCACCGCCGGCAGCTCCTGGGCTCCCTCGCTGCCTCATTTCTTCCTTCCTCGAATGAGGGCGCTCAGTCCTTGGGCTTCTTTCTTCTGCAGTGATGTCCCCTGTGTTATTCTCACCTAGTACTGTTTCAGATGCCACCTGCATTCTGAAGACTCCTACATACTAACATTTCCAGGCCAACGTCTGTCCCACCTGCAGGCTCACATCACAGCTCCGCATGTCTCCTCAGCATGTCCTCCTGGTTGACCAGTGACAGCTCAGCAGGTCCCCCACCCGTGAAACATGTGCAGCCTGGACTCTCCGCATCCCTGCCAGTGGCGTCCGCAGCTCCTCCTAGTTCGGGACAAAGCCTTGGTAACCCCTTGCCCATCTCTTCCGTACCCCATGTCCAGTCAGGAAGCCTGCTCATGGCAGACACCCTGGGGTCTGAGCCTGCTGAGCGTGGTCGCTTCCCAAGGGAGAACCGCTGATGTCGCTCCCTGTGGTAGGCCGTGGACTCCAAAGTTTGTGCCAAATTATGAAAAAAATACTAACAAAAAATTGTCAAAATATTTGTCAAAGCAGAACTTTTGACAGATTTACCCCAACGAGTCTGTCAAAAGTGCTCATTGTCTCATCTGCCAGACACAGCTTTCAGAGTCAGGCCGGTGCCTCCAGGGGGAGAGTGACCCCAGACGAAGTCACCTGTCTGGGCTCCCTCCTTGCCCAGATTTCGGCCCCACAATGACTCATTGTCTTGGAGGTTCTCTGATCTCTTTAATCAGTATATATCGTTTTGCTCTAGCTTTTTAACTTTTTCCTGAACAAAGAATTAGTATAACCATTTAAAAATCTTCTTATTGCCTTTAGAATAAACACAAACATTGAGATGGCTTTACAGTTTACATGCTTTTCTTCTCTTCCTTTCATGCTCATTTCATGTGATTTCTACACTTTAATTCTTTGCTACAGATATATTTTATTTGTGAGTTTATAAAGAACTAGAATTTCAAAGTACCTCATTCTATTCTAAGGAGATAATACTCATCATTGAACTAGAGCAGGTCAGAATTTCTTTAATAAACTGTCTTTTGAGTAAATATAATTTAATAGTAAGTTTATTCTTCTTCTCTTATGCTTGTTACGTCGGTCCTGGGCTGTCCTCATGTAACCACCACAAACCCGGCTGTTCAGACACAGGTGTGTCCCTGCGCCATTTGGGTGGGGCTTGAACAGTGTAGGAAAACAGGACCCCTGGTTTTGTGGCACAGCCATAGGCACTGGAGAACTGAATTTATGTAGCTGCCAAAATCTGAATTAGAAGCACAAGCCCCACAGTTCAGGAGAAGCTCCTAACAATCAGCAAGAGGCTGTCGTCGCTCTTGCTTGGCTGCCGAGCACATGTCGCGAGGTCCTGGGCCGCCTGAGCAGCCACGCACGACTTCGCTGTACACAAATGCAAAACACCGATGCTAATGCTGCTAGGTGCCCTGCGTGGGGGCTGGCATGGCTCATCCATGGGTGGACACCAGTGCTGCTCCAGTGCGTTAGCCTTCGTCTTCCTGTTGGGACCTCAGGGATCCTCTGCCGTACGTATGTACCTCTGTGTGTCACCAGACACGGCCGTCCTGGGGTGAGGGTGGGCCAGCAGAGAGGCTGAGCTGCGACTGGCCATGACTTGTTTCCAGAGGTCCCAGGAGCACAGTTCAGGGACAGAGGCAGGAGCAAACTCAGTTTCGTCATGAATGGGCACTAGCAGGCTGGGGACCCCAGCACCCTGGCTGCCTCTCTGTTTCCACTCTTGGTAGCTGCGGGCGCCCTGCCGTTGTGACTGACCGACCCATGCTATTCTCTGTGCCGCCGTGCCCGTGGCCACGCCAGCCACTGACCTCAGTGGGTCCCGGCGCCTGGCCAGGCCTCACTCACAAGGGCTCTGACACGGGCCACTAGACAGGACCTTCCTCTATCACGGCAGCTCTGGAGGGTCCCACAGAGGGACAGACAGGGCGGGTTTGGGTTTGAGAGGGCGCCTCTCGGGCTGCATTTCCTGGTGGTCATCTCCACCACGGTTCAGCTCCAATTTCCCTGTAAGACTGTGCTGAGGAAGAAAAAGAGTTTCAGTGATGCATCTGAAAGACAAATTAAGCTTTGAAAATGTTAAATGCAGATTTTTGCAAAAAACAAAATCTACTAGTTTATGAAGTGCCAAATTTTTATGATCATAAAGCTTTGGATGAAATGCAGCTGCGTTTTAAAATTTTTGCTGCCTACATTGTCACTTATGAAATGGACAGCAATTGAATTGTATGTTGAACTCACTTGCTTCCAAAGGAAATAGTTTTCTAATTATTGAAGCCATCTTTTGATGATACTGGAAATTAAATCTTTTCAATTTCTTGTAAATGAGAGGGTTTGTTTTTTTTTAAATAGAATTCTTGATGAGTTTATGGAATCTTGCGTTTTTCTTCTGACTTTTTAAAATTTCTCTTTAAATTCCTCAAGTTTTAAGTGTGAAAATGTGGCGAGGGGCATCTATTACTGGGTGATACAATTGGGTGGAAAGCAACGCTGGTGTAGGTGAGGTGATGATGTGGGGTGACCCAAGTGTCGGACTCAGTTAGGGCTTTGTAACAGAAACGCCGCAGACCAACTGGATGCTGGAAAAACTGGCATTGAGTTGTCACCGTCCTGGAACCTGGAAGTCCAAGATCAAGGTGTCGTCAGGGCTGGTGTCTGGTGGGGACCCACTTGTGGTTCACAGTTGGCGTCTCCTTGTGGTGTCCTCATGTGGTGAGGGGGCTCGTGGGGTCTGTGTTACGCAGGCACTGATCCCACTCGTGAGGGGTCCACTCACAACCTGATCACCGCCTAAAGGCCCCGTTCAAGTGTTTAGTCCAAAACACCAGCAAACATAGTTTTAAACTAAAACCCAGGGAGAAGGCCAAGGAGGCCATCAGAGATGGGCAGGGAAGTGGCCGTCTCAGGAGGACCACCTCTGATCTCAACACAAACTGAGGCCAGAACTAACATTATGTGTGAGTTCTTGCGCAGAAAATGCGCCAAACACATGACGGATGGTGGACCCACGGCATCTGCGTGTGAATTTCTGATAAAATTGAATGTGTGTGAACATGTGCTCATTCAGCATTTTGTCGTTAGTCAACATACAGTGTTTCTAACAGGAAACTGAGACAGTTGGGGACAGAGATGGAAGGCCATTGCCCCCTTTTAAGAGACCCTCAGTCCGAGGTAAATAGAAGAAGTAACAGTGAATCCTGATGAAGGTAGAGCCTGGAACTGCAGTGTTACAGATGAGACCCAGGGCACTCAAGGGAGACTGACTTCCTTCTGCTTGGGCGTTTCCACAAAGCGTCCTCTACGTGACCCCCCTTGAAAGAGAACTGAAGAAAAATGTGGACTTACTCAGGAAAGGGCAGAAGGATTGCACACGGAAGGAGCACGGCCCTCGCGTGAGCAGAGCAGCGGGCTCCCTTCTCTTCTGAGGACAAGGCTCGTGCAGTTCCCAGAGCAGAACCCAGGAGGGCACCTCTGCAGTGTCCCTTTTCTGCCCCAGGCGTAACCCATCTGAAAGCAGAACCGGAACCTCCTCTCCAAAGTACCTGTGAAAGCCATGCAATCCCCGCACGTCCCCCCACACCGGGTGGGGCTGGCTGCTCCCGGAGCAAGTGCCTCCAGCAGCAAGTGCCTCCAGCCTCGGGGAAGTTGGGTGGGGCGGGGTCTCAGTGGGTCAGTGGGCGGAGCCTTGGAGCTCACCAGGCCAATCAGATTCAGACTTGCCCAGAGGGGGCGGGCTCAACACAGGAAAGATGGCGCCTGGCTGCTGGCTCCTCTGCTGTTTGGGAGGTTTCCTCACAGGGAAATGGCAGCTGTCCTTCAGCCCTGGCCCAGAAGCCGCACACCTCAGTCTGCCCCTCGTACGCCTCCGACACCCCCAAGTCACTGCCCCCCGCTGGAGCCCAAGGTGAGTGCCTGTGAGCGAGTGTGTCTGTGCGCCGGCCCTTTAAGAGGACCCTGGGTGTCCTGCAGCCTCCGTCCCACTGGGACGGTTGGAATCCCTGCTGCTCTTCGCAGCCAGACATGGTGGGGGCTCCTCTTCCCGCACCAGTGCTCTGGGCTGGGGAGGCCGGTGTGGGGCTGGGGTCCTCACTCCTCTGGGGGGAACCTCTGCGGCCGACATATCCCACCTGGTTCTCATGCACCACATGGAGATTTGGGGCCTGTTCTGTTCTCCACCCCTCCTGCCAGTCTCGGCGTGGCTGCTGCTTCATACCTTTGTTATAAACCTTCTGTTTGGCTGGACTTCAGATGGTTGTCCAGGTTGACTGTTCTACAGTTTAGTTGTAATTTTAATGTGTCCACGGAAGGAAGCAGGCACAGCATTTACCTGCTCTGCCATCTTGGGTCTCTCCTTTTTGCACCCTTTTGAGGTTTAGGACATTTTTCAACTTCAGAGATATGACTAGTTATATTTCCTTCTATGTGTGGTATGAGATGGTGATTTTCCCACCACACTATTTACAAAAACACCCCCATCTGGGAAGTTTCCATTGATTTACAGTGAAGACCACCTTGAGGCTACAGGTCACTGTCTGCGAGTAAATTACCAGCTCATGTCATGGGACATGGGCTCCAGGTCTACTGTTAAGGACGCCGTGGTGTCCTCGAGGTTTCCAGGTGGATGCCATCTGTGTGCAAAGTGCAGACTTACTACTGAAGTCAGTATTTTCAGGCTCAGACTGTGCAAATAGGTGAAAACTATAAAGTAGGCAAGGACTTCCGGGTGTGTTTGTTCTGTATTAAGACACCTTACAGAGCTGTTGTGTTATACAGGGCAGTGCTGCTGTGGGAAGACTGATCTAGAAAACCAAAATGCCTCTGGGATTGAAATAGAAAGCAAACCCTAGGTCCCCACTTGTGTAAATATGTTGGTCCTAATTAACGGACCAGTGTGTGTCGGCGTAGCAGGTGGATCTGACTGAGGATCCCTGCAGGTGAGCTCGGGTCCTGACGATGAGCATTTCCTTTCCCAGCGGGCGTGCAGCCTATCACGCCCGAAATACAGTCATCACTTTGGTCAGCAGGCTTTTTCAAATAATGTTCTGGGGAATCTAACCGTGATCAACAACTGTGCTACTCTGGGGACACAGTCCGGGCTTCAGACCTTGAAATTGTGTTCCCGGGAAAAGCTTGTTTGTGAAGCAAGGGCACCTGTGTTTTATTGGGGTCTTGCCTCCACGTAATTGTGCAGCTGGTCTCAGGCAGGAAAACATGTCCTGTGCCCTTTGAGGTCACTTCAGTCTCAGGCAGAGGCCAGCCGGCCTCCTCTCTGCCCCCGAGCCAGTGTGCTGGGCGCTGGAGTCACTTGCTTCAGGAAAGAGGCTGTGGTGACTTGATCCGAGCTCTGCAAACTGGGAAGCCCACACGTCGTTTCTGTGCGCTGTATGGAGGACAGACGCCCTGAGCTGTAGCACACATCGTGTCTCTTGGACAGCTCCGCAGGTGTCAGCTCAAACGTGGAGGGTTGGAGTCCGGAGGGGAGGACACGAGCGATGGGCAAATGGCTCACAGATGGGGGCGGATGTGTTGTTTGGCCTCTTGTTTGGTTGGCACTGCTTTTACTGCTTTGCTTTCTGGTCTGCCCTCCTTGTGGGATTCTTACACTCTTGTGTCCCTCTTTTCTTTATGGAACACATTTTGTTAAATGAGTGAATGAATATTCCTGGTAAGAGAAGGGTGTCCTAAGGGAAGGATGACACATGACCAAAGGTACCACATATGTGTGGGGACGAGGCCGGAGTAACAGGGAAGCCAGAGCACGGCTGGGGGTGCTGCGAGGACAAAGAAAGGCAGTGATGATGGATGACAAATCCACTTGCCCTTGTCCTAAGAGGCCACGAGTGTCCTAAAAGATACAAGCTCCTCGGCAAGTCTTACAGGAAAAGAACATATAGAATAAGTAATTCTGGCCAGCCAGGTCTCTAATCACACCCCCATATTTATGCCTTAGGATTAATAGTCTTGGTTTTTTAGAACTTTAAACTGTGAACTTGCAGTACAGGAAAATAATTTTATTTTATGTTTCAAAATCAAAATGGTTCTGCTCTGAGCTGCCATCTCGCCTACTGGCAGGGAACCCCATCCTGACGGTGGTGTCCAGGTGTCCAGTAAGGGCCGCAGGCTTTGGGGCCGGTCACTGCCCACTGTCCAGACCCTCTCTGCCCGAGCTCTTCAGCCTCATAAGCACTTGACTCACAAAGTGGAGCTGAGCAAACAGAATTGCAAGGCTTGTGAATGGGCCGTGCAGAGTGGTCGCGTCCCTGACGTGATGCGATGAAGGTCCAGCTGTGGGGGTTCTCGGAGGAACTGGGCTTTCCAGCTTCACTGTGTCTGTCGATCGATCAGAGTTTAGCCTGTCCTGCTTCTTGTTTTGTGCTCTGTGTTGCTGGTTTTATCCCGTAAGTGAGGGAGTCGGAGCTGCAGAGGCTGCTGGCTGCCCCAGGACTCAGGAGAGCTGCCCCCACACCCATGCTTAGAATCTCTCGAAAGCTGATGAAGGTTCTGAGTTTTAAACTCCAAGTTTGTAGGAAATTTTCTAAGTCATTTTTGCAAAAATGACATCATGGGATGTGCTGGTTTGGGGACTTCCGTGACGCCTCATGGCTTTGAGAAGGGGTCTGAAACCAGAAGATGCATCTGTAACTTCTTGGCTTATGTTTATTTCCATTTAATGAATGGTCATTTCCTATTACAATACAACTGCTGACTATTAAAGCAGGTAATCAGCCGGCGTGACTCCGGGATCTGTGTGGACCTGTAACACCTACGCTTGAGATTGAGGAAATTGTGGGAACTGACTCGCAAGCACTTGCTTTTGCCTCGTTTTAAGGCATAGACCCCAAGTACAGCACTGAGCCGTGTGTACCTAGATACATTAGAAAGTCACACCCCAGATGTGTCCCTTCCATGACCTGTAACAGACTGGAGAGTTAGCCTCTGGAAACAGAATTACTCAGGTCAGTATGAAACAAAAATCACAAAACCAAAGAAAATGAGAAACGTGTGCCTGGAGGTCACGCCACGTGGCTGGCTCTCGGTGTTGGTCTCTGAGCATGTGTGTGGGGTCAGGACGAGCTGCTTTCATCTCACCAGAAGTTTCATGCAATCAAAACGGGAGAGGGTTTGTTTGCTCCTTTGCAGTTCACGCAATAAACCAGAAGACACTCAGAGAGGGCTTGCTCTGGACCAGAATCCCGCATCTCGGGCTGCAGAGGTGACACTGGGGGCTTTCATGCCAGGGCTTTGGTGTGACCAGGGTGACTGATGACAAGGTGTGTGTGGTATGCAGTTTCCGTTCACAGGTCTGGTGTTAGCGGGCCTTCACCAACGGGATGACATTGCATTTATGTCACTGGAGGGAACCAAGGCGACGCCAGCCAGCCCTTTGTCCCGAGATCTCACTGGGTCTCTGCTGCCCGGGCAGCTCTCCCAACGTGACATTGTGTGGCCTTCATGGTCAGGGGTGGGTGGAACTGCATCTCCTCTCTCGAGACCTGCTCAGTTTTATTTCAATCACGTTCGTCTCGTGTGGCCCGTTCCGCTGCACAGCCTGAGGGTGACGTTGTCCTGGCCCATCCACACTCTGGCACCTGTGACACAATGAGTCCACTGGGTGCCCACAAACCTTGGCTCACTGGCTTATGCATACCTGTTAGCGCTGCTGTAATGCAACCAGCTTTTATGGCGGATGGAGCCCCTCTGTCCCTCGTCACATAGGGACCACGCTGTTAAGGAGTGAAACCCTCAGTCGCCCCCAGAGTTGGAACGTCAGGCTCTGCCCAGCCGCCCTTCACACCGGAAGCTCAGCCTATCCCCGTGTCAGTCTCGCTGCTCACTGACTCAGTGCTGCTGCCTCTGTCTTCTTATAGCACTTACATGTCAGCCCCAGTTCTCTTTGCAACCACGAAACACACATCTAATGCTTGTCAAGACCAGAGAAGACCCAGAAACGTGTCAGGTGAGCTGCAGCTCGCCTCCCTCCGGTCCCCGGTATGAGACCCAGGCCTGGCTGCTGCTTCTGTCTGTTCTGCTACATCGAGCCCTTGTTACCACAGGAGAATTGATCAGCTCAGAACTTCTGATTCTTGAGTGTGAGGCTGTAGGAAAGCAGGGTGTGATATATCAGGCTGGTGTGCCACAGGCTGGTGTGCCCCACCTTCTCTCGGCTCAGCCGCTGACACTGTGTCCCCCACTTGCTGCTTACACCACAGTCAGGCCCCCGTGGTTCCCAGACAGGTGCTGACGCGAAGGCTGGGGCAGGTGGGTCACGGGGGCTGATGTCCAGGACGGGGAGGGTGGCCTGGCTGCCTGCCCGGAGGGAGAGCTGCTGGGCAGTGAGCCAGGTCCCCACTGTGTCGTGGCAATAAGTGTCTCCTAGTTGTCATCTTAAGTTTTCACTTGCATGTTATTTCCATTCAGCAAAGACTGCAGCATGCCACGTGTCAGATGGGGGTCAGGACAGAAATCACGAAGCCACAGAGGTGCTCATGGTCAGGGGCCAGGCGGCAGGGGCAGCTGCATGTGACGTCACTGGGTCTGGCTGGGGACCCGCCTGCCCTACCCGGCTCTGCCTGCCCACCAGTGCCAGGCTGACCAGAGTGACCACACCCAGAAAAGGAAACATGGCATATAGGGGCCAGGGTAGTTTGAACGCCATTGCCTCAGTGAAAAGGGAACAACATTGGAGAATGGGAACAGGACGGCATAATAGAGCAAATCATTTCAAATCAAATTTTGATGGGGGGGTCTCTAAATAACACGGGAAACAAGTCTGTTGTGAAAGGCTCGTGGTGTCAGTCCGAGGCAGCAAATCGACATGATGTAGGTTCACGGCATAAAACAGGAAGCTGGAAACGTGATGGACTCGAGTCCACAGGCTGCAGTTGCCAGAGAAGCCTCATTTCCCCACCTGCTGTTGCTGGTCTTTGCAGGTGCGGGCGCTGCGATGACCCAGTCGTGCTTGTGGGAAAGGAACATTGTGTTTCGTCCTCGAGTCCCTTCTCCATGTAGCATGTTCCACGGTTTCCTCACAACACACTGGGTGATCTGTGGGGGTAATGAATTCCAGGAAAAAGCAAAACTGCGTATTCAGCCGTGCGTTTTAGTTTTGATTGGTGCATTTTTGGTCTTTTGCTTTAGTGGGGAGACGAGGAAGGAGGACATGTCACACCTGGTTGTTTTCCTTTCTCTGCCACATGCTGAAAATAAAACGGCTCCCTCCGTTTAGTATTGTCTCAAAAAACTCTATTTTGAAGCTCCTGTGTCAGAGCCACTTGTCAGGGCTGGTGTCTCGGCTACTGAGAGCACAGCACAACCTGGGCAGAAAGATCTGATGGAGGGGCCGTGTGGGGCCCCTCCCAACAGGTGACTAACAAAACAGAACAAACAGCACTTTCTCCACAGAAAACTAAACTTGTCAGGTCAGCTACTGTCAGTGTTTAATAGACATTCTCGTTAAAAAGCTACTGAATCAGATTTTTGGTGGATTGCACAGGCTTTGACTCATGAAACACAGCAGCCTCTTGTTTTCATTCGTAGTCTCCGAGGACCTAGAAGTAATATTATGGGGCAGAAGTCATGGCTCACCGCATCCTACAAATGAACTCTAATGGGGATGGGAGGAGGGGCGGTTCCCAAGGCCCTGAGGGCAGACCAGGTGGCAGAAGTGACAGACCCCCTGCCTCCTTCCTGAAGAGCTAAAAAAATGACCCCAATTTCACAACAATAACTTCTTGTTATTTGGAAAAAAACATATCCCTGTGTATGTAAGGTACTGCCAGTTGGGTTTCTGTTCCTTGAAGCTGAAACTATTTGTAAGTAATTCAAGATGATGTAAGCATTACATAAAAAGAATAAAACTATCTTTAAATCTAAAACTATATGAAAATTTTTGTAAGCATAGTAACACTTGAAACAATCTGACAAGAAGAGTCAATCAAGTTAGACTAAATGAAAATTGTATAGTACGTGCATTTTCCCACCAGATTGAAGACCCGTTGTCGCAGCTGACACGGAGGCCCCTTCCACAGGCGTCTGCCGGTCCAGCCCCACACTCCGCCCAGACGAGCTGGCGGACCACTTGTTCCCTCAGAGTCCTGTCAGTGCCATGACTTGTCCAGGCTTCACCTGGGACACAGCCTCTGGAGGGAGCTGGGGTCAGGGACCCAGCCTGGTGGTCACACGCCTGGCCCAGGTGCCTCCCCTTGCGGCCTCTTTCCTGGGGGTCCTCTGCAGAGACCCCCATGTGGGGTTGACACGGCGCCAGGCCCACTCAGCAGTCAGAGCTTTCCGTCCCAGCCTCCCCGTGTCTCCTCCCCCGCTCCGCCCCTCAGGACCATCCCCGTCTCTGGGCCCTCACATGGTGCCCTCTGTGGGGAAAGTGGGGTGGAGGAGCTGCTGGGGTTTCCTCCGATTTAGCCTCTTGCTTCCATCGTCACAAAAGGGGTTGAGGCTGCCTGTTACCTCAGTTACCTGTGCACCTGGACACCTGCAGCTCGGCTCTCGACAATGTTGGACGTGCGGGCGTTCTCTCCACTTTACAGGCCAGTCACAAAGAGACGGCACTTTTCTGCCTCTGGGTGTGACCATGTCTGGAGGTGTGGCCTGGACGTCCTCTATGTGCCCTGTGTCCTGGATCCTGCATCGTGAGAGGAGCTGACCTCAAAGAAGCCGCCAAGGGCGATGGCAGAGCAGCAACATGTGAGGATCCCAGGAGCATTGATCGCTCACTGGAAAAAAAAAAAAGTGAGCCTGTATTTTGCACCATTCAACAAAATCAAATTAAAATTAAAAAAATAAAAATGAGACAGTGTTTTGACTCAGGTTATAGAAGTATGTCTTTCACATGAAAGAAACCCTGGAAATTATAAGGGAAAACTTGATAAATTCAAGTACATCATAGTTAAAAACTACTGATCCTCAGAAAACACAGAAAGAAAGTGGAAATGCCAGCTGCCGACTGTGAGAAGGTCCCGTGTGCGCACATGTTTGGTTCTGTGAACATGGGTGTAGTTCCCTCTGATTGTATCTCCATTTTCTGTCTAAAGCACCAGAGGTTGGACCAGGTTTACTTCTCTCATCTGCCTCCTTGTTTCCTCCTCAAGGTTCCATCTCAACAGGATGCTGCTGCTTTGCCACACGTGGTCTCTTCTGACAACGTCCTGACCCCTGGCCGGCCAGTCGCATGTGCTGGGCCGCGGGACTCATCCTGGCGTGTTTGGCAGCCGGGTGGGCATCTGTTAGCGCCCCTTGTCTGTGCCACACACCTGTCCTCAGTGAATACTCATGCAATGCTCATTGATAATGATTTTTAAAAAATTGTTCCCATGTTTTAAAGCAGCAACTAATGCTTGGAAAAGGATAAATGTCAATTTCGATGATACTGTTCAATTTCAGGGAAGGGTTTCATTGCAGGGCAAAATCTGCACTTTCCAAAGGAAAATAATACACCCTGCAGTTCACACTGTTTTACCATCTCAAATTTTGTTTTTCACCATTTAAAATTTTAAACACCAAAACTGCAAATAAGTCACATAGATTCAAGTGCTGCATGAATTTTGTGTTTCTGATCACTCGTGTGTGTACGCTGAATCTAGTGTGTAACAGCAGGAAGGCGTCATGTGCAGAAGTCAGTCTACAGACCTACTGCTGGAATGGAAGTGACATTGTAATTGGGTTCGCACATGGCAGGCGCCCAGTCTATAAGCTCTCAGCAGTAACGTCCACGTAGAATGTAATTTTAGGTAAGAACGCATGATAAAACACGCTCGTTTGAAGTTTACATGTATTGAAACTCAATAGTAACTTCAGCAATTATTTAAAACTTAGATTAACAAAATCTTTTTTGGAGAGCAGAATTTTATTCTTGACATCATTTAAAATTCCAGCAGTGACAACACAAATCAGCCTGCTTTTATTAATAGTTGGTTAGATGATTATTTTAAAACACCAGAGCACCCTGATTGGTCAGCCCTGGACTGGCTGCCCCCACAGCCTCCCGTCCCTGGTGGTGTGTGTACCCCAGTCGTAATAGAATTTGTAAGGGTTTCCTGTGAAAGGGGAACCTGGAGTTACAAATAATTTACTTATTTCCTTATAGTCTATTCCCAGGAGTAGGACTAAATAGAGGGACAAAGTGTACAGACATTTTTTGTGTTAATTCACATAACTACTAAATTGCTTTTCAAAAGTCTGGCACTACTCTACAAAGCAACAGACTTCACCAACACAGAGTTTTAAATTCTATTTTATTAATTTGTGTGCCTTATTACTTTTTTTTTTTTTTTTTTTTTTTTACAAGATGGCTATGGGTTTCTTTTTCTTTTTTTTATTGGGGAAGGGGTACAGGACTTTATTGGGGAACAGTGTGTACTTCCAGGATTTTTTTCCAAGTCAAGTTGTCCTTTCAGTCTTAGTTGTGAAGGGTGTCGTTCAGCTTCAAGTTGTCCTTTCAGTCTTAGTTGTGGAGGGCGCAGCTCAGCTCCAGGTCCAGTTGCCATTGCTAGTTGCAGGGGGCGCTGCTCACCATCCCTTGTGGGAGTTGAAACCGGCAACCTTGTGGTTGGGAGGACGCGCTCCAACCAACTGAGCCATCTGGGAGCTCAGTGGCAGCTCAGCTCAAGGTGCCGTGTTCAATTTTAGTTGCAGGGGGCAGAGCCCACCATCCCTTGCGGGACTCGAGGAATTGAACTGGCAACCTTGTGGTTGAGAGCCCACTGGCCCATGTGGGAATCGAACCGGCGGCCTTCGGAGTTAGGAGCATGGAGCTCTAACCGCCTGAGCCACTGGGCCGGCCCCTGCCTTATTACTTTTTGATTTCCGGTTTGTACCATTTTACTTTATAGGTGATTTGAGTCTTTTCCCTGTGCCTGAGACATTTAAACCAGATATGCTGTTTTTCAAAGAGGAAACCAAGACGTGGGAAGTTGTGTGCCAGCCCAGCTCATGCCGCCATTTCTCTGGGGACACCTAACCCCATAAGCTCTGCCCTTACCTGCCGGCAGCACCGATAGCCTCTTTATCACTGACTCACATCTAGTGGGAAAGTCAGTTCTGTTAGTGCGTCTGCTCTGGGCATCAGTGTGACTTCTGGTCTGCAATTTCCTTCCCGTTGTTCTTTCAGACCACTTAATATTTCATATTGGTAATTAGCAAATTCTTACTGAGTGCTAATTTTAAGTATTCCATCTATTTTTGTGAGACTCTTTTCGGTAAGTAAAATAACCATAACTTCTTCTAAATGTTCACTGTGTTCATTCCATTTATAGCCACAAGACCGCTGTGTCACCCTGGAGTCACACCACTATTCTGCCCGGTGAGACGTATAAACTGGTTTCTCTTCTGCAGTGGTGGCTGCCCACTGACCTGTCGGCATAGTTCCCTGAGCACCTACTGTGTGCCAAGCACGAAGGGGAGGGGAGCAGACCCGCGATCAAAGAGAGAGAAAGGATCTGACATCCAAGAAGAGCCTGCCATGTGCCCAGCGGTTTTGTCACGACCCTGAATGTTCGCATTGTGCCAGTTTTGTGGATGGGGTAATGGAGTCAGGACTTTGGTGGGTCTGACGCCACTTGTGGTCACACTGCCTCACATTTTACTGTTAAATTGACACAGACCCCACCGTCCCTACGTGTGCGCGTGGGTCTCTGGTTGTCCCCAGAGGCACTTTTGCCCCGGCCGCATTTGTGACGTCT
Organism: Rhinolophus sinicus; assembly: GCF_036562045.2. Lineage (NCBI taxonomy): Eukaryota > Metazoa > Chordata > Mammalia > Chiroptera > Rhinolophidae > Rhinolophus > Rhinolophus sinicus. The sequence continues at coordinate 164,494 of NC_133755.1, forward strand.
GGATGCGGTTTGGTCATTGTGATGGGTAGGGGTGTTCCTGGCACAGGTGGGTGAGCCGGGGTGGGGCGCACACCCTGCCGAGCTCAGGACACCCACCCTGAACACCTGCCCCACTGTGCGCATGCCGAGACTGGGGAACTTTGACACGCAGCTCCTGTCATTGTCCAGCTCGGCTTCTAGAGATAAATGCCCTTCGTTGGTGGCGCACACTTCCCCTCCGCTCACCGTTGTCTGCTGGGTGGAAATCTGTCCTCATTTGTTTCTCACCATGTGTATTCCTAGTCAAAAATGAGCTCATGCTACGAATATCGACCTGTAATCTTTGCCGTTTTTCTCCCTCAAATGCATGACAGTTTTCATCCAACAGCGCAGTCTTCAGCTGCTCCCCCTTCATGGCTCAGTGCCTGCCCTCCCCGAGGCTGTGCGAAGTTCCCTCAGACGTCCCTGCAGGTGGGGGTGAGGCTGCTTTCTGTTTTTCAGTGTCCCCTACATGGATCCTTAGGATCCTGTCTGTCATGTGGATGGTGTCCTGGAGGTGTGCCCCTCGTCACTGCGCGTTCCCATCTTCCGTGTGGTGTGGCGTGCCCCCTCCATCCCATGAGGGCACACGCCTGTGGTTGTCCGTTCAGTCTCCTTAACATGGAGTCAGGGACTTGTGGTGATGGCGCTCGGCCGCCATCACGTGGGTGGGCATCACCCAGTGTGCAGAGGCCTGCAAAGCAGAGCTGGGGTTTCCTGGAGAAGAGGCTCTGCCTTAAGAAAGCGTGTCCCTCCTGCCCGAGGTGCCAGCATGCCCTTGGCTCTGACTCGCAGGCACCAGCCCCTCAGGACACCACTAGGCACCACGCCCACCCCACAGTTCTGTTTCTCTGGAGACCACCGAGTGGTACACTCAGGGGCTGCCAGCGGCTTAGCATATGCCATTCAGAATACCCTGCCTGTGACATGCTTTTCTGAAATTCGGTCTGAGTTTTGTTGACCAAACTGACCTGTTGATGACGTCCCAGTGCCATTGCGGGCGAGTCCCATTGCTGTGGTGGTGTCTTCCTGGGCAGTCAGAGGAGAAGGGGAGGGAGCAATGCTCCACCAGCCTGAGGGGGCGGCCATGAGCCAGGGCAGGAAAGATGGGCGTGTGGGGACAGCGCCATCTACTTTCAAAAGGCCAGTTACACTGGGGACATGCAGACAACGGCTCGGGACTCAGAGCTTGAGGATTCCAGCGGCCACTGCAGACGTGAGCGCCAGGAGCTCTGACCAGCCCCACCTGCTCCACTGTGACCCTTCCCACAGCTCATGTCCCTCCTCCCCCATTTTCCCGCCCTGCCTATGGGCCGGCATCTCAGCTTCCTCCTTGATGAGTGCCTAGTTGTCACATCCGCCTGAGGTCCTGGGACAAGTTAAGGCTCTCGGATTGTTTCCTGATCTGCTCACGAGAGGCAGGTCTGCGGGCTCACGTTCCTGAGACACCATGTCCGGCTGCAGTGGCTGCTCTCGTCACCAACGCCGAGTACAAACGTGGAGGGTGTCAGGCTGGGAAGGGCCACAGAGGTGGCTCTGATGTCTGACAGCCCAGGCAGGTTAGGGGCGTCTCAGGCAGCGTCGTCCCTGCCGTTCTGGTCCCTTGCGCCATGTTCCCGTGAGAAGGTTGAGACCAGCAAAGGACAATTTAGCTTTGGAAGAGGGTGTGAGCAGCCGTGGGTTCCGTATACTGCTGGCTCCGTCTGTTGTGGGAGGGCTCAAAAGTCTGAAACCATCTCTCTCTGGACATTCCATTTCAGCTCCGCCTGCGTCCTGGGAGCCTTCCCCAGGCCAGTCTCCACATCCAGGTTTTCTTGGCACCCACCTCATAGTCCAGGCTTAGCATTAAAACTGCGCTGTAAGTAGGACATTTTCATGTTTACTTATGACAGAATTATGACAAGGCGGGAAGTCAGCGCTCGGAGACAGTCCTGCTGGTGTGCTTACCAGAGGGTCTCTTCAGTCGTGTTTGCAGCCCAAGCTCACCGTGCTCACTCGCGTCCCAAGTCCAGCGGCAGCGTCTGATGGAGGCAGCTCTGTTCTGACCCCACGTGTCACACAGCGAGACACTTGGGCCTTTGCATGGAGCTCATGGAGGAACACCTGGCGGTGGGCTGGAGGACGCTGGGGACACTGGGGCCCAGGCTGGCACGACATTTCCAAAGGTCACCCGTGTGACCGAGCCAGGTCTCCAGCCTCCCGGCCTCCAGGCCGAGCTCCTGTGTCACCACAGGACCTGCTCCAAACCTGTCTTCCACACCACAGCTCTGTCATGTAAAGACACCTCTCTTCATGTGCAGCTTTTTCTGTACCTTCCCCACGTCAGACAAGTAAGCACTACTGGGGTGCTGTTGGCTGTGCACCCCAAGGGCCGCTGAGCTGGAATCAAGAGGCTGACGTGGAGAAGTGTCCTACTTGCACATCCGGTGTGTGCTCACACCCCATGCTGCTGGTTGAGTGTGTGCAGAATTTCCTTATGCACCCAAACTTCGTCTGAAGGCGCAGAAGGAAATACCACCGCCCACAGGCCTGCAGCCCCTGCAGCATTGTTTCTAGCCTGTTTTCCTGACATGCATTCAGTGGCCACAGTTCACACCTGGTTCAAGTAACTTCCTTTCAAGAAACGCAGCCTTTGGCATTTACAGGAGAGACAGCAGTGTTCCCAGAGCGCGCTCACCATGCCGCAATCCATTCAGGCCGCGCTGAAGGCACAGGGAACCACCCATGGTTTAACACTGTTCAGGTGAACGGTTTTGTCTTTAGCTGCATGGCCATTCAGAGCAGACCTCACGCTGTGGCAAGGTTAAGGGTGATGCTTCTGCGATATGAAGAGAAAGCACAAGGAACGGATTCCCGTTGGTCTTGCCGACGGCTGGTGTTTCTGCTCTTCTAGGAAACATTCAGGGAACGTCAGTGTAAAGGTAAGGAGATTGTGCTGGGGCAACAAGTCGTTACCTGCAAAACAGATTTCAGAAATCCAAGCTGGACATGCCCTGTCCCTCCATCTGGGCAGGACTGCGGTGGCTCTGTGCCAGCATGCAGCCAGCAGACGGGACAGCACTGTCACCCTGCAGCCCTTCTGGGCCCATTAGGCTCAGATGAGAGACCCAGTTGTTCAGCTTTTTAGAGTAAAGCAGGACTCTAAGAAATATATGTGAATGGTGACGACAGCAGTGATTCAGCATCCCCTATGCACCAGCTTCTGTGCAAAATGTCAGTGTCTTCTCTGTCAGAGCAGCTATGACTCAGGTAATTCTGAGCACCTCAGAAGTATCGACCCTTTATGACTGAGGAAGAAACCGAGATTTTAAAAGTTCCAGCAGCTGAGTCTTGGTCACCCTTCCCACACATAGCAGAGCCAGCATTTGAAGCCAGACTGTTGTGACTGCACAGTTTGCCTGTGCCGTAAAGACGGGCTTGGGGGGAAAGCTTGCATTTCCTGGGTGCTGTGCCTTCCCCCCTTGCTTCAGCGGTCAGAGGTCAGGTCCCCTTTCCTGCCCTGCATGGCTTCACTCTTCTCCTGAGACCTGGTCCCAGAGAGCATCGGTGGCCATCACAGGGTCGGTAATGGTAGCACAGCAGAGACGCAGCCACCCTGCAGCAGGTGGCCTGCACCCCACCCCGAGCCAGGTGCCCCCACATTTTACAGGTGAGGACAGTGGACCCCAGGAGGGCAGCGGAGTTGTGGTCAGTGCACTGCAGAGCTGAGGTTGAAGTCACACTTTTTTTCCCAACTGGAAGCAGTTGGCCACAGTCGTCTGAAACCACAGTGACCTTCCAGGGGGAGGCACAGACTTGTGTCGTTCGTGGGAGAGTGCACAGTGTGCTTCCATCACTACTGTCTGACCCTGAGGACGACGTTATTTAACGTCTGCAATCCTGACTTAACCTGCACAGGCGGGCACAGGTCCCTGAAAGAGAAATGTCCTTGGCTGCGAGCCCCCGCCCCCCACACTGGTCCCCAGTGTTCTCACTGCGTTGTGGCTTCCCAGTGGATCCAGTTTCCACAAATGTCTGTGGCACGCATGTCCCATGGGCCCCTTCTGATGTCTCCTCTGCTTCTCTCCAAACCTCCCCCCAGCACTATGTTTTCCACCGTCTCCCTTTGCTGCAGTTAATGTAACAAGGACATGAGCTGGGTTGCCATCTCCATCTCGGGGCACTGGTGTCATGGTAGAGGGTTTTGCTGTTGGCCTCTAGGAATGACCAAGGTTTCTGGTCTCGGGACCTGGGAGCGTATCCCATGGAGGGCCTTCCGGCTTCTGGCCATGTTGCATCTGACTCCGGCTCATCTTGCTGAAAGATGGGCTTACTTTCTGCAAGGGGTGGGTAGTGAGCTGGAGGCCAAAGAAGGTGAGAGAGAAGGACGGGAGAATGACGCGTGGGGCACGTCGCTTTGTCTCCACTAGAATATCAGCACTCTGGTTGATGTTGGTTCTTTCCAAAGCGAGAAGTTTGGTTTATTGGTGGGTATAAATTTTTAAATGTAATTTTGCCTTGGACAAAATCCGTGACCACCCAGGGGGTAATGTCCTTTGGAGGAAAATGCACGTAGATGAGTGGCTTGAACTCACTTGCCACACACGAGCACGGCATGTGCCCCGGTCTCCACGCGCCTGTGACCAGCTCACCCGTCCTCAGTGTGCAGGGCGCCTGGGCCCCCACCTGTGCTGTGCACACAGCAGACACGCAGGCCAGGGAGGCACAGGACCGGGGCACAGGGAACGTTCAGGGTGACCTGGTCTCATCATCGTGAACCTCCCGGTTGTGGCCAGGGGGCTTGTTGCGCTGAGCAGGAATTCTTCACTATGTTGCTCAAGTGACAGTGTGTTTGGTGTTAAACTGAGCTAATCAAGGTCCTGCCACTTCTCACTGCGTTACACACCAAGGCTGTGTCTTCCTGGAAGACGGAATGGGTTTCAACTCACATCTCCGCTGACAGAACTGTGTTAGCAACTCGGCTGGTCGTCACTAAATGGACTGTTTCCTGGTGGCCAGCCAGCTGGCCAGCCCAGCGAGCTCACTTCTGGGAGGAGGCCGTGCTCCAGGCCTGGAACCTGCACGGCACTCGACCATCACTGGGCTTATCCCAGCGTAACCTAACCATCCTCGCGTCTGTGGGCTTAGAAGTACAGTCAGCACGCACCCCACTCGCAAGGGGACGGTAACCCAGTGAGCAGCTAGAGTTCTGACACACAGCAAGCTCCGAGGGCCATCGCTGCACTGTTTATACGGCTCTTCAGAAGCTGCGTCGGCCAGAACACGGCGCTTCTCCACAGAGGGAGTGACGCGAAAGCAAGTAGATGCAATGCAGACTTCTCCCTATCTGACCCCGCTTTGGTGACATTGTCCCTGGGACCGTAAAGGACAAAGAAGAAACACTGACCTGCACGCAGGCGTCATGTCTTGTAGTCTCGTCCTCGGCAAAGCTTTTCGTTTTTCCTCGGAGTTTTCATTTTACAACCAAGGTTGAAAACATGATATTGGTATTAAAAAGGTAAAATATACAAACGGTAGCAGATTAATTTTTTATCAGTTTCACCCACTTGGGTCACTTGCTGAAAACTCAGACAGCGAGTCTGTGCTGAGTGGGGTGACTTAAGAACGTACCTGGGAAGGACGCGGCTCAGGGACGGTGTGTCTGCTGTGGGGACAACCTCTGGCCATGTGCATGCCTCTGGTGGCGTCCTTTCTCCATTCCTCTCTCAGGTGCAGAGGCAGGGGACCCAACGGGAGGTGAGTCTGTCGGGACCAGTCAGTCACTGTGAAGGCTTTGGGACCCCCACACCCCCTTCGCTGGAAAACCAGAGGACTGGCAGGATGTTGGCTAAATTAAAACGGAAATAAACTGCACAGCAGTTAACTGGTATTTGCTTATTACTTAAGGTAAAAATTAGAGTTAATTGCAACTAACCCCTGACACACTGTCTGTTTCAAGTTTGCTTTTAATAGCCCCAAACTTGAACTACATGCAAATTCCATCAACAAAAGAATGAAATATCGGAGCTGTGTTTATATGATGGAATACTACTCCATAATTAAAGGGAGCAAGCTGTTGACACAGGTAATGTGAATGACAGAAGCCCAACAGAAAAGATTTATGTTGTATAATTTCACTTATTTAAAATTCATGAACAAATATAATCAGACGTGCTCGAAACCAAAGCAGAGGGTGCCTGTAGGGTGGGGTTGGCGGAAACAGACACAGGTGTTAGGGGTCGGGAAATGCTCCCCGTTCTACCTGAGATGTGCTCACCTGGGTGTGTGCACGTGCCGACACTCACCTCCAGCTTTCTCTTTAAAAGTGTGCACTTCCAGTATGTAGTTTAACCTGGCACCATAGAACCAAGACTTACATTTCTGGGCCCTTAATAGCCTCTCCATCCATAGGAAAGAAAAATTTCTTCTTCTTACCTGTACATTCTTCTGGATGAAACGATAACTTTGCTATATTGAGAATCCATCTCTTTCAAGGCAAAGATCGAGAATGGTCTTCTAGAAACACAGCGAGTGTCAGTCACGTGACAGGATGGGTCCTGGAGCTGGGGTCCAGCGATGGGGTCGGGGGTGCGGTCTCTCCGTGGCATTTGGTTTCTGCAGCTTAGATCGGCACAGTGTTTCTTAAGTCTGAGTGGACGCAGGTTTCAGGCGGCTTCCGGTCTCTCACTGTCCCCACCACTTTCTACCCTTAAACGTAACCCGCTTTGCTCATCCCGATAGTGTTTTCATTTTCCACCTCAGTGTAGACAGATCACCCGGGGGTCTCACCGGTACTGAGACGTGGTCTGGAAGGAGGTGACCCACGAACAAGCACACCCAGCTGAGGCCAGGGCTTCAGAGGCAGAGGAAGACACTTGGGTTGAGAGCTGCCGGGCGAGTAGAATTCAGTCAGGTGGGAAAGTGGAGGTGGCAGGGGTGCCCGGAAGAGGACCCTCCAGTGCAGGACATCCCCCCAGGAGGGGCTGTGCCTGCCCTGCACAGGACAGAGTGAAACAGGAGGTGACGATGGGGACAGGAGAACGAAGAGCTGCTGTGTCACCAGGGCTTCTGGGCACCGGACCCCAACATTGGACCTCTTCCTACAGCAGCAGACAGCTGCCACCCGGGAGCATGCTTTGGTCAGTGGGAAGGGGTAGCCCAAGGCAGGGAGATGGAGCAGGCAGGACGCTCCCACCACAGTGGTGCAGATTCAGAGATGGCGGTGCAGGGATGGGGGAGGAGGGACGCGCGTGGGTCTGCAGCTGTCCGGTCGTTTCTGGCTCGGTCACTTGGTTGAGTGGTGGAGCTAGTCTGAAATATGCGACCCAGGCAGAAAAGAGCTGAGTTAAGTGGCATGGTCTTTGAGCTCCCTGGGACAGCCAGGACGTGCAGGAGCTTTGCACACTTGGGCCTGAAACCCAGAGAAGGCCTTTGGGCTCTGTGTCCGTTTAGTGGGACACTGGTCTGTCCTTAGCATCTGACATGCTCCCTTGCCATGCAGTAAGAGCACCGATTAGCTCATTAGTTGAAAAGCCTGGTGGTGGTCGGGTCTGGAAAGATGTCACCAGGGCCCAGTACATGAGAGCCCGAGGCTCTGATTGGGTCTGAGAGGGGCCCTGCCCACCTCTGAGCCCATCACTGGAGTCGGGAGAGTGCAGACCTGCTGGCAGTGACGTGACTACCTGGGTGGGGAGTGACAGAAACAGCAAGTGGCCCCTGCAGGTGCCTCTGGAGAAGAAAAGAGGGGTCCCCTCCACTTAGAGTTTAAAAGTTTAGGCAAAGTCCTGAGAGGTCTTGTATGTGTTCAGGAGACATGCGAGTATTCGTGTGGCCTGCCTGCTATTCTGTGGTCGGTTGGCTGTTTGAGCCCATGTGTATTCTTTTGCTATATGTTTGACTTCTGAAGCCAGGTGGGTTTGAATGCTGAGATGGCCCATTCTGTGTGAGATCTTGTGTCTCACTTCCGTATTTTGATCTCTTTAATCGTAAGCCAATCCTTTTGTCAGCTTTATTGAGATATGATTAACCATCAGGTTGTAATACATTTAAGTTACAGTGTAATGGTTTGTTGTGAATATGCATTGTGAAAGGATTCCACCGTAAGTCAATTAACACATGTCCCATCACCTCACACTTTTTTTTTTTTTTTGGTGCGAGCTAAGTCGATTCTTGACCTCTGTAATTCTAGGTTAGGTTTTGATGACATCAGTATGTTTTCAAGAACAACTGACTCCTGCCCCTCTTCATGGCCTTTCTGATTGTGACGCATGCAGAGGGACAATGGTGAAAACAAAACGCGCTGCGAGTCAACACCAAGACTGAACCTGTAGAAACCAAGACCAAGAGCTGTAAGGTCTTTATGTATCGAGTCAGCTCAAACCCAAATCTAACCAGGGGTTGGCTATTTAGGAGGGTTCCAGGGCAAGAAGAGCCTGGGGAACCTGAAAAGTAAAGGTGGAGATGGGTGGACAGAGGAAGAGAAAGATGCTCCGACTTCCTTCCGGGGGCTGTGCCCTTGTCGGCTCCCCAGCGTGGATGGAAGGGAAGCACAGAGACCCAAACAGCAGCAGCCCATCAGCAAAGCCAGCCAGTGCCCTGTTGTCTGACCCGGTACTTCAGGTGTCCTCCCCCGGAGCAAGGAAGAGCGGGGCGGGCAGGAGAGGGGGCGCTTCCTCCCCACCCCCAGAAGGCTCGGCTGTGCTGCTCACAGTGTGGTCCCACTGCCTGTAAGCTCCCTGCAGTCATCCCACAGTTCCAGTAACACTCCCCAGTGGCATCCCCGCCTGGCGCTCCCGATGGTAAAGCCAAACCGCAGGGCGGGGGTGTGTTCGGGAGCAGCAGCTCGGTCAGGGTCAGGGTGAGTCCCGTTACAAGGAGAGGGCGAGCTCAGACCTGGGGGGAAGTGGGCCAGGATGCTGCGACCACAGGCCCGCGTAGGACGCACCATGGCTGACAGCATTCGGCTACGAAGATGAAATCTCACCTTCACCCCTGATGAATCCCAGAGTCTCGTCCTTTTAATTTTCACCCATGTGGTAGCTTTAATGTGTTATTACCTCTATTGAACTGAAGGGAGGCTGCATTTGCACTTGATGTATTATTGATATGCAGTAGATGGTTGTACATCTCAGATGTGAAATGAAAGTGGTATTAGGATCACGTGACTTTAGGTTAATGATAGAACGTTCTTCCTTATGTTGCTCCAGCTTTCCAGATAAAGTGTGAGCCCCAGTGAGTGGCTGTGCGATGCGGACTTTTAGCACATTGTGTAGCTAGTTTCCACTCGATTTTCTGAGTGCTGTCAACGTGACTTAGTTGTTTCAACATCGATGTACATTTTATACTCATCTCGTCTCCATTCTGAAGGAGCTCAGTCAGAAGTCAAAGCTTGCCATTATTTTTGGAAGAAAATATATCTTCTTGCGGAAATGTCCCATTTGGGGATACATCTTGCCCTCTAAAGTTTGATAGTGTAATTGCATAGGTGATTTCAGATTCATGTGTCAAGTTATCCATACAGCTAGCGTTTGTTGCAGTGTTAACATGTCAGTCATGCTGGCTACAGGCGATGCAGAGGCAGATGGGTTTTACTCTCGAGCATTTCAGCCTGTAGTTGTGCTGTCTTCGTTCATGACCCACCCAGCAGCTGGTGCGTTACTTACATGATGAGAGACCTGTGCTTCTGAAGGACGGTGGTGGGGGGAGGCTGTGAGCAGCTTGGGTGGGTGCAGCCCAACTGTCCCACCACCTTCAGAGCTCATGAATGGTGAGGAAACACGTCCGTTTACAGTTCCTTCCTCAGACACCTCCAACACTTTTGATTGGATTTACCTACCGTGTTTCCCCGAAGATAAGATCTAGCCGGACCATCAGCCCTAATGCATCTTTTGGAGCAAAAATTAATATAAGACCTGGTATTTATATTATATTACATTATATTATATTATATTACATTACATTATATTATATTATACCTGGTCTTGTATTATATTAAAATAAGACCAGGTCTTATATTAATTTTTGCCCCAAAAGATGCATTAGAGCTGATGGTCCAGCTAGGTCTTCTTTTTGGGGAAGCACAGTAGTATTTACAGAACCGGAAGTGCAGCCTTAGAAATGCCCTGGACACAAATCCATGGTGAGTTAGTCCACCATTTATCCCCCTGACCGTGAGCAGGGAGTGGGAGGGCCGCAGTGATGGCTGAGTGTGCTGCCCAGCGTGGGGCAACTGCGGTCACACCCATGTGTCGGCCGCCTGCACTGCAGCGTGTGCCCCTCTGTGCTCGTCACTGCGCAGGTCACTCACTCATCTGCAGAGCTTGGCTTGTATTCGACCTGCAGGGTTTGCTCAGTGAATGAACATCTGGTCAACTGCAGATTAAATGGCAGAGTATTGGGCAGGGCAAGTGTCGCATCAGTGACCTAAAAATTAGCTGAAACGTCTTCCTATGTGATTCCCAGGCTTCCAGCATCATCAGTGGAAGGGTCGTCTGTACTGTTAGTGAGGAAAGCAATTTCAAGTCTGTTTTTCTCACCTCTACCAGAAACACCCGGAAAGGAAGCCATGGGAGAGGGTGAGCAGCCGAGGACTGTTCTGACTGAGTCTGGTTGTGCCTCTGAGGCCCCATGTCCAGGGGGCGCTTTTGCCTGGTGGAGGCGGGGGCGGGGGTGGGGTGGGGGGCGCCATCCACACTACAGGCTCAGGAGCGACAGTAAGAAAACCTGCTCCCTTTTGAGTCTGCTTGTTCTCCACAGGATTATTTCTATGAGTGTCCATCTTCCAAACGCCGTTTGTGTTGTCCTTGGCACCCAGGGCTCTGTGTTTTCCCAAAGAGTGAGGGGGGCCTGACAACAGTCGCACGGCTAGAAATGACCAAACATTCATGCCCTGAGTGTTCCTTGTAATAGAAAAAGTTAATATAAAAATTTTTCAGTTGCTTTTAATGTGAAAATATTACGTGTTGTATTTCTTCACACCACTTATATCCACGTACCTATGAATCTGAATTTTCAGTAATTTCAAATGTGTAAATTCTTTTAAAGAAGCGCTTGGTTCCTCTATTTCCAGGGCAAAGTTGCAGGTTGCACAGACTCACTAGCCCTGCTCCCCTTCTAACCACGACCCAACAACCTGGAGGTGATTCTTTGGACGTTCATGGGCACGGGGCTCACACCTCCTTGGAGCCGGACTGCTCCACGTAACCCAGGGTTCCCTGGGATGGAGGGTGGGTCAGACATCCACCAAAGGTCCAACTACCTAAGGGCCTGGTGGTGACCACGGGCATGGCACATGGACGGGGCAGCCGGTGCCCGTTCACCGTTTTCCACATGGAAGGGCACCCGTGGCACGCGTGGCGATGGCATAAATGATACGTGCCCGTGCGAATGGTGGGAGCTGGCGGTGCTTGAGGGTGGGGACGAAATGAGGCAGGGGAGGGGTGTGACGGGCGCACAGTGTGGCTGACGGGTGGTTCCTCGCAGCCCAGCCCGGCCAGGACGGCGGGGCAGCTGGCCGATGGCACCTGTCTGCCCTGCGCTGCCCATCCTGGTGCCCCATTTGTACTCAGATAAGCCTTGGCACCTGCCCCACTCACCCCGGGCCGAGTCGGCTGTGAAGTGTGATGTCTGCCATCTGGGGGGGCTCGGGACCCCCAGCTGCAGCCATCTTGGGGGCAGTCCAGGCACAGAGACCATGATGACAACACAGTGAGGGCACCAGGCAAGGGGTCTGGACAGGGAGCCCCGCCCAGCGCTGGAGGGAACCGGGCAGGGCAGCTGCTGTCAGGCGGGTCACAGCCTCCTCTTGGGGCACAGGCTGCCCGACCCCATTCCAGTGTGAGGCTTCCAGACTTCGTGAATTTAATGTTTGCCCTGGTGGTTTTTGTTAATTAAATGAATCTGTCAAGTTAGTCTGAATAAGCAGGAATTTTACTAATTTTCCCTGCTAGTATGTCTTGTTCAGACACTTGAAGACCAGTCTCTCATAATGATGTTTGCTTTTGAATAACCCCCCAAAATAATGCCCTGTGCAATGCATTTGGTTTTTACTTTTCAAGTGATATTTGTTATTATAGTTACTGGTTATAAATTAACACATTTTATTTAGAAATTTGTAGAAAATAAAATCATGCCAAAGAAGAGAAAAAAATCTTCCAATTAACCTAAGGTAACTGCTTTTTATTATTTTGGCATGTTTTTATCTCTTTGTACTTACGCACTTTTGTAGTTTTATAAAATTAATTTTATACTATAAATGAGTATTTGACATATTCAGATGATTTTGTATACGGAGAGGTGTGAACCTAAAATAATGTGAAAATGCATAAAATTCAGTGTTGATTTAGGGAGAGGAGTGCATGGAGGCTGAGGGCCCACAGGGTCCCCGAGAGCTGTGACCACCAGCTCCCAGGCGCCCTCAGGATCTTCCCTGCACAGACCTGCACGCAGAGCGCACCGTCTAAAACATGCCACGGCCAGGAGAGGGGACTCCCGAAACCTCGCCCTGTGAGTTAAACAGCCACACTTCTAAGATGAAAGAGGCACAGGCTTGCAATTAAGAGTAGAAATATGAGTATAACTTATAACTGGCAGGAGAAGAAAAGTTTTGCTGGAGAAAATGCCCCGAGTGTAACCGCTGAAGACGCGGCATGGCAGCTCGTGTGACCGCAGGAGAGTCAGGCCCTCTGCCAGCCGCCAAGCAGGTCAGGAGGGAAGCACTGGGGGGGGGCGACAGAGGACAGTCCCGGGCACCTTCCTGGCGTTTGCGACATGGGCAGCAGCCTGTGGCCGTGTCTGCACGTTTGCTCCATCCTGACTGTCCCATCCCTTCCAGCAGACCCACCGTGGCTACTCATGTTCCAATTGCAAGCTCCAGTTATTTTAAATGTGTTTATTTGGGAGCGTTTTCCAATGTCATCTGCATTATTACGCACACGGGAAGAAGAGTCTTCAAAGGATGACATGAAGTACTCTCCAGCACTATCACACTTTCTTCTTGCAGCTCTCTTGAGAGACTGCTAGCCACTGCCGCTGTGTCACCTGCCGACGGGGTGGCAGCGGGAGGGCCCGAGCCACATCCCCAGCACCCCTCAGGCCCCGCAGCCGTGCTCCCTCCCGAGGTCTGTGGGTGGCACAGGCCTCGCTGCAGACAGAGCCCAGCGCCTGCTACGCCCAGTGCGCGCGACCAGACAGACATGAAAACAGAGAAAGGGAGTTGTGGTGTGAGGAGGGGGAGAGTGACGTGATGTACTCATGGGCAATCCTGGCGTCTGTCAAAGCAGAATTTGGACATAGCTTCAAAGGCTCGTCAATTACAGTGTAGAGAGTAAGTACACTGTGTAAATTGTAAGGCAACCAGTTTTTCCTCCATGTATGGTCACCAAGAAGAGAAAACCTCATTAATCGAGGAATCGTTATTCTTTCCCACATCATGCCTGTCTTACTAACTTCACTCTCTTGAATGTCAGTAAGTGCCAAACTAAAGAAAAATTCACTTACTAGCGGTCGTAGCTGGTATTACAATCACAGATGTGTTATCAGCCAGCATGGAAAGTCGAGGCTCCTAAGGCTGGGTCTTCTACTGCGATGTGTCCAGCTGGTGTCCCGCGGCGTGGGAAGGACCCCGGGACACCCGCGTCCCCACCAGAGGGCAAGTCGCCTGCCTCAGACCCGCGCCTGCCTCTCAGGCAGTGAGCGCCCCCTCCTGGGTCACCCCCCCCATGTCCTTCAAAGCGCAAAGTTCAGGTTCATACATTTTCTTTTCTTTCCAGCACGTCCTCCTGTCTTAGGTCAGCATTGAAAGAGAATTATGATCAAAGATCTATAATTCCTCAGAAGTACACATACGTACTTAATGTAACTCCCCAGTTTTTGTACTTACCCCAAACAAACTTACTGTTTCTTCTGAGAGGACTCAGAATACACAGTTTTGGCGAGTTTACTGAACACCTGGGGGACGTGGCAGGGCGCACAGTCCTGGGCCCGCCTTGAGCCTGTGGTCCCAGCGCCCCGGCCGGTCCTGGCTCTGCAGGGCCACAGCTACCGAGGGACCACGTGTGAGAATTCCGGTTCTGAGGCTTATCATCCGAATGTTGTTTGTTTCCACTTGAAAGATGTTCCTTCTCATGGTTTCCAATTATAGCTATAAAGGCTGCATCTCAAAATACAAATTTCTTGGTTTTGCCTATTTTTAAATTTTGTGTAAATGGAATGATAAACCCTCATCCTTCTCTGTCTTCTTTCACGTGAGTCTTTGTGGGAAGCGTCCTGCCCCTAAGGGTCCCCCACTGCGAAAAGTCCCAGCCGAGGCCTCAGCCACTGGGGACAAGATCCTGCATGTCAGTCATAGCGATTTCTTGAATTACTTGGTGTTTTCATACAAAGATGGACTCCGGTTCCATATGTTCGTAGGTGTTTCCATTTGGGAGAAATACACTTGACAAGTTTGGTCGGTTGAGCTAGATAATTATCTGATGTGATATTTTTAATTTTGTTATTTTCCAAGAGAGTGTGGTGATGACTCTAGTTATTGGAGCGACGTCTTTATTTAGTTCTTTATTGAAGTGTTTTTGTAAGATTGACTTTAGAAGGAATTTTAACCGTGTTTAACAGGAGTTAAATGTAAGAGTATTAATAATGGATCTACAAATATACATTCATGTGCATACATAATTTATTAACTGAATCAAGGAGACACCACAGTAGTTTATCCATTTTACGGGTATCTGATGATCTATGTATGTTTTCAATTGTTCTTATTTATTAAATTCCCTTTTCTGTCTCAGTCAGAGGCTCGGCCCCTGAGTGATGCCTGAGCATTAATAATAAGCTGCATTTATTCTGAAGGAAGCGAGTCCCCTGATGCTAGAGCAGTAGGAGCTGTTTGGCAAACACATGTCATTATTGAGCATTTTCCAGGTGCTCGTAGAATATGTTCCTTTAGGGACAGGCAGTGAATTGGAAAATCAGTTCTCTTTCAAATGGCTTCATGTATTTTCTTTAATGTTTAATGGAATGCACTCTACTTTTTTTTTCTTTTAGTTTTATGGGGGAAAGGGTGTTTTGATGTTAACATTTTAATAAATGAGTGACTTTTTTACAAGCTAAAGTCTCAATGCCCAAAATGGTTCCCCACAGTGTGTTCAGACTGCTTCCAAAGGTTGTGAAGGCAATAATGAAAAATTCCCTGCTTTATGGGCTCAGAGAAAGAAAGGGTCACGGCCATCTGACTATAAACGACCCAGTTGGAATAACGGGTCTGGTGAAGTCGTTTCCTCGTGTGAATTTTGTGAACTCTGGCTGAGCAGCTGTTCCGGTGACGGGGAGCCGGGGTTTGTGCTGTGGGGTGACTGGCGTCTGACCCGTCCTGCTGCTCATTGTCTCACTTTAAATCCCCCCATTACGCTTGGAACAGGTCTTTTTGGAAACACAGGGCAGGGCTTCAGTGGAAGGAAAACGTAGCAACCTTTCCTCTCCTACTTCACCTTTAATTTAACTCCCCAGTTTTTGTACTTGCCCCAGACAAACTTACTGGTCACTGTTTGGCAGGATGAGTGATTGTTTTTCTCAGACAGGTACAATCACGCGAACGTCATAAAAAAGGCTGCTCTGAGCGTGTGAGGCAGACGAGGTGCTTGGACACGCCGAGGGACGTCGCCCACTTGAGTCCCTGGAAACTGGCTTCTCGCCCACGTGCCATCCTCTATGAATGAGTCACTTCACCCCCTGGGCATGTGGTCAGCGACCTGTTCGCTCCACCCCCTCCCTTCTGGTCTCAGAGTCTGTGCGTGTGAGCTGGCGGCGTGCACACGAGACCACCACTGGCCTGTCTTCTTCTTGGCACTGCACACACTTGTCTAAGTTGCCATGAAAAACCTTTCTGTCACAGAAACGCCCCAGCAGAGGCAGGAGTGTCTGCTCCTCCCTGGTGGCCCAGTCCCTGCCTTGCCCACCCCTGGCTCCGAGAGGCTGTCATCTGCAAGGGCCACGCAGGTGCTTTGTCCTCTTCCTTTCCCTCGTGGTGGCCCCTTTGGTGCCCTGGGTGGGCCGCTGCTGCAGGTGGGGTCCCGGGGACGCTCTGCTGTACCCGAGCCTCCCAGCCCCCACTGACGTGCGTCATGTGGGTGCAGGGGTCACGTTTGCTCTGACAGCTTCCCTGACTGGTGGCAGCTCTAGAAAACGATACCTCACGTCTACCTGACGACAGCGCTGCTCGACCAGCAGTGCCGAAGCGATGGAGCTCACATCACGTGGCCTGAGCTGCTCGTGCAGCCGGAATCACTCAGTTCTGTGTGTGAACAGTGGGCAAGCCCGTGTTCCTGTCAAGTGCTCGGACCCGCCTTTGGCTGTTATCAGTGAGCAGTCACGGCCCCACTCAGCCCTAACCAGAGGGCGCAGATGCCCGAGGGCCAGGGCAGCTGACTGGGGTTCGGTGGAACAACACAGAGCCGAGCCCCGCTTGCCAGCCCCCGGCACGTCTTAGTCACTGAAGTGTGATGTCTGCAGTTACGATTCCAACCACACTCTGATTCTGTGTTTATTTCCTGACTGCTGCTAACTTTTCATCAAGGCACCGAGGCGCAGGGGGTGTCCACCCTGCTCACAGGCTGTTCTTGGCACCGTCCGCGGGCCTTTCCACTGGTGCCCACAGACGGGCTGAGAGAGCGAGTGCAGGGTCCACGGCTCTGCCGGCGCCGGTTAGTACTTCTGTTTGCAAAATCTGACGACACTTATTTTTTTACCATCTGTATGTTCACCAAAGAGCCGAGCTCTCCCATAACAATTTGAGCACTTAGAGCAGAACAGCCACGTCACTGGGAAATCGCACCTGGTCCAGGTCATGTAACCTGCTCGGCAGCAGGTGTGTGGCTTTGGGAGGCCTGATTGGAGGAGGAGAGTGGCCTTGACATTTATTTGAAATAAAGGAAATGGCATGTGTTATATAGGATAGAAAGTTGTTCTAGCTTTAGCGCTTTTCTACAAATAACTTTTTATTTTTAAATTGATGTGCATGCACATGCAAACACACACACACATACCACATACACACACACCACATACACACACACACCACATACACACACACACACACACACACGCACACATGCGAGCTGCACCCCACCAGCCCCCCCGTGCGGTGTCCCCTCCCTCAGGATGGTGAGACGCATCTCAGTCCTGAACTTGCATGTTTTCAAAACAACCACCTTAATCATTCCACGGCAGGTAGGAGGTGAGCTGGCACCTGTGTGAAACAATAGGCATGGATGGCATTTGCAGAGGATTCACAGGCGTCTTGTGCGTGTCATTTCAGGAGTGCCACCCCGTCGCCTTCAGAAGCTGGCGTTACTGTCAGTGTGTCTGTTTCATGATGGGAACTGCAGGGAGTTCAGGGGGCCAACTACTCAGGTGTGGAGCGGCCACTGAGCCTTGTCTCTCTGCGTCCACGGCTCCTTGCTACTCAGCGCGTCTTTATGCCTCTTGCCTCTGACTCTCTCTCTCTGTCCCTCACTTGTTAAAGGGAACTTGGTAACTTTGAGGACCGTTTTCAGCGCTCACTCTGAGCTCTTTCAGACACCAGATGTTTCTAAGACATTTGTGATACCGTACACAGCCTCAGCTTGTTCCTCGCCACTGTCGGGCAGTCCCGTCATCGTGTGGTAGTTCACAATCAATTTATTCTCCTGGCAATGGACTTAAATTTTTTCACAGGTTATTGGATCCCTAATTCACACCGTAAAAGAGTCTAAGTTTTAGATTGAGAATTTTATTTTAGGATTTAGAAGGAAATGCAATTAGGTGAGGTTGGGACTGCCAGGCACACGCTTTTCTAAGCGTCACTTCTGTAAATTCCTTCAGGAGTCCTACACAGGATACCCTGCCATTACCTCATTTTACTGCAATCAAAGCTAAACTCTGACAGGCTACATGGTTGTCCGAGCTCTCTCTGCTATCTATATGAGCTCAGGGTTAAATCCAGCTTTCTGGGGCTAGAGCAACACCCCTGACCAGCTCACTGTCCACCTCATGGGCTGAACACTTATTTGAACAAGCTGACCATTCCTGGAAGACCCACCTGTCCTTTCCTTTCCTCCTGGGATTGTGTGACCTGCCAGCTTGGTTTGCCCACTCGCCTCTGCTCCTTGGTGTGGCCTGGGAGGTGGCCTGTGGTCCAGGGTACAGCAGTCACTGTGTGTCCATCCCACGCTGGGAGGCAGGGATGGGACCTGGTCGTCCCAACCACTCAAGTGACCCCTCTGGGCACTTGGCCACTCGGTGGGGAGTGGAGGGGCTGTCTGCAAAGGCCTGGCTAGTATGTCAGGGAAAATAACTGGGCTTGTCGCTGAAATGTTTGGGAGTAAAGTACCACTGACATGAGGACCCGAAGAGTCCACTCACCAGAATAAATACCTATCTGTGTTCTGAAGACCAACATTTTGAAGGATATGGCCCATCTGCCTGGTGGGGACAGAATCAGAAAGGGCCACCCACGCTGCATGTCTGAACACACACCGTTTGTGTGTGTGTGTGTGTGGGGTCAGTCCTCGTGTCACAGAGGAGGGACCCGATCGGAAGCTCTTTCTTGGGCCACGTGCACGTGGTTCGTGCTGGGTCCACATCTGGATCCTGAGCACGGCCCTGAGGAGACTGGCCTGCAAGGGAACTCTGCCTGGCTTGGCACGTCTGCCAGCGACAGCCCATATAGACAGGGAAGGGGCGAGGTGGCCAAGTGGCAGCAGGCCGAGTCAGCGGCAGAAGCAGCAGGTGACACGGGAGCCCAGGGAAGCCGTGCAGGTGAGACGTGTGGGAGGAAGGCTGGGCCCGCTTGAGCACGGTGGTGCAGGTGGTGTGGGTGCCACACCAGTGACCTCCCGGGGACACACATGCTGTCACGTGCATGTCACCAACGCAATTTGTGAGGTCTGCACAGCATGACAATAAATAGAGACCAAAATGAAGAGCAGTTCTCATAGCTTCTGCCTTGTCCCCGTGGGTGTTCTGTGCCCTCCAGTTGGGCGCCCACCACAGACTGGTCCTGACCCCAGCACTCCCGGAGTCTGGCTGCGTGGGTCGCACAGGTCGCGGGCGGCTCATTGTCCTCGGCAGCTGCGGGGAGAGCTCCAGGGTGGACGGTCCGTGCACAGGATGCTAAGCAGGCAGGTACAGTGACAGGATGTCGTGGTATCAGCGCTGTCGGTCTCGGTTCCTGTTCGTGTCAACCTCCACTCAGAGTAGAGTTGGCGTGGGCTTTACTACGTGGGCTGGAAAGGGACAGTGACAAAGTTCAGTGACAAAACTGACAAAAGGTCTTCCGCAAGTGAGGAATAACTGAAGATTTTCAGACAGAAAAACAGGAATATTTCCTCGTGTTAATAATGGATAAAGAATGAAAGAATAAATGAACATAATCCAGCAGTAACCTCTCAAGGGACAATAAAACCCGAAATGTCCAATTTGTGCAGGAAGTTACTAAGCCACACACTGTCCTTGGGCTCTGAAGGGAGTGACCTCATGTGGGGTTGACGCCTCAACTAGGAAACTGCAAGAGGAAGGGACCTCAGCATCTCACTCGCTCAGTCTGATGAGCTGTATGTCAGCAGCTGCCCTCACCCTGCAGGGGCACAGAACCACAGTGGCCCCCGCGCTGTCACTGTGCCTTGCCGGGAAGAGCTGTGGCCCCAGCGAGGCTGGCACACCCCTATGTCTTGGTTGTCCTGTACGTCGGCTTGCCCTGTGAATTCCCAAATTCTGAGGCTTTAGCTCAGCTGCTTATTCTCATTTTGTCGCATTGTTTTCTGCAGAGGTGAATATCTTCTCAAGAGAAGCATTTTGTAAAAGAATTGGATAATTTAAAAAACATGCAAGTTTAAAGCATATTGGTGTTGTAAACCTCACAACATTTCTATTTTTTTATGAGAAAAAATCCAGGAGTGTAACTTTCAGCCTTAGTCCACGGGGCCGTTCTAGTAACAACTGTGACCCGCACTGGTAACTGTCAGCATTAGTTTCGGCGTGTGACTACTGCGCCCCATCCACACACAGGGAGCCTTCCTGTACGGAGGTCCTCAGCACGCTGCTCTATACATTGATGACGGACCTCACGTAGTGGTTTTTCCTACAACCATAAGTTTCACTGCTAGTTTGTGGCTCAAGTCTGTTTACATGGCCGTGGAGCCGAGTGACACCGTGAGCGCAGGGTGGGTGGCTGTGCCAGTTGCTCAGGCTAACCTGAGCCCCGCCAGCCCCACAGCCGTCCAGCATTTACAGACGCAGCCTCCCCACAGCCCTGCTCTTCATGTTTCCTTCTCCTGTGGCAGCTGGGCTGGCTGAGTGTGCGAGGGAAATTGGCCAGAATGGACATGCTCTTCATATTTTTCTGCCTTATCCACTTTACTATCCACGGGCCCAATTTTACAGTGATGTTTATGAACACCTGCCCACACTTCAAAGGTGAGACATGTAAATAAGGCTTGAGCTCATTTGCAAATGGCCAGAGTATAAAAATACACCCCTATACGACACACTTTTGTTTCTCAAATCCAGTAGTTGGGCCGTCGTTTCTACTCAGCTTTCCTTCAAAGAATGTCCTTGGCAGGAAAGATACATAAAATTACACTATAGATCTTTGAGTAAAATATTTCCATCACTGAAATAACTCAGCATTAGAGTTTGTTGCGACATACGTGTCTGTTTTAAGAATGACAAACTTATTTCATTATGTACGTGTAACTTGGGGAAGTTCTTGAGGACCCTAATAATAGACACACATATTTGTGTTTTAGCATATCAATTGTCTTATGAAAAATTAGTATTTCCTATAAATTAAAGAGATTAGCATCAGGGATTATTATAAGCCCTTTTACACATCAAATTTATCACTATTTTTAAAGAGTTTATGAAATAATATGATTTATTGAACACACACATCTATCTTCATTTTGCCTCTGATCCCAAACAGTGGTCAGAAAACAATTAAAGGTAAAATAAATTAATTCCAGGAAAATACTGGGAGGCAAGAAACAGAGCCATCAGCATCCTTAAAACTTTGAAGACTCTCCAAATTGGGACAGTCGGTAGGGTCACGCCATCCACGGCGTCAGAGAGAAAGCTCTAAGGCAATTCCAGGCCTTAGTGCCCAGTGCACATAAAAGACTGCCTCGGAGACAAGGCCCCTGAAGGAAGCGTCCGGGCATGGAGAGCGGGTGGGTGCCGTGGATGGGTGGGGATGGTCCCCACGCAGAGCCAGAGGACACTCCCAGTGTTTGGCGGGGTCAGACATTCCCTTTCCCCACGCAGTGCTGAGCAGGACCACCCGCAGTGTCCCCAGAGGCTAACATAGGAAACGTGGGTGATGATCCACTCACCAGGAAGGCTGGGAACTTGCACACCCACAGAAGGCTAGCACTGAGCACAGCCAACCCCACGTCCCTTCCTCTGCATGGTCACGGAAATGAGCCCTTGTGCTGGGGACCCGCAAGGGCCACCAGAAATGACTTGACAGGCTTTTGAGGAAAGCGAAGAGATGCAGCTGGACTTCCCATGTCCTCCAAGATGGAGCAGTCGCGTTCCCCCAGGTCCAACGAAAGCACCTGAAATGCAACACAGCAAACATGCACAGGGATCTCGTAAGATAGGAAAAGAAGGCAGGGGCCAGTGGGCCTTGGGGCCGAGGGATCGGTGAGTCCCCGCTCCTGTAGCTCCAGCATGACCTGGACAGGGGAGCCGCTCAGCTCCCCCACATGCTGGATGGATGACACCTAACCTTCAACCAGAACCACCAAGACTCACAAATAGAAAAGCTCCAAGGAGAACCTACCCCCTCAGTCAAGGGTCTGGACAGTGGTGGTCGAGCCACAGAAAACAAAAGAACGTTTGCCCACGTCCAGAAAACACCAACCCTCCGTGGTTTTAGTGAGAAGAGAAGGAGGCTCATCTTCTCCGTCTTCTGGCCTCCCCGCCCTGGCCGGTGGGGTCGGGTCTGAGTGGGGCTGACCTTCCATGCCTTGGGCTCTGGCCTCTACTCTTTCCACTCCTGACGTGTATTTTCTATGTGTACTGATAAAGTTTCTAAACACTAATTTGGATGAGTAACTCGTTTTCTTAAAACCTGGTTTCTTCTTACAACATGAGGTCTATCCAAGTCCCATTATACTTAGTCTTTATGTTTTATTTTAAAACACTTTTTGAAAACAATTACATATTTATTGTGTGAATATAACAGTTTAATTTACCGCTTGTCTAATGTTGAGCAATTAGCCTGTTTCAATTTTTATTAGTTTCAAGTGTACAAACCAGCACAGCGATTAGACATTTACATACCTCACTTTTTAATAGAGCTTTATTCCAGCCGAGTTAAGCTCCCAAACACGCCCTGGATCCCCTCGCCCTTTGCCTTTACTCAGCACATTTCTTTCCCTGGAGTAACTCTCGATACCTTACGCTCATCCCCAGCTGTTTCTGCCTCACTCAGCTCTTCCTGGACCTGGTTTCTCGCTGCCCGATTCTCTGTTCCTTCTCTAGCAGCCCTACTTTTCCGTTTCTCTCTGAGTGTCAATCATCGCCCACGTGGGGGCTCTCCTGCTATCACTGCAGCTTAGGTGTGTGCCCAGGTGTGGTAACCTGCAGCTTCCTCAGCCCCGTGTGCCGTCACCGTCGCCATCACGTCGCCACCATCACAAACCCGCACACGAGAACGTGGGACTCATCCTTGAGCTGCATCTCCTCTCCTCTCCATGTCTCCTGAGGGGCAGCCATCAGGTCCCCGCTCTTTGACTTCCTGCAGATTCCCACATGCCTCTGTCGCCGTCTCCATACGATGTCAGAGGTCAGGTTCTTACCCACTCTCCCCCAGTTCCAACAGCATGTACCTGGACCCCACATTGTGGGGTTTGTGTCCCCAAACTCACCCTCTGCTCAGTTACTGGATGCTTTGCCTGGAACACAGATGAGACCCTTTCAAACTCTGGCTGAAAACGGTTTACCGGGTCCCCTTCCCGGAGCCCACCGCGGCCCTTTGGCGTGGCCATGTGGACTCTTCTGGCGGGCGAGGTGTCACCTGTGCATTGCACCCCTGGAACGTCATGCTCTGTGGATTGCAGATGACCTGCCATGGTCTTTGTGCTCCTGTATTTTCCTACTCCTGTGCCTTTGGTGCTGCCGGGCGGTCTGCCCAGCACCTGCACACCTGAGGCCTGACTCGTATTCAGGACTTGGCCCCAGAGGACTTGCTTTGTAGGCTGCTCGAGCTGTGGAGACCCGCCCTCCTGTGGTCCGTTGCATTTGGAAATCTCTGTACTGACTTCATGGTAGCGTAATTCTCTCCTTATGTGTTTATCTTCCCAACTGGACTGAGTCACCTCTGTGTCCCAGGGACAGGGTCATTTAAGGTCCCCTGTCACCGAGCATTTAAAGTAAGCATTTGCTTACTAGAAGAGTCCAATGGGAATAAAGTCTCTCCCAGGATTTTTAGGAGGATGAAATGAAGAAAGCTTACAAACATGGTTTAATAATGTGAATACACATTACAAATGTTAGTGACAATGTCGGTGTGAGGATGATGGTGACAGTGGTGATGGCATGGATGTCATGATGGTTGGTATGTGGGGCCAGGACTTTGCAGAGAGGCCTGCACTGGAAATCGAATAACAACATCCATCACGGGGTGAGTCGGCAGGGACAGTCATGGGGAAACATAGATGGACCCTCTGAAGAGCCACCGGAAGTGAAGGCAGAGTGAGAAGAAGCCACCTCAGGCTCAGAGAAGCCGCATGGGAACCAGACAGTGACACAGCCGTCCCGAGAGATGTGCCGAGGAAGGGAAGGGAACACGGCGAGAAGACCTGCCAAGAGCGTGGGCGAAATGGCACAGCTCCCGTCTGGGTTAGCGCTCAGACCCTCTGCTTACCTGAGTGACAAGCTCATTCTTTCTTTGGACTAACTGGAAATTAATAAAATATTGGCACTAGCAGTATATTGTACTTTGTGAGGGCAGGAATGGCATCTGGAACGTGTCCCCTTCACCTGGCAAGTGTTTGACATGCAGTAGGTATTTAATTTACAGATTTTTTAATGAAAAAAAACATTCAGACGGGCAGTGACTTGTCTTAGATTAGCTTTTCTGTGCCTGGATATCATCCAGGGTTAGTGTAACAAGATTTTCTTGGGAAACTTAAGTTGGTAAAATTTTGTGTTTCTTGAATCAAGAAGTTGCTTTGTAAAAATAAATTTTCAGATTAGTAAAGTAACATATAATGATAATTGATTCCTGACAGCGGTTGTGTTTTCAATTAACTGCAGGAGTGAGACATTTTGTTGTTTATGTGACAGCTAGATGAATTAGCATGCGGGCGTTCATTCTGTCCCTTCCCTGTCCTCTGCCGTCTCATTTCTTCCCTCTCCCCCTTTCTCAGAGCAGGGCATTTTTTATCTTGCTCAGCGGAATTTAAAATGCTGATATTGCACTTCTGGGGCTCAGGTTACCCCAAAGCAGCGATCATGCTTTAGATAAATGAAATGTAGCAAATGTTAAAATTGGTTAAATATGCAGTACACCAGTTTCCATGTAGAAAAAGGAAGGGGTGAGAATGTTACCCATGAAAAACGGTGACAATGAAATCTCACAGCATCCAATACAGACACAACAACTGAAAGGCCGGAAAACGATCACGAGAGGTGATCAGAAGCAGAGCTCCCCGGGGTGACAGGCCACACAGGGACCTATTGTTCCAGTTTGGAAGATGGAAGAACCAAGAAATCAAATGAAGTACGTGTAGTGACATTGTTGCACCCAGCTGGCCCCTCACGGCTCTGGCCCTGTCACCTCCTCACTCTGTTTAATCCACGTGTCACATTTCCTTCTTTGTCACGTTTCCTTCTTTGTCACGTTTCCCATCAGCGTATTTGCTGGGGTGAACCTTGACTCCATTCTCCGTCTGTTCTGAAGTTCTAGCATGGCGGAGGGAGGCCACAGCCGGTGGCAGCCCCCAGAGTCCGTCAGCGTCTCAGGGGGCTGCTGGCGCTGCTCTGCCATCGTAGGTCCCCCAAGGTGTCCCCAGAAGACCAGCTCATACCTTCTCTTCCCCCTTCAAACCAACGACTCTCCCCCACCTTCCCTCTTGGCCGGTGATGATACCTCCATTTTTACTGAAGAAATAAAATCCCCCGTCCAGGAGGCCGTCCACGCCCTCCCACCGTCTCCCTCACCCCCAGCCTCCCTCCACCTTCCTCCTGGTGTCCTGGCTGGATTTTCACCCACACGTGTGCAGGGCACCCACCCTCTATCACTCCAACAGGTGCCCCTCCCATGTCTTAAATTGTTACTTTTTTCTCCCTATTGGATTATTTCCATCAACAAATTTAAAATAACGTGTCTTGTCTTTCAGGGAAAAGTAACGTTTTTCATTCCACATCCCCACACCTGCCCAGTCTTGCTGCTCCTCCAGTGACAACCACCCTGGACAGCAGTGCACTGTCACCCTCCCAGCTCTCTCCCCACCTCTCTCGCCCTCCACCTGGGCTCTGACCCCCCTTGTTCCAGAAACTGCTCTCGTTACTCCCATGAGGGACCTCCCAACACAGGACCCACTGGAGGAGTTCAATGCTCATGTCACTGCTCATATGGCAGCATCCGGTCCAGCCTGCTGGCCTGTCCCCTTGGAAACAAGACTGTCACTTGCCCTGGGGACCCGCTCGCTTCTCTCCTGCTGCCCCCTTCATCCCAGCCTCAGCCTCCCCATCCAGCCCTCAGGCTCTGTCCCCAGGCACATCTGCAGGACTGAGAACAGACTGCAGGAGAGATGGCCCTCGAGGGGATTCAGAAAAGGGACGGGGGTGACAGAATGACAGTGGACACCAGAACCTCAGCGTCTGTCGGCTGCTAAGCAAGTCCATGAGTTGACCTTTGGATTTTGAATGGAAGATCGCGGACAAACATGTTGGATTGCGGGGGCGGGGGTGGCGTTTCAATAAGAGCTGAAATCACAAGGGCACCCCACATGTCCTGACAGCTGGACGTAGCCTGTTTTAATGGCTGTGATGAAAGGGGCACCTGCTTCCCTGGTATTATTGGGAGCTTGTCACTTTTTAAAATCATTAACTTTGCTTTATAAAACGAGATTTTCATAGAATAATTATATTTTCACGAGTGCCCTCATCCTCCTTCATCAAAGATTCACCATTTTCTCAGTGGAATCTCCATTTTTTCCTTGCACCTATGCTGGCGTTCCAGAAGTCAGCAGTTCCAAAAGCAAGTTGTCAGTAGGTTTGGCTGTGGACACAAAATAAGCAAAGATTTGGCAGGAAAAGTTCCTGCTCAAAGCCACAAATTAATCATGAATTACGAGTGACACTACGACACGCCCGCGCTGTGTTTCGGTGGGAGTCTGACCTGACGGACGGGTTAGCCATCTCTGGGGACACACAGCACGTCACTCAGCTCTATTTTACGGGCCTTTGGCTGCTCTAAAGATGCTTTCAAGGGTGAACTCGCTAAGAGAACGGCTCATCTTTTTCTTTAACAAGGCTGCACATTCCTTGGAGACAGTTTCTTCTGTTTTTTTCTTTGAAAATAGAAAAATAGCCAAACATCTGGGCACCAAATGCCCAGAGTCTCTTGGAAGGATGGTTGCTCTGTGCAGTGGAAAGCTTGCCAGCTCGTTTGTGTGCGGCAAAGGCTCTGCATGCCACCCCCACTGGGTGGTGACCTCGGTCCCCGGAGGAGGCGTCAGACCTGCCAGCAGAGGATCGTCCCATGGACACGTGGAGGCTCCCAGCGGCAACATCTGTTTGGTCAGCGAGGACGGCCATTGAGGACGTGGGCCCTGAAGTCGCTCGCTGTAACAGCCGCCTGGTGGTGTTGCCCAGGCCTGTCTGCCCGGCACTGTCGTCCGTAGCAGTGTGGACACGCAGCTGCTCTGTTGGCATCACGTCCACCAGAAGGAAGACCTGGACCCATCACGACCGTGGGGCAGGGTGTCGGCCCAGGCTTTCCCCTGGCTCTCCTCCTGAGAGCCAGGCCTGTGGCACAAGTGCTCGGTCCCATTAGCGGCCGTTCTCAGCAGGAACATGGGGACATGAGTGAGTAATCTGAGGGCTCCATTTGCTACAAATTAACAAATCATTGTGCTGCTTTCACCTATTATGTGTTCCAAGGAAGAGGAGGGAAATGGGCCTGGCATTTACTGAGGGTGTGAGTGCACATGTGTGTGCATATGCGTGTGTGCATGGTGTCTGTGTTCACGTATGTCCCATATACTCTTTACAAAAGCCCATGGCAGGAGTTCATGTCACCACTCATAAACCAAAGGCTCATAAAGAATTTAATCCTCATTTGTGTCATTTGTAGGTGAAACCCAGAGATACAGTGTTACCCAGGGTCAGGTGTAGTCTGGAGGTGAAGCTCAAGCTGATGGGTTCGGGAGGAGAGACGGAGCTGAGGGATTCGGGGAGGTATCGGGAGCGAGCGCTGAGAGCGTCAGGTGTCGTCTGCCCCTTTGCTGGAGCCGTTCACCTGCACTGCACGGAAACTGCGTCCTCTGAACAACGAAAGCCCGATGTCCCCTGCATGTGCTTGCCTCGGAGTCACAGAAGAGGACAGGAAAAACGCATGGTTCATACCAGGCTTTCAGCAATATAGCTGTCACTGTTCAGTCATTCTGTCGGTGAAAATACTACAAACGAAACAAGGAAAATACCAAATTCTTTTCTGTTCCTCTGCTTTTTCTGTCTCAAGATGGTGAGTCAGGCCATCCCTCTGGCAGAACCGCCTTACCCAGCCCATCTATGTCTGTGGAAGTCAGTCTTTGTTTTAAACCCACTGTGGCCGTGTGGCGCGTGAGGCCCCTCCAGCCCTCTGGCCTGTCCCCAGGACCTGCTGGTCAGGAGCGGGTGTTCTGTGCACATCCATGTCCACCAAGAAGGTTCATTTCAGCTTCCATTGAATTATTCAGAAGTATTTTGATCACCCTTACTTGCTTGCCACGGTCCTGGGCACGAGACATATGGTGGGTAACCAGGTAGGAACCTGGCGCTCACCTGTTTTTCTGTGAGCCCTGGTGGCTGCCACAATCAACACCCCCCTGTGATGCTTCTGTCACATGTCCTCACAGGGGTCGGTCCCTGCCCCTTTCACCCTCTTCTACACACCATCAGCCCCTTCTCAGTCTCTCCGAAGTGTCATGTTTCTTTTCTGACATCCTTTGTTCCCAAAGAGACTGTCCTGTGTAGAAAACCCTCACTTTAGGGGTAAAAGATCTAGGTTTGGGCAACTCTGTATAATGACTGCGTGACCCTAGGGAGTCTCAACTTCCTAAGCCGGTTTCTTGTATTAAATGTTTGAAAGACGTCGATGTTGATCTCATAGAGCTCTTAGGAAAATGTAATATAATAACGTATAGAATATTACTGCAATCGAATCATAGTTTTATCATAATTATTCTATTCACATCCACCTGCAATTCTAACTTCACCATTTTTTCCACCTCTAAATCTTTGAATTTATTTTCAGTTTAAAATGCCACATTTTCTCAGGTATCACCTCTTGAATGTCGTCTCATTTGAAGGGTCGTGAACGTTGCCCCTAACCAAAGAGAGTGGGTCTGGTATGCTGCCTTCTGCTCAGCTCGGTCTGACTTCCGGTGTGAAGCAGCGAGACTCCTGAAACTCGGGCATGCCACTGACATTTGAGCCCTAAGCTCTAGTGGAATTTGCATCTACAGTGTTACTGCATCCGTAGGAATTTGGCAAAGGCATGGATTGTGAGATAGGGGATTTTCTCCCAGCCCTCCCTCCACTGTAAGGACATCTTACAGTCATGTGACATGGACAATATGAAGTGTTGTTAAATTCAACAATAACTTGATTTTTACGCCCTGTAGCATTGTCCCCATGGGATCATTTCACGAGGTGTCAGGAGGAGAGGTCATGTTGTAATCTGATGTCTTTTAATGCTGCATTCCCACAACCCACAATTCCTGTGCAAGAAAACACATGGAAATTGAGATGAATAGAACATTTAAGAATATTGGATTGGGTCATGTTCAGTAACTCTCAAACTATTTTTGAAATTTAATCTTTGTGATTCCTATTACATAGGATGAAAAGCACACTATGTACTTTCAAAATTCAATAAATTAGGAAGAAGCTAGAAGTAAGTAAGCATCCTGTGTCATGTCATTCCTATCGTGTTAGGGGCTGTTTTTGTAGCCTTACCTCCCGGTCCGCTCAGTGGCCTATTTTTCCGCCTCAAAGAGGTTGTAAAACTTCGAGGGTAACAACTCGTTCTTACTTCTCCAGAGTCCAGGCCAGTGTCTGACACCCGGCAGGTCAGGTGGTTGATGCAAAATGAGTGTGGCCTCAACCCCTCTGGGTGACAATTGCAGAGTAGGTCCGGCCACTGGCAGGGGTGGAAGACAGAAGTGGTAGCAAGTAGTTTAGTTCTGTTTTATTTTAATGGCCAAAAGATCAACAATTTTCCTTACCAAGTACCGTTGGGGAAATCAGATCCCACCTTCCCCGTTTCTTCCGTCATCCCTTTTGTATGTACATTTCTTTCTCTATTCTTTCCTTGTTTTGTTGAATGCTAGTCTCATTTTTTCTACGTCAATTCTCATAAGCTTAATGTGACACTTTAGAAAATAGCAGTGATAAATCAGTGGTCAAAACTCAGTTTTTCTAAGAAATGGTAAATCATCCACATGCCATGTCCTGTATGGTAGGGCAATAGGAAAATTTTCAGTGCAACCAGAGTCAGGATAGGGTTTGAAACTTGTGATTCTCTCAGGAACCCTCCGATGTTCAGTCCCCTTGGAAGAGCTGAGATGACTTGTGGCCAGAGTCCACAGGACACACCAGTGAAAGGCACTGCCTAGCAGAAGCCCAGCACAGAACCACGTGGTGTTTAAAACCGAAGCCTAGAAGTGCTGTCTCTGCTGGAGAAGCTGGTGAGGAGCCTCAGTGCGGAGCAGCTCCTGGGGCATGTCAGCTGAGTACTGGGCTCCTGCGAAGGCATGACACCTGTCATGGAAGTTCAAAGTCATCGCCTCCCTTAGCTTCCTGGGAGACCGAGGCATGTTGAGACGGACCAAACATAATTACTATTGAGCGTTACAAACTTTGTTGTCTTTCTATGTCATCACAGACCTGTTTGCAGGGGTGGAGGGAGGGTGCGTGAGGAAAGAAGGCCGCCAGACTGGCTGGGCTAGCTTCACAGAGAGGAGCAGCAAGGAGTGGACACTTCCTCCCATGGGGATGCTTCCTCCGGGGCTGCAGGGCTTGGCCCCACATGGCCTTATTCTGAGCTGGTCCTGTGGCCCTGAACTCCTCCGTTCCTTCCCCAGAGCATGGATGCTGCTCCATGTTCTTAGTACAGCTTCCAGTTTTCAGTGGATTTTCCATCGAGGGGGGTTACCATTCACACGCTGTTGGTCATTCCAGCTCCTGGGAATGAACTGTTCATTTTCTGCATTTTCATCCTAATCCTATGGTCCTGTGTTCCATTATTTCGTCATTAGGCTGTGATGGGTTTCTGAGGCGGGGGGTTAATAATGGCCTCAGTATGTATATTGTCAGTTCGATTCACATTTTTCATTTGATACTTGTGCTGGGTCATTGCAGCAGAGAGCACTGTGTGACAGTCCAACGATTGCGGGAGCCTGGGTGAGACCTAGTGATCGTGTCACATGCGCAGGCATGGGGTACAATACGAGTAGCAGAAGCAGAGGTCGCAGTGGACAGGCGTCCCTGGTACCCTCTGACCATGCAGGACCATGCTACTGCTCACTTGGGAGAGGCCAACGCCGTCTCAGTGGTGTCCCCTTCCCTGCGAGGTCTGACTCCGACCCATTTTGCACATGCAGTGCAGATTCATCTTCAAACAAACAGTTTGACCCCCGATCCCTACAATCTCACAACTAGAAGGTGGGGTAGTCATCTCCTCA
The DNA here is from genome assembly GCF_036562045.2 of Rhinolophus sinicus. Lineage (NCBI taxonomy): Eukaryota > Metazoa > Chordata > Mammalia > Chiroptera > Rhinolophidae > Rhinolophus > Rhinolophus sinicus. The sequence goes on from NC_133755.1 coordinate 195,420, forward strand.
CACTCCTCACACGTACCCAAAAGCAACTGGGTATTTAGATGAAGCATCTGATGTGTCCAGTGCAGGTTTTCTCCAGGTAGGTCTCTCGACCCACCTGCTTAATGGTCACCTGGGATCCTGTGGAAATGCACATTCTATGTCCCCACCACAGTCCCACTGACTAGAAACTTTACCTCTGCATTTAACTGGGAGAGTCCTAGGCAGCCCGCAGTTCAGGGAACAACAGAGCAAAGCAGTCGTTTCACTGTGGGCAACTGTAATTATTAGAAAAATATTAGAAGGTGATATGCAGACAAGTTTAAAAATAAAAAGAGAAATCAGAATAGCTGCCTCTTCCTGTCTCATTCCTGTCATAAGACACAGAGCTGTTGCTGTGTGGTCCTGTGGTCCCTGGTCCTGTGATCCCATGGTCCTGCGGTCCCTGGTCCCATGGTCCATATGGTCCTGTGGTCCCATGGTCCTGTGGTCCCTGGTCCCATGGTCCATATGGTCTTGTGGTCCCATGGTTCTGTGGTCCTCTGGTCCAGCAATAGAATGTGATGCTGTGGCAGCAAAGGAAGGTGGGTGTGAGGCCAGAGACGACTGCTGGCTTTCTTCCATCTTAGTCTGAAGTTCAGCTCTAAGGAGTGAGTCCAAGATGTCTCACTGGACTGGGGGCCCCCATGCTGATTTTTCTGCTGAGTCAGGGGACTTCTGGGCAGGTTCTTGAAATACAAGTTGTTTGCAAGAATGGAGGGAATGTTGTGGAAGAGTCACTCTGCTTCAAGTTCTTTTCATCTTCACTTTGGGGGTTCACCTTATAGTCTGAAAAGACTCCCGACCCAGCGTTTCTTCATTGCCATAAAAAGATTACTTAATTGCCCTTGACTCCAAGTTGGAGATGAAACAGCTCGGATCCCTTTGTGAGTGCATTCATGATTTATGCTCTTAAAAGCAATGTGTGCAGTTTACAAAGTCAAGAAGAGTAGCAGTAGTAGTACAACACGAGTAGCAAGGATGTATGTATCTGAGCCCCATCTGTCATCTCAAGAAGTGATGACGCCAAATTTATAATTTAGTTCTAAAGTCTAATAATCACCAAATGTTCAACCAGACCCCCTTGGCTAGTTCCCTTACAGCAGAGACATGCAAATGTAATTCAGCAGGAAGGAAGGAGGTTTTCACATTGTCATAACAAAAGTCTGCCCTCTGTCTTTCTTTAGCCTCCAGAAAGATCACTCTGAGATATTACATGGTTCATTTCTCCCCAAGAGACTGAACCTGCATCAGACACACACGTGCATATCTACATACAAACACAGACAGAAACGCATATGTTTATGATGACTATTGATAGGAAAAATAATGCTAGAAGTTATTTTTCTTGACGATACAGTCATATTAATATTGTCTGGGATGGTAATTACTTGGGGGGGTAAATCTGATGCAAATTAGTCTGGAGGACAGTTGAGATGGTCCTTATTTGTTATCATGTAGTATTTGTAATTAATAGACTTTATTCTTTATAGAACCCTATGTTTACAGAAAAAATGAGCAGGAAATAATAACAGCTCCCATATATCCCCTCTCACCCTGACCCACAGTTTCCCTGTTAACATGTTGCATTAGTGAGGTACATTTGTTAAAAGTGATGAGTCATTGTTGACGCATTTTTATTCAGTGAAATCCATCCACAGTTTATGTTAGGGTTCACTCTCTGTATGTAAGGCTTTATGAGTTTGACAGATTCACACAGTCATGAACCCATCAGTATAGTATCATACAGAATAGCTTTACCACCCTAAGCGTCCCTTTCATTTTTCTCCTCTAACACTCTTCCTTTCTTTGTGTAGATCCAAGTTTTAGGTCTATTTAATTTTATTTCTCTCTGCAGAACTTCTTTCAATATTATTCACAGGGCAGAACTACTGGACACAAATCAATTTTTGTTTCTCTGAGAAAGTCTTATTTTGCCTTCACTTTTGAAAGGAAATTTTGCTGGGTACAGAATTCTAGGCTGGCTCTTCTTTCAATGCTTTATCTTCCTCCATTTTCCTCTTGTTTGTGTGCTTTGTGAATAGAAGTTTGATGTAATTCTTGCTTTTGTTCCTCCCTAAGTGAGGTGGATTTCCCCCCTCTGAATGCTTTCATGAGTTTTGTCTTTGGTTTTCTGAAATTCGAAAATGATACGCTAGGTGGAGATGTTTTGATATGAGTATTTACAGTGTGTGGTTCTTTTTGAGCTTCCTGGATCTGTGTCTTGGTGTCTGTCATTAACTTTGACAGTAAGAATGTCTCAGCTAGACATTATTACTTTAAATATATTTTTCTGTTCTGTTCTTTCTTCTTCTAATATTCCCATTATGTATATGTTATACCTTTTATAATTGTCTGACAGTTCTTAGACATTCTGTTGGGTTTTTTCCTCTGTGCATTTTAGTTTAAGAAGTTTCTACTGACATATTTTCAAGCTCACTGGTTTTTTCATTGGGCATGTCCAGGCTACTGATGACCCTATCAAAGCTATTTTTCATTTCTATTACAGTGTTTTTTTTTATTTCTGGCATTTCCTTTTGATTCCTTCTTAGAGTTTCCATTTCTCTGCTTCCATTACCTATCTTTTTTTTACATGTTGTCCACTTTTTCCATTAGTGTCCTTGGAATATAAATTATAATTGTTTTAAATGGTCTAATAATTCCAAAATATGAGTTCTATCTGGTTTTGATGCTTGTTCTTTCTCTTCAGACTGTGTTTTTTGCCTAATAGCATGTCTTGTAATTTTGTATTGAAAACCAGATTGATGTATAGGATTAAAATAACTGAGATGAATAGTCCTCTCGTGTGTGCTTGTGTATATATCTGGCTAGAAGTTAGGCATTGATCACTGTTTGCTATGGCTGTGGTATCAGAGGCTCAAGTTTCCTCTGGTGTTCTTGTTTTGTCTCTCCTTTTGTCTCTTCGTTTCTCTAGAGACTTCTTAAATAGTGTATGAGATGTGTAGTTCTTTCCACTGTAATGCGTTATTACACAAGAGCCCTGTTGATGTGGGGGAGGAGTGGGGGAGGGGCAGCGTTCTGTGGCTCATGATTAGGTCTCTGTCATGTAATCAGGCTGTGCCCTGGGTTTTGCCTTCACAAGGGCTCCCCCCACCGCCCCCTCCTCCCCTCCAACGTGATACAGGAGGCCTAGAGCCAGCTGGAGGTGGGTGTTTCCTTCCTGCAATGGGATAGCCTCTGATGAAACCCCAAATGGGTAGGCTTTGGCAAGACGGTTACCCTTGAAGATGGGCCTTGCAAGGAGTGCTCTGGGCATATTTCACAGTGGCTGCCAGAAGGGTGGGGAGAATTTTTTCCAGTGTTCACTCTAAGAACCTGGTAGAGCTCGTGGGGTAAAACGCACAAAAGTTGGGGACCTTCCAGTGTCCCAGAGGGATTCTTACGACTCCCTCAAGCGTGTCCATGCTCAGTTTGCAGTGGCTACTCACTTACCCCCAAAATGTCCCTATGGGCTGCTGGCTTCAGTGGCTTCTGCTCTTTTCAGCTGTGATTCTATCTGTGTCTGTCTCTCCACTTTTCAGGGCAGCTGTCCTGTGACCTCAATCTCTAATCTAAAAGGTCTTTGAGTTTATTTAGCTGTTTTCTCATTGTGAGGATGGGAAGGCAATGGCCAAGCCCTTTACAGGTTGGACCAGACACCAGGACGCTGCCATTTTTTCTTTTCCTCTACAGCCAGCATTTCAAATTTTACATTTTAAAGTATTTCTTAGTATTAGTCTGTTCACTTCCCAATTTTTGAAGACATATTTTAAATGGTTTGGTTCATTGACAGTTGCTTTGTAATAAATAATTTATTTGTGTAGGCACTATAATTTTCTAAATATTTGTATTATCCTAGAGACATTAACCATTTTCAGGTACATTGACTAAGTTAGTTTCCTCCCTAAATATGTGTCAGTATTAATTTGCTCAACATAAGAAGCATTTTAAATACAGGGATCTGATTTTTGAGTCTAATAATAATACAGGGAGTGAGGGCTGGGCAGACACAGTCCCTGCTGAGTGATTCTGCCCAGGTCTGTACGAGGCAGGCCACCCCTTTGAAAGCACTTCAAGACTCTCCTGGAAATACCAAAAAAGACAAACATGTGCACTAAGAAATAATGGCCCTTAGTTTTTATTTAATAGAAGCAGGTATTTACTTAGAAAATACTTACATAGATTGCTTCAATGACAAAGGAGAAGGTATAAATTCCATATGAATGTGGTAAGGATAGGTTTTTACCACAGGAGCCCATGTGACTGCTGTGTGCACAGATGAGTGGGCTTATCTGAGGCCTTCAGGGGATGCACCGGGGTGGCGCAGGGCACAATGGCATCAGGTGGGGGAGGGTCCGGGCTCTCCAGGATAAAGAACAGCCTTGTCAACCAAGTCCACTCTGCGAGGGACAGACTCTGCACATTGGTAACAAAAGGTCCCAATTCCGAGACTGTAGTTAGAAAGACAGGAAACAAAATAGTAGTCTCAAGGAGCCTCAGGAGTCATCTTGTCTGCCAGCCCATCATAAGATGAGAGACCTGGGATTGTGGTGAGCTGCGCAGCTCCTTTCCTCTCTCAAGCACCCCCACACATGCACACCTCTACCCATCGCAAGGGCCCTCCCTGGACGGTCACAGGGTCTGCCCCAGTCCTGCCTCAGCAGATCCTGAACTCAGGGAAGCCTGCTACCACCTCACACTAGACACGGAGGAGCCCAGCAGCGGATAAAGGTGTGGAGGACAGAGCAGGGTGAAGTCAGTGGAATAGTCATCGGCAGACTTTAGGAATTAATTTGTGACCAATTTGGGTAAAAGTACTACCTTATATGTCCATGTCATGGTTCATCTTCTGTGTCCGCTCTGCTGGGCCCCAGGATGCTATTTGGTCAGACATGATTCTGTGTCCTGGGAGGGAGCTTCTGGGTGAGACTGATGTTTGAGTCAGTGGACTGGGTGAAGGAGGTTGCCCTCCACAATGTGCTGGGATTCACCAGGCCCTTGGCTGGGGGGCGAGGGGGGGGGAGAAGGCTGACAGAGCAGAAAGGGGGAGCGTGCTGTCTGCCTGGTGCCTGATTGTCTTCCAGCTAAGATGGGGGTGAGGGGGGGTGTCTCCTGCCACCAGCTGTCCCGGTCCTCAGACCACCAGACAGCACGTGCTGGGACTTGTCAGCTTCCGTAGTAACGTGGGTCAGCTCTAAACACTCACACTCGTTGGTTGTTTTTTTAGTTTTAAAAATGTATTTATATATTTTAATAAAAATTGTGTATATTTAAGGTGTGTGACATAGACTCTGTGAATTGGTTGTCACCGTCCAGCTAGCCCTCCATGTCCCCTCACAGCGATATCGTACATCTGTGTGCTGAGCGCACCTAAATCTCCCTCTCTCTGTCTCTAATACTCCCTGTGTGAGGTTTCCAAACATGGTTTTAAAAACCTCAGATTTTCTTTATATATGAAGTGTTAATAGATTCCAAAAAACTTTTAAGAAATTTAAAAAAATGAAGAAGAAAGTGATCATTTCATTTTCAATATGCAAATATCTGTTAAAAACTATGCCTGTGTTATAACATTTGGCTTGTTAATGAGTATAGTGAACTTTCTAGTGACGATATAAAATTCTTCCAAAATGCAAAACGAAACGACTGCACAGTTTTTCTAAATTTCCCTTTGCTATTTTTTCCAGTTGGCTTCACAGTGATCTCAGAGTTATTAAGAGAGAGAATCAGACGAGTGTGGTTCCCATGAAAGGCGTGCAGACGGGACAGCTGCCGAGTCTGACTCGCGCTCCTCAAAGCGGGGAAGCAGCTCTGGGCTCAATCAAAGGGGCTGAATGGAGGCCTGACGAACTGGGACTTCCTGCACCAGTGATTTTGTTTAACGTTGTTTTGCTTCTGCTCCGCCTCCTTGATCAAGTTGAGCTGTGGATATTTTGGGTGATGTGGGCACGTGGCCCTGAATAGATGCAAAAATCTTCCAGTTTTCAAAGATGCTTGCGTTTCTTTGTGAAAATCTCCATGATAGTCACCAGGCTTATTTGAAAGGATAATTTCTCTTGTCCGGGCCGGAAAGGTTTGCTCAGAATAGAACATGTCCCCGCCCCCCATTTCTGAGACCTGCCCCCAAGGACAGGGACGCCCCCTGCGCTGGCGTTTTCCGTGAATTAAGATGCTCCTGGTGAGCAAAATTTCAAATAATTGCAACACTCTTTAATATAATCAACCTTGTAGTGAGCATTTCTTTAATCAAAAATCATCTTAAATTATTGGGCTCATTTTCTTACTTTAGGATAAAGGCCATTTCGATCAACACTGAACTGTTTCTGTGTAACCAGGTGGTGTCATTTTAACCCTGGGGTGTGTCCTCCTACAGGGAAGAACTCAGACCCGCCTGCTACCCCGCCCCTTTCCCCGCCCACCGGGTCTCAGTCCCGCCCCTGCCCCGCCCACCGGGTCTCAGTCCCGCCCCTGCCCCGCCCACCGGGTCTCAGTCCCGCCCCTGCCCCGCCCACCAGGTCGCAGTCCTGCCTGCTCCGCAGTCTGTCCCCTGTGGCTGAGCAGTTAGTTCTCCTCTACCACCTATTGCTATTTAGGAAAATTAAGGGACAATGAAACATGTTAAACTGGTTACTCTAATCTTAGGTAAAACAGTTAATGAAAGGGTGACTGTATTTTTGAACCAACTTTAAAACTCATACTGTGTTCCAAAGAGCTGAGTCAGTCGTTCCCTTGGCCTTCTCTAAATTCATCTACTCGTCCCTGACTCTCGTTTCTCTTTGCTTTCACTTCCTATCTCAAACGCCGTTTTTCCCATGAAGCCCTCCCCTCTGTCTCCCTTGACCCCAGGAAAAGGTGCAGATAGTGTCTTTCTTGTCTGAACACCGTCTGCGTCTGTCAACACCTGTGTTTTCAGCCCTGGTTGTATCTGTCTACCCGTCAGCCTTCCTTCTGTTACAACAGGAGCTCATAGACCCCAGGACTCCGTTAGAAGGTCTGATGGTCAGCAGACCTATGTGTACAGAGCTGAAAGTGTACCCGTGCATTTAAAACTGGAAATTCTTTTTTTCCAGAGTCATCAATATACCCGGGGTGCCAAAAAAAAAGTATACATTTTAAGAGATGTTATTAATAAAAGTGAACTGGCATCTTAAGGTGACTAACCATAGAGCTGGGAGGACTATGGGTGGAGCTGGGCCCCTTGTTACCTCTCTAGTCCTGCCTTCCTGTGGAACTTTGTGGTAACTCCCCAGAGGGATTCATATATAGAGAGGTGGTCTTGGGCAGGGGCTTTCTGGGGTGCCGGTTGGAGCCCCTCAGAGCAGTGCGTTCTCACGCTGTGGTGGTTTCTTTGTTTCTTTTCCGAGTAAACCGCTCTTTTGGTGGATTCCCTGGAGAGTTATTTTGCCCAGTTGACATTACCTATGTATTACTTTTTGAAGTTGAATTGAATTACGGTATAATGTGTAATATGCCCCTCGCTCAAAAGGTGGTGTCAAATGAATGCTAGTGTCATTCATTGTATTAACGTTTTAATATAGTTTTTTTCCTTTGTTTAAATGTGTACACCTGTTTTTGGCCCCTCTCATGACTGACGTGTAAGGTTAGGGCACACATGTGGTGCACTGACACGTTTATATGGTGACATGACCACCAGTGAGGTCAGTGAACACCCCTCACCTCACAGTCAGTTGTGGTACTGAGAACAGTTACGACCAAGAGTGCTGAGTGCACGTTCTAGTGCACGGTCCAGGGCTGTCCCTCTGGTCGCTGTGCTCACATCTCGTCTCCAGAATTGACTTATCTTACAAGTGAAAGGTTGTGTCCTTCGAACACCATCTCCCCAGCCCCCAGCACCCCGCCCCTGGTCACCACCAATCTGCTGTGTTTGTGTGAGCTCTGCTGTGTTAGGTGTTTCAGGTTTTATTTATTCTACATTCCCCAGAGAAGACTTACCTCCCCTGGAAATGTTAATGGCCGGGTATAATGGGACCCGGTGAAAGCGGTTAGACAGACGTGGACTGAGGTCGGGTTACGGCTGGAGGTAGATGGGATGGCCATGGAGAGCTTGTGGTGAAGAGGTTTATCCAACGAGCCGTAAATGCTGGTGAGAGGACTGAGCAAACTGGGAGGAGGGATGGGGGAGGCGAGAAGCACGTGGTGCTGGGGTTCACACTTGCTGGGCTGCTGACCACTCAGGGACAGAGGCAGTGGAAGTGGCCAGACCGCCCCATCCCAGCCACGTCTGATGCGGCAGAGCACAGACGGAGGGTGTTTTCTGTTGTTTCTCAAGGGTCTCCGGGGTTTCTGTGGGTTTCTCCCACAGGTAGCCTGGGCACCGAGGCAAGGTAAGCCCCCAGCTGTCACATGGCAGACGCTGCTTTTGGAAGGCATCTCTGCGTGGCCGGCTGCTGGACCGCAGGACGGAGGCCCCGTGGGTCCCCAGCAGCCCGCGTTGGCTGCAGGCTCCCAAGGGTTGGGGAGATGCCACCCCGGAGTTGCCAAGGGGCCGAGGGGAAATGGTGCTCCTCCTGCCTTTCTCCAGGTGTCCTCAGGTGTTACCTGTGCCTGGGGAGTGGAAGGGCAGGTATCTGGCAAGTGGAGTTCAGAGAGGTTCAGTTACTTGCCTGAGGCCACAAGGGTGTCTGACGGCAGAGCTGGGAGAAAGAGCCAAAGTCCATGTCATTTTATGTCCCTTTATCTTCTCACCGCACTGTCCTACTTTCCAAAGAGGAATTAAGTTGAAATCCTGTCCCTCAAGTTCATGGACACCTCTGCCATACACCAGCTTTTAGAAAAACGACTTCTTAGAGACCCGCAATGTGTTTCTTTTAACACAATGAAGCAGGCTTATGAGGCTTTCCTTTCACAGAATCTGCGAGGCTGTTGGGTAATAATGAGACTTCTCGGTAGGATTTAGACAACGTCCCTCAACATGACTGGGTGATTGGCTCTGTTCCTACAGTCAGGATGTGGCACAGTCATGACTGGGTTTAACATTCCACGTGAACTGGACCAGAGCGAATGTTGGAAGAGATGGGTTTACTTGTAACTTGCAAAGGTGCCAGACTTCAGGGCCCATGAATGACGGCCAGGTATGTAAAGAACAGTTCAATCCAAGCCTAAGGTCAACACACCCAGAGTGGGAATCCTGTAAAAACAAATACACTTCTGTCTCATTCAGGGACGGAGGTAAAGCCAGCATAGGTGAAGGTGCTCCATTCATCACACAAACTCCCTCCAGGTACAATGCAGATCGCATGCACACGTGCGCGTGCACACACACAAATGCACACCCCCACACACACACCATGACCCTGGTAATCTACAGGGCTGGAAGGCAAAGTTTTAATGGGTGGGGACAGTGGGAAACTTGGGGGAAGGGCACTTCCTTGAGTAGACACTGGGGCTGGCTTCTTAGCAAACACTTGTTCACACCCACTGTCTACATGAACACCTTGTCCCTTTTGTCCCCGGATTTACCTTCTAAAGCTGTAACTCACATTTGCATTTCTTTAATCATTAATTATTTGGCACCATATGTTCAGTCAATCAGAGCAATCACTTTGCTCTAACATACACTGTCCTGGGCAAATATTAGTGTTTATTCTGATTTTCTCAATGTAATAACCCCCGGGGGTGGATGTTTACCCAAACCTGCCCCCCTCTCTCTCTCATGCCTAGAAAGGTCCATGCACTGTTGACTCTAGGCTGTACTATTCAGACATATTCCTTGTACTCGAGTTCAAATGTTGTCTCATCCTGAAATCTCTCCCTGATTCCCCCAGTGTGAGATCCCCCATTGAGCCCTGAGCCCCTGCTTTCCTCCCCAGCACAGCCTTTACTCTGTGAGTTGCGGGGATCTTGTCAGCCCACTGCCTGGGTGACAGCAAGGAGACACGAGGTGCCACTCTCCTGCTGCCTCTCCAGCATGATGTTCCCCCCCCCCCGCGGAAGTTCAGTCGACTTTCTGAAAGAGGCTTTCCTTCTAATACTCTAGCTTATTTTTCCAGGACATACCATCCTTGTTTATAATGAACAATTTTGTGTTCTAATGTTTTTTCTGTCATGAAAATTATCACAATGAATTAATATAACATTCTCATTTTTTGATGGGAAGCAGTAACAGGAAATGAAATCCTTATTACACAGCACGAGGATGTTTGAACTTGAACGAAAGCCAGGCGATTCATAAAGTAGGACTTTACATCACCTGCTCAGTTATCAGCTGCACCCCAAACTTACCATTCTTTTAGGCCTCATTCTACAGATCGACAGAGAGGTGGAAATTGGTTGTGAAAACGATTTGCATAGGCTGCCAAGTCCTTTGGAAGAATCATCCACTCTCCTGAGAACTGAATTAATCAAATGTCCAGGCAGCAAACACACTTGGCTTTGCTGCCTCATGGAGGAAATGATTTCATTGTGTGTCACTGGCCCTAAACCTTCTGTTTCTCTGAACACCCACACACGTTCATTCAGCAGAAAGCAGCCATGGGGGGAAGGGGTCTGACAGGGAGGGCTGCAGCTTTGCTGTTCCGCTGAGCTGTCCACCCGACCCCACAGCTGGGGGGAACTGACTGACACTCTCGGGGGCCCTGAGCATGGTGACCACTTGTGATCACTAACTAACGGAAGCCCTATTCCCAGCACAGCAGCTGACGAAGTGTGGGCACTTGGTATGCATGGCCAACACGACTGGGATGAGGGCCTTAAATTCTCTGCGTGAGTTTTTTCATGTGCAGAATAGCAGCAGTGACACTGCAGTCCGTGGCTCTAAAGACACTGGATGTGCGCAGTGACCGACATGTGTCAGGACCCTTTCCCTCCTGAGAAAGCCCATGACTCCTGGAACCAAAGGAACACCCTGTGCAGAGCTGAGGGCCCACCCACCTGGGGGCTCCTGTCCGCCTTCCTGAGTCCAACAGCTGCAACTTCCCCCATGGCCAGGTGTCACCTAGCCCCCTGCCCCACCCCCACCACGGCCACGCTCCTGACAAGTCCACAGGCCTGGAACCGCGTTGTTCAGGGCTCCGGATGTGGAGGAAGTGACGTGGGGGGTTGGATGGTTCAGGAGTGCACCAGGTTGTTAAACCTTTATACACCTAAAGAAGTGGTCACCATGACAAGTCCAGCAACCATCTGACACCATCCCAGGCTGTCACAATATTACTGACTATATTCCCTGTGCTGTACATCACATCCCCATGACTTGTTTGTTTTATACCTGGAGATTTGGACCTCTTATTCGCCTTCACATTCCCCCCCTTTTTAATTTTTCAATTACAGTTGACATTCAATATTATATTAATTTCAGTAGTTCGGAACAGTGCTTAGGCATTTATATAACTTATGAAGTGATCCCCTGACTAGTCTAGCACCCACCTGGCACTATGCACAGTTGTTACCACATTACTGACTCTACTCCCTATGCTGTACTTTACATCCCTGTGACCACTTTGTAACTACCAATTTGTACTTCTTAATCCCTTCACCTTTCTCACCCTGCCCCCAACTCCCTCCCATTTATCTCTCCAATAGATCTAGTACCCATCTGACACCATACACAGTTATTACAATATTATTGACTATATTCTTATGCTGTACCCTCCATCCCCATAACTGCTTTGCAACAACCAATTTTTATTTCTTAATCCATTTGCCTTTTCACCTATTCCCAAGCCCCCTCCCATCTGGTAACCATCAAAATGTCCTCTGTATCTATGAGTTTCTGTTTTGTTTGTTTATTTTGTTCTTTAGATTCCACATATAAGTGAAATCACTTGTATCTGTCTTTCTCTATCTGACATATTCCACTCAGCTCAATACCCTCCCGGTCCATCCATGCTGCTGCAGATGACAAGAACCCATTCCCTTCCCTGGCCGACCAATATTCCATTGTATATATGTATCACCTCCTCTTTATCCATCTTCCATCGATGGACACCCAGGCTGCCTCCACATCTTGGCCACTGTAAACAATGCTGCAATGAACATGTGGATGCACAGGTCCCCTCAAAGTAGTGTGTTGGGTTTCTTCAGATAAATACCCAGAAGTCAGATTACTGGGTCCTCCTTTGTCTCTTGCTGTAGCCTTTGTTTTAAAGTCTATTTTGTCTGGTATAAGTATTGCTACCCCAGATTTTTTTTTTCGCTTTTTGTTTTCATTTCTATGAAATAACTTTTTCTATCCCTTTACTTTTCATCTGTGTGTGTCTTTCAATCTGAAGTGAGACTCCCATAGGCAGCATATGTAAAGGTCTTGTTTTCTTATTTATTCATCCCTCTTATGTCTTGATTGGAGCATTTAATCCATTTACATTGAAAATAATTGTTGATAGATGTGAGGTGTGATCAACAAATACAGTGACTGCTGCTGCCGAGTGCCATCCAGCAGAAAGGTAGGAATCTTCAATATGGGAAGTGGCGCGTGGAAACTTAGTCACTGTGTGACAAGTTTCAACTTGTTCAGTGCAGTCAGTCAGGTGTGAGCTACAGTTGAGAGAAGGTGTGTTTTACAGTGTGCCGTAAATCATCCTCCATCATGATAACACTCCGTGTCACACATCACTTCTGGTATGCGGCAATTTCTGTCAAATAAAAATATTATGGTGTGTCCTCATCCACCTTATTCACCGGACCTGGCACCATGTGACTTCTGGCCCTTCCCCAAAGTCAAAATGATTCAGGACATTGAGGCAGCTATGACAGCGCAACTAAAGACACCCATGAAACAGGACTTCCAGAACTGCTTCAGAAAGTGGCAAGCACAATGGGATAAGTGTGTTTGAAGCAAAGTGGGGTTATTGTGAGGGGTGATTAATGGCAGCGTGTCTTTTACTGTAATAATTTTTTTTAATTTAAACATTCACCATATGTATATCACATTTGATCACAACTTGTATATAACTATTGCCATTTTATTATTCATAATTTTGATCTTTTATTTTTTTCCATCTTAAAGAAGTCCCTCTAAGATTCCTTGTAATACTGGTTTGGTGGTGATGAACTAACTCCTTTAGCTTTTTCTTATTTGGGAAGCTCCTTATCTGTCCTTCAATTTTAAATGATAGCCTTGCTGGGTATCATTTGATTGTAGGTACTTGCTTTTCATCACGTTGACTATTTTGAGCCAATCCCTTCTGGCCTGCAAAGTTTCTGTTGAGAAATCAGCTGACAATCTAATAGGAGCTCCCTTATAAGTTACTAGTTGTGTTTCTCTTGCTGCTTAAAAGCAAGAGATTCTCTCTGTCTTTAAACTTTGGCATTTTAATTATGATGTGTCTTGGTGTGGGCCTCATGGGTTCATCTTGTTTGGGACTCTCTGTGCTTCCTGGACTTGTATGTCTATTTCCTTCACCAGGTCAGGGAAGTTTTCCATCATTATTTCTTCAACTACATTCTCAATCCCTTGCCTTTTCTCCTCCTGTGGTATGAATGTTGTTATGCTTGATGTTGTCCCAGACGTCCCTTAAACTATCCTCATTTTTTTAATTTTTTTTTTTTTTTTTTTTTTTTTTTTTTTTGCTATTCCAATTGGGTGTTTTCTGCTACTTTGTCTTCCAAATTGCTAATTCGATCCTCTGCTTCATCTAGTCTGCTGGTGATTCCTCCTAGTGCATTCTTCATTTCAGTTATTGTATTCTTCACTTCTGACTTGTTCTATGGTTTCTATGTCCTTTTTAATGCTTACTATCTCTCTGTTGAAGTTCTCACTAAGTTCCTTGAACATCCTTATAACCAGAGTTTTGAACTCTGTCTCTGGTAGGTTGCTTGCCTCCATGTTGTTTAGTTCTTTTTCTGGAGTTTCCACCTGTTATTTTATTTGGGGCATATTTCTTTGTTTCCTCATTTTGGCTGCCTCTCTGTTTGTTTCTATATATTAGTGCTGCTACATCTCCCAGTCTTGGCCAGGTGGCCTTATGTAGTAGGTGCCCTGTGCAGCCTAGTGGCACAGTCACCCTGGTCACCTGTGCTGGGTGTTCCAGGTGTGTTCCTTGTGTGGGTTGTGTGTGCTCACTGTTATAGTCGAGCCTTGACTGCTGTTGGCATGTCAGTGGTTGTGATTGACCCTCAGGACGACTGGCTATGGAGTTTGGCCACATCAACAGCTTACCCAACTGAGTGGGATTCTCCCCACTGGGTTCTGGTGGTTGTTGAGACCACCCTTTGTGTGTGCCACTTGTGGGGCTAATTGGGTGGTGCCCTGCTGTGGCTGAACCTCTAGGGCCTCTTGGGAGGGGCTCGGTGCAAGCCCAGGTCACCCACTACCTGTGACTGGCTGGGGACTACCTGATAGGAGCTACAAAGTGATCTGCAATTGTTCGCTGCCTGTGCTAAACCTGTAGGCATGTGGGAGAAGCCATGCTGTGAATTGAGGATATCTACCACCAGTACCAGACGTAGGTAGTTCTGCAAAAAGCCAGGACACCCTGATGCTTGCTGTTATCTGCTGGCATCCTTAAGGTTTAGCCACTGATAAAGCCTCATGCATTACACAAGTAGGTGAGGCAAGGTCTCAGGGAGTCACTAGAGTGGGAAGAGTTTTGGTCACCAGGTTAATGTGGATTCTGTTTTAGTGTCTGTGCTGAGCCTGGAGTGACTCAGCAAACGTCAGAGCACACCAAGGCCACCCGCCTGGGCTCAGTTGGACTCTGATAGTTTTCTAAGAAAGAGTGCAATGTGGGCCGGGCTGGCTGCTCATGGAGAAAGTATCTCCGCCACTGTGGGAGTTGTGTGGGGGCAGGGTCTCAGTGAGTCAGCAGGGCAGTTCACCAGACCAATCAAATTCAGATTTGGCTGGAGGGGACAGGCTCAACACAGGAAAGATGGAGCCCACCTGATAGCTGCATGGGAGAGGACCCCACACAGAGAATATGCTGACTGTCCTCCAGCCCTTGCTCCCTAGCCACACTCCTCAATCTGTCCCCCATATGCATGTGACACCCCCTGAGTCACTGTCCCTCCACTGGAGCCCAAGGTGAGTGCCTGCGATCAAGTGAGTCTGTGCACAGTCCCTTTAAGAGGACCCTGGGTTTCCTGCAGCCTCCACCTCACCTGGATGATCAGAATCCCCAGTTTTTCACAGTCAGGTGTTGTGGAGGCTCCTCTTCCCGGCACCAGTACTCGGGGCTGGGGAGGCCGGCCTGGGGCTGGGGGACCCTCCAATGCTCTTCCAGGGGGAACTGCTGCAACTGAGATATCCCTCCTGATTCTCATTCATCATACGCTGAAGGTGTCGGGCCATTCAGCGTCTCTGCCCTCCTACCTGCTGCGACCTGGCTTCTTTATATCCTTAGTTATAAAACTTCTGTTCGGCCAGACTTCACGTGGTTCTCCAGACTGATTGTTTTTATAATTTAGTTGTAATTTTAATGTGCTCATGGAAGGGAGCAGGCACAGTGCTGATCTACTCTGCCATCTTGGGTCTCTCTCCTAAACATGCCTTCCAGCACAATTTTTAAATAAAGCAGTTTTTCAAAGAGTTACATAGTTTATGCCTTTAAAATTATTTTTAAATATTTAAAACTGTGAATCACAGTGTCAGGAAGGATTTTTAAAACTTAAGAAATCTCTGCTGAACAGGTGCCACCGCAAGCCAATTATTTAAATGCCTGTCCATCCGAGTTTTGTCTCCTCTTGCTTTGTTGCTGTCATGCCCCCCAGCCTGCAATACAAACAGGAGTACCTGTCATTGGGGCTGAGGTGGCCCGTCTGGGAGCTGTATTTTTTTGGAAGTGATTGTCCAGAAGGCTCCCCAGTAGGGAGCTGCCGGCAGCAACTGCACAGCCCTGGTCCCGTGGGCGGGAGGGAAGCAGTTGCGCCTGCGCACAGCCCGCTGCACTGCGCCTTTAATGGTAAGTGCGTGTGCTCGCAGAGTGCGTGAGACACTCAGGGGGTGGTTGTGGTTGGGATTAAGGCCTAGGAGGTTGCTCCCAATGTCAGCGCGTCTCAGACTGAGTGATGCTCAGTCCGGAGCATCACAGCGCTGAGCAGGGAACAGTGACCTGGCTGCACGTGCGTGTCCTGCACGGCCACCTGTGGGGCACCTGCCGCCAGACTCCTCCCTGACTCCTGGGCGCCTCTGTAGCCCCTGACCCATCCCACCCGCTCAGTCAGGCTGTTCGCCCTGTTCCATGCTCCACATGGTGGGGCCCAGGCTACTCCACCTCCAGCGCCGGGTGGCCCTTTCACCGCTGTAATGCCAACCTGTCCGCGGAGTGCACTTTTCTAGGCTGTGCCCTGGGAGGCAAGAGACAGCACGTCCCCTGGCAGCAGCTGAGAGACCCCTCAAGCTCTGTCTCTGATTCCAGATTCTTCCTGCTTCCTGAAGCCCAGGGCAGGTGGGAGGGCAGTGGGCACGCCAGTGAATGTGTAGGTTAGATGAATGGGTGAATGCAGCAATGGGAGAGAGCGAGGGGAGGAGAAGAGGGGCAGAGAGAGAGGGAAGCAGAGGGAGGAGGGAGAACGGGCGATGAAGGGAGGGAGGGGAGAAGGAGGCAGGGAGACAGAGGGAGCGGGCTGGGGGGAGAACGAGAGAGGGAGAGGAGAAACACAAAGGGTAGCGTCTGCCGTCTCCTTTCTGGGGCTGCACAGCACAAGGCTGGTGGGAGAGCGCAGGCCAGAGGGTGCAGTGAGCCCTGACCTCCCCAGGAGTCCAGCTTGACCCCTCAGTGCCTGAGGGCCACGGGGCGGACCAGCTGCTCCCTGGGGTGGGCGGGCTACAGGACTTGGTGGCGGAGGCACCCAAGGTCCGGTGGGACATGTTGACTGACGTGGGAGCCGGGTATACACATGTGGAGCTCTGGAACAAAGGCGTCCGTTTGGGGTCACTAGTACAATTTTAGTCAACTAGCAAGAGCGCCCTCAGGACTCCCGAGGGGTCCCCAGGGGAGGAGGGACCAGCCGCCAAGGAGGCAGGGCGAGTGGAGGGGTGCTTCCGCCACGCATGCCCACCTCCCACGCTCACGCATCCCAGCAGGTGCCCTGGGTACAAGACTTGGTTCCCTGAGTCCTGGGTGACAACTCCTGCGTTCCTGTGACATGACCTTGTCCCTTTTCACCTGACCTCGTTTCTTCCCTCAGCCTTCCCCAGCTGCCTGCGCTTCTCGTGGGAGAGGCCGCGAGGGTTTCCTTCCTGGGCCTGGCATGTGGCCCCTGCTCCGAGCACATTCATGTGAATGGATCACTCACGTCGTGAATCCTGTCACCACCCGGATATGTTGACGCCAGCTGTCCCCTTTCTCCTGCCATGTCCCTTACTGGCCTCCAAGTTCATCTCTTCACTGCCCCAGGTTTTCAGGGTCCTCTGCCACCGGCCTTTATTTCCGGAGTCAAACACCAGCAAAAAAACGCTAACTTGTATGGATGTGTTCAGAGAACAAGGCTAAAGAGTCGCTGAGTTCTCCTCACAAGAAAAAACACTGTTTCCCTTTTTTTTTTTTTTTTTGCTTTGTCTTTTTATTGGATCCCTACGACATGAGGGGTGTTCACTGAAATTACTAGGGGTCATTTCACAATATCTGTCAGTCCAAGCCTCGGGCCGGTCACCTCAAATTCACCCAGTGCTGTGTGTCTGTCCGTTATGTCTCAATAAAACAGGAAAAGAGAAGACGGCTCGTCATCCCTGGAACAGGCCCTTCTGCCTGGAGGAGTGAGCCTCTTCCCTGCTCACCACGCGAGTCTGCACTGTGGGGAGACAGACGCCCGTGAGCAGGGCAGGGGCTAGGGGCGAGCTGCTGGGGTGGGGGTGACGCCGGGGAGTTCCAGGCAGCGGAACATCCAGTCATGTTTCGTCTCACACCATTTAATCCAACACTGACACTCATTATGCACTGGGTCAACTCTTCCTGGAAGCTTCTACATGGCTAGAAAGGCTCTAGAGAATAAGAGAGGGAAAATGCTCTATGCTGGGAAGATGTCCAAAAAAGCATTTTCTGGAAACTAACTCCCGCCTTGTTCCTATTTTTAAAAGCAGAAATGGCTCTTTGGAGAGAGAACGCAAAGGGTGTGATGAGTCTGCCCTCTGACCACCCCTGGAGGTGGGTGGAGGGGAGCGGAGGGTGGGCTGCTCTGGGCCTGAGCGGGGCTCAGAGCGTGGGAACTCCGGCTCTGACACACCCGCCACACACCCACCGGGACCCGTCACCTCCTTCTGTGAGGAAGACACAAGAAACAAAAGGAAGGGAGCAGTAAGGAGAGTATCCTGCCACACATCAGGGCCGGAATGTAAGTTCTAGCTTAATATCTGTTTCCTTCTGAATAATTGAAGCTTGTTTTCATATCCAATCTTTGGTTCAACTCAAAGAACATATCACAGTAATATTATGGTGAAATTCTAGAGCCTCATAAGTAATGTAAATTAAAATTCTACATCATGTGGTCTCTGAAATGGGTCTTGTGTGAACAGTGCTAATTTCATTGTCTTTGATTATATGTGAGTATTTTGAGACATGCTTGAAGAGATGCCAGAATCAATTCTCATCTGATTTTAGTTCCATTATAAACCCAGTGCTCTTCCAATAGCTTGTTCCAGAAAACTATTGTCATATTAAGGGGAAAAGAAAGTATTTTTAATATAAAAATTCATTAATTGCATCACACCTATTTCCAAAAACATATTGGTAGTGGTTTACATTTAAAATATATATAATATGAATGTGTGTGTGTGTGTGTGTGTGTGTGTGTGTGTACCGAGGGTGCCAAAAAAAATGTACACAAGTGGACACTTTGGTCAGCATTGTCCAAGCAGTAGTTTTCCATAATCAGAAGTGTCTGGACGCTGATGGGAACCACTTTGAGCACCTCTTGTAATTGCAGAAATCAAACGTGACTTGTATTCATCTTTTGTTATCGGTATATATTGAGTATTACAATTTTAATACAGTTTTCCTTTCTTAAAATGTATATACATTTTTAAACGTCCTCTGTATAAACAGTTAAAATAAGAGAGAAAAGTTAAAGGAAATGTGAAGATGGCAAAAGATGTTACTCAGAAGGCAGGAATGGTATAGTCGGTGTGAAGGAAAAGTAAATGTCCTTAAGATTTTGTATTTGGGGCCTTTATTTTCCTTTGTCTGGATCATTCTAATACCCAGCTAAACAGTCTTCTGCCCCCAGTTTTCCTCCTTTGTATTTGACGCCATAGCTGTCATTCTACACGCTATTCAATCAGATCCTTCTCCCTGTGAGTCCGTGCAGTAACACCTCATTCACTTTAGGACAGTTCTGACTTCTGAGCATGTCCACAGCATCTTCCAGGGTCACAGACTCATGCTGTAGCCCCACGACTGGACGTCCCCTGTAACTGCTGTGCTCGCTGTCCTTCTGCTCCATCTGGCCAAATCACTCAGGTTTTCTTATATCTTCTGATTTAAAAATATTTTTCTTCACCTAGAGTCACAGAGTCAGTGAAGGACTCAAAGCATTGCAGTTTTCTGACACTTCCTCTCCCCCTGGGCAATGAGCTCCTGGGAGGCATGGGGCATCTCCCACTCCACAGCCCTCCGTCCTTGGGGAGCCCCTGATCCTGTGTAATGGGCACTCCAATGAATATGTAGGTTAGATGAATGGGTGAATGCAGGAATGAGAGAGAGGGGGAAGGAGAGGGAGAAAGAGAGAAGGGAAAGGGAGGGGGGGAGAGGGAGAGAGGAGAACCAGCAATTTGAGGAAGCACGATCATTTTTAAAAGGGTGAAACTCCTTGCTGGGCCTGAATTCTAGGGTGCCCAGTGTGGAGGGACACAGAAGAGGCTTCTTTGACAGTTGCTCAGCAGATGTACAAATGCCCTTTTGAGAGCCATTTCTTATTATGACCCTCAAATCTAAAAGCACATGTTGAATTGCAATTTGGTGACAACATTTCTGCAGGAAGCCAAATTAATGCCATCAAAGTAAGTTTCTTTCTGATGATTTAAGTTGATATCAGATTGAACCCAAAGAACCTAGAGAAATGAATGGTTAGCCCTTCCTGAAGGTCCCAGCTAAAATACTCCTGTCTCAGCTGCTCTTCTGACAAGAGATAAATAGTACTACTGCAAGGCACACAGGCCTCAGAAAGCGTGTGTCCCTCGTTGTTGGCTAAAAAAGAGATGCCACATGCTTTAGCTATCAGGGACTCAGTCTGACAACAGAAGAGCTTTTCAGGAGGTGGGGGTAGGAGCTGGCTACCTGTCAAGTGTAAATCATGGCCTTACTTATATATTTATGTTCTTAGATGGAACAATGATTTCAAATTTCCTTTTCACATTTTGAATATTTCTTGTTTCAGTAACAAGTCAAAGAGGACGACCAAGTTGTTTTCATCTTGCTACTTAAGGCCAGCACGTGTGTTTTGCTGTGTGGTGTCCCCTCTGGCACCTGGGTGTCACATGGCCAAGCAAGTCCGTTTATCTGTGTGGGTGGTGCTAGCAGATAGGCACTGTTTTCCTGGTTTATTTATTAATTCTACTTCTTCCAAAATGTTCCAAAAATGACCAAAGAATAGAACAGATTAAGTAAAATGCTCATTGCTAGACCTTACACAACTTCAAGACATTTCACTCAAACTAAGTGGTTTTTTGAGAAATAATTAACACTAAATATTTTGTTGTGGAGACTCATGGAGTTCTGTGGCTTGTTATGTGATTGCTTCTTCTGACAGTCCTCAGCCTTACACAGCCAAGCTCGACCTTGGGAAGCGCAGGTGATGGACGGAGGAAGGGGGCTCACGAGATGGCTGGCGGGCACCCGTGGCCCGTTGGCATCACTGACGGCGGCCGGCCAGCTGTGTGAGTGTCTGTGGCCTCTGCTTGGCAGCAGCACTCCGCCCCACAGGGGTTTGCAGGGCCCTGGACATGCCAGGTCTCTCTTTCTGACTGCTTCTCCCAAGCTCCTTCCCTCTAGCACACATGTATAGTCTGGTTTTAACAAAAGCCAGTACATGAAAAAAATGTAGGTTCTTGGAAAAGAAAACGTTGCACAATTCTTTTTGGAGTGGATTTTAAATGCACACACTTATCATATGTATTTAGTTCGTGTCATTGTGTACTGAGAAGCCTGACCACTAAGACAGAAGGTACAACACCCAGGAAACTATCCTATTGCATGAAAAGTACTTACTCACTGGTTCAGCTACTCTGGCTCTTTAAGCTCTGTCTTGTTCTCTGACTCTGCTTCTGAACAGTACTTTGGGCTCATGCTCTGAGCTCTGAACCGGAACACCTAGATAGAAGGTCAGCTGGGAGGAGGGCTGGTGCCACTGGGAAGTGCTGGGTTCTTTGCCTGGCTTTACTTCCTAGTAAACACTGGGAATTTTGTTTAAGAGCAGACTAGCCAAGTTACTGGACTTGCACTGTTATCTGTGTAAACAGAACAGGCCCCAGCCTGAGAAAGGAGTGATTGCTAAGAGTTAATATCGTCCGTCCACAGCCACTGCACCACCTTCATACTCACCACTTCTGGGAGCACGTGTTCTCTTTCTGAAGAATTTGAAAATGTGGAATTAACAAATCACATACATATTTAATTTACATTAAACCATACAAAGTTATTGACTTTAAGAAACTGGACTGTATTTAAATTATCTATATACATAGTATGTCTGTCATGTGTGGCACTTTTCCGGGCTTACATAAAGCAGGATAAAACTCTGGTAAAATTCTAAACATCCCATTTATAAATTCCGTTTCTATTTAACTTCACACAAAAGAAGCATTATTTTGAAATTTTCTGAGATGTCAAGGAAACCTTTTAGTTGACTTAGATCTCATTCCACACCACACAGATCCTCAGAGACAATGGTCACAGGGAATGCGACCTCTTCAGAACTTGCATGCTCGTCTCCTTCCTCCCGAACTGTCAACTGCTCGGGTCGCTACGTATTCAGCATATTTAAAGAGAATGAATTATTTATGCAGGTGGATGCTGAAAATGAAACACCCTTTAGGCTGAAACTGAAAACTGTAAATCTGAAGAGCATGAGGGGTGTCTCTACCCAAATATCACAGGGTCATCCTCTTTCTCTAGATCATGGCTTTTAACATTGTCAATCTTGTTATACTGTAGAAGCAGGCTTTCTGGGATGCCTCTGCAGAGTCAGCATCCGCAGAAATTTTATAAACTAACCAGTGCAGAAAAAACTATCATTTGGAATAAAAAGGCACAGCACGTAGAATTACAGTCTCATTGTAACTTGAAAAGATTTCCCCACATTAATTTTATTGTATGGATTGCTTTTTAGAAAATAAATTCTTAAACTAAAATAGGAAAATCAATTTATCTGCCAAGTTATATTTTTGGCAGGGAGGGTAATAATTTTTCCTTTTTTTTTTTTGACTGAAGTAATACTGGTTAATAACATAATATAAGTTTCAGATGTACAAATTATAATTTGATATATCTATATGCTATTGTCTGCTCACCACCCAAAGTCTAGTTTCCATCCATAACCATATATTTATTTAAGCCCCTTTACCCATTTTGTCTTCCCTTCACTCTGGTAACCACTATTTTGTTATCTGTGTCTATGAGTTTGTTTTTATTTTATTTGTTCACGTCTTTCTTTTTTTAGTTTTATAGTGTACATATGAGCAAAATCATATGGTTTTTATCCTTTTCAGTCTTATTTCACTTAGTATAATACCCTCAAGGTCCAGCCATCTTGTCACCAATGGCAATATTTCCTCTTTTTGTGGGCTACTTATGAGGCAGCAGTTTAGAAGCTGAGGAAAATATGAATTATAAAAAGTGTTTAATCTGCATTTTAAATTGATAGTTTCTAAAATTCTTTTTCCATGAGGGGTTTTTTAAATAAGCAATTCATAATTCAAACATAGTTTTCAGGAGCCTTAGTTAAAATCAGTGGAGGTGACCTCCTGGCAGTCACCTCTTTGGGGATTTGGTTGTGCAAAGGGGCTGGCGTAATGAAGACATCTTAATGAGTCAAAACGCAGGCAGTTCCCTCAGAGACGCACAGAACAGTCAGTCGATAGGGAAACAATGAGACAGGAAATTGACAGAGAGAAAAATAGCAGTGTTACTTTGGAGATTTGAAGGCAGGGAAATGGGCAAAGAATATATTTAGAAATTAGAATTTAAAATCAGTGGAGAATTAAATGGAATAATCTATTATGTTCACATGTTTAGATTTTAATGTATTGATTAATATTCATTCATCACTAATATCTAACAAAATAGAATATTTTCATACTGTCTGTTTCCACCACTGAGCTTGTAAAACTGTCACGTTTTCTTTATCCATTAATTTGTTGCAGGACACTTGGGTTGTTTCCATATCTTGGCTATTGTGAATAATGTTGCAATGAACATAGGGGTGCATATGTCTTTTCAAATTAGTGTTTTTGCTTTCTTAGTATAAATACCCAGAAGTGAGATTGCTGGGTCGTATGATAATTCGAGTTTTAATTTTCTGAGTACCCTCCGTCCTGTTTTCCATAGTGGTTGCACCATTTCACAATCCCACCAACAGTGCACAAGGGTTCCTTTTTCACCACATCCTCACCAATAAGTATCTTTTGTCTTTTTGATGATGGCCATTCTGACAGGTGTGAGGTGGTATCTCATTGTGGTTCTGATTTGCATTTCCCTGATGAGTAGTGACCTTGAGCCTCTTTTAATGTACCTGTTGGCGACTCTATGTCTTCTTTGGAACAATGTCTACTCAGATCCTCTGCCCATTTTTAAAATTATTTATTAGTTTTTTGTTTGTTTGTTTGTTTTTTGTTTTTGCTATTGAGTTGTAAGAGTTTCTTCTATATTTTGGATGTTAACACCTTATAAGTTATATGGTTTGCAAGTATCTTTTCTCATTTAATAGGTTGCTTTTCATTGTGTTGATACGTTTCCTTTGCTGTGCAGAAGCCTTTCAGTTTGATGTGGTCCCACTTGTTTATTTTTGCTTTTGTTGCCTGTGCTTTGGGTGCCATATCCAAAAATTATTTCCAAGACCAAGGTCAAAGGGCTTTTCCATTATGTTGTCTTCTAGGAGTTTCAGGTTTGAAGTCTTTAGTACACTTTGAGTTGATTTTGTGTGTGATGCAAGATGCAATCTTATTATTTTGCACGTGAACATCCAGTTTTCCCAACACCACTTATTGAAGAAACTGTCCTTTCCCCTTTGCATATTCTTGGTGGTCAATCTTTCTTGAAGTACATCCTTTTATAGTTCTTTGAGAGGTCATTATGGAGTGCCAAATTAACTGTCTACAAATGTGTTCATATTACAATCACTTTTTTTAAACATTATTGATTTTTTTATTATTAGTTTCAAGTGTACAAAACAACATAATGACTAGACATTTACACCCCGCACAAAGTGATAACCCCAACAAGTCTACCACCCATCTGACACCATGCATAGCTATCACAACACCATTGATTGTATTCCCTATGCGGTACTTTACATTACATATACAGATTAATGTTCAATATAATAATAATATAATATTGATTACATATGTTATAGTTGACATGCAATATTATTTTATATTAGTTTCAGGTACACAGCACAATGGTTAGGCATTTATATAATTTATTGGAAGTAATCCCCCCATAAATCTAGTTCCCATATGACACTCTACATAGTCTTTACAACATTACTGATTGTATTTCTCCTACTGTATTTCACATCCTCGCCATTACTTTGTGACGACCAATTTGTCCTTCCTATTCCCTTCACCTTCTCACCCATCCCCCAAAACCCCTCCCATCTGGCAACCATCAGTTTGTTCTCTGCATCTATGGGTCTGTTTCTGTTTTATTTGTTTATTCTGTTCTTTAGATTCCACATGTAAATGAGATCATATGATATTTGTCTTTCTTTGTCTGACTTTTACAATCACTCTTGAATGATAACTTAGTTGGCATAGAGTAGTGGGGTGACGTTTTCTTTCTTTCATGACTTACAAGGTATTATTACATTGCCTTCTGGTCTCTGCTACTGTTAATAAGAATTCTACTGTCAGCCTATCATTTCTTCATAAATAATCTGTCTTTATTCTCTGGTTCCATTTACAATTTTCACTTGGATATTCTGAAATGTTCTATTCTTAGGTATAGATTTGTTTTTCTATAATGCTACTCAGGACTTTGCATCATCCTTTAACATGTATTTCTCATTCTGAAAAATCTGCACTCATTACCTCCCATTCACTATTCTCTTCCTAAATTCCTATTTCATGATACAGAGCTTATTATTGTATACTCAATATCTCTTAACTTGTCTTTCATATTCCTGTCCTCTGTCTCTCTGTTTTATGTTCTGAAAAATCTCCTCATAGCTTCCTTCCAAATTATTTAATTTTCTTTTTTGGTGATGTCTAGAATAAAGTTTATATTTTCCTTTCAATTTTTATAGAAATGAGTATATATTTTTTCTAAAATATCTTTCTTGTTATGATCACTTATTTATGCTATGGAAATTCTATTCCTTTAAATCTCTTAGAATCCTTCTTATCCTTATGTTTAAGTTTCTTTCAGGTTGTTGTAGCATTTCTAGAATTAGGGGGAAAATTCACCTTATTATTTCATTGGATGTATCTCTTTCTTGGGGGTCATTTCCTTCTGATCTTTGTAGTTAATTTTTATTATGATAAATTCATTGTGAGTTTATCCTTGTTGAGTCCTAGGCTCTTGTGTTTATAAAAGTATGCCTACAGGTATTTTACATTTGAATTTGCTGGAATCCTATTGGTTGAACAAACTCTTTACTAGTTTGTATAATATATTTTGGCTTTTCATGTAAGATTCATATTGACAATGTGAACCTGGATTCTACTCTGACATGTGGTGCAGTTGTAGAATTCGAAAGACGTTCTTTGATCATATTTCCATCTAGAACCTGAAGCTTATGGCTGTAACACTCCCCCAGGATGATGGAGTTTCTCTAATGTCAATTTTATTGCTGTAGTAGTCCTCTCTGAATACAGCTCTGTGGTGGTTAACTCAATTTCAGGTCCGTGGGTGTGAAGCCTATATTCCCCTCTCTGGATTAGAATCCCAGTGTAGATTTGCTTCTGATAACCTCATAGTCAATTTTGGATTCAACTGCTGCTCAGCACTCTCACTTTGAGCTTCCTCATCCTTTCTGACGTCTCCAAATCTCTCTCTCTCTCTCTCTCTCTCATCTGAGACATAGTTATATAGTTTCTAGTATCTTGTATTATATGTCACTGAGAATGTTTAGAATTCAAACTGGGGAGAAATGGATTTTTCAATTACAGCTCAGTTGACATACTGACAGACTCATGATAGTACATAGTTACAAATATGTTTAACTATGAAATGGTTAAAAAATATACCTAACTGTGAAAACAGGATGAAATAGAATTACGGTGCAGTGTGATTCATTCTCTCATTATAATTTTAATTTGCATTTCCTCAGTGACCAAGGATGTTGTATAAATTTTCATGTATTTGCAGGTTATTTGTATCTCTTCTTTTGTAAAGTGTCTATCCAAGTACTTTATTGGGTTGTTTATTGATCTGTAAGAATTGTTTATACATTATGGATACGGGTACTGTGGCAGTTATATTTTTGTGAATATTCCTCCCAGATTATGGTTTGTGTTTCTCAATGATTCAGAATGTTAAGCATTTTTAATGTGGTGATTGGTCATTTGTATCTTCTTGTTTGAAGAGTTTGTTCAAATCTTTTGTCCTGTTTTAATTAACTTGTGTCTTTATTGTCAAGTTGTGACTCTTTATACAGTCTGAAGGAGTTTTTCTTAACAAATATATGTATAAGAATATTTTCACACTTTTTGTTTTCCCGATTGATTTTTTCAGTGTGTTTTGATTAACTCAAGCTCTTTAGAAAAACCTTATGGGATGAGAGAAGCTATAAATTTTATCTATGAATTGAATCACTTGACATTTATTGAGACTTGTTTAATAGCATGCTTATATAATGCACCTTAATGAGTGTTTCACACACAATTGAAAAATGTGTTTCTGAATTTTTTATTGTAATATTCTATAAATGTTAATTATGCCAAATTGGTTGAGTGTATTGTTCAAGTTTTTTGTATCCCTAGTGATTCTTTTATGTAATTGTTCTCTCAATTACTGAGCTATGAGTGACAGAATCTTTAATTCAAATAGTGAATTTGTGTATTTATCTTCTTAACTCAATCAAGTTCTACTTCTCACATTTTCTAGTTTTGTATAAGGTGCACACATGCTTATGATTATTATGTTTTCTTAACAAATTGACTCATTATTATGAAATGTCCTTTATACCAGTGGTAATATTTGTTTTTGTTGTAGTCTATCTTATATGCTTTTAATATACTCACTACAATGTCTTATTAATTAGCATTTGTAAAATATATATTTTTCCATCTTTTTCCTTTGACCCATTTGTGCCTTTATATTAAAAGTGTGTCTCTTTTTTTTTAAATGCAGGTGGGGTTTGTTTTTTTTATCGACTTTGACAGTCTGTGTTTTTTAATGATAGTACTTAGTTTATTTACATATAATTTAGTTACTGATATGGCTGAGTTTACATCCCATCTGGCTATTTGTCTTCTGTTTGTCTCATCTCTTTTCCTGTTCTGCCTTCCCTGCCTTCTTTTGGATTATTTCAGTGTTTTTGTGTTTTCCTGTGTTTATTTTGTCCCTTTTATTTCTTTTAACAATGCCTCTCTCTTTTATTTTTCTTTCAGGGAATCCTCTATCAATTGTTAACAGCACACTCCCAGATGAATGTCAAATCGCTGCCGCTCTCACCGACTTCTGGGTGGTCAGGGGTCTGACCCATGTACTCTGACCGTGTCCTGCAAGTTACGTGGGAAACCGGAACTGACGTCTTCCTGGGAGAGCGAGGCCAGGCTGGCGGGGAAGTGCACCTGCGCCAACCTGGGATCTGGATGCGCTCAGGCCTATCCCGCCCGAGGGGCCCCAGCAGCGGTGGGCGCCCCCATCAGGGACCTGCCGCTTGTCCTCACGTACGTATGTGGCACCGGCTCCGGGCTTTTCTCGCTGATAAAGTGCAGCTCATAGTAGGCCTACTAAATGGAGGCGATTCGGGCAATACCTTCGTGGGGGCGCGCAATGCTTAGTACAAGGTGGAGCGCGAGAGCCGTCACGTGCCCGCTGGCAGGAGCAACACGCAGGTGGCCGTGGTCAGGGGCCGCGCAGTGCAGGGCCTTAGTGCGGGCAGGAGCCGGGCCTCCCTCCGCAGGCAGCGGCGCGTGGGCGTGACATTGTCACCACGGGCACGCGTGTGTGGCCTGTGGTGAGACGGAGCTGCGGTCAGTGCGAGGACTGGGCGGGCCTGCCGGCCGCTGTCCGGAGGAGACCGGCCTCTGGCCGGGAGACGGCCGTGGGGCAAAGGCCAGGCCGAGGTCGGGCGACGGGCTTTGCCTTTGTGGCCTGAGGCAGGCTGCGGGCAGGCACTGGCAGGAGGCCCAGGAGGAGCTCGCTCCCCGCCCCACGCCCACCAGAGGCTCACAGAGCGCTGGGATCCGCGCTTCATCTGCGACCTCTGCCCAGGTGGCCGAGCTGCTTCTCAGCGGCTGGGCACAGCGACCTGTCCCACACCAGCCCAGCGGGGTCTGGAGGTGAGCTGAGGACATCACCTGGGCCACCAGCACTGCAGCTGCCCGTAGTGGACGCGAGTCTCAGAAGGCCGTGCACCTTCTCTAGGACACTGGGTTCCAAGATCGCGGTGTGTCTGCGGCTGAGTGCCTGGCCCAGTTCAGCAAACTATTTTTATTTTCCTTTTTACATATGCGCTTCAATCCCAACAACAAAAATAAGGCCACTTCCCGTGGCCGAAGGGGTTCCATCTCAAGTCAGGTGGTACTGGCTTCTGCTTCAGGAACCCTGCGGAGTCTTCTGCACCAGAGGTTTGCACCAGCAGCACCAGCAGGGTCTGTTTGCAGCAGCAGTCCTCAAACTTCCGAGCAGTGAAAGAAATACCTGCGACCACATGTTTACAACAGAGGGAAAGGGCGCTGCTGGCGGACCCTAACCCACTGGGTCCCCTCGGCTCTCCTGTCGCAGCAGCACATACAGGCTATGGAGCACATGGCAGAGCAATTCAGGGCTTGACCACTTTCTTCTCTCTTTCCCAGCTCTCATGTTCTCCCTGAAGATGAGGGTGTGAAATAGTGCAGGGGCTCCCAGGAAACTGCACACACGCTGGCTGATGGGTGATCTCCTGGTCCTCACTGGCTTTTCATTCTAGAACAATCTTGGAGGCCTCAGCTGAGGACACATGAGTGGCAAGGTTTAGTCCTGTCCCTCAGGGAGATTAAGATAGCATGTCACAAGATAAACAGCTTTTCCTTAAAGAGAACTTCTCAAAGGCACAATTAATAAACTGTAATTAGGAAAAGTAGAAAATGTAGGTAAATGAAAGATTTTAGAGATGATTTCTTGGTACCATATGTAGGAGAATATAAAAGGTGTAATGTCACAATAGAGCAGAGAGGTTTCAAAATGTAGGAAGGTGACGTGGAGGAACAGGACTACAGCTGAGCTCTTAATTCACAAAGGTGCTGGGGAGAATGAAAGCGAGGGCGGTCGGGGAGAAGAGGAGTTTGTGATGAAGGAGCAAACATTCACCAATTCAGACGCGCGCGCCCTTTCTGGAGCATTTTTCCTTCCCGTGGCGGGCCTGCCGGGACGCCTGATGGGAGGCAGCGAGTCCTCACTTAACACCCCCTTCCAGCCCTGCTCAGGTTTCACAGGCTGTTTGGAGACTGGCATTTCCAGAAGAAACCTGAAAGAGCCTGCCAGCTTGGGTGTGTTCACATCACTTCTTCCTATTGAGTGTCAGGACTTCACATGAGATCAGATCAGGGACTAATGACCTTGGCGTTGATCTTGCACACGGGTGACTTCTGAGAACTCCCTGGAGGAAGCAGGGTCACTGCCACCGGGCTTCAGTTCTCTCTGAGTGCGACGGAGAACTTGAGAGATACCATCTTCCCCGACCGGGAGAGTCACTTCACTGTGGAATCTGCAGTCCCTATGAGGGCAAGTGAATCACGGGGTGAGTGTGAGTACAGGGGACACGGAGAGCCTGGCGAGTAGCCAGCGAGCCGATCACGTCCGGGATGGTAGCGCGATGTTAGGACAGTTCGTCTGACCATGAGTCAGCCGCAGATACCTCCAATTTGATCTCAGAGCGCTGCAAGAAGGGCGGGTTATACCTCTGGCATTTTGCTAAATTGTGGGTAACATGTTATAAAAGTGTAAAACCGGAATATGTACTAAAAAACAAGTTTGATGAGTGTTCTCAGAATATTGTCCATAGAAGACTGTTGAAAGAACTGGATTATTTTTGCTTTGCAGTGAAACAAAACTTGAGGGACAAAATGGAGGTGCAGTGCCACGAAAGAGTTGTTCACAGGTGTATAAGGCCCCGAGGGTGACAGCAGAGGCCACGTGCCAGCTCAGAGCTGTTCAAGGACGGCGGGAGCCACCTCCAAGTGTATGGACACAGGAGGTCACTGGACAGTCACACACAGATTCGTCAAACTCTGTAACCCACAGATGTGTACATTCTGACCCTCTAAAAGTTCTCTATATAAGAAACGACTCCTTTAAAATGTGGAAGTAGGAAATGAATGCCAAATAGAAAATATGAAAGTTTCCCTGCAGATCTTGCTGCTAGGAATTGCCCATATACATTCACACTCTGCATAAGCGACCAGGGCACAGTGTGTGGAAATGCTTTCTAGAGAGATGCGTCCCTTAGAATCAGCGGCATGGGAGTTCAGGAATAAATACAGCCTTTGTTTGGGCTGCAAACAGTCCAGCGCAAATCTCCCTGTGCTCCCCACTCACTCTGCTTTGGGTTCTGTTGCAATTTTCATACCTGTTAACATAGGTCATTGCAGATGGAAACACCTATCTCAATGACCTCCCGAGAACCACATGGGCACTGTAAGTCCATGCTTTCTCACTTTGGATGCCCAAGGAGCAACCACAGCAGAGACCCATACCTCCCTTCAACCCACATTTGGGGTCAGATGCTATGGCTGCACCCTTTCCTGGAGCCCCTGCCTGGATGTGCAGAGAACCCCTTGTTCTGAGGGTCTCAGATTTGCCATATGCTGACAATTACATGATTCACAGACTTGTTACATCTGGGCGACCTGCATAAGTGGAGGCCAAATATATTTTCATTCCTTTAGAAATGGAAAACGGGCCGGCTCAAGGTTTGTTCTTTGAGGCTGAAGGCAACTGGGTCGTTTTCATACTTGGAATAATTCTACGGACAGAGTCAGCATAATTGAAAGCAGATCCAATTGAGTACCATGGCATTATCTTACTGTCACCCCAAAGTCCCCCCCTTACGACGTATGCTTTTGCCAAACCATGTGATACCCACAGCATGTCTGACCCCCACTTCAGGAGCTCCTGTGTCCAGCAGCTTCCTGGCCCTGCTGGACCATGCTGTGCCCTGGAGTCACCAGTGCTAAGTGCCACCTCACACAGCCAGCTGCCTCGGGGGACAACGGACAGACACGCTGATGGCCAGCATGCCCACTCCCAGGGCAGAGCGCTGCTACAGCTGCTCCACAACTGTTTCTCCAACAGCAGGAATGCAACACAATCACCGTGTGTTTCAGCCAAAAGAACGTCTCATTTTCAAAGTAGAGAAGAGTATGTTTTGCACAGCAGGGCATGGCAGCCCATGTCATCTGGGACGGCCACAGAAACCTGTGCGGGAGGAAGCGTAGCTGGAATCCGACGTCATGGGTTCAAGCCTCAGTTTTGCCAACATTGTCTATGTAATCGGGGGGGCAGAGCTGGCACCTGGGCTTCCTTTGTGGGAAGATGGGACTCCTTCCCTGAGTCCACAAAGCTGTTTGAGCTTTATCTGAAGCAGGTCATATTCACATAGTGTAAAGCTTGATACTGTTATCTTTCAATGATTTAATAAACTGGAAACCTAGTCTCATGGAAAAATACTCCCATATTTTACACCTAGTCACTTTGAAAATGGACACATCCCATTTCTGTCCACTGTTGTCAACTTTGTCCAAACATGTTGTCCAGAACTCAACTACTGCAGCCAGCGGTCAAGTGTGAGTTCAGTGGGCCCAGGTAAAGCCACTCTGACAGCGGGAATTTCCTAGTGACCAAGAATCACGCCCAGCCCTCATTTTCTTTTTACCCGTTGCTATAAGTTTCAACAGAGCCAGAGTGGACTCTGACCCACGGTCGACCAGGGGTTTGTATGGGCTTTTATGCCAAACACCAGTCTCCCTGTGGACCCGGCCGACAGCACATCAGTAAGTTTCCGTTTGGCTGACTGTCAGAGAGAGCCATGTATGGTGTCGGGGGGAGCGGGAAGGGACAGGAAACGCAGATCCTACCAGAAATCTCTGTGGGCAGGTGTGGTGTGTGTGACATTATGCCGAAAAGCACCTCCATTAGCCGAAAACAGTGTGTGCTGCACTGGTCGTTCCAGGACAACTTCAGCCTCAGGACAGTTAGGCCTCCCTGCCCGGCCCCGGGCGGTGCCACAGACCCCGTTGCTCACTTGAGGTTTTCAGGTTACAGCCGTTTGGAGCCAATTCACAATTTTTGTTGCAAAATCAAGTCTCTGCTTCTGTGCAGGTCTGCACCAGGCGGTCAGTCTCCGAGCTTCCGAGACCACGTCTGCAGAGAGCAGCTGGTGGCCGAGACCAGGGGCGTCCTCAGGGGTGCCCTGTCCCTCCGCCTGGCTGTTTTTCACAGCCATCTCTTCTTTTTTGTTTTCGGTTCTGCTTTGTATTTTTTGTAAGCTCTTTGCAAGAGATTGTCCTGTGAAAATGCCAGTTCAGTTTGCGAGTGCCAGGGAGGTGCTGTCGCAGACGACAATTTTTTGAAAAGCAACCCTGGGGAGGCTGGAGGGCTGGACGGGAGGGGTGTCGGGCAGGAGGTCCGGAGTTGACACACTGCGTGAGAGCGGAAGCATCACCTGCTCCGTGTCCCGGCAGCAAGCGTGAGGACTGCCGGCCTCCCGGACTCAGGTCCTGCATGGGGACAAGGACAGCACAGCAGTGGTGGCAGGCAGTGGGCAGTGCCCGGGCACCGGCCTCCTCTGAGCTCCACCTGGCAGGTCAAACCTGGAGGGATGGCGTCCTGAGCCGCAGAACGGGGCCGCATTTCAGGGCCAGGGGTTCAGGGGCCCATGAAACCAGGGCCTCTGAGGGACCGCAGGTGCTTAGAAGTGGGCGTGGGTCCCGGAGGGGCCAGCCTGGGGGCAGCGTCCCTTACGGCTTCCACGTGGGCAGTGGCGTTGGTAGAAGGAGGCCTCTGAGAAGGGGAGAACAGCTGTTTCTTTATTACTGTTGGGTTTGTCTTTACATTTTTGTCAGGTGGGGGGGCAGAGCACGACAAGACAGTGAGGCCCGTTCGGGGGCCTGAGCACAATCCAGGCCAGGAGCAAGGGGCCTCACCAAGCCCATTTGAGGGGCGTGGGCCAGGGAGCCGGTTCTGTTTCGTGTAAGCAGAAGGACGGATAATAACAGGTGACGTCACTGAGTTCACACTTGTGCAGAGTCCGTCCAGAGTGCAGAGCTGCCCGTGACAGTCATCAGGAAATATGTCCCCAGTGCCCACCTGCATCAGAGAGCAGGGCTGCATGCGATGATGGCATCTGCGGTGTGGACCAGGACCAGGCCGCACTCAGGAAAACGTGTCCTGGAGCTTCCTAGAGAGTGGTAGGAAGGACAGTGTCTGCGTCAAGACAGCCCCTCCCGGCTCCACACCTACGCCCCACCTTCCCTCTCACAGAATGCGCTCCAGCCCCCGTCCCAGCAGGGCAGGAGGGGACCCATTGGGACTCTGACCCTCCCAAGGCCAGCTGGCAGCTCCTAGTGTTTCTGCCTTAATTTATCTGATTGGCTGCTGGCTTGGGTTGGAGGGACCAATGATAGGTTTAAAGCCTGAAAATGATCACTTACTCTGACCTTAAGAAAACTGAGACATGAGTGAAGCTGCTATGAGTTTAATGTAAATGGCTGATATGTAGAACTCTGAGCGCTTTTTAAAAGTTGTACCAATTCGCAATGTTTCTCTGACACCTAAAGTTACACTTCCTGTTTTCTAAGTGTTTGCCAGGCCGTAAGTTGAAGATTAGAGAAGATGCCTTAGAGGTGTGACTGTGCTTGCAGTTTACTCCTGAGAACTCATTTGCCACACCGTCCACAAAACGCTTCCAGAAAGGCCCGGAGTCAACGTATTTGTGAGTCACAGGGAGTGTCATTGGCTCGTCCTGGCTGTACCAATTTATCACTTTCCTGATTTTGATGGTGTTGACAGTGTAGGAAGTGCTGGTCAGGATATCTGTGACTGGAATGCTTATGTTTTTCTTTACATGATAAGACAGTTTATGCCTTCTCGGGAAGAGGGCCGCAGCGGGGAAGTGCTGTCTTTGTCATATTGTGTCAAAGGTGTCCGGTCGGCATGACCTACCACTGCTGCTCTTGGCCACAAGCAGCTGGCTGAGATGCCTTGCTGGGATTCCCCACCTTGGACTTCCCCTCCCCCTTTCCCTCCTGTGCCCGCTGGAAGGAAGTCACATGTGCAGCCCACACATGAGGAATGGGGCCATGCTCCCCTTCCCTGACACATAGCATCTACCTGAGTTGTTGGGCTTTCTTCTGCTCGGAAGATCTGCCCTCTTCTCCACTACTTGTTTATTTATTCAGTTGCTTACATCACTGTGGACTCAAGGATGTTGACTTTATACTTTGGGTTATAGTTCAATACTAATTTATTTGTTCTCTTGCTCAAGTTGTTCCTTCAGCCATTGAGGCCTCTTCAGTTTGCTTCTGCTCCCTTCACACACCCGTATCAGTGCACTGTTGGTTTGGGTCACTTCCTCACTTCCTGGTGCTACAAGATGGTCCAGGCTCATCTTGTATATTTTTGCCCCAGTCCCAGAATTAGCCATTGCTTCAAGGAGCCTTAGTTCCTTTTATTGAAAAATGGTATTAGAGGCCAAGATCTGGGTGTTAGATGTGGGAGGTGTAAATGGGATGTTGTTTCTCTTCGGCCCTATCAGCTGACAGAACAAACACATGTATGTGTGTATACTAACCCGTGTATAAACACATTTCGTTAAATATTTTACATGTAACTATCTTTATTACACTAACCATGAGTTCACACTGACACCTCCGAGTCTAACCCATCACCACACGGATCATTCTGGCATCCTCCCCTTGCTTATCTGTAAGCCCCCACTGCAGTCAGGAGGAGGCTGGCTGCCGCCATCCACCGTCCATTGCCTAATTGTTGGATTCCAGTGAGTGTGTGTTCGGTACCACAATTATTAACACACCCCATGAGACACAACTCAGTTGCTTACAGCACTGTACCTAAGACTTCCTGTTGCCTCAGTCTTATAGGCATCTCGTTATTTCCAGGGCGGTAGCTCAGCAATTTGTCCGCCCCTTCAGTGAAGTTGGTTCCTACATTTGTCATAGACGTACAGTCCCGGGTCACAGTCGGCATTTCTTACTTATATTGTTGGCGTTGTATGTAAAAACTATTACCATACCAAAAGTCACACAGATTTTTCTCCTATGTTTTCTTCTCGAAGTTTTATAATACTGCATCTTACATGTATATCCATTACCCATTTTGAGTTAATTGTTATGAAAGGTGTGATGTCTGTGTCTAAATTCAGTTTGTTTTTTTATATGGACATCCAATTGTTTCATCATCTTTTGTGAAAAGATTATCTTTTCTCCATTGATTTGCTTTTTCTCCTTTGTCAAAAACAGTTGACTATTTATGTAGGTCTATATTTGGGCTCTCTATTCTGTTCCATTGCTCTATATGCCTATTCTTTCACCAGCACCATTCTCTACAGGTTACTGTGGTTTTGTAGTGTGTCTGAGGTTGGGTAGTGTCAGTCCTTCAGGTCTGATCTTCTCCTTCAATATTGTGTTGGCGTTCTTGGACCTTTGCCTCTCTGTGTAATGTTTAGAATCTGTTTGTCAGTATCCACAGAATCGCTTCCTGGATTTTGATTGGGGTTGTGTTAAATCACACATACAGGTTCTTACCACTGAGTATGACATCAGTTGCAGGTTCTTTGTAGCTGTTCTCTGTCAAGTTAAGGCCATCCGTCTGTCCCTAGTTTGCTGAGCATTTTTATCATGAATACTGATAAATGTTGGATTTTGTCAAATGCTTCTCCTGCATCATTCAGTACGATCATATGATTTTCCCCTTTAGCCTGTTGATGTGGTAGATTATATTAATTGGTTTTCAAATGTTGAATCAGCCTTAAATACCTGGACTAAGTATCACTGGGTTGTAGTGTGTGATTCATTTTATATTGTCGGATTCAATTTGCTAATATTTGTTGAGGATTTTGGCATCTCTCTTTATAAGATCTTGCTTTGTGGTTGTCCTTTCGTGTCATGTCTTTATCTGGTTTAGGTATAAGAGGAATGCTGGCCTCGAAGGGTGAGTGAGAAAGAATGCTTTCTAATTCCTTCTCCTACTTTCTGTTCGTGGGTATAGAGGATGGACACACCGTCTGATACAAGTGGATGGCTGTGGCCCCTGGGGCTGCCGGAAGCCCTCACCTGCTCAGTCCAACCAAGCCGCACTCGCTCCAGTAGTGGGGACGTCCCTCTACACTGCCCACAGTTCTAGCAATGTGTGGCCCCGGGCACCTGGCATTTGGCTAGTGCAACTGGGAACCTGGATTTTAAATTTTAATTTGATCAATTTAAACTTAGTCACACATGCCTAATAATGGCTACCACATTAGACAGCATGGCGTCCTTACATTAGTCCCAGTTTAATGGAAGGTATGATGCCAATTGTGTATAGTGAGTGGGAAATATTAATCTCAAGCTGAATTGATTTTATTGGAGGATTAATAAATATCTAGAGAAGTTGATAGAAATCAACTACGTTAATTCAAAATAGGGAAACACATAAGTGATGAGACATAGTGGGAAAACAGAAAAAAAAGAAGGTAGAGGGAAATGTGTCCTTTACTGTGCTCACAAAATAAAGCAGCACGAGGAGACAGGTTCAGGTTCAGGTGAGAAGACAGGCACCCCCTGTTCCCGTTGGCTTAGACCTTCCTCTCCTTGCAACATCAGCAATTAGTACATAATTTAACACAGTGAGACAAACTGTATACCATGAAGCAGGCTGAGCTCGCAGGAGGGCGGGGGGGTTCAGTCCGCAGATCTGCGCAGGAGTCCGTAGGTTCTGCACTAAAGCCTGAACCATGAAGGGACACACGAGTTACTGAAAGGCGGCGGAGCTTCCTGGGAACTAGAGCTTCCTGGGAACTAGAGACCCCCTGGATTTCTGGAGGCCTTGCTCATGGGCACGTGTCGTGCGGGAGACCCTGCTCGCTGCACCATTTTTCAGGCGGGGCAGCCTGCGGGGTCTCTGCTCCCACTCCCCACACAAGAACGCAGGATATGGTGAGGCCGAAAAGGAACACCCACGGAGCCATAGGTAGGGGAGTCACATCACTATGGTCTCACTGGAGGCTGGGCCCACCGGACGCGCGACCTGCCGTCCGCCTTTCCGCCAACCGACCAACCGACGACTCTCCTCCACTCTCCTTGACTCTGTTCCTCTACTCTCTTCCGCTCTCCTCGGCAATCCTCAGCAGTCCTCGGCAATCCTCGGCAGTCCTCGGCAATCCTCGGCAGTCCTCGGCTCTCCTCCATAGCTGCAGCAGTTATACCAGCGGCCAATCGGCTAACTGGCCACAGCTGACGGCCATCCACCACCCGAGCCAGCACCTTTCCACGTGAGGCCGAGAGCCTGTAAACTACTTTCTGGGGCTCTGTCCCCACAGCACGTCTGTGAGCTCCTGCGAGCCCTGGGACGCTGGAACAGCCCGCCGTTCACGCTCAGTGTTTGCAAACGTCTATAATGCAAACGAATGCTCGTCCCCTCCAGATTGTCATATCCAGAAAGCCATCAGTGTGCTCAGTAAGCTCTGGTAGGTGCTTCTCTTTGATACTAAGTTCTGAGTGTGTCATGTTCCTGAGGGGCAGGGAGGAGTGGCAGTGCTAGCAAAAGTACCAGTAAGACCAGATTCGTAAAGCTCTAGAAGTGCATGAGAAGCCATTGCACACGCCCATTGCACACGCATGTGCACACACATATAAACATTTGACTTTCAATGCTTTCAAACATGCTTTTTCATCTTTACACAGGGTTTCAAGGCAGATGAGAAATGTAACCTTTACATAAAAACTGCTGCTCAAAGAATTTAAGAGACACATTCAGAATCACGAAACTAGTTAAAATGGTCGGGTCTGGAGCCCCAATCCTGACGTGGCCCAGCTCCTTTGCTTTCTGTGGGAAGCCCTTTGGGCCTCTGCCAGCGTCCCCAGCGCGCCACGGGGACAGGGCACTTTGCTCCCTCCTTTCCTGGCTCTGGGAGTAATTACAAAATTTAATTTTAGAAGAGACAGTCTTTGTCATTAGGATTCCTAGGAAACCGGCCATTAAAAAAAAACCAAAACTGGCAGATGAGAAGCTTCTGTAATTTTTTAAGTTAACGATATAGCAATGATTTAAGAATGCTGCACATTGCAGTAATAATTTAATTTCTGTCCCTGTGGTTCTCTTGCCAAACTTCCCTGTAAGTTCTTGACACGTGGTTCCCTGATGACCAAACACCGGAAAACTCCAGGCTATGTGCTCGGTCCCCCTGACACGCACTGTGCATGTGCCTCAGGCTCCCACGCACGAGGGGCTGCAACCGGCTCCGTGTGGGCGGGACGACGCCGGCGGTGTCCCGTCTTCGGGGCTCACGATGCCGGCTCAAGGGGACGCTCTCCTTTCCCGCCGTCGCTAAGCGGGGCTGAGAGGAAAACCTGCCGAGCAGAGCGGAGCCAGTGACCCGAGTGAAGGCGCCGAAGCCCCGCCCTGTCGCCTGTCGCCCGCGGAGCGGAGCGAGTGCAGCCCGGCCAGCTCCCTGCGTGGCCGGAGGACGCACGGGGGACGGGGTCCGCCGTCCCGCCAACGGCGAGCGTGGCCTGCAAAGGCTTCGTGTGTCCCGCGCCGCCTGCCAGGCCCGCTGCCGGCCTTCTCCGGTGTCGGGTGGGTTTGGTGCGTCCCAGGGCCCTGCAGCGGGACACAAGGCTTCGTGGTGCGTATGGCTCGTGTCTGACGGAGCGGTGTCCAGGGCTGTCATCCTTACAGACGACGGATGACACATTTCGATCTAGGTGTCACTACGTGTGGGACACGGCGCACGTGGGGCCTGCGGGAACCAAGGGCGCTCAGTCGGGCGGGGAGCGACGTCGCCTTCCCTCCAACGCAACGGCCGCAGCCCCCCCAACGCCAAAGGCAAGAAATAGCTTTTGACTTTGCAAGTTGGTGTGGCAAACACTGTGCTTTTTAGCACGATAATTCCAGACCATAGAATTGAATGGCTATAAGCAAACATGGTATATATTTAGTCTGAAACAAAGAACCTAGATTTTCAAATTGTTAGAGACTTCCAAAAATGTATTTCGTTTCAAGAGTATAATCAGGGGCAGTGAGTCACAGTGAGGCTGGTTCAGAAGCAGTCTCTAAAGAGGAGCATGTCCCCCGAAGCCTGTTTGTGAGGACGCCGGGCACCCGGCCCTCCACCCAGACAACTGGCACTCACTCTGGGGGCCGGGCCAGCGGCAGCCGCAGGGGCAGCTGGGTCACCGTGCAGAGCCCCAGGGGCGGCAGGCACAACGCTGGTGGTTCTTTGGCTGACACTTAGGATTGGGTTTGAGGTTCCTGCGCTGGCCTCTGAGTGTGTTGCCTCACTTACGTTGCATTAACATAGTCTCCAACTTTCGCTTAAGTCAATAGTGAGTCAGCTCGATGAGTCAGTGTTAATTCTGTTAGATCCCAGGACGAGTCATACCTGAATATTGATGGAAACCCTTTGAAGTTTGAGACATTGTGTTTTGTAAAGTAAGGTCATCTCTTTTTTCCTAATACATGACCTATGCAAAGGCTTGAGTCAAAATCTGTAATTATACCCAAGCTAACATGACAGGACTGTTTATTACATTTTCCTGTAGGTTTGGCTTGGGTCCTGGAAAGCTCTGGTTGCACATAAAGATTTGAGGGGCCTGGGGTGTGGTACGACCCCAGGCTTTGGAAAATCCGGGTCCTCAAACATTCTGGCAGAGTGGTGACAAGGAAGTCAGTGTCCCCAAGGCTGGCTGTCTGTAGTACAGTGATGACGCGATGGCACTGGTCTCAGCCCCTGTGCAGGAGGCTGTCTGGGCTTAGCAGTTAGGAGACACACTCGAGTAGCCATCAGTGCTGACTCGTGGGTGATTCCAGCAACGTCAGCATAGAGGTCTCCTGTTCACGTGTCCGGTTACAAGAGCAGGACTCTACAGCTGGCATGAGCAGGAGCAGGAATTCACTCGAGAGACACAAAGACGTAGCCACCAGAGCTCAGAGGACACATCACAGGAGCCCATTCTGTGTCCTTAGGTTCATGGTGCTTTGCTTGTGCCTCTCCTCTGTGTAGTCACGCCATCGTTCTCTTTTTGGCACATCCGCATCCCTAGCCCTGGCCCCGGGGTGGTGGCCTCGCCTTCAGCCCTCTGTCAGCTCCCAGCACACATGAGGACCTGTGTTCCAGCTCCAAACTATGGATGGGCCGGGAGGCAGGCAAGCTCGTAGTCATATTGCAGTCAGGTGGCCTGGGCACAAATGTCGCCTCGGCACTGGCTGCTTTTGGCTTCCAGCAACTCTTCCTAACACCCAGTTAGAGTGAGCTGTTACAGAGAGCTAGTGAGGTGGTGTCTGCCATTAGGTCAGCGTGACACCAGGCCCACTCCAGGTGCTTGGCTGTTAGTGGGGAAGTAGAGTCGAGGAAAACCGCCAAGAGTACTGTCCTCTTGGACAGTACTGGGGTGTCATGATTAACACATTCAGAAACACTCTTGGGGGCTTTCAGGAGAAAGTTCTGAGGTGCTGTGATGGTTAATTCTGTATGTCAACTTGGCTGGGTCACGGGCACCCAGATATCTGGTCAAACATTGTTCTGGGCATGTCTGTGAAAGTATTTTTGGAGAGATTAACAGGTAACTCGGCAAACTGAGTACAGCAGAGCACCTCCCCCATGTGGGTGGGCCTCACGCAAGCGTTGGACGGCCTGACTAGACCTAAGAGCCTGACCCTCCCATGAGTGGAGGATCCCTCCTGCCCGATGGCCTTAAGCTGGCACATGGGCTCTCCTGGGCCTCCAGCCTGCCGACTCGCCCTGCCGGTCTTGGGGCTCAGCCTCTGTAATTGCACGACCCATTTCCTCATGTGAAGCTCTCCCTCCATTTCTCCAGAGAACCTGAAATACAGATGCTGCACACTTGTACAGAAAGGACCACCGTGGGGAGGGAGGGAAGGTCCAGGGTTGCGGAGGATGTGACCCCGGGCTTGCATGCCCGTTCATTCCCGCATGTGGACAACGTGAGTGCTGGGTGACTGCTCTACTTGGGGACCGTGTCCTTAGTGTCGGACGACCATCCCGGGCGTGCTGGGGTGTCAGGCAGCATCGTGCTGCCGGCCTCGGGACGTTCCCACCCGTCAGTGTGGCCAGGCGTGACTTGGAGGCTGGTGCAGCAGATTTCTGCCTGCCAGTTTTATTACAAATATGTTTCCCTCAAAGAGAGTGACAAAGGACACAGCACAGAGGAGCAGTGCAGAATTCATCATTTCTGTGGCCAAGTCTGATGCTGTAGTTGGGGGGGGGGGTGTCGTCTCCTGGAAAACCCTGTTTCCCCAGGCAGTGTCAGACGTCCCTCGCTTGTCCAAGCTGTGCTGCTAACATCTGCGTAGAAACAGAAGGAAAGATCCAGTTACCTTTTCCTGCAGAACTAGACCACAGTTCTCTCCAACATGATCGCGGGGACTTGGGTGCATGTTTGCAGATGCAAAAACCTAGGACCGTTGTTCTCAAGTCCTGATTTGTTGTGGCGCCCGGGACCCCGACGCCCAGACTATTTCCATCCCTTTCATCAGCGTCACATCTGCTGCTGTTGAGCCTCTGACGAGCCTCGCACTGTCCTGACGCCATCTTGCTCGTTTGCACACTGTTGGCACACATTGTTCCCATGCAGCTGGTCACATTATCCACGTGTGCCCAGCTGGCAGAGCAAAAATACCCGTGGCAGTGGTGATCAGCGATTTATTCCCTGCAGCCTGGGCCAGAAATGGGGATCCAAAGCTGGGCAGGAGGGTTGGCAGGGAGGCGCTCAGGCTCTGTGGTCCAGGACCCGTGAGTCCTCAGCCCCGGGTGACTTCATGGAAACTGCAGCCACCAGGCTGGCCGTATAGCTCTGTGTCCTGACTTGATGCTGAGAGGACGGAGCCTGCTCGGAGTTTCATCATCCAGTAGAGACAGACCGAGAGGCTGGTGTGCACGCAGGTGCCCGGCAGCCCATCTGCCCTCGTGGCTGGAGATGCGGCCTCTGCCCGACCCGAGGCATCCACGCCTGGTGTTACCCTACCTGGTCACTTGTCTGCTTTGACATCCATGACAAATGGCTTTACCTCCATCATACATACATGTTTCGATTGATTGTTGTTACTTTTTATTTTATTCTAACTCTTTGGACCAACAGACACAATGACAGCTGTGGGATAATCACCACTGACAAGGGCTCCTCCACCATCTTGCTCACTCCACCAAATTGGCAAAAGTAAACCGGGGTGCCCGTCCGCTCGGCAGGTGAAGAGGCAGGAAAGGGGCACCAACCTGTGTGTCTGTTGGTGGGATGTCTGAGATGAGCTTCTAAAAGGCCCATTGGAAAATATGTACTATGATTGTTAAAACATGCCAACACTTGCAGAAAAAACTATTTTACAAGAAGAAAATACTGAAAATATAAATCCGGGTTGCAGCATGCTGCACAGATTGTAACGTAGTATATTGGTTTTCCTGACTTTTGCACAAACATCAAAAAATCTGAGCCCTCACTGTAAGGTCAGAATTTTCTTCTGTTTTGTCTAAGACAATATTAGAAAGTATCGCTTTCTAGGGGAGCCCAGTGTAATGCTAACTCACAACTTCCCACATTTGAGTTCTAGGCTCGGAATGTCATAGTGTTTTATATTTCTGCAGCGTCCCTGGGGATTTCGATGTGACAGAAGTCAGAATTTAGGGCTATCAAGTTTCATTGTTTTAATTGAAATGAGTTTGTAGGGTCACCTCCAAACCTCCAGCTCCAGTACTGAAGCTCACTTTCTGCAGGGGGAACAGCTCACCTCAACCACCTTCGTCTGACCATCAGGTCTTACATGGCGTGGGATCATTTTCTCAGTGACCATTTCTTGTGTTTAGCACGAGGCTGCAAACCACGGAACGGCTAAATGGCTGTTCTTTTACTCAGACTTTAGGGCCCGGATAAGAAGATAGATAACCACGCATCCCATAATTGCGACGTATAGACAATTTGGGGTATAGGGAAGAGATGCTTAAATCTTCCAGGAGCTGACACAGGAAGTGAGGGTGTCACGGTTCCCCAGAGGGGCCTGAGGTGGGATGATGCCCATTCAGGGCAGACACTTGGAGCTGGAAAAAGCTGCTCTCTCAGAAACTCCAATCTGTGAGGAGGGACAGCATTTTGCATCTGGAACAGGTAACAGGTGTCTGATTTCCTCTCCCCATACCTGTCCCCCCAGTGGAGCCTCTGGAGGCCACGCTCAGCAGTGACACTGCAGTGAGGCCAGCCGGGTCCCACACAGAGAGGAGGGACTGCTTCTGTCATCTCTCTTTTTTAAAAATAGTCTCCTCTGTGCCAAGAAACTGGAGCTTACGGCTCTGGAAATAATCACATGCACGTTTAAGGTCTGTGCTTTGTCAAGCCCGCACTGGTTTGCTTTCATGAAAATTATTAGAAATTTTGCATTTGATGAAAGCTTTAAAAGAGTCCCTTTTAAATGGATGACTTTAAATTTGCATAATATTTAGAAGTGGCTGGCTCTTTTCCCTGAAATTGTGGGTGGAATTTGTAAAGATTATGATTTT
Organism: Rhinolophus sinicus; assembly: GCF_036562045.2. Classification (NCBI taxonomy): domain Eukaryota; kingdom Metazoa; phylum Chordata; class Mammalia; order Chiroptera; family Rhinolophidae; genus Rhinolophus; species Rhinolophus sinicus. The sequence goes on from NC_133755.1 coordinate 239,403, forward strand.
TTAGATTTTATAGAACATTCTTCATTCTTTTAGAAGAAGGGGAGTTAAGAACGTCCCATCCTTCGGTGGTTTTCGGTGTTGGGTGGCTCCCTGTGCCCTGAGCTCCTGGGTTACTGGCCCCTAGATGCCTGTTGGAAGCTGGAAGGTCCAAGTTGTGGGGAAATGGATAATCCATTTTCTGACATAATAAACCAGCGCCAAATACTGGTCCTACGAGTCTGCTCTTCCCAGAACCCTGCTGCTGTCAGAGGTCACCAGCCTGGTTCTGACACCGGAAGGCTCTCTGGGAACCACAAACACGCTGTAAACACATTTAGTCAGGAATCTGCCTCCAAAAGCTTGCGAAAAACAAACTGTTCTTTGGTCTCCTTTTTGTCCTCTCAAGATCTCTCTTGTATCGTGTTTAATTTTGGCATATATGCAAATCTGTAAAAGCTGGGTTTTTATAAAATATTTGGCAAAATGTGGATTTTGTGTAAAATTACTGGAAAGGTTACCAAGACAAGGCAAGGTCATTTGAGTCCCTCGTGGGCTGTTTTTGTTTTGTTTTGTTTATTTTGTTCTGGAGTGTTGTAGAGCTTATTTGGGAGACTGGAGTCCAGTTCCTCATCTCAGGACACTTCTGTGGGAAGCTTACTGGACTGGACCTGGAGGGACTGGGGTTTCTGGCGTGTGCATGGCAGCAAAGCCACGTCAGCTGTGGTGTCGTGCAGGGGTGCTGCTGTGGTGCGGTGGGAGGAGGGCCCTGGGGCCAGCAGAGCTGGGGGCTGGGCAGCCCGTGGTCTCAGCTGCAGGCACCTTTCAGGGCCCGGGCGCCACCTTTTGTCCCTCGTGCCATTAGCTTCTGCACGCACAGGAAAAGCCTCATTCACTCCTCTCTGGGGTTTTGAATTTGCTATAAGGCAGCTCCCTGTCCGCATTTTGTCATTGAAGTGGTGGAGAGGCCCCAAGTGAAAAAGGTGGCAGTTAAGGACAGACTTACATTCAGAGCCACCAAGAGGCAGGCCCCTACCCCTGCGGGCGCACTGGTGAGCAACGGGCGAGGACAGGTGTCTGCATTTGGGCGCCCATCTCTCCAGTCTGTCCGCTGTCAGAGGGCGCAGAGCCGCAGGGGGCCGCTTCTCAACAGCGGTCATGTGGGGAGGTGCGTGTACCCGCATGAGCGTCAGGGATGCGCTCACCCCACTCAGACAGATGGGTCTGCAAGGCTGTGTCCATGTGGCACTGGCGTGAGGGTGGGTCCCGACCTTGTCTGCCTCCTGGGGCCGTAAGTCAGCTCTGGCACTAGTGTATGTTCAAGGTTTGCCCCTCGCAAATGCGCAAAGCGACTGTGTGCCCCACAGCCAGAAACTGCCCATCGCAGAGAATAAGTGAGAATCGCCCCAAACAAGTTGGTGCTGCATCTAAACAAGGAGGGTATGTCTTCCTCGTGCCGCGGGGCCCTCACTCCTGGCAGATGTCAGAGCTCCTCGTCATAAATGCAATCTTGGGAAGAGGGTCCGGCTGTGACAGGCAGGTCCCCTCTCATGCTGGGAAGTTCGAGCACCTTCGATCTGGAGAAAACCACGGCGGGGAGCTCTGAGGAGGTGCTGAGAGCACTGGCCGCCTTTCCACACTTTCTGATCTGTGTATTTTCTTTGAAAGATGCCAAGAACGACACAGCTGCATCCTCTTAAGGCATTTATGTCCATGGAAATGAGGCGGGCCTTCAAAGTTTAATTATGGAGCTAGCTGCAGACACGTCGAAATAAGGGGAAATGAGTCTTCTTAAGAGGGCCTTTGCAAGCTTGTGCGAACGCAGAATTGCATTCCTCAGACACAGGAAGCCTTCGTCTGCTCAGGCGGCAGCCCTGGAGGGTGCAGCCTGGACCCTGGCTCCTCCCCTCACCAGTGTCCCGGGAAGGTGCAGGTGTGGGTCTGCCGGCCGGCTGGGGCCGGGCTCACCACAGAGCAGCAGTGCCGAGGCCCTTTGCCAACACACGGGGTGCAGTGCCCGCCTTCAAGCATCAATGGGAGGAATAAACAAAATGCTCTTTCAAGGCACTTAGTGGAGCTGCTGTCACTCTTTGCGTGCTGGTGGTTTTGTGCCCTTCCCCCACCCCCACCCCCCATCAGGCCTGCACTGGGCAGGAGAGGCCGGCAGCTTTCCCGACATGCCACACTGCTCACTGCCGAGTGGAGTCACCCCCAGGGCATCGCAGGGCCTGGAGGACATCCTGGGCATGAGTAGGAAGGTCCAGCACAGTAAAAGCGTATGGACAGACGCCACGTCCCAACACCACAGGCCTCCCTGTGTGTCTCGGTCCTACAGGCAGGTTCCCTGTCCCCCTCCTCTGCTAGTGTCCTCCACAGGTTTCTTCCACAGACTGAAGTTGACAGGTGACCCTGACACGGGCTGCCATGCTCACGCTGTCAGCCCGTCCTATTCTGTCAGGTCCCCAAGTCAGGGCAGGGCCTCATGGCTGTGTACCTGTTACCTGCCTGGTGTGTGTCACAGAGCAGGGGTGCAGCAGACACTCAGGAAATCCTGCGCATGTTAACGCCGGCAGCTGCCAAGGTTCACACGGTTCTCACATGCTGGCCCACGGCTGCTGGCCCCATCGAGGCAGCCGTCAGGTCTTCCTTGCTGGCTGGCCAGGCAGGGCTGCAGGTGTTGTGTCCTTGAGGGGTGAGCTCAGCCACAAGGCCTCCTAGCAGGTCCAGACATCAGAGTAAGCATTCACGGACTTGAAAAGAACTGATGAGCATGTGCAAGCAATGATAAAACGAAGCTTTAGAAGAGAGTTGCAAGCTGGGAAAGACTTGGATATTCTAGAATTCAAAAAGACTCAATAGCTGCAGTTGAGGACTCAGTCACTAAATGGAAAGGATAATTAGTGGAGCAGAAAGTTAAAGGGAACACTCAGGACATACTTGAGAGAGTGCACGAGAGCAAAAGCATGGGGCAGGGACCTGTGCGAGGTCTGCTGTTCTTGCAACTTGGGTTCCAGAAGGTGGGGGGGGAGCAGGGGGTGGTGGAATGGAGTAGAAGCCACCACTGAGCAACACATGGCATTTGAAAGACATCAAGCCACAGAGCCAAGAATCTGATAAACCTCAGACAGAATAAATGTGAAGATGTGAGGAGTCACAGCTGGGCACATCAAAATCGTAATTGCAGAAAATGAAAGTAAAAGCAAGCAGAAAATCTTAAATGCAGGCTGATTTGAAAAAGCACAGTCCGTCTTGTAAAAGCACAAAGTGAGACTGGTAGTTCTCAGTGGGACGGGGAAAGCCAGAGACACTAAGGGCACCTTCAAAACTAATAACAGCAAATAAATGTGAATGCAAATTCTATAGGCAGTGACGTCGTCTTTCTAAAATAAAGAAGAATATAGTAAACTCATTTAAAACTTGGCGGGAATTGAAAGAAAATACATAAAGTCAGAAAAAACTTGTCGGGAATGTTGCTTCCAGTTTTCATGTATTTTGAAATGCGTTATATAAGGCACAGGGCACCAGTTTGGTCTTTAAGGAATCACTTTGTCTCCCGGCAGCCTTCACTCTGACTTGGAGCCCCACGCGGCACAGATGTCACCTGAAAAAGCAGGTGCCCAGGTTGCAGCCCATCCCTCTGCTCACCAAGTGAGCAGCCATGCCTGACTCCCCACTGGCCTGTGCTCCTCACGTGGGCGCATGAGAGCTGTCGTGGGTTGTGAGGCCTGTGCACGTCTGGGGCTGCAGTTGGCGTGTTTTTCTGAGTGTTGTCTGCTTGGTGTCGCCGAAGGTCATTTTCCATCCTGACCTCACTGTTGCTTGTTTTCTATGTTTCAGACAAAAACAAACTGGAAATAAGTGGAGGGGAAATGCATTATGATTCCTCAAAATGTTTCATAGTAAGCTAAGTCTTGGGTTGGGTTTGATTCATTTATACAGAAATGAGTCAGCTCATCTGTAAAGGTCAGAGGACATTAACTCAATGGAGACGTGCACAGCACCGAGGGGAGTGTCTCTGAGCAAACAATATGTTTCCAGATTTGTGCTAAGTCATAGTCTAAAGCTGAAGTTCACATGTTGTCAGCTTTTGTTACCAGCTGCTCAGACATTGGCAGTAAGAACATCCCTTTACAGATGAAAAACACATATTTCAAAAACCATGAAGGAAACTAAAGTTGCTGAAAAACATGGATTTTTTAAAAGCTGTGAAGGAAATAAACTTGCTGTTTTCTGTGCAATGTGCCATTTGCAGGTCTCCGCTGCCGTTTTCTGCAGTGATGTCAGCATCAGTCTGGGGGGGTGGGCATCACATGTTTCCATGTGAGGGCCGAGGGCAAGGCGGTGTGGAACTGTCCCATCCGCCCCTCCTTTAAAACCCACGCATGTCCCTATTATGCTGCTTTGACCCAAGAAATGACCTGCTCCTCGGAGACCTCCCTCAGCAAGGAAAGAATGAGGACCTGGCATCTGAGAGCTGCTGGGTGCTTGGTGTGTGATCTGCCTCCCAACCAGCCCCATAACTGCTTCAGCAGTGAGGTCATTCAGGGCAGAACCCTCAGTGTCGTGGGACCCCAGTGACAGGTTGTTGGCCCTCTTCACAAGGCCACTGGGGGGCGTGGTGGTCACTTCAGTGCTGCTGTGGGTGCAGTGCAGGGGGACAGTGGTTAGGCAGCCGCCTTGAGACCCAGTGTCTTTTCCTGAAGGAGGCAGGGGCGGCAGGTTGCACCCTGGTGACTTCTAGCAGTTTCTTTAGCCTGGGGCATCCTTCTTCCTACAGAACTTAGAAGTTCTGATGCTTAACGAGATTGCAAACAGCGGGAACCGTAACTGATGAGTTTAAAGCTAAACTCACGCTTGTGTTCCTGTTTCCAAGAAGGGCCGTTTCTGTCAGGTCACAGCTGTCCCTCTTTCCCCGCGGGGCCTGCCCATGGGTGGGAAGCCTCCACCCTCCAGGGCAAGAGGTCCGCAGGCCAGCTGCTGGGTGCCGGGCTCCCTCAGCCTTCACCCGATGTTGGGTGACAAGTGGTGACGAGGAGCCCTGGCCTGAGTTCTCGAAAGACGCGGAGGCCCTGCCATGCTCTGCAGCTCAGCCATCCCGGCCACCAGGCTGGTGTTTGGGTTTCACAGCATCCCGGCAGTCACAGGTGTTCGTGACCTTCAGTTGGCCTCAGGAAAGGAGGGGTTCTAGGGCTCAGACAGCAGATCCCACCGTGCATCTGGAATAATTGCTTTTATTTGTTTATTTTTTATTTAATTTGGTGTCCTACATGTTACCATCACAAGGCCTAAATAGCACAGGAAATAGGATTGTATTTGTACGAAAAGTACAGAGAACAGTGGAAATTAAGTTTCCCTGGCAATCAAGAGTATTAATTAAATTTAGTGATTTACCAGCTAAATGCTTCAGGCCCGCTGGTGATTAGGGAGACTGATTGGCTTGTCAGCGGGCCCTGGGAATTGGGTCACAGTAATGGGATGGAACCTAGAAATGCAAATGAAGCTCGTCTGAGGCGGTGGGGGGACCGTCTGCTCAGCCCTCAGGGGCCGTCCTGGGGACAGCTCAGAGCGTGGACCTCAGACCGAGGTGAGGTCAGCACCACCTGCCTTGACCACTGACCAGTGCTGGGCCTGAAACCACCTGAAGGGCCAGTCCTGCCCGAACACGCTCACAGGTGATGAAAAGTCTCCCCTCGCTCAAGTGTCCAGGTCAGAGTTCTGAGTTCCCATGTCCGCAAACTTTTCTTCCAGAAATGTCCCTGCTCATTTTATGACCCTACCTTATGCCAGTGTCCTCAAGCCAAAACCTTAGTGTTCATCCTTGACCTCTTCCTGTCCCCCAACATCTGGAGCCCCCCAAGACCGGCAGCCCCCCTGCAATGGATTTCAAACCCACCCCCTCCCCTCCGCTCTGTGCTGCCACCAGGACCCCCAGAGTCTCATCAGGCACCCGGGGAGCAACAGGGCTCCTCATGGGCCGCTGGCTCTGCTGTCACCCGCAGCCTGAGTGGTCATTCTGACGCCACCCAGATGGAACCCTCCTAGCTCAGACTCCCCAGATGGGCTCCGCTAAATGCAGACGGAGGCTGAGGGCTTGCTTTTCCTGCATGACCTCCTAGGCCTTCACCCCACCATGCCCCCTCTGCTCGTGGGCACAGCGGTGTCTGCCCTCCGAGGGGTTGAGCCGGTGTTAATTCGTCGCCAAAGGACTGTCCTGACCATCCTTCTCCTGACAGGTTCTCGAGTGGCTCTAACTTGTGCCCATTTCATCATGGCCAGTAGTGACCTTGTCACATGTGCTCACCTGTGATTGGTGTCCCTGTGACAATTGAAGCCTTGTTTAGAGAAACACGGTGGGCGCCTTTCATCTCTGAATCCTTAGTGTACCACGTGGCTCTAATAAGGCTTTGTTCAGTGGGGAATCACCAAGGAGGAGGGTGTGAGGGGAAACGAGAAACAGGGAGGCCCCCTGGCCTCAGCCCGGTGCGGGCGGAGGAGAAGCAGGGGAAGCTCTTCTCCCCTTGAGAGTCCCGGTCAGCCCGACACGGTCCTTCCATCTTGTTATTCACGGTGCTGCTGCCTGTTCACACTGTCCTCCCTGCCCCCACTAGAAGTGACATCGCTGCATTGGGGACTTTCCTCATTTGGGTCACAAATGTGGGCCTGCCACTGAGCCTGCTTGCTGATCCTGAGGTGACACTCAGCGTTTGTCAGACGAACAGTGAGAAGTTCTAGTCTCCGTCTGTGCTTCCTTCTGAGATGGATTAATGTGTCAAAGCACTACATTTATTTACAGGTTATTTCATGCCAATCGACTAAGTTTGCTGCAGTTCAAAGTTGCCGGCATTTCACATTCTATGAAGGGACCTGGCCTGACCGCATGACATGACCTCTGCTCTTGCCACCAACCACCTACTATGTGTGTGTGTCCTTTTTAATTCTGAGGGGAGGTATCACGGATCTCCTCTTACATATTTTTATTTACTATTACATATTACATGTGTAACGACATCATTTGTACAGCACACACAGTGCACATGACACACTTTCCATGTGTGTACCTTACATTCCTTGCTGATACTTGGCAGGGCTGAGACACTAATATACACGTGTGTGTGTGTGTGTGTGTGTGTGCGCGCGCGCGTGCAAAAATGTATAAAGTGCCTTTTGGGTCATCTGTGTGGGTCCATGGAAGGGCTAACCATAGGAGGAAATTTAGCAAGTTATGTGAATGTCTGGAATATGTGCCTGCACCTGCTTTTCGATGCCAAGTGTCCCCAGGAAGACACTACATGAGGTTCCTGGGGGAGCAGTCTCAGGAATGGCCTCCGCAGGTATGTGGGAGCTGGGGCCTTCAGAGTATCCCAGCTAAGGCCATGGCTGTCGTTGCTGGGGGTGTAACGAGGTGGGGAGAAGGCAGGGGAGACAAAGCAGCTTCCTCGTGCCGGAGGTTCCGTGAGGAGCCTCCGCCCAAGGTGTTAGCTGCTGGCACACGTGGGAGCTGAGTGACAAACATCTCTGTCCGGAAGCCACTCGGTGGCCCCGCTTGTGACGGGCTTGTGCACACAAGTTTCTGAGTGTGTGTTCTCAGGAGCAGTGTTGAAAATCAATCTGTTTTGAATTTGATTCCTAAAAAAATTCTAGTTGTTTTATAGATACAATCAGTAAAATGAACTCAGACCTTCTTCAGTTGGAAATTGATGACCACTGATTGTAGGGTAGAGACTAGTGTCTGCAGCTGTGTGCATTTCTTCGTGGATATCTATTAATACAAACCACAATGTGTTTGCAAGTGATTTCACCTTGGTTTAAATCACCTTCCTCAGACACAGCATTTAATGTCATTATCAATCAAATTTTAAGTGAAGTGTTAGATGTGGAGGAGGGGAACTATGAGTCGTTTTTTACAGATGAGGTTCATTTTTGTGTCCTGGAACCAATTTTTGTTGGTATCAACTGGAGCAAAGGACTCAAAAAGGACTCTAATAAGATATTAAAGAAGGAATAGAATTTCAGCGTTGTCTACAAACATTCTAATTTTGCGCATAAGAAAACAGGCTCACAAGGAGAGTGGCCTCCCAAGGAAACAGGCGTACAGATGACCTCAGCTTTCCAGTGAACTGTCCCTGACGCCACCTCCAAATGTGTCAGAATTGTGTGGCAAGCATCTGAACACACGTGACAGCGGTCGGAGATTTCTCACGGCTGTTGGCAGACGCACCTCAGTCACCATTTCTCTCTGTCGTGAACGCAGGCATTGTGTGTCCCAGGTGCCACCCTTCTCCTGATCTTGCTGGGACAAAGCATAATTTTTTTTGGCTTCCAGGCCCAAATGAGGGGAAGAGAGCAGTGCTGGCAGGTGCCGTCCTGCCCCGATGGTTATCGCCAAGTGGTCAGATCAGGACCTGCAGACTCTGAGCAGAACTCGGAAGAGAAACAGTGAACAGGAAGTGTGCGTTCCTGGTGCGATTTCTGCATGTAATGCCTTACCCATTCGTGTCCACTTGGCTTTACTGACCCTGAAATAGAGTGGATCATGCTCAGAGACAGATTACAAACGATTAAATAAGGCGAATACTGTGGTATATTCTAGATGAGCATGGAATGTGGAACTACTGTGGTCACAATTGTTGGGACTTTTAACTGAGATAACAGGGCCTTTATTCCTAAGTTTTAAGTTCGTGATGGACAAAATCTTCTTACATGTAACACTCACGTGAAGGCCTAAGAAAACGAAAGGGAACCTCTGCAGCATGACTTGCAGAGGCTGTTGGGGATCACAGGTGCCCCAAGCTCCCCTTGAGCACTGGGTGTAACATGCCAGCTGAGGTCCTCCTGTCGGAGGCTGGTTTGTAAGGTCAGTCCATTCATCTCCAGCAGTCTCAGCTGATTTCCTCTGTGAGACCTGGTGTCCCCCCGGCAGTGATGGTCTGGGGTATTTGCATAGTTTTGTTCTAAAAAGTAGTTAGGAGAAAATGACATGTGTCACAACCAACAATGACAAAGATTGACACCCACAACAGACACGGGACTGCTAAGGGCACAGAGGAAAGCGTCACAGGCAGCAGTGATCCTGGTCCTCCCGTCACCTGCTCTGTTACTTAGCGGCACCTTTATGACGGGGCATTAGAAAGATAAACACATGAAGCCTTTGGGCACCGTCGTGCGCTGGGCTCACCACAGAGAAACTCGCGAGCCAAGACCGTGTTTACGTGTGCAGCTCAGATTGGCCGACCTGCTCTATTGAAAACCACCAATGTGCGGACAGCTCTGGGCATGGCTGGCACATGTTCGATGGAGCTGAATAACAGTAGCTTTGCAAACGTCTGTAAAATGAGTAACTGAAAAAGAAGAATTGGCCGAAATTCATTTAACATTTTAAAAATGGCTATAAAAGTGTCTAAAACAGAAAAAATTTAAGTAGTGAACACTCCGGTAGTGGTTCTGCAGAAGAATGTCATGTCCTTTCAAGATTTCAAGAATTAATGCATTGAAACATGCACAAGTGTCCCGGGCCTGTTGTAGGTGGGAAGTGATGCCACACAGCTCTGATGAAAGCTGTCACATGTCACAGAAAGACTGCGGACAGTCCCCGCGTTGCACTGCGTGGGAGAACCTGAACAGTGGATTCTGTCCCATGTTCGAGATGGGGTTCTCTAACAGGAGTTTCAGTATTAGGAAGTTAAGTATTGTTGCATATTTATACCATTCAGAGAAGTGAGAAGATTTCTTTGGTCATTTCAAAGTGTTCCAGATGAAGTGAAATCTCACAGCCACGCCTGATGCGAAGCTGTCTCAAACCAACTGTAGGAATCAGTCCGCTTTCCTGGGAAGTCCTGTGAGTGACCGTAAGCGAGGCCGGGATTCCCAGCAGCACCTGAGGGAGCATCTCCAAAGCCTGACTCTGGCAGTTCTGATCAGGCTGACTCAGCACGAGAGACTTGTTTTCTTTCTGGTTTTCTTTGTTTTGTTTTGTTTTGTTTTGTTTTGTTTTGTTTTGTTAACTGCCCTTCACAATGTCTTTCATGCAGTAGACAGACAGTAAATATGCTAAATAAATGAACAACTGAAAAGATGGGAAATCGGTTTATTTCAAGTCCAATTCCTGCGTGCCCAGGAGGGAGCCGGCCTGGCTCCATGGCAGTGGGCCCTGTGGTTCTGTTTTGTGCTGGGAGAAACGTGGCCGTGGCTGTACTGGCAGCGCACGTTGATTCCTTTTTGAAGTTTTAATGTAACTAAGAAGGGCTTGTTGGGACTCCAGCTGTGTGACTTCTCCCACTGAACACTTGAGTGATGTGAGGGGACAAAGTCAGGGGCATCCTGGGGGCTTCCGACGAGGTTGTCAGGAGAGCAGCACAAGAGGGGCTGTGTACAGGCCCCTGGAGTGCAGCCCTGGACAGTTGCCGGTGTCTAACGGGTCTCTTGAGAGCCTGACACTGCAGTGGCGGTTAGGTTGTGACAACAGAATGACAAGAAAACAGGTACTAGGGAGCGGTGATTCACCAGAGTTCAGACTCCAAGAAGTAGGATTATGTCAGTGTGTGACCCACACGTGACACCATTGTCACAGTAGCTCTCCTGGGGCTGTTCTCCCAAGTCTGTCTCGAGACCAAGTGTGCAGCTACCTAAGTCAGCAGGGTTGTGAAAATAGATGCCATGAATAGATTTGGAAACCCCAGTGCTATTACTGGGTGCGTAACGCAAATTAACCAACTTTGAGATGGTATGGTATAAGTAATATTTTAAAAAATGTATGTGCAAATTGTAAAATAATTCTAATCTCCCAAGGTAATGAAAACCATGTAATTTCAAAGCTGTGGAATTTGTATATTGTGAACATTTTCACGTGTGAGAAAATATACATAGTACACTTTTTTAATTACTACAGAAATAGCCTGTAGTAAGAGTGTATCTTGATTTCCATCATAGCATTCCTAATGAGTTTCAGGCAGAAGAAAAACAAGAAGTTACATCAGAGGGTTCCTTTTAGTGAAATATTTACCAATTGTCTTATATCTTAAAGTAAAAAGATTTTTAAACTTTCGTAATTGTTACTGCTTTGGTTTGCAGCTAACTCAGAATGCTAGGGATTGTGCAATATAGCCTTCATCTAGCAAACACATTTCACACATAGATGAATAGTTTTCACCTATACGTATCCTGATCACACTCGGCATGGCTACAATCCCACGTTCCTGCTCCCTTTCACAGTAACTCCCTTAAGAATTGCTTACCTCTAACTTGTAAAATGTCCTTACGAACTACGTATGACTTGTGGAATTGGTATAAGAGGATCCTGTAACGCCTCTGTACCAAGGGCATAGCGTGTTTCCTCAGCCTAGCACACACGATTTCCAATCCATGCCTCCTCTATAAAAAATCAGTTTTTCTAGTAGTCAGGAGATAAAACAAATAATGGCCAGGAAAACAATGAAGCCAGTGAAAATGTTCTTTCATTGAGCTTTTATCTATAATTATGCCACTAAACTGATATTTTTAAAAATGAATAAATAATATGGGCCATGAAAGAAAACAGTAATGTGCTAAGCATTTAACTGCTGACGTATGTTTGAAAACATTAAAAGGTCTGTGGAACACAGGCCTGTCACAGTGGCGGGCAGCTGCACTGCAGCCTGTTTTCAGCACCGGCCCTCACCAAGGACTCAGTAGGTCCGCACGTGTGTCAGTGACCTTCACAGTCACCTTGCCTCAGACGTGCAGCCCTGACCCTCCAACCTTCCTTCAGCTCAGAGATGGAAAAGCACCTTCCAGTCACTCTGGATAAAGGAGCACATAGGCAGCAAGTGACCCAGCCCGCCCGCCCCTGCAGGTCCCCACCCCTGGCCTGTGGCCTCCCCACCTGGTGCCCCTTGTGTCACCAGCCCCGTCCTATGTCTCATCAGTCGCTCCCCCACAGCACCGGTTTCCCACAGCCTTGTCACAGCTGGAGGCAGTCCTGCTCTGTGGTGTTTCTTCATGTAGCTCCTTCCTGCAGCAGGTCTGCTTTCTACCTCCCTCTGCCCAGGACCTGATATGTGAGACACACCCAGCAGTGCTTGTGGACTGACTACCTGTGGAGGTGAGCGCAGCGAGAGGAGACCTGACCAGTCCACAGCAGCCAGGGAGCTGCATGTCCCACCTTTGCGCCCACCTCCACGTCACCGCCTGGTGGCTGTGTCTCCTTACTCTGTCATCAGTGACCTGAGCAATGTCACCTTTAACGGATGTTTGCTGATCGTGTCACCAGACACAAAACAGTTGCTGGGACAGTATCCCCAGAACGGGAAGTGCTGGCTTAGGTGTCTGGGGCCCTTGGAGCCCTGTGCAGGGCTCTGGGGGCCTGTCCCTGGGACACGGGCAGGCATGGGGTATGGAAAGGCGCCAGCAGCCAGGGACAGGCAGGGGACCATCTGGAACACGACACTTCTATGCATTTCTGTACTTCTTCATTTTCTCGTTCAGATGGCACAAAGTTCAGAAGTGAATCTTAGCTAGGATTTTCCCCCACCTCCCTTATTGCAAGATCAGCCCTTGCTCCTGGGGTCTCTGCCATGTGCCCTTGACTGCAGGTTGTTGACACTTCTTTCAGGAGCAGGACGGGGAGGTGGTGCTGGAGCAGGCAGATGGGAGGCACAAAGCATCGCTGCCATTCATTCAAAGGCCGTGGTGCTTTGCTGCCAAAATTGTCCCCTCGCTGTATGTCACACTGGTGGCCTATACGTTATAATTCACTTCATTCTCATTCAGTTCTGCTGTGTGCAGCTTACCTCAGGACACACTGCACCTCTGTGTTCCAAGTCTTGAGGCTTTCCATTGGTTTCCATGGCGTTTTTAGCACCTGCTGACTTACGCACGGAGCGGCTTGCCTTGTCTGAATGGTAGTGTCATGTCAGTGAGCCTGTCTCCCGGCAAACGTGGGTGTGAAGTTAGTCTCGGCCTCATTAAGGAACAGTGGCTTCCTGGCCCCACAGGCGCGTGTGCTCACACCTGGGGTTGGGATGCGCTCACACGTCCTCTCCCATGTTCCTGCCACCCTCAGCCATCCAGTTCTGGGGTGATATACAAGGTAAGAGGGTGCCAAGGCTTACCCTCCCACCAGCGTGTATCCCAGCAACGAAACAGGCCTCCACCCCGTACTTAGAGTAACAGTGGCAAAGTACTGAGGTTGCCCATGTGGGTGGAGGCTCCCGTCCACGTGACAACGTTCGGTTGCTGACACTTGAGATCTGCTGCCTTAGGTGCCTGTCGTTGGCTCAGTAAATGTGCTGGTGTGTGTGTGTGTGTGTGTGGGGGGGTGTTCATGGGCAGGAAATTCCATGACTGAGATTTAAAGACGAGGAGGCCCAGCAGTGGTGTGGGGATATATGGGTGCCAGTGTGATGGGCAGGGCGGGAATCGTCGGATTCGGGAGCCCTATGGATGTGATGCTGGGGACAAAAAAGAATTGATGAAAGAATAAGCGGACAGATATGTGCCTGGCAGGGCCAGACGTGTGGACGGCGACAGGGAGCGAGATGGGGAGGGCGGGGTGACGGGGGAGTTTTTACAGCACTGGTGGAAGCTGCCAGGTTGAGACTCTACAGAGGAAATAAAGGGAGTGAAGGAAGAAGTCCTCAAGCTTGGCTGACAAGGGAATAGAAATATGAGAGGCTGGAAGAGCGGGGAGAAGACGACGCAGTGGTGACCGCTTTCACCAGGTCCGCTCGGGGAACTGCAGTGCCCGCCTTTCCGTTTTTCCGACAGCAGCCCCTGGCGTGTGGTGTGGCCACGGTCGCCTAAGCCACATGTTAAGGTTGCTGCTTTCCGCGTGACTCCCGTTAGTTTCATCTGCAGCCTTTGTCCTACTCGTGTCTGTTGTCACAGTTCTCATCCCTGTGACATCCCCAGCTTGTCACTCTGGATTAAAACCTGGGGTCATTCCTCTGAAGAGACAAGCCGGGAAAGGAGGAGGGCACTGCGGAATGGGCTGAACCGCGAAGTCAGACACAGGAATTTTAGGGCGACCTTTGATACTTGCAGAAAAAGTAAACCAGGTCCGTAGGAGGGAATGGCCTTCTGTACCAGCACGAGCCGCCTGAAATCTGGCTTTGTCAGCTTGTGGTGGTGACGCTTTCGAAATACAAGTCTTTTCAATTGGCAGCACACACGTGTTTCTACAGTTTGTCCCTTTGTTGCCCCCGTCAGGGTCAGAAGATTGGCCTGGAACGCTCCCCAGGACCAGCGCTGGTGTGGGCGCTGGACGTCCCTGTCGCGCCCTTGGAGGACGCCGGGTGTCCTCACCTGCGGGCGCACTGACGACGAGCTGCGTTAGCAGGACCTCTGGCGCCACCTGCCGCCCGGCTTCCGCGTCGCCGCTCGGGGCTCTGGTGCGGAGCGAGGCGGGGTCTGGAAGGGGACAGCAGAAGCACGTGCCGCATCACTTACGGTGTGCCGTTTGCATCTGTGTCACACCTGGAAGGTAAGTGGGCGCCTACAGGTAGTGTGGTGCCAAATAAGAAAAGCAGTCGGATGGTCTGTCCTCCGTTAGCGCTCCCCGCACACCTGGCCCGCGCACCAGGCCGGTGCCCGGTGGGCCGAGTCCTCCCAGAAGCCGCCCGCCCACCTCCTGCGGCCCAGAGGGAAACAGCTTCCAGACTAGGCCGCGGGAGCGCGTGTCGGAGCCGGGGCAGCGGCCGTGCGTCGCCCCCAAGGAGCACGGCCTGCGCCTCGGCCTGTAACGGGGCAGCGGGGCAGCGCCCACTGGCCCAGGCGTGGCCTCAGCAGAGCTAGACTCCCTTCGCACATTTGGGGATGAGTTACAGTTCTGCCTGTCGTCTTCCATGATTGGGTGAGATTGGAGTTTATGTTTGTGTGTGATTTGTATAAAAGAGAGTTTAAAGGTCATTTCAAACCTGACTTAGAGAAACAGGGACCTGCCTGGTGGCAGCCGGCAGGCACGCCACGCTGGCACTGGGCACTGACAGGGTGTTCTTTAGGGAGCACTTAGGTCACCCAGCCTGGGTTCTCTTGCTGTCACAAATCAAAGCATGATTGACAGTCATGCTGTTTTAGGTGAATCACGAGAAATGTGCTGATAGGAATCACTGCGGTTTCAATGAGGAAACTGCTAAAGCAGCCCCTGTACCTTCTACACCACCACCGTCTGTAAGTCTCTCAGGCACTAGCTTTCTCCCTCCCCAAGCACAGTTCTGGTTGCCTCCTTTTTCTGTGGTTCCGTTAGACACACCCTCGTGTAGCCAACTCACTGAGATGGTCATGACACCAGTATCTTCCTGTAGTGTTGCTCATAGTAATAACGAAATGTGTAATTATAGAGTGAATGAGTGAATATTAACGGTATGAACAAGTACATAAAATACAAGTTAGATTTCTGATTCTGACATCACATTCCAATGGGTGGGCTTCCCATCCCCTCTTCCCCCCAGCAGTGTCCTACAATTCATCTCGATTCTGACAGTCTTCCTGGAGACAGTGTCAGGTCTCACAAGTTGAGGGCTTCGTCCCATGGGACTGCCCCCCCATGTGCTGACTGTGAGTCTAGGTGGTGGCCTGGGCCTGTTGACCGGCCGCAGAATGTGTAGACGGGAGCTTCCCAAGCGGGGCTTGGTTAGTGTCTAGAGTGTCTCTCAGAACTCAGGAACGTTTTACTCATGAGATCACCAGTTTATCGTAAAGGGATGTAACTCAGGAACCGCGGAGGAAGAGATGCATGGGACAGGTCTGGGGAAGAGCGAGGGGCTTCCGTGCCCTCTCCGGTGCTGCCCTCCACACATCTCCACATGTCACCAACGCTATGGCTCTTTCAATCCTGTCCTTTTGGGTTTGGGGGGTAGCTTTATTTTGTAGGCACAATTGATTAAATCACTGAGCATTAGTGACTGAACTCAACCTCCAGCCCCTTCCCCCTCCTGAGCAGAGGTGGGGATGGGGTGAAAGTTCCAACCCTCCAATCACAGAGTTGTTTCTCCTGGCCACCAGCCCCCATCCTTAGGAGTCCAAAGTCACCTCATCCACAGAACAAAAGTTGCCTTATAGCTCCTATCTCAGATAATCCAAAGGGTTTCTAGAGCTCTGAGCCAAGAACAGCTGAAGACCAAATGTATATTTCTCATTATAAATCACAATATTATACCAGGCTCTTTGCAGTTTTAAAGTAATTACAACTAAAAAATTTTGACCTGTATATTTTATATATTTTTATAATACATTTTCATTTTTTGGTGACACATATTTTCACAAATGTGGTTTTGCCAGGAGACAGAATGGCTTGCTCAGCTTGTAGGTATTTGCACAAGTGCGTCTCACCACATTGGGGTCAGAACTCCTTTCTGTGGGCTCTGGAGCTCCATTTGCAGGGCCGCCAGTGCTCACCGCACCCCTGTCCCTGGGTGGGCTCACATGGGAATTCAGGGTGAAACCGAGGCAGAGGGGACATGCTCCCCCTTCAGGCCCCCAAAAGCTTTCCACAGACCCTGCATGTTCTCACTCTCTGCCCACCAGCTGGCCGGCTATAGAAAATGCTAGAATATGGTCCAGCTGCCAGAGGAAGGAGCCTAAGACAGAGCCTCCTATACCCCTGGGGAAACCTGTGTGAAGGTAGCTAAACCCTGGGCTAGTTTGTGAGTGTAGCTAGCCCACTTCCTGGGCTCATGTGTGTATCAGCCACCCTATCAGATACTCATGGCAGGGAGGGGTAATGAGGGGCAGTGAGGGGCCGTGGGGGGTAATGAGGGGCTGTGAGGGGTAGGGGTAATGAGGGGCCGTGAGGCGTAGCGAGGGGCTGTGAGTGGCCGTGAGAGGCAGTGAGGGGCTGTGAGGCGCTGTGAGGCACAGTACGTTGAATGGCTTCACTTTGCCATGAACTTCACAGTTCAGGAAAATGCTGCTCAAGGAGCCCAGGAGACCTTCTCAGGTCATAAACTTGTAGACACAGAGCAGAGGACACACTGAATGGGAGAGGGTTTGGGATCCAACAGTATGTGCATGTTATTCATAGTTTTTAAAGACATTAGGAGATTTGTATTCATAAAACAGATTTGAGCTTTAGCCTCTAAGTATGGGAGATAATTTTATCCAAAGTTCTTTTTACAGAGATGGCATTCTAGTGTCTAGAATAACTGCTCTTTCTTTTTGCTAAGAAGTCACTGTCTCCTGAGCAGGCTCTCCACACTCACAAGAGTCTCGTAAAGAGTCAGGTTTGGAGAAAGTGAGACTCTCCAGGCAGGTTGTCCGCCAGCTTATCCCTTAGAAGTACCACAATAGAATACAGATTTAAGTATTCGGGATATTTTTCTTCATATGAAAACAGCCAAATAGAATGAAATACCTATGCATTTATACATGCAGATTCACAAACTGTAACTCTGGTATTCTTTTCTAATATAGACATGGCAAAAATAATTTTAAGAAAGGGAATTGGAGCTGACCTGGGGCCAAGTGCTTCAGCAATTAGGTGCTCACAGATGAGCTGAGGGATGTTTTTACTCAAAATTCCAGCCCGCTGGGGTCTCGGGGGAACTGCAGAAACCACGGTGATGCTCTCGTGTGCTGGTCAGGTGGGTTCGGGCCCGTGCAGTTCACACTTCCTGGCAACCTTTCGCCCGCATCAATGAGGTAATATTTTCAGGGCGGCTGCAGTGCATCTTTAGTAAATTAAGCACAGCACACCTACGAGCAGTTGACGGAACACGTACCTTCAGGCGCAGTCTTGAGCTCTCAGAAACCACACGGTGTTACGGCAGTCGATGCCTCTGCCATTTGGAGTCTGCAGATGTGGGCGTGTTGCCAAGCACATCTGTCTTGGAAGACAGAAAATCGTTCTTTCCAACTTCCATGCCACTCGCTTGCTGGAATACTCTCTGAACTTTTAGTTCAGGGCAGACCTGCTTTTTTCTTTAGCGTTTGTGCCTCTGTGGGAGGAAAATGCAGAGAACACGTTCAACAGTCACTTCTCTAGTGGGTATTTACTAGGCACGACTCTAGGCACCATGGGGAGGCCATAGAAATAACAGCACAAGCCATGGACCTTAGAATAACTAGCAGTACTACTTTTATTTGATTTTTTGTATGATCTGGTTCACACCTTCATGAAAATTTCAGTCTGGTTAGATGGATAAATACGCAAGCATTGACAGTGGTGAAAACCACAGTGACAAGCGCTACTGTTGGTTCAGTGCTGCCAGTGTGCCAGACCCCAAATTAAATGTGTTTTCCACAATTTTCACTGATTTTAATAGCAACATTGTGCATAGGTATTGGCAATGTCTTTTTCTAGCTGAAAGTGAGAATCAGAGCATTGCACTGAAATGCGAAAAAGCCAAAAACGAAGATGTAGATGAGCCCATCCTCCGTCAGTGCCCCACACATTCTAGCCCGGGCTCCGTGAAAACACAAGGACAGCCTGAGCTCACTGTGGTGGCCCTCAGGCCGCCTGCTGAATAGTCCAGGCCCCCTTCCCTCACAGGTGGCAGGGCCGGACGCCCAGGTTCTGGGCGCGGGTGGGGGAGGGGGTTGCTTCCGTCCAGGGGCTGCAAGTGAAGCGGCCTGTGTCTCTGGGGATAGCACAGGGTGACCTGGGGGGCACAGGAGCGTGGGCAGAGACCAGCTTCCAGACAGTCTGGGACCAGGAACGGGCATGGGGCCGGTGCTGGAGAAGGCACAGTGACCTGCAAAGCACAATCGGCTCCCTGGAAGCCTGGAGAGGCATGAACGAGGGCAGCCTGGGCAGTGTGGGACCTTCTGGGCCACTGATCTCAGCTCTGAGCTGCTTCAGGGTGTAACCAGGACGCGCCTGCTCCCTCTCCAGGGTGACAACGACGAGGTCAGAGGTGTTGTGGGCCTTGGGATTCAGAGAGTGGCCACGGTGGATGGGACAGATTCTGGATTCAGCCGTCGGTTGGAATTTGGCGGCAGCACACTGGGGCGGGGCTGTGGGTCACGGTGGCTCTGACCTGGGAGCATGGGGCTGCCTCCCGAGAGCCCAGGGTCTGAGGGTCAGACTCTGATGGCCGTCTGCTGAGCCCCTCGGCCTCCATGTGTCCTTGTGTCTACATGCTGGGGCCCAGGACACTACACAGCCTGGCCCTCTTGGAAATAGCCAGAGTCCCCCGCCCACACAGACCCACGAGTGCCACGCCACTGAGCAGGAATGGCATTCGACGGGTTTGAATGTTGGCTGTGGGCCCCGCACCTCGCTAAGCATTGAGGGCGTTTCCTGGCCCATGGTGTCCACTGCTCCCATGTCGCAGACCCCGGGGCCACACAGAGCTTCCTCTGTGACCACTCACGAGACTCTCCACCGGCCAACGACCAGTCACATGAAGCAAGGCCAACCACCCAGGAGCCTGACACTGCAGCCTCCAAGAGATAGCAGCTTCTGATCGGTGACACAGCTCAGCCACCAGCTCCCAGGACAGCTGACTCGTCCAGGGCACTGTCCGCGGGCAATCCCAACACACGTGTAACCGAACGAATGCCTCCAGCCTCCATTGCCACCTTTGTGTGACACAGATGCATGGGAAATGCACAAAGTATTCAGAACATTCTGCTTACGGTTCACTGGCAATTACTGTGCCCGGGAGTCTGGGGAGGGACTTTCTGGAATGGATCCTAAAATATTTGTAGCTGAGGGGGGTGGGCACTGGCAGAGTCTGCCAATAAACTGAAAGTCAATTATGCAGCTGCAATAACCTAAATTAATGCCACATGACGGTGTGTTCAGGCCTCTTAACTTGCCCTGGTTGTTAAAGGGACTTGACAAAGTGAACTCACGGGTCTGTTTCTTTTTGAGTGAAGAGCTGTGCAGAGTGGCTCTCTGCACAGGCTGTCAGAGTTCCCCACACTTCCTGCCTTGGCGACAGCAACTGGGATAAAAAGGTGACTCTGGGAGTCCAGATTTAAGGCCCGTGTACATGTTTACTCCAAGGCTGTAGTGCAGTTTCTTTTCAATGGCTGTGTCACAGTCATCTGGTACCAGAGGGACAATGTGACCTGGTGGGCGAGGCCAGGTTCTCATGTTGAGGTGGCTCCCTTCTCTGGCTCTTTGCACATTCCCGGGAAAGCCACCCTCCTCTCACCCTGCTCCCTTCACACCTGTCCCAACAAAGGACCCCGTGCTGAGCGTACACTGGAAATTAGAGGTGCAAACTAAATAGCCAACACTGTTTTCAATTCCAACATCATTTTGGGTGCCCCCCATCGGCTTGGCCTGCAGGACTCCCCAGGCCCACTGCTCGTGGACTCACACTCAGCAGGGAGGATAGCCAGCAGGACCCTGAGACCCCCAGGTCTGATACCTGGAGCACTGGGACTGCGAGATTTTTTTCTACAAGTGGAAGGAAAGGTTTTGCAGGCCATTAAAGGGATTTCACGCCAAATAATAAAACAAGATGATGTGAGAAAATGGCATTTAAAGATGCAAACTTAGGGTTCTGTGGTGTAAACAATAGACTTGCCCCAGGAAACCCAAGCTCAAAACTGTCACAGAACAGGTGAGAGCCTGGTCGGGACCTGTGCCCTAGGCTATGCTCCCAAGGCCTGCAGGAGTCTTCTGCAAAATGGTGATGTCTCCAACAGAGTCTGAGACAAGGAAAAAATAAGTCAGAACAAAGGCAGCTAAGCGTTCTTGTGTTGTGATGGAGAAGCACTGTTTTCTTCTGAGACCGCAGCTTCGGTTGTCACCTCCATGTCATTTACTGTAAACGCTGAAGCTGTAGCCATCATTATTTCTCAGCGTAGTTCTCGGGACCCAGGTAACCAAACCAACTTTTACCTTATTTTTTACTGTTTTGACATTGACTCTTAGGAAAATTCCAAATCGTATGTGTAGTTATGTAGTTTTTTACTTTAGCTTTGGTCATTAATCAACCCACCTGTCACTGTCATGAAAATCTGAATCTCTGGCCCCTGAGATGCGTCCAAGGCTGGTGATTCTCTGGCCCCAGAGGACACGATTACACAACAACCATCTGTTTCTTTCATTCGCCAGAACGGTGAGAGGCAGCCTTTGTGTCTGGGGTCTCTTTCCCTAAGTCCTGCTCATTTCTACTAAATCATGATTCAGGTCAACAGGCACCATCCTGCGGGGCCGTCCCAAGCGGACACTGTCTGCTCCTCGCTGCGGCTTCTGTTCTGCTTCAAATGCACAGACACTGAGCTCTGTTTATTAGCCTCCTTCCAGTTTCGTCCCATGTCAGCACATCTTCTGAGGAACCAGACATGTTGTCTCTCTAGAACGTGAACTATGCTGGTGTCAACACAAACGTGCACCTTGGAAACGGGAGCACCCACGGGCTGTGACACGGCCACTTTGGAGCCCAGTGCTGAGGCTCAGCCACTGGGAGGCGCCTGCTCGCAGACAGCCTTCCGCTGTGGCCTGACCTTCCATTTCTTACACCATCTACCAGGCCCCAAGTGGCCTTTTCCAAAGTTAAGTCTATGTGTTAAGTCTTGTTAAAAGAAAAAATAACTCCAGACTATAGTTGCTTAAATAACTTAGAATGTTCTTTACCCATAAATGAGAATCTCAAGGTGAGACCTCCAGTCCACACCAGGTGGCCACTTGGGGACCCAGGCTTGCCCCAGCCCCAGACTCTGGTCCATGGTGGCGTGGCTGGTTCTGGGTCACTGCTGTTCTCATTTAACCCCGGGGAGGAAGTAAAAAGTCACCTGGTTAAAGCAGCTTTGACTTTAAAAAGGCAGGATAGATATTGACTATTTCACTCTGCTATGTCCCAGACACATAGTCACACCAACAGGAGAGACAGGGAATGGAAAGGGAATGGGTCTGGGCGGGCGGCAGGATGGCTGCGGGGAGCTGCGAGCCAGGGGCAGTGGGACACTGAGGGATGCGTGGTGAGCGGAAGTGCACACGTGCGGAGAGCTGAGAGGCGGCCCGCCCAGGAGGAGCAGGGCTGCGGGGCTCGCACCTTCCTCTCACCCCAGAAGCTGCAGGACCTCAAAGGGAGGGACAGCTTTCTGTCTGTGCACGTGTGGGCTTGCCCCTGGTACTCTGTAAGTTAACACCATCAGCTGCACCTTGTTCACCGAGTTCCAATGACGAAAGGAAACCAAAGTTCCACAGCGCTCAGCCCAGCCTTTCCTGGGAACAGCGTCCCTCCTTCCGAACATCAGGCTTCTCTTTCTGAACACCGGACAGCTGTCCCCAGCCTGGCCTGACCGCACACCTGGCAGCCTATGACAGCACGTGGGTGCCCTCTGCAGGCTGCAGTGAGATGGCACTTTCTCGGGAAGGAGACCAGGGCAGCAGTGGGTGGAACCTGAGAGGCCTCCACGTTTATACTCACCGCCCAGGTCAGGACCCAGCGCAGAAGTGAGCACCGGCGGCGTCTGTGCTTGTTGCTCCCTCGCAGGCGCAGATGCCACCCTCACAGCTGCCACAAGGCCCGCGCCTGCCTGCACTTAGGGAAGCTCCAGACCCATCTGTTTATCCTTTAGTGACGGTATAAATAGGCCTAGCAGACACGACATACCTTTTTCACAAGGGGAAATCAGTGATTGGCTGCCATTACGTCTCCCCAAGTCCAAAGAGAGAACTGTTATGTTCTCGTTACTTTTCCAAGCAAATCTCAGGAACACTGGTAAACAGAATTGAAAATCTTTTTGTCCTCGTGCAGTACATAGACTTTGCAGATAAAGAGGGAATCCAAGGCCACCACCCAGAGGGGCAGGGCTCGGATGATGGTGACATTCAGCACAGGCCGTGACTTCACGGTTCTCACAAGTACCCAGCTCGTCAGGAACACGCTTTTAATGACCATGTGATGACGTGTACATTTCACAGCGATCATCTGCCGCTCTTCTCCAGAAAGTCAGCCCATTGCGTCAGTATTCAGAGTGATCTCGCCTGTACAATGGGGACAGTACTTCCCGGCATTTGTGTCGACAGCACCGGGACATAAACCATCCAGCCCATGTCTCTCTTTCCAGGGTCCGCCTGTTTTCAGTTTCTTAGTTACTCTGCTCGTGATTGGGATTCCAGCGAGTAAACATCTGCTCTCCATGTCACACAGGCTCTGCTGGCGGGGAAAGGTGTCCCCTTGCTTGCTGGCCCAGCCCGAGAGCAGACAGCCGGTGTCATGCCGGGTGTCATGCAGAGACTCTGGTCCTTCTCCCAGCACCAGAACGCAGGACATGGTGAGGCCAAAAAGGAACACCCACAGAGCCATAGATACGGGAGTCATACCACTGTAGTCTCACTAGCGGCTGGGTTGGAGACAGTGGGGACAGAGCCAGGAGTGCACTTTCCAGGCTCTCGGCCTCACATGCAAAGGTGCTGGCTCAGGTAGTAAATGGCCATCAACTGTGATTGGATGGCCATCAGCTGTGGCTAGTTGGCCGTCAGCTGTAACCTGTAAGCCACTGGCCACTAATATAACTGCTGTGGCTACGCTAGCCGTGGATGGTGGCTGAGCTAGCAAGCGTGGATTGCAGGTAGCAAGTGGGGTTGGTTGGTTGGCAGAGAAGCAGACAGCAGATTGCAGATCGTGTGGCTCCTGCTTCCGGTGTCTCCAACCCAGCAGCCAGCGAGACTATAGTGGTATGACTCCCCTACCTATGGCTCCATGGGTGTTCCTTTTTGGCCTCACCATATTCCGCGTTTTTATGTGGGGAGCGGGACCAGAGACCCCACAGAATACCCTGCATGACACACGGCGCAGCGAGCAGGGTACGGTGTCGGCCAAAGCTCCCCGAAGGGCGGTGGAGCAGTTGGTGTGTATGAACACTCAGTCTCAGGAAGACAAGGAGGAGCAGCTGCCGGGGAGCTGCACCCCCGTGGAGGGGTGGGAAGACGTGGACAGTTCTTTGACCAGCATAGGCCAGAGAAAGCAAAGGTCATTGCAGCCGTGTTGGCTGGGAACTGCCTGCTGAGGCAGCCCGGATGCAAGACTTGTAGTCCCAGGAGAAAACACTTGCTGAGTCCTCCGTGGGAGATGAGGGTGAGGTCAAGGTTGTCGTCCATCACCCCCAGGTTGGGGAGGGCTTGGAGCCCTCACCCTGTGGAGAGGGCACACGTTGTGGGGCCAACGCACAGCCCTGGCGAATGACTGTGGACTATGGGGAATTGCCTTCCATCCCTGATTTGATGGACCGCTTGACTGTTTGCTTGGGAACATACCACCATGCAGTGGAACCAGTGTCTTGACCAGCCGCCATCGACAATATGTAAGCACCTTGACTGTGAGTCACTGTTGTTCCAGCATGGTACCCTGAGAACTCTAGCTGTGCCCAGGAAGTGTGGCTGTATCCAGAAAGACTGGCAGTGCCCTGAGAAACCCTGGCTGTGCCCTGAGAACCCTGGCTCTGCCCAGAAAGACTGGTGGTACCCCGAGAAACCCTAGCTGTGCCCAAGAAGACTGGTGGTACCCTAAGAAGCCCAGGAAGTCTGGCTGTGCCCAAAAGGACTGGTGGTGCCCTGAGAAACCCTGGCTGTGCCCAGAGAGCCTGGCTGTGTCCAGGATATTGCATTCACCTCCAGGCTCCTCGCACAGGGCCCCTCGCGGAAGACGCTTGTTGCGTAGATTGTGAGGCGAGACCGTGGAGGGGTGGAGGGTGGGGACAGAGCCAGGAGTGCAGTTTCCAGGCTCTCGGCCTCACATGGAAAGGTGTTGGCTCGGGTAGTAAATGGCCATCAACTATGATCGATGGCCATCAGCTGTGGCTTTTTGACCATCAGCTGTAACCAGTGAGCCACTGGCCACTAATATAACTGCTGTGGCTACGCTAGCCGCGGATGGTGGCTGAGCTAGCAAGAGCGGATTGAAGTTAGCAAGTGGGGTTGGTTGGCAGAGAAGCAGACAGCAGGTTGTAGATCGTGTGGCTCCTGTTTCCTGTGTCTCCAACCCAGCCTCCAGCGAGACTACAGTGGTATGACTCCCCCATCTATGGCTCTGTGGGTGTTCCTTTTTGGCCTCACCATAACCTGCGTTCTTATGCAGGGAGCGGGACCAGAGACCCCGCCTGACACCCTGCATGACAGAGACACAGGAAGCAGTAGCCACACGATTTGCAATCCACCATCCGCTTCTCTGCCAACCAACCAACCTCCTAGCATAGCCATGGCAATTATATCAGTGGCTAATGGCTAACTGGTAACAGCTGATGGCCAACAAGTCACAGCTGATGCCAGCACCTTTCCATGTGAGGCCGAGAGCCTAGAAACTGCTCTCTGGGACTCTGTCCCCACAGCCAGCTACAAAAGGAAGGGCAGTGTGGATTGAAGCTGAATGTTACGCTGAAAAATTAAAAAGACAAAATTCCACAAATGTATACTAACTATATTTTAAAACCGTCAATCTTTATAATACAGTAGTACCTCAGTTTTCGAACGTCTCTGTTGACGAACATTTCGGTTTAGGAATGCCATAAACCCGGAAGTACATGCTTCAGTCTTTGAACACGCCTCGGAAGTCAAACACGTCACACGGCTTCCGCTGAGTGCAAGGTCCTGAGGCCTTGCTGTTGGCTGCTTTCGAACAATTCAGGACTTGAATGATCTTCTGTAATGGATTACGTTCAAAAACCGAGGTACCACTGTATTATACACCAAGTATGTTTTGAGAGATTCTTGGATAAACTTCCACATCATGAAAATATAAACTGAATTTGCTAATTAATGTGACTTTGAAATGCATGTAATGTCAACAGTCAAAATTTATTTCATATGCACTGAATTTACTATTTTAATAATTATGACATCAGAAACTGTTCCAAAAATATTACACCCCTCTACACGGAAAACCAAAAAAACCCAACATCATGTTTTCACATGAAGACACTAACTTCAAATCTATGCCAAGTTAATGCTATTACACTATTGTCACAGGGACGCTGATGCAGCCAGATGGTGCCATGTTCACTGTCCAGATGTGCCCAGTGCGAACACACCCCTCCCACCTGCACCTGGGCCTCCTGTCGGCTGAGCCTAACACCCAGAGCTGCCTGGACAATGTCCAGAAACCGGGCACTTTTCACAAGACACAGCCCGAAGGGCTGGGGTGTGACAGAGACCCCCACTCCTACCGCCTCCCTCCCAACGCTCTCGCCTGCTCTCGTGTAACGGGCCCAGTTTGTTTTGACTCCCTGTGCAATTAACTTGTGACATAGTGAACTCTTGAAGCCTCAATGCAATCAAACACCCCAGAACGCAACAAATTAACCCCCCCCTTTACATGGGGTACTCTGAAGTCATTTTTATGTTCAAGACAAAGGCTAACATGTCAGAAAGAGAACGGAAAAAGTGTCAGGTTAAAAGCACCAGGAGACTTAGCTAAAAGATTCTACCAGATCATTTCTAAAATCAACATAAAAATCCAGGAAGTACTTTCACTACTAAGCGTTGACAACTGTCTGTAAAAACATTTCATATCTGGACTTCAAGATTTAATCTATCAAAGTGTCATCTTTTAAGCTGCTAAATAGAAATGCTTTCATATGCAACAGGTTTTTTCTTTGTGAAATTTGAAGACTATGTTTCACTTGGGAAATATCTATCTAAAATTAAGACAACTATTCACCATTTTCTAAAACTCAAATCAAGAGCCAACACTATGTATTTTTTAAAATTTGGATCTCTCCTCACTGTCGTGCTTAAGCTGTGGCTCCAGGCTGGAGAGGACCCAGAGTGTCCTGTGTATTAGTTTGTGAGGTGCGTATTACAAAGTGCTTTGTGTACCTGCTCTAATAAAATGGACAGTTTATGTTCCTGTGCACCCAAACTGTAAAAAATGTAAAACTTAGGAAGGCACATAATCCGTCATAAAAACCTGTTAGTTGACACAGGTAGTCACAGACTCTCCTTGTGACTCTGCATCCTGACAGACAGGGTCGTCTCTACAGGCCCCTCCATGGAACCTGACTCTGGCCTGTTACGCTGTAGATTTGTAACGATCACGAAAAAGCAAAGGAGCCTCCAGTCTGTTCTGTCCCAGGACAGAGCCTGTGACATTCATTGGCACCCAGCCTCATGGGAACTGGTTCTATGCAGACGTAGCATACTTTTTTAAGACCTTGCTCCCAAGGTCTGCTTTCCAGGTTCCTGTTGTCCAGGGTTTCTCAGTCTGGGTGGTGCTGGCATTTTGGGCGAGCACAGACTGTCTGGGGTTTCCTGGGCCCCCCTGTAGTGACCTTCCGCATGTCACCGCTTTACCACACACCTGGGGCAACACCACACTCGGTGGACCACCAGACAGGCCGGAAAACTGTGACAGGAGGTGGCGTTGGCCACGCCGACACGGCAGGTGATCACTGAGTTCACCGTTTTTATCCCAACCATACTTCTGACTAATACAGAATCAGTGTGAACTGTGCAGCCTGTGTGATGGGCTCTGTGCAGACTGTCTGTCTGGCCTAACCAGAAGCTGCGTGTTCTGACACGTGTAGGTGCGAGCCTCGACAGGCCTTCGTGCTCACTCTGCAACCAGCTCGGGCACGTGCTCCACTGTGGGTGGTGGCTGTGATTGCTTGTGATTTCAAACCCACCCGATTATGAGCAAGTGCAGTTGTTTTGATCTAAGGAACGAGGAGCAGCTAGGACGTAACGGACATTGACCTGTAATGCCCAGGTCCCGAGCACGCACCCAGAGCGTTGTCTGGGCACAGCTCCTCCTTGCTGGTCCCAGTGGTCCCCGCCGACCCTGGGGCAGCAGCTCCTGCCATGGGGACACCATGGTGCAGCGGTGCATGGTGGGGTCAAATGCCAACACTGGTACAAGTGTGCCACCAGCATCGCGCTCCAGAAAAGGGACTTGAGTTTGTGCTGGCAGCTGGGCGTCGGCTCTCGGTTGGCAGAGCAACTCCGAGAACCATCCCGGAGAAAAGGCCACCTCAGCCTGATGTGGACTGCAACCCCTCGTCCCCGAGCCTGGAGCAGTAGTGTGACTCGTTGTCACTGGTTTCGAGCACATTGCTCCTTTACTGGCCTGTCAAACAGTTACTGTAAATTGTAACTCCTGCAGTGAACCTGTGCTAAATAAATGACTGCCAAGGACAGCCTCAGGCTCTGAGCACAATGTGCCATAGCGGAAACCATGCTGAGCTACGAGAATAGGCGTCACAAACCACCAACCGGTTGCTAAGAAGGACCCTCGTAACACGTGCTCTTTAATACTCAAAACAATGATGGTGGAGGACAAAAACTAGCATAAAAACACAGAGCAATTGCTGTAACGTTATTCTTCTTTTCTTCTCCTTTTCCGTTCTTTTATTTTCTCTTGTAAGTTCTTCAGGTCAGTCATCACATTCAAAGTCTTACGTACCCACATAATCTAAAAATAATCGTTTCGAGATATGGTTAGAATTGGGAGACACAGAGAGAAAGCACACACGTGGCAGTCTGTGACATACATACCACAATGACCATGGCATTGAACAGCAACGGTGCCGAGAACACGATCGAAATGAACATTCCTCTTGAATCGAAATACTGGTATTTTGAAAATAACCTATTATAAGAGAAGTTTAAAAATGACTTGGCATAAGGAAACAATAATATTCTCTATTGAACGGAGGCTGTTGGAGCGCTCCTGTGTCAACTAAAGTAGCACCAGCTACCCCACGACTGACCCCCCCCGCAGGTCTCCTACAGTCTCCCGTCTGCTGTCCCAACTGTGACGCCCACTATGAAGGAAATGCAGTTGGTCCCAGGTGCCGGAAGCAGGCGATGGCGGAAGCCAGGTAACTAACCCACAGGTTTTCTGGTGCAGAGAAAACACACACACACTCGAACCTGACATCAAACCCAACGTGCTTGTGACCTGAAATGCGTTCTCGGCTGAGCAAGGCTGGGGGAGGTGGAGGGCGTGTTAGTCACTCGGGAAAGTGTCTGGATGGTAACCGAGGAAGGGGACCGCTCAGCACGCCTCTTAAAGGCCCAGAGAGCTGATGCTTATTCCTCGCGGGCTGGAGGCAATGTCTTCCGCTTGTTGCTGAAAGCTAATTTTTTTCTTTTTTTTACTTTCAAAAACTTAAAATTTTACATTTACAACTGTAGAATTCATTATTAGCTCACAGGCCACATAAAGACAGCTGGAGGGCCACCGTTTGCAAGCCCCGTCTGGAGAAACGTGTTTCGGGGCTCCGCAGAAGCCTCTAGGTCAGCACAGTGTGGCCTGGGAGCTGGCCCGGCAGCCTAACCAGGGGCAGGCGTGATACCCAGCCAGGATGATGTTACAGGTGGAAGAGGAGTTGGGGGAAGCACAGGACGAGGACGGGGACGAATTGTGGGTCTGGACCCCGGCGTGGGGGGACCCAGGAAGTGGGGAGAGGTGGGACTGCCAGGCAAAGCCCTGAAGGGGGCCGTGGACAGAGCTGGCCAGCACCACGCTGCAGGGAGTGGGGACAGGAGCAGGCCCTCAGGGAGGGCAGGCGCTGGGACTCAAGGCACTGGAGACAGGACATGCAGGCCAGGCGGGCACCCTGCACTCCGACCACGGGGGGCCCAGCTGTGTCCTGCCACTCCCTTCCCCTGCAGGAAAGCCATCCTGCGTGGCCCCAAGCGCTCTCCTGCGCTGTCATGAACACGGCCAGCACTCTTCAGCTGGACTCACTCAGTAAGAAAGGCCACATGTTCCTATGTGTGCAAGAGCTGTTTCCAAACTACACCTGCCAGCGTGCGGATGCCGGCCTCACAGGGAGCTACTGCTCACTGAGGCCTGTGGTGTGTGTGGCCCCCGGGGGGGAGGAGTCGGCACAGCGTACTTCCCAGGACAGGGCGCGGGCGGGCGGGCGTACTCACCTCCAGTTCAGTGCGGCCACTTCATTGATGTACTCAGCACAATAGACTAAAGTTACTGCCAAGGAGGAAACCAAGGTAGGATTAATCATTAGGGAGTAAAATTACACATTCTTTACAAGGGAAGATTTAATGTAACACAATAGCAAGACTTGGATGAGAAACGTAATTTCTATTTTAGATATAACATGAGGTAAGTTATAAAACCATAAAACTTCAGGATACACCTACGTAACAGAAAGGAAAACCAAGGTCAGCACACGTGAAGGTGTCCGACGTGCGTGAAACCAAGAAAGCGGGTCAGCCACACAGCATAGCTGGAATCCAGGTCTTCTGCCTGAAAATCAGCTGCTCCCCACCTTTGCCATTTAGTGGCATTTCCCAGGTGTCACTGCCGCAGAATGCCAAGAGCCATGACCAGGAGCCTACAGCCACCGGCTTTTCAACCCCACCCCTTGCGAGGCTGCTGCTGATGCTTCCACAGCGGTGTTGAAGGCAAGGACAGGGCAGGACAGCCAATCCGATGGGGACAACAGCCACAGGAACCACTGCAGCTGGCTGGCCATCCTCACAGGCCACCTACATGGGGACACGGTGCTGCTGGAGCAGCATGGGAGGCAGGGGAGCCCCGCCGTCCCCACCTGGGAGAGATGCCTCAGGCCAGCGGGGCCGCCACCTGCTGACAGAGGGACAACACACTGGAAACCCTATGCTTTACTTTCTCGGCTAAGTTCAATGTGCAAATCAGAAAACACCAGGGCCCTGAACATGAGGAAGCAAAAAAGAGACGGAGAAGAGGATAAAGAAAGGGGAGCCCTGGCTCCTGGGCTCCTTCCCGGCTGATAACAGAATGGATCTTGACTAGCCACTCAGGAGCTGTGGGGAGCAAAGCTCTGTGTCTCATTTGTAAAATGAAATGGGCACATAACACACCAAGCTCAGGTGAGAATTCAATGTCATAGATAACAGCATCTATTATCCCCAAGTGAGAAAGCCATCCCTCTGTTTATCCTAGAAAAGCCCAAATCCACACATAGCTCCTAAGTTCACAAAACTGTCTCACACACATCAGCTCATGTGCTCAGGCCACCGCCTTCTGCAGGGAACCTGCCCCAGGGCCTTTGCACATGTTATTCCCGCCGCATGCTGTGTTCAGGCAGGCCCCACAGACCTGCTGCCTGCCTCGTCCCCTGGTACCCTTTACACCTCGGCGTAAGTGTTACTGCACAGACTTAAACGGGCCCTTTGTAGTGTTTCTCGCACTGCTGCCTCTTCTGACATAACATTTATCACAGCTGATAACAAGACTACTGGGTCAGATTAGTGAGTGCCAGCATCCCCACTAAGCTCCGCAAGCCTGAGCAGCCTGTGTGTTGTCCTCCCTGGACCCCTAGCATTCCTTAGTCCACCCTGGACAAAGAGCTGTCAGAAAGAGGCACGAAGCAGTAACTCTCCCTCCCTTTTCTGCACAGGACCACGGCACTTGTGTAACTCGCTGACTGCATCACACTAATCCTTGCTATACTCCCCACCTTGCACAAGGCCAGCTGCTGACCTTATCGTCGTTGTCGCAGCTTATTAAACTACCGTTGCCTTCCCAGTGTTCACAAAGCGCAGGTTCTGCCCAGGCACAGAGGCCCAGCCACCCGTTCTGTCCCAGCACTTCTGAGGACACGGCATCAGAAACGAGCTGGGCTGGCCCTTTCTGACTTCTCACCGATGCTTCCCGTCCCTCTTCACCCTGTGTGTCAGGGGCCTCTTCTCTCATCGGGGCGCCTTCGCCCCAGATCTCACGCCTTGGCCACGGACCTGCTCTTAATCTCTTGCAACACGAGCTTTCACTCACTCTGTACACCACGTACCGTGACTGTCTTTTCCGTGTACTCTTTCTCAGTCATTCCATACAACTGTCCCTTCTCTTCCTGTAGCTCTTACCTTGAGAACTGATTTGGGCAACATGTTATTTTATGCACAGAACTTTCTTTTCTGGTTTGCATTCTCCCTCCCAGAGCAAGCAGTACAGCGCTAAGCCCATGGAGAAAAACAGTTCTTATAAAGAGTCAGCATGTCACTGACGCTAAGTGGTCTTGGCCCAACTGGTACTGGCACAGTAGGTGGTCACTGGGGTCCTTTCCAAGCCGATGCCCACGGGGTGGCATCCGGGAGTGCCCTGAAACCAACGTGGAGCACATGGTAGAAGGGCTGGGTCTTAAGAAAACATTTCTGTACTGAGACCCACACAGTACCCTGCCCAGCAACGTGAGTCACAGAGGTCTCCTTTACTGTACTCACCCAGGCACAGGAAGTGCCCGACCTGCAGTTCATACCTCCGGGATGAGACACACGTGAGCAGCAGACACAGCACATGGAAGACAGCCAGCCCTGTGAGCCACGGCTCGGTCCAGTCTGTCTGCTGTGGGGACACACCAGTGGACACACATCAACGCCAGCTCCCACAGGGCCAGGCTTCATATCCCCAGGGTCAGTGGGAAGTCAGTGGCCCCTCACTCCTAAGTTCTTCTGGGGCTGTCCAGGGAGCACCCTCCCCAGGCCTCACAGAAATGGGGAGGGGGGACAGGAAAAGGAGAGAGGGAAGGGGAACCCCACCACGGTCCCGGGACTTAAAGAGGAATTCACTGGTTTAAAGCTGGAACACACAGGCCTGATGGCCTCGTAGACATGCCCTTCTGCTTGTTGAACAGAGTCACAGCCTAAGGCTCCGGGTCCCATGAGGCCTGGGGGAAGTGACTGGTATAGGAGATGCACTTGGCCACTCCCGTTCAAACTATTTCTAGCTCCTTAGGCTACTACTTAAGGCCTTGGGAAATCTGAGCCACCCTTCTGTCTGCCTTACACCCAGCCCTCCAAAGTGCTGCGATCTCAGGCCTCCTCAGCTTTCCGGGGGGCATGTCCGCACCCAAGCTCAGAACCTCGCCATACTGATCTCTCCCACCTGCTCAGACCGGCGCCCTGCCCTGCCCTGCCCGTCTCCAGACCAGCCTCAGGCCTCCCTAAGTGTGCGCCGCCCTCCTGCACGCCCGCTCCGCAGGACCACGCCAGCGGACATTCCACAGCCTGGGCACCGTAAGCCGGCCACCAGCTATGTCCATCCACGCGCGTCCGCAGGGCCAGAGCGAAGAGCAGGGGAGGGCGTGCGGGACATGGCGCGGGCAGCAGCAGGAGGCCACGCTGCGCGGGGAAAGGGTCGCTGGGGGAGCCACAGCCCCTCGCCACTTCGCCCACTGCCGGTCCACACCCACTGGACGCTCCCCGCGGCGCCACTAAACCGCCTATTCTGTCCTCGGTTCCCGCCCCCGGGAGCTCCGCCCGCACGACCAGGCCCCGCCCCGTCCCGGGAGCTCCGCCCACACGGCCAGGCCCCGCCCCCGGGAACTCCGCCCACACGGCCAGGGCCCCCCTCACCCCCGACGCCCAGGCCCCGCCCCCAGCGCCCCGTCCGTCGGCCTCCGCGGCGGACGCTGGGGAGCCTGGAGCGGTGTCACCGCCAGCGCGGCGGCTGACCGCCCGCTTACCGTGATCACGGCGGGAATGCTGACGGGGAAGGAGCTGACTGAGAAGGCGGACGGCATGGTCCCCGAAAGGCCCCCGTCCGGCCCGCCCCGCCTTGGTACCGCAAGGAGGGCCTCAGGCGTCCCTTCTCGCGGGATCTGCGTTGTCGCGAGACCTGCTGCGTCAGAAGCGGGCGGTGGACGCTGTTAACTCGCGGTGGCTGCAGGGCCTCGTACTGAGTCCACGTCTCGCGATGCTCCGTGGTGGCAACGCGGCTGCGGCCGGGCTGCGAGTGCGTCACCGCCTGTCGTAGTCTCGCTGCGAACGGGGGGGCAGGGGCGGGGCGCCGTGAACTGGGAGCCGGACGCCGGTGCCGCCGCGCCTTCCCAGGCCGTTCCTGGCCCCGGTGCCGTGCTCCCCGCAGCCCCTCCGCGCGCTCCCCGCAGCCCCTCCGCGCGCTCCCCGCAGCCTCTCCGCGCGCTCCCCGCCCCTCCGCGCTCTGGGTCGGCCCCTGCGCCCCGGGCCCCGCCCTCCCCGCAGCCTTCCTGACCCTGGTTCCCGTCCCTGAGCAGCGCCCAGCCTTGGCTCCCCCAAGTCCGTGTGGTCCCCGCCTGGGCCGACACGCACCGGACCCACCGTAGGTCGTGCCCCTGCTTTTCAGGGTCCAGTGCGGCTGAAGTGAGCGAGGCAGCCACGCCGGCCGGGCCTGTGTCCTCACAGCCGCCTGTGAGCGGGCCTGTCTGCACTTTCCTGCCTCCCCCATCCCCATGTCCGTCGTGTGCGATCCCCTTCTCCGCACCGAACTTGGGGACCTCAGCGGCAGCCTGTGGGACACCACATCAGCTGCCGGGCCGCTGGGCTCCTGGGCTTCTCTGTGCTGTGCTCACCTCTGGGTTCCGGGGGCAGCTGCGGGGCCTCCGGCCGCATGGTCGGGCCCTGGTGTGAAAGCCACTTACTCCTCCGTTTCTACAGTTCAGGGTTACAGCAGGGCATTGGAGAGCAATGCAGATTTTGTTTCGCTTTTCACAGGAAAACGACAGGGGTT
The DNA here is from genome assembly GCF_036562045.2 of Rhinolophus sinicus. Lineage (NCBI taxonomy): Eukaryota > Metazoa > Chordata > Mammalia > Chiroptera > Rhinolophidae > Rhinolophus > Rhinolophus sinicus. Next base: position 273,680 of record NC_133755.1, read on the forward strand.
GCACTTCCAGTAGAAGCAGTCCTGCTAGTCACCTGCTCCCAGCACCTGGGACGCTCCACCTGCCCCCTCCCTGCCCCCCCCCCCCCCCGCCTTCCATCTGTTCTGTTTCCTCTTCTTTTGGCCTTAACATTCAGAAAGCACAGTCTTCTCTTGGTCCGACATCGAGTTACGCACTTTCTTAAAACTTGGTTAACAGAGACCAGACGGAAGGCAGGCTTGCCTCTTGCAAGCACTCATCGCGCGCGCGCTCCGCAGGGAGCTGGGATGCATCCCGCGTGCCCACTGCCCAGAGGCCGCAGCGTTCAGTAGGGGTCGCTGGGCTGCCTTTCCTGCACCTGCGCTGCCGCCTGTGGCGTTCCTTAGGGGTATGACGTCCAGTGGTTCTTCCCCGAGGTCCCTCCCCCTCTGTCCCCACTGTCCACCTAGTTTTCAGTCATAGGTTGTCACCTTTTCCCAAAGTCAGGCATGCACAGTGTTCCCTAAACCAACGTCAAAATGATCCCGGACGTGGAATCTATCATACTGTGTTTAACACAAAGCTGACATTCTTAGTCTGTTACTCCCCTCCCCCCACCAGGAGGTGACACTGTGTGCCTCCTGCGCGAGCCCTTCCCACTGTCCCCAGTCCCAAGAGACGTGCTCAGGCTCAGGATGAAGACAGGTGGTCCGTGGACTCAGGGCCGAGTCGTAGTTTAAGTGAGGCACCAGCAGGTGGCAGCACGCCGCCTGGTCGGAGGTCCTGCGCTGTATGTAGCCTTGACACTGTTTTTCGTGTTTGCAGCAAATGGATTTGCATAAATTCATACTGAATTGAGATGTTTTAGTGTATACCATTTAATTTTAGTTGGAGAAATAATTTTTTCTGAACATCATGGAATAGCTGTTATTTTTTACTTCTTTATTTGATTGCTTTTAGAAAATTGTAGTCTTTTTTAAAAAGTGCCTGTGAAAATTCCATAATTATGGATAATAAATGCTTTATGGGTAAAACCCAACAAACGTAACATCTCATCTTCACTTTATTTTCTCAATATTCTGTTACTGCGTCCCTCCTCCGCTCCCCCCTACAGAAGATGGCGTGACCACGTGGGCCACCGCACGTTGCGTTGTGCAGCTTTTTCTCTGAGCTGAGCCTCCCCACGGCACTAACAATGTCTTATCTACTTACTTTACATCCTCAGCACACCTGACAGTAGGTTGTGTGTGAAAAGGTTTGTGATATGAATGAGGCAGTGGGTCTGGAATGACAGCTCCCGTAGTGATTAGAGGTGAAGGTCTGGAGTCTGGTCCACAGGTAACCAAATGCAGTGACTGCAGAGCCCCTGACTAGGCAGACCTTTCATGCAGAAGAAGGAAGGGTCTCGGAAACGTGTCATCACTGCCATCTTTGGGGAAAGTTGAATAAATGATGACATTATCAGTTAAAGAGGTTCTTTTTTGCTTTATTCCCAAGCCAACAGGGCTGAGATAGGAGTTTTCCTGATGGTGTTTGGAAGGCCAGCCCCAGTGGCTGCAGCACCATATCGGGTGTGGAAGGGACTGTGTTCCCAGCCTGTGGGTTTCTGTTGAAGCCTAAAAACCTTGGCTGCTGAGGAACACACATATGCAGCGTGTGCTTGGTACTTGGAGAGTTCTTCCTCTTCGTTGTATTCTGTTGACCCAAAATAGATAAAATCCCTAAGCACGGTTAGACATTAGGCCACTAACATGGCGTGGGTGTTGGCTGCGTGTCTAGACAGGTCAGCTATAACACCGCGGCTGGATGACCAGGTCTGTGGCCATCTCAGGCCCTGGGGACGGGGCCCCACACCAGCACAGTGGCTTCAACTTCCACCTGGGCGTTTCTTAGGGCTCCCAGACTCGTCTCCCCGATTCCACTGTCGCATGCCCTCATTGAGCAACTCACGTGTACTGAAAATGTGGACACTTAGCAATGTTTGTTCAAGTCATTCAGACCCTGGCCACTTGCCAGTGACAGGCTCTGGGCCAAAGGTGGCAGTGCCCTGGGGACGCATGCCTATGGTGGTGCTAAAGAAATGTGCCTGAGATTACAGTATTACCAGAGAAAAAGCGTTCTTAGTAAATCTCACAGGAAGGAATTCAGGATTTCCGAATAAGCCACGCAAACAAAGCCCAGAAAGCATGGGTTTATTAAGAAAAAGGAAACAGTACAGCACACTCTCAAGAACGGCGTGAGAGCAGGCAGGCCCAGAGGAGAGTAACTGCCCTGAAGAACAAAGAAATTTAGGGTTACATTCGAATGAGGGCGCAAAATATTTAGGGGTGGCTTTGTGGGCGTTCCAGGCGGGTCCTGGCTGACCACTCTTTCTCGCAGGGAGGAGGGATTTTTGTCCTTATTTGGCCCTTGTGGGCTCTGTCGTGGTGACACAAGGTGGAGATTTTTCTTGGCTGCCATGCTAATAATATTAGAATCCATTATAATTAGCTGAACGTCGCCTGAGGGGCAAGATGTGTCGGGGATCTGTTCTAGGCCACCGGAGCCCAGTTCTGGCCGGTTTGGTAGCTGCACCTTTTCCTAAGAATGACCTCATCTCATTCCTTTGTCTCACCTTACTGCCTCCTTCCCTTCCAACCCACTCTGCCCAGGGCCCTGTTCTTTCTGCCAAGGGTAATATCAGGATGGCAGGGAAATAATTATTTCTGGGCATATCTGTGAGGGTGTTTTCCGGGAGAGATTAGCATTTGATTCAGTAAACTGAGTAAAAAATACCCCTCCCCCAGTCCCTCAAACCGGGTCTTTTTATCCTCTGTATATTGGATTGAGGGTAGAGAGAAAAATTAAGCACAATAAAAGGATGATTTCAGGTCTTATAATGCCAGTGATCTATTGCTTATGGAACAATCTCTTTAATTTTTTTTCTTCAAGAAATGCTCATAATTTTTGTAGATGTTTGTTTTTTTCTTGTTGGACCCCCACTCTGATTATGCACAACACGTGCACGAGGGCTACTAAGGAAATGAAGGTATCCTCTGTCACACTGAGTTTTTCAGGATCTGAAAAACTGACACAAGGACTGAAGCAAAATGGGGCACTGACCTTAGTGGGGCACCTTAGTGACTATTTTGGCACCAAACTATTGAATTCCACCTTCATTACCAAGTATCAGTTAGAATCTATCGCATTAAGGAGACATCTGAGATTTTGAAAAGGTTATATTGTGGCTACTTACGACCTTTTGTAAGAAAAAAAAGATTAGTAAGGTCAATGTATTTACATTTTACCCAAACATTTCCATGGACATGAAAATTTCAAGTTCTGATGCCCTAAGTGCTTTGATTTTTTTTTCCTAGTATTTGTTGGGTTTTGGCATAAGTTTGTGATGTTCAAAAGGCAAAAGCATTTTCATGAGCTTGGGGACTTCCTTCCTTCACCCCGAAGCTTAACTGCCCCTTTTCTAAGGCATTAAAAACGGAATTACACCCTGAAAGGACCCTTGTAGGTGGCTGTCACCGGCCTCTGACCCACAGAGCCTCCCTGCCCTTTCTCAGTCCCTGTGCTGCTAGCGGGAGATGGCAGGGCACGGAGAGGGGACTTCTCCAACCAGCTCACTGTTTATTTGACAATTTCCTTCTGATAAGAAGATAAATTCAGGGTTAGAAAGTTGTTGTTTTTTCTTTGGTTATTATTCAGTGCATTGAAAAGAAAGTGCAGACCGCTAGTTGTTAGGTTTATAAGAAATGTCATTTTGGAGAGTAATTTTCTAACATTAGTGTTTATCCAAAGAAGGCTGAGGGGTCGTCAGATGAAGGACATGTCCTGGGCTGGAGAAGACGGGCTGTGCTGACGTCACTTAGACCCACAGCCGCTCCATGGGCCTCCCCAGCACCGAACACACAGCATTCATTCAGCATCTCCTTTCTTATCCTCAGTTTGTCTTGGTCACTTGGGGAAATTCATTCATTCAATTAACTCATTGAGGTGTAATTCACAGCTAACCCCAACCTGTGTTGAAATAGCTTCGGGCTATTCTCCTTATCTTAGAATTTAGGAAGAATTGTCAAGTGCACAGCACACTGGACACAGGGTCAGGAGTCGGAGGACGTCCCCTCTATGGGGACAGAGCGGCTGAACCCCTACTAGGGCACTTCAGTACTACTTGGGGAGGCAATCGGAAAATGGGCGTGTGAGTTTATGGGGAGCATACAGGGTACCCCAGGGGGGATGCTTAAACAACAGAAATGTGTCCTTTCTCTGTCCTGGAGGCTGGAGGTCCAGGTAAGGCGTGGGCAGGGCCTCTCCCTCTGGGGGCTCTCGGGGCGGTCTCGGGGGAGGGAGGACAGTCCTTGGGGGAGTATGCGGTCCTGGGAGAGGACGGGTTCCTGGGGGAGGATGCATCCCCCACTCCTGGTTGGCAGGGCCCCACTCTTGTTTCTGCTCTGTCTCTTCCATGCTCTCCCTGCTTCTGTCTTGCCTTCTCATCAGGGCACAATCAGTGGATTAAGGTCCCCTACCCAGCACCGTGTCACCTACTTGATGACAACTGCAGCCTGCTTCCCGTGGGACCACAGTCACAGGTACTGGGGACTAGGACACATCTCTTTGGGGGACACAATCAACCAGCAGAGGCAGCTCCCTTGTAGCCAGGGCGCCTGCGCAGGCCATCAGGACATGCTGCCTGGACCACAGCAGGGGACAAGAAGGGTTCTGCACATGGTGGTGGGTGGCACAGGAGGACAGAGGCCTCAGGAAGTCTCAGCTACGGAGGTCTCCACTGCCACTGTCTAGGAGGGGGAGGCATGGAGGTGTGATGCCTGCATACTCTCAAATCAGCTTCTCTAATTGGCTTCAGTCCAGTTACAGCGTGGCCTTGGGGCAACTGCACAGACCAGCCGCCTGACGCTCACGTCTTTTCTTCACTTGACTCCTCCACATGCAGGCTGGTGCGTTTGAAGCAAAGGCTTCTGCAGCCACGGTTTTGTGATTGCTCCAGACCCTGGATGGCTCATTTTCTAAGTCTTGTAGATGTTTGCAGTAATAACCCAGCTTTGTTTAAGCGGAATAATACCTCATTGCATCTTTGTTTCCAGCTGTCAATTTGCACTCTGCTGTATAATTATGTTTTTATGCATATTGTTTTTTAACTGAAACAAGTTTTAAGACTTGGCAATTTGAATACTCAGACATAGCAGCATGATATTCACTGGTGACAGCTGTCATTCTCAGAAGCTGATTGACTGTAAGGGACATATCGCTGCCTTCCACTGACTGTCGGAAATGGAGGGGAAGTCATCCCAACAGAACCAGGAGCCCGTGGCCACTCCTGCACTGGGAAAGACCAGCATCTGTGTTGACTGAGAGTTTGGTGGGTCACGTGACAGGGGCTGCGGGAGGGGCATCTATTTGGGGGGAACCGGGCGTGTGACTTCCTCTCTGATTTCTTCCCACCCATCTGGTAGCCGTGCACTGGGCGTGACAGTAAGTTGTTAGTTATGGCAAACATGGGTCAGAAACAACTCCAAGTGTGTCATGTCTCAGCTGATATCATCACCTGACAGGCTTTACAGATGAGGACAGTTAGAAACAGCAAGTTAAGCCGTTTGGCAGATGTTGGCCTCTTCGTGCGTCTGGCAGTCACTTTCCATACCTTGTTCATGTTTGTGGTTTTCTTCGGCGGGGAGGTGGGCATGACAGGGCATGTCTGGCCATTGCTGGAAGCAGAAACCCCCGAATGACACATTCTTAGGCATCCAGCAGTGCTCTGTGGGACAGGTTATTTTAGTCACTTGGCAGTGAGGACTCTGAGACTCAGAGAAGTAGGAAGCGTTGCCCAGGGTGACACTGGCCAAAGTCCGGCAGGGTGTGGCACTTGACTTGGCTGATTCCCAAAGGCTGTTACGTTTCCTCAGCCTCTCCCGGAGGTGGCCCTCCATGTCCCTCTAATGAGCAGACTGTCCCTTATGTGAGGGGACGGTCATTTTCCCCAGAAGACGATACACCAGCGACTCAGTGCCTGGCTTCTGCTGCAGGTACAGGCTTTAGCCTCTGATTCACTTCTCCTCGGCAGACCCTTGCTACCGACCTAATGTTGGGTCCTTGGTGGGCGTCAGCCCCTCCACATGGTGAGACTCCCAGTGGGTGGGGACAGAACGGCCGTGATTCCTGAGTCAGTGTCCAGTGGTCCAGTGGAGGGTCAGTTAGACAACAGAGCTGGTTGGGAGTAAGAGTGGGCAATGCATTGCACAGGGGCTGCTGTGTCCTCTACGTGGGCTTTTGTGTGTAGCTTTACTCTCCTGACCTGTCAGGGAGAGGGGCTGGGAAAACCAAGGACTCAAGGGCTGTTTTCCTGCTCACTGAAAATGGCTCCCATGAGGGACAGCAGCTGTGCAGAACCCGCCCTGCAGGAAGGTCCCAAGCACCAGGAACCCTGTGACAGTGGGGGTGGACTTTGTGCAGCTGCTAGTCATTCCTCTTGTTCCCACGGCAACCTGCCCCAGGGAACTGCAGGGTCAGCTGGGCATGCTGCTGCCACCGGCAAGGTGTGGCCGCCTTCACGGCAGCCCCTTGAGAACAGGAGGGGAGGCTCGTGGGCTCCCTACACTCAGGAGCTGGTTACTGGGCTTTATCGTCCCACTTGCTTTTAGTGCATCGTTAAATTACAGTGGAATTCCCACTTTCACTTCGAGAGACACGGGCTCATCCTCAGCCCATCAGCAAGCCTGTGGCAGCCGGAGCATCTCCTTCCCCTGCTCATTTAGGGTGTCTGCTGCTGCCCTGCTCCCACACACAGACAAAAGCCCGGGGGGTGAACGGGGCATCCAAAGCCTGCTGGGGACTGGCCTGAGCATCAGATGTGAAGGTGAGTCTCTGGGGCCTAGAAAGTGTTCTCCCGAGGAAACTGCAGGTCACCGAGGCCTGGGAGCCCCAGACCGAGCACAGCACACGTCTCGTTCCTCAGTTCCCTTCTGTTTGTCGCTCACCTGGGGGCCGATCAGGCTTTCCCTACCTACAAGCGGTTTCAGATTTACTCTGTGATGTGCTGAACGAAACAAGCTGCATTTAGGGCTCTCAGATGTCTTCTCCTGGGGTTCTTTTCATTCTTTATGGCTCAATCTGCAGGCGAGACAGGGAACATCACCAAAGGTGTGAATTAGAGAACCTGAGTGATGCAGGGGCTGCTAACCTCACGCTCATCCTGCACAGGAAACACGCTCTAGAGATTCACTTATTAGGTGACGGTAGGAAGAGGACAACACGATTTCTGTAACGTTTCTTACACAGAGCTTGGTCTGTGGTGTTCAAACTGACCTATGTTGATATGAGAAGAAACAGCCCTTCTCTTGCACAATTATGAAATATCCTCCAATGAGAGATTTCTACTCCTCTGTGAGTCCTTAAGCATTCCTCCAACTGAATCATTTTCCACATTTTTAAAACAAGTCCCAAGTGGCATTCTCAGAATGAAGAAAGGAATAAAATTAAAGAATGCTGTTACGTCAATAAGAGAATTTAACCCAAGAAAGAAAAAAAGAATTAAGTGATTAAAGATTGGACTCAGTGTGCACAAATCTTAGAAAGAAGGCTGCACCAATTTCCATAAAATACTCTGGTTGTTGTGTCTGTTCTGGGTCCAGCTGTCATTTGGCAGGCTGTCCCTACAGTGACCCCGGCATCCGTGTTGGGTCAGCTGGGTGCCCAGAGCCCTCTTCAGAACCCTCTGGTTTCCCCCTTCATCCCCTCCTCTTGCTTCTGCTCATGGAAACTTCTGGCAGCTTTGCAAAGGAGGCAAGAGGGAGGACAGGTGCCGAGAGGGCGAGTCCCCCTTAGGGCAGGCCTTGTCACTGTGGAGAGGACACGTGCTCATCAGCATCGTTTCAGAGTGCCATGTTCATTCGTGGTCATCTTAACTTGTTTTTCAAATGAAAAAAAATCACATTTGCCAAGAAACATAACAGTTTTATCACACATTTTGTGATTACAGCTGCTGAATTTCAATAAATCTTAAGGAATGTCACAGGAAGATGAATGCATTGTCTAATCTATAGCACAAGTTTAGTTTGCAGTGAAGAGAAATGATAGTTTGTTTTCAATCACAAATCCCCCTTCACATAGGTGCAAATGTGGTTTTGCATGGCTAGGAAGTGTATGGATGACTGATAAATTAGTGATGGGTGAAGACACACGTTTTCCACTGACAGCGGATGAATCTAATTATGTACAAGCAGGAAAAGTGAACAAGGTCTTTAGCTCGAATGCATTGGTCATTAATTAGAAGGCCAATTGAATACATCGTTTTCTTTTTGACAAAATCCAGGTTTCTGAAAGTAACTTCCATGGCCGGGCTTCAGCAGATCCAGGCTGCTCTGGAACTCACCCACAAGTTTCCTTTTCAGTCTGTTTCCATGTGATCTTTCTGCAGAAAAGCTCCCAATTCTTAACTTCTCGAAGGATCCATGGCACCTAGAAGATGAGAAAACTGAGTACACTTCCTGTTTCCCGGAGCCCAGAGCTCTGATACTCTCACTCTCACTCTGGTCCTTTCTGTTACGATGTGGCTCTTCAAGCGGAGGAGGAAAGGCTGAGCCTGACCTGTACGGACAGCCCATCCACACTCTCACAAAACAACGGACACATTTTTTATTTCCCAAGTAGTTAAAGGGCTTTACTACTCAGTGGCTATTGTGCACAGAAGCATAAATGAGATATGAAATGGGAAATTTCAGCCCACTCGGCAAAGGGGCGTGCAGCGTGTCTTCCAATTACAGCTTGACTGTGACACTAGGCTTCGTTCTGAAAGAATTCACCAGTGGCCATTTCCTGTATTTCAGAAAGAAAAACTCTCCTGTGTCATGTATCAGTGTAAAGCATTGCAGTTAACACAGGAGAGAACGACGCAAAAGTAACTCTTTGAAGGTTGCTCAAATCTCCTGGGATATTGCCAGTCACGATCAGCACCATGGACAGAAACAGAGAGTCACGTTAGAGAGGCGCCTGCCCATAGCAGGGGTGTAAACTGAGGAATGAGTAGATGTTAATTTATTTCTTTAAACAAAAACTTTAGAAATATATGATTCAAATTTAGAATTTTTAACAAGACTCACATTCCTTATTTGGTTCCAATTTTGATATTTGAATATAATTTGAATTTCGTTCTATTATTTTTGTATTAAGTTCTCTTTAAGAATATTGCATGGTCACCTTAGACTCTGCTAATGAGTACTGAGTACTTTCTTCAGCTATGCATAACTTTTCTATAGTAATTTCCACTTATGTTTAATGAGTTTTGAGCAGTTCTGTTAAAAATAAACTCCTATTATGGCTCTTTCAGAATTGCATAAATTCTTGGTTCACATTTTGACATGTCTTCATGAATTTCCCCTTACACTCCAATTGTATTGTCACTTTTTATTCATCCATGTGGCAATTTCTTAAAGTTTTTGTCCATCTAAACCTCTATTAGAATTAGTGACTGAAGACTTCATTTTCCCCTCCTGACTCTTTCCCCTTGTTCCTCTTTTAGCTACTTCCTGTTCGTGGTCTCAGGATGTCAGTTCCATCAATACTGTTGTAGAAACTCCTGTTAAATGTGTCATAAGTGAATTAATCCAGAAGTTTTAAAAAAAACCTAAAAATGCAACAAGAGCATGACCTGTAAATCTGAGTTTGCCCTGGGTGTGTGCGAACACTGACACCTACAGTGTGACTGTGCCTTACACGTGTGGATGCACATTTAACTGGCTTGACTGAGTCCTTCAACTAAGTAAGGTGGTTACATTTTGTGTGAAAGAACAGCAGCAAAATGAAGCTGATGTTATCAAGAGAGCAGTTGGGGCCTCTGGGAAGCTGAGCTAACCTCCCCTCCCTGTGAAAATGAACTTTTGAACTTGGCTAAACCTCAGCCACAACAAGGAAACGGGTAGGGTGGGAGGGAGGCCAATTTGGAACCACTCTGCTTTTGCACCATTTCCATGGCAACAGACGTGGCTTCATACCCTGCCTCTTTCTCCAGCTTATTTAGTTCCAAAGTCAAGACTCACGTCAGAGCCTCTGGATGGCAGTGTCTACACCACACAGGAACTTTAGTTTTAAGAAACAGGTAGAAATAGATGTTGAGTGATCTGGTCCACAACCTCCCCAAGTCTTGTCTCACTGAATTCCCAGGACCCAGGCATACCTTCCTTTTTCTACCTAGACCGTAGACAGTAAGAATGGTAACGCAGTATGCTCCATTTCACAGAATTTATCAGCCTTGGTTCAAGCACATGTTTGCGCCCCCTGAGAAGCAAAGCCTTTTCCTGCATCTCCTTCTGAGCAATGCTCAGGCTTGCTGTCCCTTAGCCACACCCACTTGTCTTCTCACATCCTGCGAGAGAAATCACATTGCTGGTGATGCCAGCACACTTTATAGAGTAGAGTGTGGGAGAGCCAAAAGAGAGAGAGTGGAAGCGGTTAGTGAAATGCACACTTGTGGGAAGAGCGTGGTCAGCTCCTCTGTCCCTGAGAGTGATGGTCACACAGCTGTGTTGGAATGGACAGCTCCTGCAGCTGCACCTATCCATGTCCCTTGGCTCTCAGCCAGCACCTCGGTGATGAAGGGTCCACACTTGAACTTGGGGGCATGTGCTGTCTGCTGTTGATTTTGCTCCTGGACGTGGCAGTGCGGGGACAGTCCCGAGGGTCTCTCTCTCACTGTGAGCAGCAACTCGGCTGTCTCTGGATCACCAGGGTCCATCACTCCAGCCAAGGCAGGGACACAACTGTTCTGGGGGCCGGTGCCCTTCCTGTGCTGCAGTGGGAGTGACAGGCATACACATTTCGGCGGAAACAGCACTGTCGTCAGTAGAAAGCAGCTGTAGGACAACTTGATCTTCACCATTAGCTCCCGTTTGGCACTAGAGCGGAGCCAGACATTTTATCCGTAGGCATTCTACCCCACTAGCACGCCAGGCATCCTTGAGGGATGCTTAGAGCAACTACATATGCTGGTTAGCCTTGGAGACCCTGGTTCACACATTTCTTCACGCACAGTTATTAATGGCAACCCCGTTTGTGTTAAAAACCATCGCATTCTGGATGATAAATGACATGGTAACTCCCATGAAAGTCCAAGATCAGATCTGTGAATCCGACTTGGTTTGCTTTGTGGCTATAAACGAGTTATTCTGCCAGAAGCTATGCTCTACATGAAATTACCATGATGGATAAACGTGCCATGATGTCCACCATTGGCATTACTGGAAGAAGCCTGTGAGGCACCAGTTTCTGGCTATTTCAGTGTGAAGCGTCCCGATCACTGGCCTGTTGTGGGGCTGTGTCCTGTGCCAGTTCCGTCTGTGGCCTGCAGAAGGAGTGAGGGCGGGTGTGACAGGCTGCTAGGGAAGGAGTGGGGACAGTCAGTCTTTTTGAGCAGCGCACTGCTTCCCTGTTATCATGGTCACCAGCACTGGCCTGAGGGAAATGCCACCAAAATTCACAGAGTGGGTATGTCCACTCTGCTGATGCCTTCTCTGCAGAGGGGACCTTTTGGTGACATTTATGTGGGGCACAAATACCCCACAAATCAGAACTTATCCTGTAAGTCTCCTCAAAATAAATCTTCCTGAAGCCTCATTTTCACTGATTCTCCATTTTGTTTCCCAATCTCCATCGGACCACGTGACATGCATGCAAATTCACACCACCTCTACCTCCAAGGTGGAAATCTGTCCTCCCCACAGAGTAGTTACAGAGCAACGCACTTGTCACCACTGCAGGAGATAATGCTCCGTGGATTAAAGGGGTTAGAAGTGCGAGGTGTGGATTAAAACACCATGTGAATAATCACAGACTTCATTCCAAAGAAAATCTGGAGTTAGGCTTTTAAAGTCTCTTCCATTTCTTTAACTTTCACTAAATGGCACTTCTTTGTTGAAATTTAATGTGCCCATGGGCTGTTAGGACGCCCTCAAAAAGATTGAAACTTGGTACATTTTGCTCAGCTCGATGCTTTCCTACTCTGTGATCTCAGCGACCAGTTACTCGTGCTGGTAAAAGGATAGAATTGGAACAGACAGGCCAGGTGCCTTTGCTCCCGGAGAAGAGAATTTGTTCTGTTTTGGGCATAAAGATGTGCTATCTGATCGGGAGACTGCTAAGATGACAACTGTCAGAAGAGAAACAAAATAAAACCATTGCATGAAATGTAAAGTTCATGAATCTTCTCATGGTGTACAATAGCTGGATGTTTTAAGCAATATTTTTGTTAAATAATAATTGGTTTGGTCTATCCTATCCCATTGGGTGACAGTTTGTTTCTACTTTGTTTTTTATCATGCAATATTTTAACTACAAGATTTTTAATGTAAAGGTGTGTTAATAGTTACATCTACTAAGACTGTCTAAACCGAACAGCTAGACATAGGAAAGTTAAGAAATTCTCTTTCTCTTTATTTTAAAATTACTCTGTCCCACATAACTTACAAGAACATATTTTTTGTTCCCTTATCCTCTATAAATTTACACTAAACTCAGTTTTATCATTTTAAGAGTTCAGCTCATCCTAGTAATACCTCCTCCAAAGAGCCATGGACAGTATTTATAAAAAAGGTGCATTAAAGTGTTTTATGGAAGCTTTATGTGCAACAATAGCTCTAAATCACAGGCTTCCATTTCTTGCCACCGGGCTCCGGTCTTCCTCTGTCTTAAGAGGTTGTGTTCTTTGCAGCCACCTCCATTTATTGCAAGGGAGGAGCCACGCTTTCTTCTTTATGATCTGGTATGTCTTAGTTCTTAATGGAATTCCAATTATTTATGCAATCGTAGTATTTCTCATTTTATTTCATTTATACACTTGCTTTTCATTGAGGAGTATAAATGGAACTGAGGTTTTTACATCCATTTTAAATTCACTTGGCATAATAAAGAAGGTAATTAGAATTTTGACAGGTACTTAGGATGAGATCTCCCCTCTTGCCAGGCCCAGTTTTCTAGTATAGGTCCCATGTTTTCCCCTTGGAAATCAATCACAAAAAACACTCCTGCCAGTTTTTGAAGACTCTTGGTCACGCGCCGTCCTCTACGCCATCAGAGGAAGACGGACTGGCTGTTTGGGGCGCTGGGCCTGCAGGGACCCTTGGCCGCTTCCGCCTGAGAGCCCGCCTGTCGCGGAGCAGGGCCCGGTCACCCACCTGCTGGTCTTTGAAGCTGCGCGGACTCACTTCTCTGGACCCTGTGGAGGGTCCGGGCCGGGCGAGGCGGCGGAGGGGAGAACCCGGCGGAGAGGCTTCCTCGCCGGCCGCTGCCGTCAGGAGGGATGGTGGAGGGTGGCGTGGGATTGCAGATAGGGTTGCCTTTCGTTTGCTTTTGCAGTGCAGTCTTAGGAGGAAGAATAAACGCAGAAAACTGAGGAGACGTCTGCAGAAACTTGGACCTATACTATGATACCTGTAAAACGGAGAAGCAAATCAGTAGGAGAGCTGGTGACGTCGTGAGGCTGTGTCACCTGCCAGCCGGTCACCTGCCTGGAGACCCCCGGGGCCCAGCGCCCAGTGTGCGTGGAGCTCTCCCGCTCTGCTGACAGCCCGCACGGAAGCGACGGAAGCTTTTCCTAACGCAACCACACAGAACAGGATCGGGAGAACTCCCGCTTCTCAGAACGCGGCTTATTGCTGACAGATCTTTCCATTGAAAACAACTGGAAAATTGCATAAAATACAACATAGAAACGGAAAACTTCAGGCCATCAGCGACCAGGCAGTGAGCACGTGAGCCGACACTGGCCCCTCCTCCCTTCAGGGAGGTTGTCACATACAAGTCCCCGGGGAGACGGAGAAGCTGAGGAAAAAGTAGTGGAAAAGGTTGAGAAACTCAGAAAATGATTTCTGAATCGTCAGGAACTGAAGTTCATCACCCACATATGAGAAGGAGCCCCAAAGTGGCCCAGAACTCAGGGTGACCAGGTAGGAGAGCGGCCCTCACATGACACGGAAACACCGCTGGACAACCTCACCCCACCGCCTGCCTCTGACCTGCCACCAGCCAGACACACAGGACTCCTCTCTGGGGAGACTGTGGCCTCTGAGGCACGACTGTCTAACGTTGTAGGTCGTCACTCAGATGTCCCCAAGCACACAGGAGACAACACTAACCACCGAGAAACAGGAAATTTAACAATAATTGCAGTCAAACCTCAGAGATCTGGAGGTACGGTCATCAGACAGAGACTTAGAAATAATAAGACACGGTGAAGACATTGCTTGACAAGATGGACCGTTTCGACTGGAAATCCTGAAAGAATACAATTTGGAAATTCTGGAGAAAACACTTTTTTAAATTAAGAACTTAACAGATAAATTAAATGGAGTATTTGATGACTGAAGAGACTACTGAACTGGAAGTTAAATCAGAAGAAAATATCCACAGAGATAAGAAAGAATATGAAATATAAAATGGATCATAAGATAATATAATAAACAGTGAAAAATGTAACTGCTTGTGTTTGGAGTCCAAGAGAGAAGAAGGAAAAAGGGCAAAAGCATATTTAAAGAAAAGGTAGTAATTTTTCAAAACACAATATAAGCTATCAAGTCAAAGATTGAAGACGAGCTATAAAACTTGAAGAGCATAAATAAAAAGAAAACTAATCTTAGATGCATCGTAGCCCTGTGACTGAATAAAAGAAAAAGTAAGATATTTATAGCAGAAAGTGGAACAGAGACACATTATTTTTAAAGAAGCATTGACAAAACTGATGGCCGATTTCCCAGTTGTAATAATGGAATCACTGACCATGTGACCATGAAACGACATTTTACAGAGCTGAGAGAAATAGCTACTGACCTTGAGCTTCATACTCTGAAAAATCTCCTGGAACTTATGACACACAAAACGTGAGAGAACATCACAATCAGGCTTTAATTAAAAGAAATACAAAATGATGCTCTTCAAGCAGAAGGAAAGGGACCCCGGATGGAAACACATGGATATAGGAAGAAATAAAATCTATGGAGGTAGGTAATTTGTGGTAAAACTAAGTGGTTATTAATTCTATAAAACAATAATAATAGTTTATGGAATTTAAACATATGAATAACTGAATAATTTAAGTAACTAATCTAATAGCAAAAGGCTCACTGTTCCTTAGTCAGCTGTGCCCATTCTGGTGACGAGCTAGTTAAAGCCATTCATCATTTCCATTGGAGTGTTTTTGATTTATAGCATTCCCTCTTGTTTCTTCCTTAAAGTTTCCATCTCTCTACTTACATCACCCATCTGTTCTTGAATGTTGCCTGTTTTATGAGAGCCCTTAATATATATATTATAGTTATTTTAAATACCCTATTTGTTATTTCCAAAATCTGTACTGTCTCTGAGTCTGGTTCTGATGTGTGCTTCGTCTCCCAAGACTATTTATTTTTTCGTTCTTTAGATGTCTCATAATTTTTTTCAAATGTTAGACTCACTGTTCAGACAATAGGAAGCAAGACAAATATGTCTGCAGTGTGAGATTTTGTGACATGTGGGCAGGAGCTGGGCCTCAGTGCGTACCTGCACTGCAGGTGCCTGGGGCTCCCAACTTCTGCTGTACCTTTGTTTTGTCCCCACTGTCTTGGGGCTTCCCTGGACACTTCTTAAATAAAGCCTAGATGGGCACTGCTTTCAGTTCTCTTCTCCAATGACTAATACCAGGAGTGTCAAGTGTCACCAAGAAAACAAAATAAAAAAGATTGTAAAAGGAAGTTACAAATAAATTTATGCTAATTGTTTGAAAATTTGAATGAAATGAATGATTTCCTAGGAAGACACTATATATTAAGACTATGTAAGAAATAGAAACTGAGTAAACCTGTATCTCTTAAAGACACTGAAACTGTTATGGTAATCATACTGCAATGTAGACTTCTGGGTCAGATGGCTTCACTGGTGAATGAGTCCAAACTTTTACTAAAGAAATAACTTTTTCTAAAGAAATGAACTTGTCAAGAAAATACAAAATGACAGAATTCATCTAATGGGTTTTATGATACCAGTATTCCCTTGATTCTCAAGTATAGCAATACAGATTATTGACTAATCTGTCACCTAAACATAGATACAAATATGAATAAAATAGATTCCTTGGCATGCAAAAGAATATATATATCAAAACTAAGGTTGTTTTAAACTCTAAAATCTAAATGTAATATTCCATGTTAAAAAATGAATTTAAAAAATCATCTAAGTAAATAAGGAAAAAGTATTTGATAAAATTCAACATTTCTTATTAAAAATATTTTGTGTCAAAGTAGCTATAGAAAATACCTCTTTACCTCTAAAACCACAACAAACCCCAAGGCGAAGGTTGATAAGTTGAAATCTGTTTTCAGATCAGGAATGAGTTGAAAATGTTCACCGTTAGCATTTCTAGTCAACATTTTATAGGAGTTTGTTGTCAGTGAAGTAAGTCAAGTAAATAAATGGTAAGAAAATTTGAAACAAAGAAATATATGTCTTTAATTACAGATAATGTGTTTATAAAAGAAATATTCTACAAACTATTAGATTTAACAGATAGGTTAGATTGGCTCACTAAATATGGTGTCAACATATAGAAATCCATCATGTTGACTAGCAGTTATCTATAAAGAAGTAACTTTTTTAAATGGTACTGTTTACCATAGAATCAAAAATTATCAAATACCTAGGAAACACGTGCAAATATGTGTGAGGGCTCTAAACTAAAATTATTAAAAGATTATTGAGAGAATGAATGCGGTCCTAGATAAATGGGAGGATATAATATTTTCCAGGTTGGAGGGAGCAATATTCTGAGAATAAAAATTCTCCTTAAGTTAGAACAGGTAATTTTGTTTGTTTGTCTGGTGACAAGAGACTTGCTAGTCTAAAATTTATATGGAACAGGAGAGATCCAAGATGGCGGACTAGATAAACACTGTGCCTGCTTCCTTCCATGAACACATTAAAACTACAACTAAATTATAGAACAATCAACCTGGAGAACCATCTGACACCTAGCAGAACAGAAGTGGTATAACTAAGGATATAAAGAAGCCACGTTGGGATTGGTAGGAGGGGCAGAGACACAAAACAGGCCCCACACCTACGAGTGGTGAATGAGAATCAGATGGGATATCTCGGTTGCAGTGGTTCCCCCCTAGAGGAAGGAAGGATCCCAGCCTCACACTGGCCCTCGCCAGCCCAGAGTACTGAGGCTGGGAAGAAGAGCCCCCACAACGTCTACCTGTGGAAAATAGCGGGATGGAAGGGGGCAGGAAACCCAAGTGTCTTCTTAAAGGAACCGCACACAGACTCACTAACTTGCAGGCACTCACGTTGGGTTCCAGTGGAGGGATGATGACTCGGGAGGCATCAGAGGCATACAGTGGGGGCAGATTGAGGTGTGTGACTTCAGGCGAGGGCTGGAGAACTATTGCCATTTGACTGTGAGGAAATCCTCCTCCCCCAGCAGCTGACAGACAGGTGCCATCTTTAATGTGTTGAGCCCGCCCCCTACACTCACTGCCAAACCTGAATCTGATTGGCCTGGTGAGCTCCAGGGCTCCACCCTGCTGACTCACTGGGGCCCCACCCCACCCAATTTCCCCAACCCTGGAGGCACATTTTCTGAGAACAGCCAGCCCCATCCACATTGAACTTTTTCTTAGGAAATGATCAGAGTTTGCAGTTTGCATTCACTGCTGGGAGGGTGGTGACTGGCTTCATTGTGCTCTGAGACTTTTGCTGAGTAGCTCCAGGCTCAGCCCTGGTATCAAGCCAGAATCTACATTAACCTGGTGATTACAACTCTTCCCATTCTAGTGACTCCCTGAGATCCTGTCTCACCCAACTCATGTAATGCACAAGGCTTTATCAGGGGTTGAACCTTATAGGAGCTGGCAGGTGTCAGCAGGCTTTGGGGTGTCCTGGCTTTTTGTGGAGCTGCCCCAGG
The DNA here is from genome assembly GCF_036562045.2 of Rhinolophus sinicus. Taxonomy (NCBI): domain Eukaryota; kingdom Metazoa; phylum Chordata; class Mammalia; order Chiroptera; family Rhinolophidae; genus Rhinolophus; species Rhinolophus sinicus. Next base: position 291,565 of record NC_133755.1, read on the forward strand.
CCTGGTGCTAGTGACAGATGTCCTCAGTTTGCAGTGTGGCCTCTCCCACATGCCTACAGGTTTAGCACAGGCAACAAACCACCGTGGATCACTTTGTAGCTCTTAGCAGGTAGTCCCCAGCCAGTCACAGGCAGTAGGTGACCTGGGCCTACATCAGAGCCCCTCATCAGAGGCCCCAGAACCAACGTACTTGGATGTTGGCTTCAGACCATAGCAGAGCACCACCCAATTTGTCCCACAAGTGGCACACATACAGGGTAGTTTAAACAGGCACCAGAGCCCACTGCGGTGAATTACACTCAGTGTGGTAAGCCCCACACACAGCAGCCCATAAGCTGTGGACATGGCCAAACACCACACCAGTCATCTTGAGGGTCAATCACACACACTGACATGCCAATAGCAATTAAGTCTCAACTGTAACAGGAGGACACACAACCCACACAAAGGACACTCCTGGAGAACCTGGAGCAGGTGACCAGGGAGACTGTGCCAGGGCCCCACAGAGCACTCACTATATAAGGCCACTTGGCACAATTGGGAGACATAGAAGATCTGCCTAATACATGGAAACAAACACAGACAGGCAGCCCAAATGAGGAAACAAAGAAATACGTTCCAAAGAACAGGAGAAAACTCCAGGAAAAGAACTAAATGAAGTGGAGACAAGCAACATACCAGAGACACAGTTCAAAATAATGGTTATAAGGATGCTCAAGGAACTTAGTGAGAACTTCAACAGAGAGATAGCAAGCATTAAAAAGGGCATAGAAACCATAAAAAAGAACCAGTCAGAAGTGGAGTGTGGTCACACAGAAGCCTAGCCGTTTGTCCCCTCCAATCTTTCCTTAGGGAAGGAAAGACTTTGCGGGACTGTCCCTCTTTGGGGTTGAGTTCATTTATCCTAAGTCTCTTTATTTGGTCTCTGTAAGCAGGGTCTGCAGTCAAAGACGAGTAAGTTTCCTCATGGGAGGAACGACTTAAGCCAGATGGGACCCCATTGGGACCCCCATGAGTTAACATAATAAAAGTTAGGAGGTAGCCATACCCCTCCTCCTCACCATTATGGGAAGCTGCTAATGCATGCCCCAGTTGTTGTCCTGCACTCGGCTATGCAAAGGACTTCTTAGAGCGATAAGATATCGCTCTTCCTGCTTAGCTCATGGGATGGTTTTACCTTGTGAGACTTGCTCCCCCAGGGGGTTGTACACACCCACCTTAGTCGCCTGGGGACAATGAGCATCGGTTGCTTTGGGACAGATATCTGGGAATTGGAAGAATTTTTATGGTGTGTGAGAATTTCGCGGACCCTGCCTTTCATCTTGTGATGCTTATTGTGAGAAATCAATAAATACCCATGACAACCCGATTCGGGGCTCCAGTCCCTTGAGGCTGTGAGTCCCTCAGTCCTCTGTGATTTAATTGTATTTGAGTCTCTGTCTCTTTATGATAGTTTAACCCTCGCCGCCTCCCTCGCCTTCCCACGGCTTGTGTTGTGCAGGTCGCAACAGTGGAGAATACAATAACTGAAAAGAAGAATGTACTCCAAGAAATCACCAGCAGACTAGATGAAGCAGAGGATCGAATCAGCAATTTGGAAGAGAAGGTGGCAGAAAACATCCAATCAGAACAGCAGAAAGAAAAAAGAATCCAAAAAAATGAGGATAGTTTATGAGACCTCTGGGACAACATCAAGTGTACCAAGTTTCACATCATTGAGGTACCAGAAGGAGATGAGAGAAAGCAAGGAACTGAAAACCTATTTTAAAACTTAATGACAAAAAACTTTCCTAACCTGGCAAAGGAAATAGACGTATAAACTCAGCAAGCACAGAGAGTCCCAAACAAGATGAACCCCGAGACACATCATAATTAAAATGGCAAAGATTAAAGACAAAGAAAGTATCCTAAAAGCAGCAAGAGAAAGGCAACTAATAACTTATAAGGGAGCCCCCATGAGATTGTCAGCTTGTTTCTCTATAGAAACTTTGTAGGTGGGAAGGGATTGGCACAAAATATTCAACATCATGAAAAGCAAGGACCTACAACCAAATGATACCCAGCAAGGCTATCATTTCAAATCAGAGGACAGATAAAGAGCTTCCCAGACAAGAAAAAGCTAAAGGAGTTCATCACCACTAAACCACTATTACAAGGAATCTTAGAGGGACTTCTTTTAAGAGAAAAAAAAAAAATCAAAATTATGAATAATAAAATGGTAATAGCTACATATCAATCAAGAATGACTTTCAATGTAAATGGATTAAATGCTCCAATCAAAAGACATAGGAGGGCTGAATGGATAAGGAAAGAAAACCCTTATATATGCTGCCTACAGTAGATTCACTTCAGATTGAAAGACACACAGAGACTGAAAGTAAAGGGGTGGAAAAAGCTATTTCATGAAAATGCTATAAAAAGAGAAAAAGAAGGACCAAGTAATCCCACTTCTGGGTATTTATCCAAGGAAACCCAAAATGCTACTTCAAGGGGAATGAAAGGCAGACTGAGGCCTCAAGGTAGGTCAGTGTGGGTGCTCACGTGGGTGCCCCACTGTTGGTTGAATATATTCTGCATTAGTCAGCTAGGGCTGCGTAACAAAGACCACCTGGGGGGCCTCGTTTATTCTCTCACAGTCTGGAGGCTGGAAGCCCAAGGTCAGGTGTCACAGAGCTGGTACCCCTGAGCCTGAGATGGACATCTGCCCCCCAGCCTCACTGCAGCTCCTGGTGGTTTGCTGGCTGTCTTCTGTGTCCCTCAGCTTGTGGCAGCATCACCCATTTCCATATGCTGTTCTCCCTGTGTGTGTGTGTGTATGTGTCTGTGTGTGTATGAGTGTGTATGCGTGTGTGAGTGTGTATGTGTGTCTATGTGTGTATGGTGTCTGTGTGTATGTGTGTGTGAGTGTATGTGTCAGAGTGTGTATGTGTGTGAGTATATATGTGTGTGTGTGTCAGTGTGTATTGTGTGAGTATGTATATGTGTCGGTGTGTGTGTATGTATGTGTGTGCATGTGTGTATGTGTGTGTGTCAGTGCGGTCAGTGTGTGTATGTGCATTAGTGTGTGTGTCCCCAGCCCTGAGTGGCAGTCTCAGAGGGGACAGGGGGGCTGTCTTGAATATCAGTCTTCAGAGTGGGTTAGCTGACGAAGAATGTCCTGGTCTCAGCATTTATCAGAGAGAGCAGAAGCAGAATTTCAAAGGTAGATACAGGAGAAATCACTCAGACATTTATGTTCTTGCACAGAAATCCAAGCATCCCCCCAATTCCATCCATTGCAGTTTATTTTTTTATTTCTATAAGGATTCATGAAATGAACTAAAAATTACATAGAAAATGAAAGGTTGTTAAAGTTTGGGAAGTGCTGACTTTGTAGGTTATGGCCCTACTATCAGGAAACCAAGGGGCAGCTTCATAAGCCCCGTCAGAGGCATAAAGACCCACCAAGGTGACATGGAAGGACTTGGACGGAGCAGAGCACCCTGGATTTGAGTTGGAAGTAAAGCAGGATTTCTGTCAGTCAGGATAGTTTGCATGAGAATGGGTTACTTAGAGGCCGTGATGGAGGAACTAGCTGGAGGGTAAAACCACAATGGTCAATCTGAGGTTTATTGTATCTATAAGAAAAAGATGTGACTGGCTTTTTAGAACGTGCGTCACCTTCCATGAGCCTGCGTGGCATGTGCATACCTTTTCGTCATGACAATGCACAGGGTCACCTCTCTGGGGACTGTGAGGCATTGGCCCAGCTCTGTCTGTCGCACGTCAGGACCTTCTGAGGGGACTTCTGCAGGTCCCACTACACCTGTGGCGACATGTGAAGTAGCAGCATCGGTGGGAAAACAGGGCTTTCATGACGAGCAATTTGACGTTTCTCTTTTGTCTTTTGCAAACTTGGCCCTTTTCTCTCCCCTGAAGAAGAGAAACAAAGGGACGGTGTCCTCTGGCCAGTGCCCCTTTGACTCAGTCCTGCTGAGGGTGTATAAGTTAGGCTCCTTGCTGCTGGTGGCAGGAGGAATCCCGCTGATGGTGAGAGCTGCTCTCGGGGGGGATTAAGCCTCATTTTACAAGCATGGACTTCAAATGCCTGTTCACGAACTCTGGGGGACTTGGGACATATATGCTGAGAGGAGTCTGACCCGTACTTTGGGGCACAAAAACAAAAGGCTTGATTTGCTTTTTGCTGCCTTTGTTCAGTTGTAAAAGGAAGTTATTTTTGCTCAAACTGTTATAAAACCTAATTTAAAGACATTTCAAAGATTATACCTGTTACTGGATTTCGTATACAATTCTACTTACTCTGCAAAAATGCATTTGCCTAAAAACTCCTGCAGTCTTTCAATTTGTGAGACGTGCATTTGTCCTTCAGCAATGATTGTGTGGACGCCAATACGTGCGCCTGCTTGATACCCGGCTTCGCGTCTCAGGACAGAGCCGTGACGCTGTGACGCGTCCCCGGCCGTGGGGCAGTCACTGCGGAGCTGCGATGGGTGCTTCTCCGAGGAAGGCTGCATCTTCGGTGACAGCTCTCAGAAGGACACGGTTTGCTCCGTGTGACTCGCATGTCCCCGTCACTTTTTGGACACACGGGCACGGCCCACGCGCAGTCACACAGCTGCGCCGCCTACGGGCCGGGGACAGTAGGGCCGCCACCGGTCTGCGCGTGTTTCTACTTCCCTACGAGTCGATTAAAGTATGCTTTTTATGCGTACACTTTTACATCGTTGGGTCTACAAAACCTGATATGTTTTTAGGTTTTTACTGAAATGTGTTTAGTAAGAACTTCCACATGTTACCGTGTGAATCTTATGTTAAATAATTTATGACCTTGGAATAGTATAATTCATGATTTTTCTGTTTTAATCTATGTTATCATGAGGTGTAGGATGCTAATCTAATAATTGTATTTGACCAGGTGACGTTTTGCCCCGACAACAGTCCAGTCTATTCTGCAGGTAAATTACCTCCTAGTCACAAAAGGTGTTTGCTCCAATGCTAAGTATCTTCTCCCTGTGCCCCGAGTCCCCTGTTTAACTGAAGACACTCTGGGGGACCCTTGGTGACAGTCGGCCCATCAGCTGAGACCCATCCGCCCCTATACCACTTGGGTAGTGGGGACCAGGAAATGTCCATGGGACCTGACACTGTGGGCTCCGGGAGACACCTGATGCTGGTCCCTGATAGGAGCTGGGAGGAAGACAGCCCGCAGGGGGGTGGCAGCAGGGGTGGGGTGGGGGGAAGGTTAGGGGGAGGGGATGGGGGGCGGTTACGAGGAGGATGGGGTGGGGGTACGCAGGGGGAGGGGGGGCAGCAGCCGAGGGACTCGGTGCCAGTGACGAAAGCACTATTGCGTTTTCCTTGGACCTCTTAGCAGATGTTTTAAAACAACAATGCTCACATTTTGCCCAATGCAGTAAGAGTCACACTTTGTAATAAAATAAAGGCAGAGTTCCTTCCTGTGATAGGTTAAAAAAACAGGAAAGTGGAGAAGTGATATGCGAAGAGAATGCATAGAGGACCCCATCGTTTTAAGGAAGCATTTGCACACGCACCACAGTGTTTGGAAGAACCTCCGGGCGTTTCTGGGTACCACAGGATAGGGCCCCAAAAGACCTGCCTCCTCCGGTCTACAAGTCCCAGGACGCACGCGCGTCCACGTGCCAAGGACACCTGTTCACTGGGGATTGTTGAGTTGACCAAATGGTGCCATTAACCAGGAAGAAATAAATAGGACAGCGCCAGTGGGACATTGCACGGGGGTGGGAAGTTTTACCTCTGAATAACAATTTTACTTTTGCAATAGAAAAAATGGATTTATAAATATTAAAATTACAGATATGCTGTAATTTTTATTCTTGGAAGAGAGCTTAATTATCTAAATCCATAGTAACTTTTAATGAAAAATGGTCTCCAGTGTTTCAGTACATTTGAGATACGTTCATCATAACATTAATTATGAATTAGTTGATGTTAGTTATTCATCTAAAGAACGTCATGTTCTGTGATGTTTAATCAACCAAGACATGAAGAAAGCTGTAAAAAACGCTACCCTTCATATGAAAAATAAATAAAAGGAACATTCTTCATTTTAAAGGGCACATACATATACTTTGGTAATTAAAACATTATATGTGCACTCTGATAAACATTTCATTTTTATGACACCTCTGGAATGATAAACTGCTCCAATAACACATAGAATTAATGAGAGATAATAAAGTATATTATTGCCACCTGTGGGCTTATTTGTTTCTCTTTATCTTTCTCAGCTCTCTTGTAACATTCCTGACTTTAGTTTATAAGTATTCTCTTACTTTCCTGGGTTTTCCTGTTGCTGTTGTTTTAAAGTCACAAGCAAACACACTGTGCACAGGAAACGTAATGACGTGTTTCAGTTTACACAAAGCATTTTTGGGGCCTCATCTTGTGACTTCTCCCTGTTTCCCAGAACATGTTTCTTATGGTTTGTAATACACCACATTCTAAGTTAAAGGTGCTGAGTTTGTATTCAGCTTGCTTGGCTGTGACTTCACATCTCTGTGAATTCTTCCCTTTGCTGGTGGGAGGGGCCATTGTCTGTCCCTGCCTTAATTTCCGAGGACAGCCTGGCACACACTTCCTCAAAAACGCTGAAATCCATCTCTTGAATTTGTTCTCTGAATTCCTCCCATTCCTTCTTTTACTACAGTCATGGTTTCTACCCAAGCTCTGCGTTTTCAAGGCCTCCTGGCTTTTCATGAAGAAGCTGAGAAGGTAAGATTTAACAAACAGCACATCCATTCATCTGCTACACGTTACCTATGTTTGGACCCCACGAAGCATGAGGCCCTGATTTTGGAGAGGGCGGATGTGGATGCTTGGGAGAGCTCGTTTCTCAGTTCAGTCTCTGCATCTTACATGAAGAAACCACAGCCAGACAGCGGACTTCACACGGCACTCACTGTCTGTGACCCTCATGCTGCATGCTTCTTCGTCATGTTCTTGGAAAGGCTGAATTTCTTTACACCAAGAATATTCTTTGAGATTACACGTCTCAGCTCACTTCCTACTCTCTCCCCCTATCCATGCTAACCATGCTCTTTCCTCATAGTTTCTTAATTTTGGCAGCTGTTTTTCACCCCAGGGCCTGTGACTTTCTCTGGCAATCTTCTGTCTGGAGGGATTGAGCTGATCCGACTGGCCCTGCATATTCTGAGTTAGGGTCTCATCCTGCTGGGGCCCCGGACCCCACCCAAGCCTTTGTATGTTCTCCAATGGCATCTAGTGAGCAGATCTGACCTCTGTGACACGACACCGTAGAGTGACAGAGCCCATGCACCCTCCTCTGAAACAAGTTAAAACCTCCTGCAATATATAACAAAGGAGCTCAGACCTTGCATATCAGGCACCCAAGGACAGTGGTCACGGAGTAAAGTGACAAGTGATGTGAGTCCCACAAAAGCCCAGCTGGTCCAGAGGGCGAGCTCGCCAGTCTCAGGTGGACTGCTGAGGAGACAGCTGCAGGGAGGGCGCTGAGAACCGCTCTCCAGGCTAAGGCTGACGTGTCCTCATGTGAGGCTGGGGGAGTGTGCCCCAAGGAAGCAGGGAGAGGTGGCTGTGGGTCACAAGCACGGAGTACAGTGTACCATGTGTGGCATCCAGTCAAAGTTGCCCGGCATGCAAAGAATGGAAGAGTCCAGTGTGCAATGACAATGGAAATCAGTGAACAGAGTAGATGCAGAACCACCACCGACGGCAGTATTAGGAGAGAAGGACGAGAAAAGCAGTTATTATATTTACTCATGAAGGTAAAGAGAAGTAGCAGCATGTCAGGAGGTCAATCGGACTATATTTTTAAACATGCACATCAAGCTTCTAGACGTGAAACCTAAAATCTCTGAGGTGAAGCAGACCCTAGGTGTAAGTAATAGAAGGTCGATGCCACAGATGAAAAGATTTATACATTTAAAGGTACAGGAAATGAAACTCGATCAAATAAAACACAGAGAGGAAAATCTTGGGAAAGTAAATAAATAAAAAAAGAATGCAGCACCAGTGAGCCACAGGACGACTACCAACCACTTACTATATGATCTGAGCCCAGGAAGGGAAAGCAGAGGGCAGGACAGAAAAAGTATTTGAAAAAAGCAGTGTTCAAAATGTCCAGATATAATGAAAAACAAAGCAAAACTATAAAGCCACAAATTCAAGTAACTTATGTAAATCTAAGCTCAAGAAAGTGAGCAAAATAAAAGCGGGGCATGTGATCAGGGAGTTGCTTGAATCAGTTACAAAGAGGAAGCCCTGGGCCAGGCCCCGGGGCACACGCCAGACCAGGAACAAATACAGGATGACAGATGCCTTGGAACAAGGTAACGCCAGTTGGCAGAGGACCAACCTCTTAACCAAAAAAAAGTCAACCATTGAAAACTCTGCCCAACAAAATGTCTCTCCAAAAAGAAGGGAAATGAAGACTCTCAGATGTACAGATGCTGAAGGAATCTGTCACCTGCTCACCTGTGCTGGGGACACTGGGACCCACCACACAGGGTAACCAATCCACGCCCCCTGGGAAACTTGCCAGGCTCATGAGATGTGGGTGCAGTGCCTGCCCCCCGACCTGTCTTGAGAGGGCTTCTCTCACCAGTAGTCTGCTGCTTAGGGGCTCACTAGGTCTCCTGAACACCATGATTGGAACTTTGGAGTAAGTTTGTTTATCTCAAGGTTCAATGAGACTCTTGCCCCTCCAGCCGCAAAGCCCCTACCTTGGTGGTTTGGGGTGCTGTTTGTTGTGGAAAACACCCGGCAGGGAAGTTGATAGTCCTTTGCTGTGCAAAATACTCTGCCTTAAGGCCCCTGGAGAAAAGGCTGTGCTTTCACGTCAACAGACGTTGTGTCATGGGAGACGGGGCCAGAGAGAGAACAGCATGTGGGGTCTCAGCCTCCGTCAGACTCAGGGTGTGAAGGGCCCCCTCCTCAGCCTCGCAGGGAACCTGAGACCCTCTGCGCCAGGACGCCCTTGGATTTCCATTGCTGATGCCTGTGGAGGGGCCTGAGATGAGTGGTTTCCTTAGTAAGTGCCTTGCGTGCCTCCCATGGGGTGTCAGCCCAATTCTGGCTGTTTGCAGTGACCATTTGGGATCCGACTGCAGGCTCCCAGGTGCTCTGTGTGCCCCGATTGTCCATCGGTGAGTGGGCCCGCCCATGCTTCCTTCTGCCCTCAGTCCTGGATGGAACTGTGAAGGGCTGAACCCCGTCCTGCCCTGACAAAGGGCACTGAGGGGCCGTGGCATGCAGGCGGAGGCTGCCCCCCGGCTGGCAGTGCCCACCCCTACTGCTGGGTCTTACCTAACTGGGCAGGGCTCTAAGAAGGAGCGTGCCATCAGTGGAGGCCAGAACACAGAGGTTGGCGGGGGGCATTTTTAGGTGTTAGCTCCGCACACATTAAACACCTCCCCTGCTTCACGTCATTTCCGTGCAATACTTGTGGGTTCAGGTGGTTTGAGAAGTGTTTACAGAAAGTGACAGATCATTCATCCGAGACTCTAGATGCGACCTGGTTACAGATCCAGTGACAGCAGTTTCTCAGGATTGTCCCCTCATCGTGGTCTCGTTTGCTGTCAGCTGACTGCCCTTAATCACGTCCTCAGTGGTCACTGACCTCCGCCAAAGCTGTGACGATCATTGGTAATCTAGATATAAGTGACAATGTTCATGCCAAAATCTATAATTACGCCCTTCAATTTGGCCTCTTTTGTGAGTAATATTTATTTAATTATAGACCCATAAAATAGTGTTTGCTGTACATAATGATGATTTCTCTTCATGGGCAGCTAGAATTGGTTAGGTACACTATATACAGCATAGGATTTTTTATTTAGGATTTTATTTTTAGAGCAGTTTTAGGTTCACAGCAAGACAGAGGGGACAGTATGGAGACTTCCCATGTCCCGTCCCCATACCTTCAGCCTCCTCCAGTCCATATCCCCACCAGATGGGACAATTGTTACAACTGGTGAACCTACACTGACACGTCATTGTCACCCAGAGTCCACAGTTTACCTTAGGGTCACTCTTGGTGGCGTCCATTCTATGGATGAGGACAAACATGCAATGCTACGTGTATGTCACTATCCTTCCTTCCTTCCTTCTTTCTTTTGCCTTTACATAAGTTTATCCCGACGTCTCCGTCCTGGCTCAGTATTCTACCCGCCTGTGGAGCATCAAAAAACATCGATGTTCCAGAGTCCTGGTTTAGTAGGGGTGAAGCATCATCTGCCACCCCCCCTTTTTTTCCAGCGGCCTCTGGGCGTGGCCTCTCACTGCCTGTTGGCACCCCTTTCAGAGCATATGCAGCCCTTGGCCACACGGGGCTCTTCTCACTTGCAGGGCTTGTTCAGCGTCTCACTGTCTCTTGAGTTACCCGTGTTCCTCTGTGAGAATTTGGTGCATGGCTCTGACTGCTGTCACAGCTCATTTTCTGCAAGCGCCATGTCCCCTCGCTCACCCCAGCAATGATGTCACCTAGCTTGTTACCTCAAACAGTGGAAAGCAAAGAACACAGCACAGTGGTTGTGGGGAGCTTAAGATTTGGAACAGACAGCGACTCCTCTCAGTCGTGTCACTGTCACCGCCCCCAGTGATTTCCAGTCAGTGAGCGCTTGTGCATGAGGGACCCACGTCTCACCAGCATAGACCCGGCCCCCCTTCCTCTCTGGTGGTTGCACTTGACATCGTGTCTCAGAAACGTTTTCAGTTCATGTCCCCACCCCCAGCTCCTAACTCTGGTCTGCCCTTGTGACAATTCAAAACCATGACACGAGAAACACACTTCACGATCAGGGTAACTTTTTTGGTTCTTGAGCTAACAGTCATCAGGACATACAACAGAAATGAAGAAATCCGTGGAAAAAGAACACATTTGTAAAATACATGTGATCAATGATTTCATTAAATACCTATTAATGTACAAGCTTCAGAAAGAGCTCCCTATTAATAGCTGTCTCTGGGCTTTGGGATTCGCTGCTTTCTTTTTCTGTTCAGTTAATTTCCAATTCATTTTACAGTTTCTAATAATGACTCACTAGCAGAAGGTCCTGAAGCCGCACAAAGGTATTTCATCAACATGACAAGACAGAAGTTAAGAAAAAACAAGACCATCCACTTGCTGGAACCCGTGAGGCCTAGAAACGGTTTGTAGTCCTTCAGCTGTAACACCGCCCCTCCCCACGCCTGCAATAGTATCACAGAATTAACAGGCTGTTTTCTCTTTTCGCACCATTTCCTGCATGGGGTAGATGGCTGCTCAGCAGGGGCCTCTGTGGAAGGAAGGGCCTCCCCTTCTGCCCCCCCTTTTCCTGCCCCCCCCCCAGGGAGTGACCGCATTTCCTCTGTTAATGTCCCCATTTCCTCACCATCCTCTTTCAGCCCTTTGGACACATGGCAAACACTTTATAACACGGTTTCTAAAAAAATAAATACCAACGTCAAACGAGTGTGTGTGCAGCAGCCCATACCTGCGTGCACACAGCGGTACCTGGCATGTACTCGCAGACACGCACATGCTGCTCGGAAACGGACCCACACTGCAGAGAGGGACGCGGACCAGCCCGCAGGCGAAGCGGGGCAGACAGTGTGGTCACCGCTTCCTATGCCCCAGGGAGGAGCTTGGTCCAGAGCAAGAACCAGGCAAGGGACTAATTACAAGTCTGAACTACCGGGAACATCAGGGCTGAAAGGAGGGTTTCCGCTGATGTGACTGACCTGTGTGTGACAGTGAGTGTATGTATGTTTGTGTATGTGTGAGTGATGTTGAGTGTGTGTGTGACAGTGTGTGCGTGTGTGTGATGAGTGTGTGTGACGATGTGTGTATGTGACTGTGAGTGTGTGACTGTGTCTGATGGTGAGTGTGTGTGACGGTGAGTGTGTGTGTGATGGTGAGTGAGTGTGATGTGTGTGTGACTGTGAGTGTGTGTGATGAGTGTGTGTGACAATGTGTGTGTGTGGCTGTGAGTGTGTGAGTGTGTGTGACGGTGACTGTGTGTGACGGTGAGTGTGTGTGATGGTGAGTGTGTGTGACAGTGTGTGTGTGTGACTGTGAGTGTCCCTAACTGCCAGCGTCCTGCAGGTGACTGACAGAGGCAGTAAGGTGTCTGGGTGGCCTGTTGTTAGAGCCCCGAACACTTCCGCGTGGTGCTGACTGATAGCCGGGGTGTCTGTGACCTTGTCCCTGAGGGTCAGGGGCTGGTCCCTAGCCCTCTGGCTTTGTTCTGATGGACGTTCAGGTTGGTGCTTGCCGCCAGTTGCTGTGGAAGCGCTTCCAGTCACTGCCGTGCACTTTCGGGGCACATGAGAGGCCACGGTGGTGACACTGGCGGGGCCTGGAGGAGAGACAGCAAAGGCGGCGCAGGCAAGTGCGTGGGGGGGAGACACCCCAAACCGCCATGGCCCCACAAGTCCATTTGTGCTGCGCAGGCCGACCCAGGGAGGGCAGGGCTCCCCACACCTCCCAACAGCCTCAGCTGCAGCTGGGGGAGTGCAGAGGAAGCAGCCAGGAAAGCAGGGAGGCCTGGGCGGGGTGAGCAGGGAGAGGAAGGAGAATAGGACCCCAGGCACAAGCGGTAAGGCCTGGCACCGAGGAGAGGGGGGTCCCTTGACGGCCACCCTCACCGCGGGCTCCAAGTGGGGCCGGTCGGGTGTCATGTCTGAGGCTCTCTGGGGCCGGGGGAGCCGTGCAAGCCCGGGGCTGGTGCCGGCCGGCTCTCCTTCCCCCACCGCGAGGCTGGAAGTGCATCAGCTCAGATGTGGACCCAGATGCCCCAAAGTGTCCCTCTCAGTGGTGCGCCCGCTGTCACCAAGTGCTGCTCACTTGGATGACACCCTTTTCCTCAAAAGGCTGTCACAAAGCTTGTTACCCTGATGACAAAGAGGGTCCAGGCACCCATGACACTGTTTGCAGAGCCTTTCTTGTGCAAATTTATGTTCTGGGAGAGTTTCTCTCTTTTTTCAATCCCTTCTTAAACAGAGTCCTCCAACTAACACATTTACAGACGGCTGCTGGTTCAGACACCGCTGGCTGGCCACAGGGGTGGCCTATGTCACACAGTTATGATGGAAAAATGCAGGCTTTTGCCAATGAAATTGAGGCAGATTCGTGCCTGTGCCTCCCGTTCTCCTTTACAGCAAAGTTCCCAGGAGAACCGCTGGTTGTTGGGAGACACCATGTCAAAGTTCGGGATTTCCTCGGTTTGCGGTCCAGCAGGACGTACAGAGCGTGCGGGGGGCAGTGTCAGCGGTGTCACCAGCCTTCGTGCCCTGGCCCCTGGGAAAAGTCGCGTTTGCACCCCTGTCCCTTCGCTAGTACCTGCAGCTAACTGTTTGCTGACGTCTTTTGTCCTCAGGTCCCACAAAGTGCCCTTTAATGGTTTCACTGTCTTGTTTACTTTTACCCTCATTTATTCACTTTCTGGTTCTAGGTTTCTTCAAATAAGACAGAATTTCACAACAACACTTCTATTATTTGAGGATTATTTACTTTGTCCTGTACCATATGTCAACTCGGGTAAAAATATGACTACTTTTTCCAAAATTGTCTTTTTGTCACTGAAAATATTGATTTGTTGAGTATATAATTTTAGTACGATGATAACAGCAGTGTTTTTCCCCTCGTGTTTCTGAACTATGTTTTCACAGCCTCATGGCTTCTCACTCTGCCCTTGAGGACGCAGCTCTCACATTATTTGTTGTTTTATTTGGGGAAACCTCGTCTTTCTTTCCACGTATTTTCAAGGTCCTCACTGTGTCTTTGGCATATTGCAATTCTCCATCTTTCCCGCTTTTCCAAACCCGAGACTAAAGGTCTTTCGGCAATTCTGGAAATTCTGTTCCTACCTTTGCAAATACGAGCCCAGACTGAAACAAAGCTTGTTTCCACACGGTATCTCCTCAGGTATTAATAAGTTCTCCAATCGCAAAAAGTAGGCTCTATGATCGCAGGTAAGGTGAGTAACTGAAGCAGAATCGTAAATGCCTGTGCTTCTCAGGACGGTGTTCTCTGACTCTCAACATGTAATTCTGCGTTTTCATCCAAAGAAAGTCTCCCAGGCTATTGCAACAAAAATGTTCCTACATTTGCTAACAGCAATTATTGTACTATGCATAATCTACACCATATTTTAACCATAATTGGACTAGAAAATGACTTTGGGGCATTAAAAATTCAAAGCAGCATATAGTAAGATTCAAACAACTTAAACCGAGACAGACAGAAGGAGAAGGGGGGAAGGTCCCCATAGACCCAAGGAGCCGGGACCCAGGTGGACGTGGTCCTAGACAGATGTCTGTGGACCAGCCTGGACCAGGTCTTTAAGTACAATGTTCTGTGTTGAAACACTTCCGTTCCCTTCCAGCTGTCACATAAGCAGGGACATTCCTGAGTGAACACACTGCTGTCTGTGTAACACTGGACATTTATGGAACTGTCATTTTAGTTGTATAGTAAACTGCTAGGCCCTTAATTAATTTACATGCAACAGTAAAAGAAAGAAGTTAAACCTATCAAGTGTATCATTAGATACCTTAAATGAATTATGAGGAGCAATCATCTTAGAGGGAAGTTTTCTTGTCTCTCTCTCCCTGTCGGACATTCCGTCAGCTCTAGTCTGTTGACAAGAAACTGCTAACCCTACGGGACCTCCTTTTACCCCTTTGCTGAGAGCCGTGGGTCTCTCTTTTCTCTTAGCATCTTGTGACTGGGCCACATAACCCAGAGGGACAGAGGTTGTGTGGGGGAGAAGTGGATGCAGACCTGTGGGTGGGGTCGTCACTGCTGTCCCCTGGCCCCCTGCTGACCGCTGTGAGCTGACAGCTCTGCCTCAGCTTCCCAACCGAGCCCCTCGATTCTGGGGCAGCCCCAGGCCATTGACTTGGCAGAGCAGGTGCTGTGGGCCAGCTGCTTCTGAGTGCCCTCTGAGGGAGTCTGCTCCGGGAGCCACATCGGGCGCCAGAGATGGCCAACATGACCTCGTGGTCTGACTGTAGGACCCGCCGCCCCTGTCCCTTCCCCAGGGGTGTCTCCCCAGCAAACCTTCCCATCCAACACTGTGACAGCCAATTTCAGGGGTGTGGGGACTGCATGGCTCCAGCCCAGGCCTGGTGGTAGGTGGTGTGCAGGCAGCCGCCTGAAAGTGGCCGTCCCCTGGTGAGGGGACAGCATGCATGGAGGGGGATGGATGGGAGGGGGCACTGGGCCCCGCAGGTCTAACAGCAGGTGTCAGCGGAGCCTGTGGCTCACCTGCAGGACCCTTCAGAGGGGCTGGACGTGAAATGCCCTGACATAGGCGCTGTCATTCCTCAGGCGGCTCCCAGGAGCCTGGAGGGAGCTGCAGTCCACACAGAGGAAGACTGATGTATCTGAACTCCAGGTGGAGGTAGTGGGGATGTTACTGTCACACAAACATAAGTCACAGAGTTTCGGGGAGGTGGGGTCCGTCTGGAGCCTTGTGTGAAGTAGGCAGAATCATGTTTATCTGAGTGTGGGTCCGACATTCCAGTGACAGCAGGGTGGAAGGCGCCTGTCTGATGTCTGAGGAAGTCCAGCTGCCTTCCTTCCAAAAATAATGGCCTGTCCCTCTGTCCTAGGAGTGTGTGGAAATATTTACTGATCAGCTGCTCACAATTCTGCCAAGCGTGACTGTCACTGCAAACATCCTGTGAACACGTAGAGAAAGATGTTTGGGAGAACCAAGGCGGGGAAGGGCTGCGTCTTTGCAGAAGAGCCGCACGTGCAGGTGGCTTCCGGCCACAACAGAGAGCCCCTCGCGGCCCCTTGCACTTCAGATGGCTTGTCAGAAATCCAGGGTAAAGATGAGAAGCTGAGTCAATCCAGTGGCAGACTGTTCTGGGAGGTGTGACACGCCTGCGAGGTGCACTCGGCCCATGCACGCCTGTGGCAGGAGGTGATTGATGTACCTGCTGCTATGCCATCAGCTTGTCACAGCACGGCCCTTTCTGGCTGACTTTTCAAATAATCGTCAGGTCACCATGGTGTATGTAAATGATGCCCTCGCCTGGCCTTCTTGTGTCATCAGAATCTCTGGAAACACTAAGTGTCAGCATCCCTGCACAAGCAGGCTTGTCCTCGCCCCTTCCCTCCCTCGGGGAGCCCCCATGCTCCCCGCTCCTAGTCTCTCCCTACTTCCAGCTCTATTGTATTTTTGATGGGAGGGGCAGAGAACTTACATTTGTTATTTATTAAAGGGAGGGGCTCAGGTGGGAAAAATTAAATTGCTTTGACATGTGAAAAAATATTTAATTGACTTTAAAGTATTTAACTTTTTTAAATTGCCACTTATTTTGAAATGCTGCATAACCTCAAACAATAATACTTCTTTATAAAACTGCTCTAAGTTTTATAGTTTAAGGTTTACACTCACGTGTTGGTGAAGAAGACTCTCAAGGTTAGAACTTTGTGCCGTGGCTTCCCCTGAAGGACACCTTTGTTTCACCTTTATTCTTACCTAAAGGAGAACGAGGCACAGGACTTCCTCGGAGCTGCTCTGTTTCCACACGGCAAGAGCAGTGTCAGCTCCGGGCCAAAGGTGTTTCGGGTCCACATGCTGAGGTTGAGTGTTTCTCGGCATAAACACTCCTGAAAGCTGCAAAGACTGCTGTCTGGATCCCGACAGGGTGGGGCGACTGAGCTCTGACGCCTGAGAGGAAGCTGGCGTCCTATGCAGACACTGGGTGGGAGGGATGGACAAGCCGCGGGGCTGCATGCTAGTGTCACAGCCGCATCTGTCCCCCCACTGTGCTCTGCGTCCTCGCAGGTCACTCCCACTCAGGACTTCTCAGTCATGGAACAAGCAGAAACCGACAGGTTCGCTTCTAGGACTGTGAACCAGCAACTCTAAAACTGGTTGCTTTCTAGTCAAAAGTGCTAAGAATCTTCATGCGGTAACAACTTGACTTTGTCCTGATGCCATAAAACGTCAGTGTGTCAGGTATTCCATTCACTATCAAAATTGCAGCAGTGTTATCCTTTCATTGGCGGAGCGTTACAGTTTTGCTGGTAAGAGTGAGTACACAGGGCATTCGCAGCAGCCAGAGGACACTGTGTGATTAATTCACCCCATCTCTTAATTGCTGCTTCCCGTTACTCTGCACTCCTGAGAGTTTCTCTGTCCCCATCAGATCCCCACACACATGCTCTTAGTACAATGCTCCACTGGAGTTTCAATAACTAATTTTATTCAAATAGCTAAGGGTTCGTTACTGTGGCTTCCAGGAAGTGGGTGAAAATACGCGCCCACTGAATGGAACAAGAGCAGCTCCCTCGTCACACAGCTTAGTTCCATCCGTGCCCACTGGTGTCTCCTGAACGTCCCCGCACGCCACTGGGCACGCCTAGGACAGCTGCTTGGTTCTCTGGCACCTCCCCCCACAAAATGGCTGGAGGTGGGGCTCACGCAGGTCCCAGGTCCCGGTAGGAGGCCCCACGCGGGGGGCTGTCCAGGCAGCGCCGGGAGGACTCGCCAGGCCCACAGGTCCATATTCCTGGCCTTGGTGGGAACCCCGTGGGAGGAGCGGGACCCCACTGTCCTCAGAGCCACGCTTGGCGGTGTTTTCAGAAACCCTCAGCCTCCAGGTTTCTGAAATCAGGACTCAGACACCTTCAACTTCACTGAGTTTAATTTTTAAACAGCACCATGGTCACAAGATGAGAATGTTGAATAATGTTTTATTTTAAATAATAATTAGGGCTTTCTCATAAAAGAACTGTTTGAAGGAGCTTCAAAGCCTGCTTAATACTAGGTTGTCTCAGAAATAGAGACAATTTTCATCATTTTGTTTTCAAAAGTATAGTCTGTCATTCTTCTAGGCACCTTGAGGAAGCGATTTGCTTTAAAAGATTACAGAACCTTTTTTCATTCTATCATGTTTCTCTTCAAAAAGCATTCAATTTCAAAGAACAGATGAATATTTTATGTGCGCTTTAAAAATCTCCTATTTTAAGAACTGATATTTTGTTTTCCTTGTAGATAGCATCTGCTGGAGTTGTGTGTGTGTGTGTGTGTGTCTTTTATATAAAGTCACAGCTTTACGAATCGAGCTCATGCGATGCCAAGGGACGCGATGGCAGCAGGAACCCACTGCGCATCTACCAGAGCGGAAACCAGCGCGTTTTCGTTGCTTTCTGTTCTCTCAGCGCCAGCTTCCGAGGGCAGAGAAAACCCAGACCCAAAACGCAGAGGCTGGCGGCCCAGACAAGCTCACGGACCGCAAGGACCGACCCGAACCGCCCGCAGGGCTTCAGGATTAATCAAGCGCCAGGTCCAGCGGACGCAAAGCTTTCTCCGAGGGGCCGGGGGCGGAATCCCAGCAGCGCAGCGATGCGACCAGCGTGACCGGCGACCTCGCTGCCTTGTAAGCGCTCAGCCCAGGAGTTTCCACAAACCCTCACTCCTGGGGTTTCTGCCGGGAAACGCTCCTCTTCAAAGTGAAATACTGCAGACCCGCCAGGAAGCATGAAAATGTAATCAGAAACCGAGAAACAGCGAGCGACAAAAGTGCGTGATCAGGGCCGCATCGGGTCACCTTGCAGCTTCCAGGCTCCACCAGCGTCGGGAGCAATTACGCAGCAGGAAACCGGAGCCAGCGAGCGGGCAGGGGGGACTCTAGTCCACCACACGTGACAAGTGCTTTGGGGCTGGGTTAGGTCACCAACATGAATGGGGCTGAGACAAAGGGGGAATTTCAAGGAGGTAAAACCGAGAGAAGCAGCGTCTGTGAGCTCGCCACAATGTAAGGAGGACGGGCCATCAACCGTGCGCAGCTACATTTTAACACATTTAAAGTAAAATTATAGTCTTAAAGTTTTTTTCTGATAAAAATTTGTGCATGTTTATTATATTATTATATAATGTTTAGAAAATATCAGACATCAATCACCTTTAGTACCACTGTCCAGATGTAACCACAGTTAAGGTCTATGTTTTTGTATGTGTGTGCACACGCGTGTGGATGTGTGTACTGAGGATTACAGAGCTTGGGTTCCTGTTCATTTGCTTTTACACAAAACATGATAGCTTGAATATTTTCTTCTGTAACCAAATCTCAAGTATATTCTCCCAAACTTCGTATAATTTAGTGATTCTCCTATTGTTGAGAATTAGCAAAACTTTACCCAAATAATTTCACATGGTAGAAAAGGAAAGGAGGGGAGTTGATTCTTCTTTGCTTTCACATAGAGTAGGAAGTCTAACTTAATGACAATATTAAGTGCAATTAAAAATAAATCACTAAATTAGTTACTAGAGCCAACTTCACCAATCAGGTGATGAAAAGAGGTCCTTGGTGCCCTGATTAGAAGTGTTTAAAGCTCGTTCTGTTCGTACACAGCAGCAAATTTGTAGTCAGCACTGCAGTCTCCAATCAAACCAGAAATACATGTTTGTATGAGGGCGCGGTCACATCCTGAAAGAGACGTAAGCACATGACGCAAGCCCTGTGCTACAACAATGTCACCACCTTTCAAAGAGGCTCTACCTGACTCTTGTGCCCTGAGCCTTCCCAGGGCGGCCACAGCCCTTCAGAGCGCTAACCTCTTGACCCCCTGATGGCGTCCAGCTGGCACAGCACCTGGTAGGGACGATGGGAGTTAGAGCCGTGTTAGAGTGTTAGCAGGATGCCATCTCCTTCATAGGGGACAAAGAAGACGTGACTGCATAGCCACTAGACATGATCCTGCCATAGGTGGCTTGGACACCAAGTCACATAGAGTGAAAAGAGATGGGGTCTTCACCACACACTTTGCCTGAGGATTTACTGAGTCTGAAGCAAACTTTACCAATGAGAGATAAGCAAAACTGCCTTGTTTCCTGCCAGCTTGGGTGTTTGACTAGCAACCATGTGTCCTAACAGAGACAAGCCTGAAACATGCATTTTCTCCATGTGAGAGCTGGGCAAGGTGGAGTTTAGTTACCACTAACCATCAAAACCTGCCTACATGGGTCCTCTAATTTGACATGAACAATTCCTGACCCTTGAGTAACTTCTGATGGCACCCAGGACTGATAAGTGTGGCCACATTTACTGTGGGGTTCAATTTTGATTGATAATAGTGGTATTAGGAGAAACATAAGATTGAGAAGAAACCCAGAGAACGGACTGGACCAGAGAGCCGCTGTCTCGTGCAGTGCCCCCGTCTCCATTCTGAGGACCAACCAGTCAGGTCAGAGCACCATGCACTCAGGTACCACGTGATGCGGGGCCAGGGGACACCTGTCACCAGGCTGGGCAGTGGTCTGTTCTGGGAGGAAGCCATGTCCCATAACAATGGATCCTTCAGGAGCCAAGAGCATGACCTTGGGTCAGCTGTCCATGGTACCGAGCAGCAAGGGGGTTCGTGAGCATGGACAGCTGCCTTTCCTAGGCCATTACCTGGGGTTCTCACAGGCTCCTTCCGCACCTCATACTGGTCAGGTTGGCATTCATGCCATCCTCCCACCAGCCAGGCGGTAGTGAGTGCGTGCTGTGGCGTTCCCATGTCATGGGAGCTGGGACAGCCCTGGATACTATAGTCCACACTAACACAGCCTGTCCATATCGTGACATGTTTGCTGCATCACAGCAAGTGGGCGCCTGTCTTCTCTTCATCTTCTGCCATGCGGGCACCTGGGTCTGTCAAAAATCAGCAGCGTGTTTGGCTTGAGCTGTGCCCGTGTGTACGACTCACCAGGTGGCATCGCCTGGAGCCCTCCTGGGAAAGTACCCGTCACCTTGTCACCCTTCCCACGTGGCCGTGCTTCCCTGTGCAGCCTTTGTCGTGTGAGTGACAGGCCAGAATGTGCTCAAGCCCCGTTCCTTGATTCCCCCCCACCCTTCCCTGTATAAGGTGCTGAAGTCCCATTAGGAACGATCAGACACAAGTGATAGTGACTTAGGAAGGGTGTCTTAGCAGGGTATCTGGTCACTGGCTCTAGGAAATGTAGCCACATGTCCACATTGGAAGCACAGGGGAAGCAAAACCACCCATGTGCCAGACTTACTGGAGGATGGCACTACCCCCTTGCTGCAGACGGGGTGGTGACAGCCAGCGAGGGCAGTGAACACAGCGAGTGCAGTGAATGCAGTGGAATCCAGTGTGGGGGGGTGACAGCTGTAGAGAGGAGGGCCAGGAAGAACGGGTCCAGGCGTTGATTCATTTGGCTCCTTCCTGGCACCAGGACTCAGGACCCGGGACAGAGATTTTCTCTTTCTGGGGCCACAACTTCCCAGCCCCAACTCCACAGCTTCCATAGATGGGAGTGTGAAGGCCCAGCAGAGCCAGGAAGTGCTCCGATGGATGTGACCAAACTGGGCAGGTAGAGATCAGATGGGGTGGTGACGTCACAAGAGTGGGAGACATCCATTAGGTCTGTGAGTGAGGGACACAGCAGATGGCAAGAGAGGCTCCCTCAGGAAAAGGAGAAAGCCACGCTTCCAGGATGGAAAACCAAGGGCCCATTTCAGTATCACCTGGAGTGCCAACTGCCCTCAGAACCTTATGGAGTGAGGGACAAGAAAAGCACTTTTTCCTGTGACATTGACATTTGAGATAACAATTTTTAGTGTGTAGAAATTCAATATGGGAAAGGGAACAAAAGAAAGAAAATTACAGAGTGTTGATATTAGAGCTTTAAAATAAAGCAACGGAAAATAGAGTGTTTTCCAGAGACGCTGGTTGAACAGAAGGGCCTATTTTAATACAAAAAGAGAGTCCCGAACACACCATGTCTGGGCAGAGGGGACGATTACAGGACGGAAAACACTAGTACCCGTGCAGACAAGGTGACAACTGCAGGAGCAAATTTTATTTTTATCTTCTTTTCATATTTCTTTCTTTTCCCCCAGCTTGTCTGTCAGAGTACAGCCCACCCGGTCACATTGCTCCATTTGACTGACTTAGCACCAGAGGGCACACACTGATTTTAGAAGAGCTACTGGCGTCACTAATGCACAGTCTGGTCGCATCCAGATTACTTTCTAGGACTTAATGGGTTATAATTGATTGGAGGAATGCAAACTGACACTAAATTTTTTTTCAGTAATGGCTCTTTCTTTTTAATGGGATTAATTCTTAACATTTTTTCTGCCTAGAATTTCTACAGAAGGCCAATGTGCAGAGAACTATATTAATTGATGGCTGTAATGGTTTCCACTTTGAAAATTAGATTTAATAATATCTGCATTTTAGATAAGCTGAAGGAGTAATGACAGCTAATAGGAATCACTGAGGAGTGACAGCTCCCCAAATTCTCTTTCATTTCTGCCCCCTCCCCAGCACAGACACCAACATCATGTTCTCCCTTTCCAGATCTGCCCTCGTCCCAGGTCCGGCCATGCCACCCTAACCACCACCCTTTCCAGCCTTTCTAAGTAAAGTCTGCAAAGCCTGACTGACCTCTGTGCCCACGCCTGCCCATTTCCCATTCTTACTCCTCTAATAATCTAGTGTGATGTTAATCTAATCTAACCTTGGCAATTAGAAGTTAATTATTTGTGCTCACTTTGGCAGCACATATACTAAGAAGTTAATTATTAAAAGAGTAAGAGTTGGTATGAAATTTCAGAAGGAAGAAAAACTATCTTATCTCACAGAAGATATGACTGTTTTGTAGAAAATATCAAAGATTTAAAAAGAACAATAACAAAAGTGTCCTGGAACTAACAATTGACTACAGCAAGGGGTCAGTGACGCACACCTAATATACAAAAGGTGATCACTTTTCTGTGCAGCAGCAATTGAAACCTGAACTTAAAAACACAATATGACTTACATAAGCACCAAAAAAGGGGAAATGCTTGGGCATAAGACTCAAAAAATGTATAAAATAAATGAGGAAAATCATGAAACTCTGATAAAAGAAAAAGAGAAGATCTAAATAAATGGAGAAATATTCCATGTCCATGGGTAAGGAGACTCAAAACTGACAAGATGTCAGTTTTTTTCAACTTAATCTGATATTCAGCTCTAGTCAAAATCCAGGCGAGTCATTTTGTGGATGTTGACATACTAATTCTGAAGTTTCTACGGAGACAAGGGAGCCAGGACAGCCCACACAACATAAGGAGAGGAACAAAGTTGGAGGACGGCCACTGCTGAGCCCATGACTTATTATAAAGCTACAGTGATCAAGACAGCATGATGCTGGTGCGAGGACAGACAAATGGATCAATGGAACAAAGAGAGAGCCCAGAAAGGCACCCACACGGATATAGCTAACTGATCTATGACAAAGGAGCAAAAGTGACATAAGGGAGGACGGACAGTCTCCTCAATAAATGGCTCTGGGACAACTGGATGCCACGTGGAAAAAGTGACTCTAAGCACAGTGACACCTTTGTAAAAATGACTCTGAGTGGATCAGGGACCTAAAAGTAAAACTAGAAGGTAACGAACATAGGAGAAAATCTGGATGACCTTGGGCATTTGGATATCTTTTTAGATACAACATCAGAGGGACTATTCATGAAAGAAAAATTGATAGGTTGGATTTCATTAAAATTAAAAACTGTTCTGCAGAAAACATCATTAAGAGAAAAGATAAGCCACAGACTTGGAGAAGACACTTGCAAAAGACACACCTGAAAAAGGACTAGTGTTATTGAAAATACAGAAACAGCTCTTTAAACTTAACAATAACATAACAAACAACCCAATTAACAAATGAGCCAAAAAGTTCCACACAGCTCATCAAGTAGATATACAAGTGGAAAATAAATATATGAAAAGATTTCCCACATCACATGTCATCAGGGAGATGCAAATGGAAACAACAATGAGACACCACTGTACACCTCTCAGAACAGCCACAATCCAGACACTGAAAACCCTAAAAAATGGGGGCTGTGGAGCCGCAGGAACCCTCGCTCGTGGCTGGTGAGGAAGAAAACGTGGCACAGCCTCTCTGGAAGACAGTTTGGCAGTGTTTACAAAACTAAACTCACTCTGACCACACGATCCAGCAACTCATGCTCCCTGGTATTTACTGAAAGGAGTTGAAAACTTATGTCCACAGGAAAGCCTGCAGACAAGTGTTTATAGCAGTTTTTCATAACTGACAAAACTTTATACAGCAACCAAGATGTCCGTCAGTGGGAGAATGGGTTAAAAAAAACCTCTTATTCATTCAGGCAATGGAATATTATTCAGCACTAAATAGAAATGAGCTCTCAAGCGATGAAAAGATGGAGGAACAGCATATGCACACGATGAAGTGACAGAAGCCCGTCTGAACATGCCACACGCTGTGTGATGCCAACTCTGTGACATCCTGGAAAAGGCACAGCTGTGGAGACAGTCAAAGGGTCAGTGGGTTCCTGGGGGTTGGCGAGTGGTGTGGAGGGGAGCACAGAGACGCTAGGGCAGTAAAGCGACTCTGTATGGCAGCAAAATGGAGGCCACACGTCACTGCACATTCGTCCAAACCCACAGAATGTACAACACGAAGGGTGACCCTTATGTGGGCTGTGGACTTTAGTTGATGATGATGTGTCAATATTGATTCAGCCGCTGTAACAACGTAACACACTAATATGAGACACTAACAATGGCGAAACTGAGTGTCTGTGGGGAGGGGGCTCATGGGAACTCTGTAGTATCCACACTGTATTTCTATGAACCTTACAGTGCTCTGAAAAATGAAGTCTATTAATGAAAAACAAAACAACAAAAAGGGCAAGTATCTCTCACAGGACTACGTACTCAGCTTACACTGCAAATGCTGAATTGTTTCCTGCAAACTGACCACTGTGAGCTGAGCAGACATGTCCACAAGCAGGTTCCAATACAACATAAAGTAATGATGTCAGTGCTTGGGGATGCCATGTCCGGGATGCTAAGGACACCTCTGTGCTGCGTGTCAAGGAGTCCCAGCACCGAGGGCACGTGACAAACTGTCTCCCACATGTGGGTTTCTGCGGATGCTGACACATCTGAGAGACCCTGCCCTTGGTGTCAGTGACCTGAGGTGTCTGAGAGGGCGAGAAGCAGAGGGGAAGGGATCCCAAAGGGCACAGAGCCACCACCAGGCTGGGGACTGCAGGGGCACAGCCACTCTCTGCTCAGCACTGGTCTGGCCGTCCCTCTGCTCACACCTGCACTTCCAGCACTGGTTTGGACATGGTCCCTCAGGTCCCCCAACCCCACAGCACCCCCATTTCAGGAAGGAAAGTGTGAGTTCCACCCCATCTTGACATTGTCTGTGTCCTCTGTGTCCGTCAGACTCTCTACGTGGAGGGCTATTTCCATTATGATTTCCAATATGACACACGCAGATACATGTTTAAAATGCAACAGAAGTGGGTGCCTACAAGGCTGATATAAAAGTAACAGACATGCAAAATACAAACTCAGATATTTGCTACATTGTAACACATGGTTGACAAACATAACAAACAGAAAAAGAGATATTTTATTAAAATACACATGCCAGTCAATGAACACTCTAAAAGGTGACTAACATATGAGGTCAATTAAGTTCGTGGACTCGTCCTAGAAAAAGTGCTACATGCCTCATTGCTGAATATCACTACGGTCATCTTCGAAGTGCTCCCATGGGAAGCTATGCACTGACACCTGTGCCTAGTTTACCCTTTAAAGCAAATTTTGAGCTGTTTTTCTGGAATGGCCATCAGAGCTGTCGTATTACCCTTGATGTCCTGAATGTCATCAAAATGTCTTCCTTTCAAAATTTCCTTTATCTTCGGGTAAAGAAAGAAGTCATTGGGGGCCAGATCAGGTGAGTAGGGACGATGTTTCAATACAGTTATTTGTTTACTGGCTAAAAACTCCCTCACAGACAGTGCCGTGTGAGCTGGTGCATTGTCGTGATGCAAAAGCCATGAACTGCTGGCAAAAAGTTCATGTCGTCTAACTTTTTCACGCAGCCTTTTCAGCATTTCCAAATAGTAAACTTGGTTAACTGTCCACTTGGTACAAATTCATAATGAGTAATCCCTCTGATATCAAAAAAGGTCAGCAACATTTTGCCACAAGTTCGCGAACTTAATTGTCAGACCTCGTATACGTAACATTTCATTTTGTGGAGAGAAAGTAAATATATTTTCACTCACAGCCGATTTCTGGCTGAAAGACTTTGCAAATTAATGTTTGTCACCAAGTTTTGCTGTATTTAAAATAAACCACAGCCATGTCACAGGGTTGCTGTGAGGATAAGTGAATTAAACGCAGAAGCGAGTCTGACAGAGCTCTTTGTTCTCAGGAAGCCGCTGGCCGTGGTGCTGCCACAGCCGTGCGTGCGCGTTCTCAGGAAGCCGCTGGCCGTGGTGCTGCCAGAGCTGTGCGTGCGCGTTCTCAGGGAGCCGCTGTCCGTGGTGCTGCCACAGCTGTGCGTGCGCGTGCTCAGGGAGCCGCTGTCCGTGGTGCTGCCAGAGCTGTGCGTGCGCGTTCTCAGGGAGCCGCTGTCCGTGGTGCTGCCAGAGCTGTGCGTGCGCGTGCTCAGGGAGCCGCTGTCCGTGGTGCTGCCACAGCCGTGCGTGCGCGTTCTTAGCAGTCACCATGTTGAAATGCCTTTCAGAGGCTGAAACTTGACATAAAGAAAACGCAACGTGGTGACTAACGCAGGTGTGCCCAGCAGGCGTCTGGGATGGTGCCACCTCGGGCTGACACTCACGGGTCACAGGCTGAGGGAGTCTGACCCCTCTTCAGGCTGATGGAGGAAGACGTGCTTGATCACGAGAAGTCTTCGCAGGATGCAGAGGGATGAAGGCCGAGCATTTTGTCTCAAGGCCCATGAGGCCATTCCGAGTCTGACTCCTGCTTCGCGTCAGGCCCTTTCCCGGGCACGTGGTCAGCCAGTCCTCTGCGTCCACAGTAAGAAGCTGATCCTAACCGCTGCCATGCTCTGAAGAGCCACTTGGCAGATTGCTTCCTCCATTCCCACAACAGCCTTACAAGGGAGCCTTCGAGCTCCTCGGTTTCCAGGTCGGGCAGGCATCGCAGCTTCCCCAGCTCTTCAGGTGAGTAAACAGGTGAGAGCCCGCTGTGCCAGAGACACGACGCCCCAGCGAAGAATGTGAGGTCCTAAACGGCCTCGTGTTTGACCATCAGCTGGAAGAGGCCTCCTGACGGCGCACGGCCCAGGATGAGGCACTGTGCGCGCACGTGACCTGGGCACTGCTTTCCAGACAGGCCCTGCCTCCAGGGAAGCCCAGACCTGCACTTGTATCAGTTTCCTCAGATAGTTTTTCTGCACACTGAATTTTGAGATACTTACTAGCAAGCTTTTGTCATCCTCTGAGTGTACATATAATAGAAAGGCTCAGTTTTAGAAATTTTTCAAGTGTACGCTCTATCTACATAGTTGTTCTAGGAAAAGCACTTTCCGATACATTGTAGGAGATGGGGGCGGGGTGGGAGGAAGTGTAAGAACAACTACTAGAGCCGTCATATTATAAAAGGAAAGAGTGCGCTCTGAGGCAAGTTAAAACTGAATTAAATTTAGCATATTAGACCAAATACTTATAAAGCTGAAAGACATGTCACAAATGCTCATGCCATAGACGATGTGTCATCTAAAATTATTCTGTAATGATACTAGCATTCAAACCTCAAACTATATCATAAAAAGCTGAGAGAGGGGTCATAAAAAAGGGAAAAAATAGTGTGAAACACTTTGTTTTACATACAAGGGAAATATATTATCCTATCTCTTTCTTTATTTTGCTAGTAAATGAAATATCACTTAAGCACATTTAAGTAGAATTCAAATCAGTGATAATATAGAAAATGAAATTTAAGAAAAATTTAAGCAGAATCTAAATCACAAAGAAAATAAAGGCTGACCAAATTCAATCTACTTAGAAAATAATAGGAATAAATAAGAGAAAAAAAAGATGCAGAGAACACAAAAATCAAAGAGTTGACAGACATAATACACAAACTTCCATTTCATTAATTTGAATAGTTTTAAAAGCCTCATCTTGCAGATGGGATCAAGAAGCAATGTACTGAGTCTTTCGTAGAGGAGAGCCACCGAAAACCAACGAAGGAAACTGAATTACTCCAGCACATCCATGTTCATCTATGCCTGGGGAAATCTGGGCCCAGATTTATGAATTGGTTTCAAATCTAAACACTTGTTCACTCACTTTCAATATATATATATCACATTTTTAATTTACTGGTTAAAATTTTTCTTGTTCAGTATTAGGCTGTACATACACATTTTAAGGGTTTAAGTTATAATACTATTCTAAATATTTTGTCAATTTAAACACAAAAATCTTTCTTAATTAGAACAATTAATGCACTTAGAATAAGTGTGGTCACATACGGGCTGATTTGTAAGTAGACGTGTTTCCTTGTTTCCTTGACCCTGGAAGAAGCTGGGGGTTTTCTCCACATAATCAATGCAGTGCACACAGCAGGGTCATGACGTGCCTGGGTCCCTCCGTATCCCCACTACCTGCTCAATAACGTTGAGTGGGTTCTTAGTGAGTATTAACTGAAGGAAGACAGACCCTCATGTGAGGAAGGTCACGGGCAGGTGGGAAGGGTGATTTGCACAGAGAAGGCTGCCAGGAGTCCCCACGCTGCCCACCCTCTGACAGAGCCCACTGACCTCCCACTGCCCTACTTAGAAGCCAGGACCTGGGAGGGCTCGGTCAGTCTGTGCTTGAGAAAGCAGGTTACCCACACTGTGGGAAAGAACCGAACACAGGAGGCTATGGAGGGGGCTTATCAGGAAGTCCGGTGGGAGGAGATGCTTGGCTAGTAGGTATAGCTTTTTAAAAAGTAACACATCTAAGGGAAATTTAGGAATCTGCGACCGTGACCACTGGTTTTAGTCCTTGGAATCCATTGCAGCCTCTAGTCCTTCTGGTGCACTGAGAGAAAATAAAATAAAGTTGCCTTGCTACTGCTTTACACCGAGAGGAGATGAAGACTGAATTTATGACAATTTCCAGCAGATGAATCGGCAGGACAGGCATCTCTTCTCAAAGGCATTTTTCCTTAATCAGCTAATTAACCCATAATGAATTTCCAGCCGTCCGCTTCTCCTGGCCAGAAGTCCAGTGCAGTGCAGGAAGCGAAACCCTTTCGTTGCTGAAAATTCTGACACCAAACGCCTGTGACAGGGATCTGACTGATCTGACATGAGTATTTAGCATGAGTCCAACCAAGATTCTCCTGGGTGCTCATGAGTCACCTCCAGTTTCACAGCATCTGATTATTCACCAGCTTTTAAACCCCTTTCATTGCTCAGAAGTGGCATAGAATTAAAAAAAAAAAAAAAAAAAAAAACTACCAAAGAGACAATTATTGTAACACCTGGTAAGATTTAATTAACAGTTTGTAAATCACACCTTAAGCATAACACCATGTGGTGGTTTCTTTATCTTTCATGGAAATAAACAGTGGCATTATCATCTTAATAAAAAAAGGGACAAAATGTATTTTAATTTCATCTAACCTTTACAATTTAATCATTAAATGTTGTGGTGCTTACAATAGCACTTAAATGAAGTCATTTTTCAGGGTGACAAATGTTCCCATATTTTTAGTTCTCAAAATGCTAAGGAATTAGACATCATTCTCATTCAAATTACTTACTATGCCCAACATAGTGAATGAAATAAATTCGTATATTTATTTTATCTTTTACTGTGGATCTTTTCACCCTCAAGCTAAGGATTACATCCAGATTAAATTAATTAATTAATTAATTATTTTAAATTCTACACTAAAATGTTTTCTCTTAGACAAACACCAACTATATCTCTAAACCCTCACACGGTGCTGTGTGGATGCATCCCACACACCCCCAACCACAAGGACTTGTAAGAAATCCAGATCCATAAAGCGCAGACATCTAAAAACCACTAACACACAGGGACAGCCAGAAACAAGTGTCTTCCACAGCAGGTCAGTGTTCCCTCTAGGTCACTGGTGTCCAGAGGGCTGGGGTCTGGTCCCTCTGAGTGTCAGGGTCGTGTCCCTCAGGGGTTTGGAAATGGCCACTGGTAGACTTCTAGGGGACAAGGCAGGTGACACAACCTGCCTGGGGCAGAAGCAGGGCGGGGAAGCCTGTGCCAGGTGTGAATCCTTAAGCAGACACCTGCCGTCCAGTGGGGCTGGAGGTCATCGTGCCTCCTGTGAGACAGACCCATGCTGACCAGTGACCTGCAGCCGTCCTTGGGCCAGAAGCAAATGTCAGACTAGCCCGGAGTATTTCATACTTGGGTGGCTTGTATGTGGTATATTTTTATTTCAGTTTCCAGTTGTTGCTCATATGGAAATCCGACTTCTTTCTGTGCATTGACTGCCTGTCTGGCACCTTGCAGACTCACGTTTCTCTCAGGAGCTGTCCCCTGACGCCCTGGGAAGTTCTGCTCAGACAGGCACGTCTGAAACGTGGTCCCGGCCTCCCTGCCCTGCCCAGACAGGCCTCCGGGGGGCGCTCTGAGGAGGGGCTGGGCCCAGGGCCGCCCATCTGGGGCTGTGGGGAGAGCTGTTGTTTGTAAAGCCTCCTGGGGGCTGAGGTCACGCCGTCTAGTCCTTGTTGGTCCAGCAGTTTCATTCACTGTGTCAGCGTTTTTCCTACAAGTCTCCAGATAATCAGATGGCCTATAATCCTACTCAGGTGATGACTCCTGTTGATTTGATTTGAAAGTCACATGCACGTATCACGTCTATTCCCTGCTGCAGCGCATTTGCTCATGTTATGTTCAGGAGTTCGCGGCTGTATTTGTGAGGGTTATGTCCCTAGTCTTTCCTGGAACCATTGTGGAGTCAGGAAAACGCTGCTGAGTCGATGGGCTGGGAAGCCGTCCGTCTGTCCCACTTTCATGCAGGAGTTTCTGTGGAGCCGGCATCCTGTTTTCCTGTGTGTTGGCGGAAGTCAGCAGGAGGGCCGCCCGCCGGGTGGTCTTCCTGGAAGTGGGGTGCGGCTCCATGAGCCCCACAGAGCCTGGAGCGTGGCCTCCCTCAGACGCCCTTGCTGAGCTCTGTCCATGGTGGTGAGTGGCAGCCAGAGCTGGCATGGCCACCCCCTGCCTGAGTCAGGTGTGACCATACGTCGCACATGCTGGCATCACCCTGGCCAGGCGGCTGCCCCTCAGCATGGGCTGTAACAGGCTACCTTGTCTTTTCTGAAGCCACTGTCACCCTCCTCTGCTGCCAGGTGGGTCCCTATCTGGGTCTAAGGCCTCCTGGAGGCCCCTGAGTGTCGGTTCCTGGAAGGACCCCTGCCAGTGCACAGACCCAGCATAGGGAGGGCAGTCAGGCCACCACACAACTCGGGGTCTCTGAGCGGGAACAGCCATGTTTGTCAGTGACCCCGCCCATCACAAGGGAGGGGAGCAAAAGGTGTGGGAAGAGCAGAGGTGAGGGGCCTGGAGTCTGGATGCCCCTCACATGGCTCAGGGATGGCCACCTGCCTTCTGTCCACGATGACCTGGACAATGTGGTCACGTCCAGCACGGGCCACCTGCTCACTGATGGCCCAGGGCCAGTGGCACAGGGCGGCCTTCAGGCACAGGTGGCCTCCTGCTCTGAGGCCAGACCCTGAGGAGTGTGCCCTGGGCTCTCCCAGGCTTCCTGATACGGCACAGACACCACCACCCGACTCCAGCTCCCTCAGAATGGTGGGTGCACGGCTGAGGGGGCGGGCGGTGGGTGCCCCGGCCCCCAGCATGGCTGTGCCTCACCTGAGACTGCCCTCTTCAAAGTCGTGCCATAGAAGGGCAGAGTGACGCCCCCAAACGGGGGGTGTGCCCTCACGTTCGGCACCCCACCAAGCCTTGATACTCTTCCTGTGCGGAGACTGGACACACAGGCAGGATGACACACCAGCCTGTTAGAAGGCACATCCTGGGCACAGGCCCCCGGCCCTGTGTGTGCAGCCTCCTGGCTCTGCTCCCCCGCCTGCGTGAGTCCCGTGGGACAGCAGAGATACAGGCACAGCCAGTCCTGCTCACGGCCCCCGGTGTGAGGCCCCCAGAAGAGAGCATCTGCGGCAGTTAATAGACGTGATATGAGAGGTTCTCTCAACAGTCAGGCCCAGGGTCTGGCACTGCCCACCTCAGCACAATGTCCTTATGGTCACCTGAGGGCCCATGATTCCAGCCCAAACCATCCTGTCTGGTTCCTTCACTCGTTCATCAAGGGACGTGGACACTTAGCCACTTACTCTGAACGTGGGACCATCTCAAGGACTTCCATTTCCTTTCTGTGGCCTTAAGCACACAGATCACTTTGAACCCTCTGCTAATCCAATCAAAGCTCCACCAGGTGGAGAGAGTGGTCAGGACACCTGTTAGGTGAGTGAAGCCCCTCCTCCTCGGAGGTGTCACTCACACTGTTAGTCACCTGCTGAGCCACCTGTCCCTACAGAGCTGGAGGACAGAAAGTCATCACATGCACTGGGCTTCCTGGTTGGCACAGAATAAGCCAAATCGGGAAGAGGCACGTCCCACCGGGATGCCGCCCCCTAAACCTCTCTGTCCACAGGAGCTGTTCCTCCAGCTGGCTCAGTGCTGCTTGGTCCCGAGTGAGGCAGGAAACGCAGGGGCTCCCAGTGGCTGTCTCATTAGAAGGCCACCCCAGGCAGGGATGAGGACTTTCTTCTCCTAAAAGATGAGCTTTTCCTTTTACCCCCTTGGTTGTAACCCATGGCCTCTGCGTGTTCAACTTTCAGGAAAACACTAAAACCTCCTGCCACTATTTTACTCTCCATACGAATTTGAAAATAAAAATAAAAATAATATACCTACTACATTACAACTTTTCTGATTTCCTAGAGCTACAAGGTAATAGATGAGTATGAATACAGTTCTCATCTATATGATGACTTTAAATGGTGCATTCTCCTTATTCCCGGAAGTATTACAAATATTTGGGGCACCAACTATAATTTGAGAATAATTTGTGCAAAAGTTCTATGTCTGTCTCGACACTGGCACAGGTGCGTGACGGTGTAGACGGGGGTGCACAGGGCGCGTGACGGTGTAGACGGGGGTGCACAGGGCGCGTGACGGTGTAGACGGGGGTGCACAGGGCGCGTGACGGTGTAGACAGGGGTGCACACAGCACGTGACGGTGTAGACGGGGGTGCACAGGTGCGTGACGGTGTAGACAGGGGTGCACACAGCACGTGATGGTGTAGACGGGGGTGCACAGGGCACGTGACGGTGTAGACGGGGGTGCACAGGGCGCGTGACGGTGTAGACGGGGGTGCACACAGCTCATGGTCATTGCCATTCTCTAGAGCCAGTCTCAACGTTTGTGCTCACTTTACCGAGAACATGAGTGAGCTTTGTGTCAGGAATGTCAGGGGATGGTAACTGATTACTGAAGTCACCTGACACAGTACCTCAACGTCCAAAAGAAAAGAAATGCTGAGTACCCGTATGCTACTAGAAACGCAATTTCAAAGCAAATAATGGATGGCGTATTCAACATGAAGGTCTGGCATTTTTTACTGCTTAAACATTTCTGTAATCAAGAAAACTTCAAAGGAATGCAATAGAAATTGACAATATTTTCTCAGCAGACTAAAACCAATATTCTCTAAGTATTTGGTTTGTCTATTAATTGATTTTATCATTTGGCCTCTGTTAAAGTATCAATCAAGGGGATTTTTCTAAGATCAGAATTAACATCAGTGGTGTACGTAGGTGTGTATATTTTTCTACTATTTAAAATTTGTGCACTCCTACAGCGCATCAGACATGATATTAAAGAAATACGTGTGGTATTCTGCAGCGGTAGGTCGTTGCTCATCTCCGTGGCCTTGCACCATGAACTACTGCAGCTACTTTTAGGAAGCACACACACACGGGTAGGTGGCCGGAGAGAGCCTCAGGTGGCCGTCACTGTGGGCACGTGGGATGTCAGCATCTGTATCTCCAGGCTGCTTTCATCCTTGTCTTTTGCAGGATTTCCTGTCCCCAAGAGGAGGGCGCCTTTTCTTGCCACACTAGGCTTCCAGAACCCAAGGCCTTCTCTCACCTGTCCCTGCAACTGTCTTTGAGAGAAGAAAGTTCCACGTATTCCAGCCTTAAAAGTCTGACCTTCAACGACGGAGTCTTACGCCTCCTCACAGCCTCCCTGTGGTGTTGCCGTTTGGCAGGAAACAAGAACACATGCACTCATCACTGAGCAAATTAAAAAGCCATGGATTTCAAATGTCATTCTTCTTAGTGTAAAAGTATTAACTGTGCACATTTCTAAAATTAAAAGCTATGAGGGCCCCATGGTCATACTCAAGCCAAGCTCAGCAATTCGACTGGTAGACAGTCTTCCTAACCATTTTCTTTATTCCCACCAAAGCCATCCTAGTTCATGTATGTATTTTATTTCTATGTGGCAGCACCTGAAAACGGAGCCTTTGTTAGTACGTATTGCATGATATCATATTATGAAAGTTAACTTTTCCACATTGTAAACCAGGATTTAAAAATCTCAGTATCTCATCTGACAGATAAGAAATCCATTTCTTAAATCAGTGGCGTGCAGCCCTGGCCTCCCACATGGAATGGATATTGATGAAGCGGCAGGTTTGCAGGAGCTCGATTCCAAGTTGAGGAATCTCACCCAAGTGTACTGTAGGGTGCAAAGGGAGGAAGGGCTCAGCTTCCCTGCCAGCAGCTGGCTGACCATGAGTCACCGACTTACACCTCCAGCCTGACATGTCCAGTGGGTCGGACTCAAGCTTTCGTGGAAACTGGCTACACGTGTCTGCGTATACAAAGTTTACTGCAAACTCAACTCAAATACATAGAACCCCAAAGTCCCATTCTCCCCTAGACCTGATACTGAAACAAGCTGACAAAACTGCAGTCTGGCCCTGAAAGCAGCTGTCAGGGGCCATTCGTCCCCAAAGACAGGTCTGGATTGTTTCTCACGTTCTCTGTGATTTGACTTCAGTGTCTCAGAACAAGTGTGGAAATAAACGCGCAGGTTGTCGGCCTGTGCGGTTCGTCAGGACTCTGCTCACGGCTCCCCCGCCCCGCCCCTCCCGCCCGGGCCCTGGCCCAGGCCCACCACCTGCAGAACCAGGTGGCGGAGCCCAGCGGCATCTTCAAGGGGTTGCTTAGTTTTCCTGGTTCTCAGTGTCCTGGCCCATTTGGAAGGTTCAACAGTCTTCCAGCTTTTAAATCATTCGACGTTATAAACATTCCAAATCCATTTACTGCACGAGTCGTGTGTCTCACCCCGCTCCCTTACCGGAAGGTAGTAATCAGGCTTGTTTTGCACAATGTGCATGTTTAACAGGCATTTTCTTTTTTTTATATAATTAGGAGAAATATCTTTATTAAAGCAACTTTCACCAAAAGTATGACATATTAATACGTATTAAATAATGTTTTCTTTTTTATTCTTTACATTTTTTAAATTAGTTTCAGGTGTTTTCATTATCACTTTTTCCTAGAAGGATGGTTTTTCACCTCAGTAATAGCTTTCTAACACCATTAACTAATGTCAAAATTAAGAATGTCTCTTGTAAATTTGATACAATAAAAAGATGTTAAGCTTTTTACAATAAAATACAATAAAAAGCTATTAAGTTTGTAATCCATCCTATATATGGTCAAATTTAAAAGTGAATCATAGCCACTTTTTCCAGTTCACGTAATTGTAATATCTGATACTTTATAAGTAAACAGTAGGCAGTTTAATGTTCTTTGTGAGATATATATACACTTACGACATTTCAAATGATACAAGATTATTTTTAATGGATTAACTGTCTTAATGACCTTCTCAAGACGGGCCCACTTTTGAGAATAATTATTCGTTTACCAATACACGGACTTGAACTTCAAAGAAGAAACACTGGTGATTTAGCATTTTTGCAAAACATGGACAAGAGTGTACACGGTCGTGGTGGCTGGCCGTACTGGTCACAGTTTGGACTGCAGAACACGTGAGAAAATGTCAGGTAGGACCTGTGTGCTCCTTTGACAGGAGGCAGGGCAAGTGACTTGCAAAGCGTCCTGTCAGGGGTCAGGCTGTGCACAGGGGTGACGAGATGCTGGCCCTGGGCTCTCACTGCCTAGCGACCTCATCTTGCTCTATGGGCCACAGGGCAGGGAGTGGCCACAATGCAGGAAAGGAAAGCTGCCCCCTGTCCCCAATTCTGGGGCTAACATGTGGAGGTGACAACATTTTCAACTATTATTCTGCCTTTCTGGAGTCACATAATCTGAAAAAAACCTGTTCTTGGCTGCAGCTCAGAAAAGTCAGTTCATTAGACAACACGAACCAGTGGCCTGTGAGAAGTGACCACTTGCAGGATGCACAGAAACCTGCTGTCCCATAGTTTCTGGGCATCCCATAGTTTCTAACAGCACAGCCAATTCTGTCACGCACTCTGCTATAAGAATTCCAGGTAAAATTATTTTATTTCTATGTATTCCCAGCACCAGTTGCTAATCAACAGAAGGAAAGATTTAGGCAGACGCACAGCTGCTTCTGCTGGCTGTGGAAAGCATAGACACAAGAGTTAGGGGTGACCCATCCCCAGGAGCCTGCCATGTTGGGACCCAGATGGCCCTTGGGGACGGGTCGCCTAAATTTTACTTTCTTCTGTTGATTAACAACTGGTGTTGGGAATACATAGAAAATAAATTAATGTTACCTGGAATTCTTATAGCAGAGTCTGTGACATAATCAGCCAACTAGATTTAGGGAGAGAAATGGGTAAGGATGAGCTTCGGACATGGTGTGACACCAGAGAAAAGACAGCTCCTAGATCGCCTGCTTGTCTCAGAGCAGGGGACATGTCCCGACATTCTCAGCTGCACTGTTTGTTAGGACCAGACATGGAAACTGCACAAAGTCCCATACAAGTAAAATGGATAAGCTGCTGTTCAGAGCACGAAGGAGCCAGCTAGGACAACAGCAGCCACAGACATAACATTACAAAGGAGTCAGGCAGAGAGGACGAGGTCTGGTCCCATTTGTACAGAGAATGAGAGTGGCAGACCTGGCCGGGGCTGCGCTGAGGCTGGACAGAGCTGCCCTGGGTGCAGGCGGTGGGGGCAGGGTGCCGGGGGCCGTCTCCTGTGACCTCACCGAGGGGCCAACGACGTGTGCAGTTCGTCAAACACTCAGGACACGTGCCCCTTCCTCCATGGTGCTTTCCGCTTATTAAAACTTTCGTAAAAAGTACTCAGGATGCAACATAAATAGGCTTCTCCCGGGACAGGATGGGACAATTTTAGTACTGAGAATGATAATAACCTTAAGGGACTGAAGAACAGCTATTATATAAAATTTATGAATTATTCATGATTCTCAGCAGCAAGTACAAAGGGACCCATGGTCAGGTTGGGAAATACCAGAAAAACAACTCATGATTTGGAAAGTGGAAAGAAAGGGGAAGAATAAAGCATTTATCCTGCCTTTTATGTAAACCCTGTGCCTCAGAGTAACCATACAGTTGATCACGGGGAGTTTCTCTTCATAGAAATACTTCAGCTAATAAACAAGGAAAGAAGGGTGACATTAAAATACCACTACTTCGCTACTTGTCCTGAATTAATGGTCACACATAGATTATGAATGCTAACTAGAGAGGGACAGAGGACGGCACACTGTGTGCTCTCAGTGGAGGTGCACAGTAGGACCAATGCAGAAATCTTGCCCAAAACACATAGCATGGACTTGCTCAAGCATCTTCTTCCAACCACCCATTTATAGGCAATACAGGGAACAGGTGAAAATACTTAAAAATCTAGACACCAGAAATGTAATCAGCAACACCAGCTAATGGGACAAATGACCCGGTTTCTTCAACAAATACATTGTAAGGGGGAAAAAATAAATGAAGATGGAATATCTAGATTAACAGTATTAAGAGATATATTAACCAATACAAACTCATGGAATTTGTTAGAATTGATTTCAAATACACCAAGTGCTTTAAAATGTATTTTAAATGCATTAGAACAATTATAGAAATAGCAATTTCAATTCTAGAACCCACCTAAAGTAACACCAACACAATCTCGTAAGGAAATATATAGAGGTGTCCCCTGCAGCATGATTTGTCAGGGCATAAAAAATGGAAAAAAATCCAAACGCCCGAACAGTAGGACACGGACAAGTGAGCCGCCATAGTGGTGAGGGTGACATGAGCTGTTGGCACCAGAGATTTGTCCCAAAGGGACTTGTGGGAACTCGGGGATGCAGGACGCACCCCATCCTGACTGGGGCATTCGCACGGTTGTACCGATCCGTCAACACCCCTCAAATGTACTTAAAACGTCTGCGCTTGATTCGCTTGGTCCCAGTCCATCTCCCTCCCTTTTGGGCCAGGCTTGGTGTAACGTTATACGCTGGGTCTGCAATGGAAGCCCCTACGATACAGTAAACCGGTGTTGTCTCCTGCCTGTCAGCTATTATTTTCAACCTAAATTTCATGTTATCAGACTCACCATATTTTGTTAATTTTGCTTTAAATAGTCAATTAGCTTTTTTTGGTACTTTTTTATTAGTTTCAGTACAAAACAATGTAATAGTTAGACATTTACACCCCTCACAAAGTGGTAACCCCCCCATCAACTGCCCATCTGACGTTATATACAGCTGTTACAATTCCATTGACTCTATTCCCTATGCTGTTCTTTACATCTTTTTGAAGAATTCAAAAGGATAAGGGAAAATGGCTGTTTCAGGTGCTGCGCACACATCTGCTGTTTCCAGGGCTTTCTATCATGTCCGTGTGCCACTTTCTTTCTGCTGTGGCATCTTTACCTGCAGGATGTCCTGCATTTCCTGAGGTGTGAGTCTGCTGGGAACAAGCTCTCAGCTGCACTTCATCTTAGGCCGGCCTCATTTATCCTTCCTCTTTGAAAGATAGCTTTGCTAGACATATTTTAAAATTGACAGTCTTTTTTTTTTTCAGTGACAATTTCTTTTGGACTCAATTTCTTTTGTGACAAAACGTCATCCGTCAGTTGTGTCATTCTTCCCCTATATGTAGTAAATCTCTTTCTCTCTCTCTCTTTTATCTGGCTGCTTTTTTATCTTTGGTTTTCAGCAGTTTGGCTCTGGTTGACTTGGGGGTGACCTCTTTGTAATTATCCTGTTTGGAGTTTGCTGTGATTTCTGGATCTGCAGGTTGCTGTTTCTGGTAAATATGGGTTATTTTCTGCCAGTATTTCTTCAAATATATTTTCTGTTCCATTCTTTTTTGTTAATATTGTTTCCCTCTAAATTACCAATATGTTTCAGTTTTTTAATATTGTATCTTCCACAAGTGATCGAGGCTTTGATTTTTTTTGGTTTTGTTTTTTTTCCTCTCACTGTGCTTCAGTTTGGTAAAAATCGAGACACGTCAAGAGGCATCATCCAAACTTAGGAATATGACAGTAAGGAAATAAAGCCACCTCTCCCTTCATCCTTCAGAACCCCAACATTATACCTGATTCTGGTGTCTTTCTCCTGACCATGACAACACAACTGCCTGCGTCACTTGAGCGAAACCCCCACCCCTCACACCCTGAAGAATCAGCCAGAGGTAACAATGACCTATTCCACTCGGAGCACCCAAATCACACAGACAGTCTTTCATTACGGGGGGTCACGCCAGTGTTCCCAGCTCCATCACAAGAAAGATTCACACCTTCCAATCCTGGCATGTGTTTGGTTCAGCCAAGTTCTTTTCATTGATGTGAAGCGATTACATACAAGCCAGGATGGGCAGCGTCCAGGAGGCAGCAGATGGAGGTTTTCCCAGCCTGGTTTCGGGCACATGGAGGAAGATAAATTGGGAAACAAATTTGGAAGCTATTCAAGTTTAATAATTCAATCTTACCACACTCTTTTTAGAAAATTGAAAGCTAATTGCTACCTGTGCTCATGAGCTGCTGGGTTCAAGGATGGAAGTAACTTAGCTCTCAACTTCAAAGGCTTTAGTTTTTGAAGAATAAAACATCCAGAAAAAGAAACCATCTTTTGATGAGTGACTTAAGTGTTAGGTCACTCTAGTATTGAAGCAGTGCCCTGGGACATTACTGACTGTCTCCCATCTGCTCTGTCTCCACTTGGAAACTGCACAAAATCCACTGATGTGAGTTATAAGTTGATCTTGTCCACAGATTTCTAGTGTCCTGTAAATTCTGGCATCCACAAAGCCTGTTCCTTCCACAGAGGCCGACTCCGCCATGCGCCTCTCCCTTGGAGTGTGTCGGTGTGGGAGGGAGGCAGGGATAAAGGTCCCATTTCCTCCAGCCGTGAGCCTGGACTCTGAGTGTGGTCTCACATCCCTGCGTCCCCAGCACTCCAATCCCCCAGGGCCCCATGGCCACAAATCTCACCTTTGATTCATTAAAGAAGGAGGAAGACCCCTTTTCCACAGGTCAGAATCAAAGGGGCAAGCAGACGGCGTTATGAGTACGTGCATGTGTGTTCTAGGTCGGACTAACCACACCACCCTGTCAACTACTGTACCAAATGTACACAGGAACAGATGTTTAGAGAAATGGGGAGCTACAGTTAACATGAAAATTATATTTAATTTTGGTATTTTATTTATTACCTTTTTGTTCCTAACTACAGTGTTATCAGGAGAGCTGATACTTTTATTGAGAAAAAACTGAGTTAATATGATGAGTTATTTGATAGACGTTACTTGTGATAGGATTAAGTGAACCATAGCAAATACCGTGTTTCCCCGAAAATAAGACCTAGCCAGACCATCAGCTGTAATGCGTCTTTTGGGGCAAAAATTAATATAAGACCCAGTCTTATTTTAATATAATACAAGACCAGGTATAATATAATATAATATAATACCAGGTCTTATATTAATTTTTGCTCCAAAAGACGCATTACAGCTGATGGTCTGGCTAGGTCTTATTTTGGGGAAACACGGTAGTACATTTAGTTTTCCTGTTACCAGTTTGATGGAAGTGAAAGCTAAAACATATATAGTTTAAAAAGCTGTACAAGACTGAGTGGAAGATGGTGTGACATGTTTCTAAGCCATGATATTCCTTTCCAACCTCATCTACCAATTCAAAATATTTTTTTTTGGAAATTAACTCTTAAGTTTCCATCTTTCTTAATATCAGTCAACTTTTATGCAAATAAACAAGATTTTTAAATATTTTAATAAATGAATTCAATATCTATTGAACAACTTTGCTGGAAAATTTTTAAATGGGTGAGTAGGTTTTGTGTCCAAGATTTCAGAGAGACGGGGGAAAGTCACATATAAACCCCCATGGACTGACCAGCTAAGCACGAGAGAAGTGTGGCTCCCTCAATTGCCATCAAAGAAAGTGAAAAAGTAACCGATTCAGAGAGCTGTGGCTGACGAAGGGACAATGGCAGCAGTAGCTGCAGTGTCTTCCACACTGTCACTTCCAGCTCAGATGGCTGGACACACTGCTACCTGCCACAAGTGTCTTCTGATCCAAAATCACAATCAGAAAACATTTTCCTTTTTTTTTGCATAATGTCTTTGTCATGAAAATGGCTTATTTATAAGGCAGTTGAGAGTGAAAACAAATTTAGACGAGACTTCAGAAACAATAGCAAAACTTTCCAGAGACTTCTATTGATGAGTTAGGTTAGGAGTTAATGAGAAAAATTGTATTGCTTTTGGCAGAAATAATAGAAACAGAAATTTGGGCAGATGTTTGTGTTAAGGTGCAAATAACGTCTATCAGAGTTGAAGGCAAGCGTGAGTGATGCTCTGGGAGGGGCTGGCAGCTCTGCCCGTGCCCCCTCACGCTGCTCAAACACCATTTGATGTCCTTCCACAGATTTTGAAGTCATGCCCTGTGCTGTTTTATTTCAGCACAAATGGGGTTAAACTGAGTGAGTAACAGACTTTTGTAATTCTGTTTGCATTCAGTGTTTTTCAGTTCTTTTGCATTCAAAACCCCAATGGCCCCTAAACAAATGCAGCTGACAGGATCTTCATTTTACTTAACGCCTAAAACCATAGTTCTATTCTGAGGGAATAGGCTCCAGCAATTCTTGTTGGCTTGTAAAATAACCCTTAGGGTGAAGCTACTTACTTTCCTTCATATTCTGTGTTATGACTTTTGCAGTAGGATTCCACAGGTGGAAATGCTGTCAGGGCAGCCCTCCAGTGCTTAAAGGAACTTGTTGAAAGTGGTGAAGCAATAACTGATGGCAAAAGAGTCCTTTAAGCATCAAGAACGCTCTGAAATGTCCATGAGAAGGAGCAGACATGTGACGTGAAGCAGCTGACGCCTGTGGCTCTGGGACGCCTGGGCTGTGCACGGATGTCATCCTTTGATGAATCGGGTCCCCTGGCCCGTTAGCAGGCACTCCCCCGTGGGGGCCTCGTGGGACCAGCAGGTGTACTGACGGAGAAGAGGGAAACAAAATGTGACGATAACGCTTTTGTCAG
Source organism: Rhinolophus sinicus (assembly GCF_036562045.2). Lineage (NCBI taxonomy): Eukaryota > Metazoa > Chordata > Mammalia > Chiroptera > Rhinolophidae > Rhinolophus > Rhinolophus sinicus. The sequence goes on from NC_133755.1 coordinate 333,945, forward strand.
GGGACACCATGTTTCATAAGCTACTGATCACGGAATGTGCAGCTCTGGAGACAGAGAGTGAGTTGTGCGGGGAACCTGGTGTCTCGTGGCCCCTCCAGCATGTGGCCTTGGCAGAGCGTGCGCAGCGGGCAGGGCAGCTGAAGGGAGAGGCGAGGACTGCGCTAGTCTCAGCAAGAAATAAAGGGTCCTGCTGCCAGAACGGTGTCTGCGGAGGCTGGAAGGAGTGGAGGTCAACGTTCATTTTCTGGAGGCCTCTGAGCAGCTGGTGATGGATTAGGGCTGGAAAGCGAGGGCACGTGGCCAACAGGACGGGGTCTGGGCCTCGGTGGCGCATGGCGACGCTGCTCACACTCGCCCACTCCTGCAGGGTCCAGGCCCGCAGAGTGTCCCCGGCGACCTTTGCTCCCAGAGCTGCCAGTGGTCCATCTTCCCTCTAATAACTGCCTCGGCCAGAGGTCCCGCGGTTGCCAGAACCCACTGTATTTATCCCCACTGTGCTTCTCACGTTCTCTCTCCACAAATCAGCACCAAGTAAATACTTCCTTTAGCATTTGCTTAACCTTCAGATCTTCAAAGGGTATTGGAGAAACTGAGACGAATAAATAGCTGAGGGGTCCTCAGTGCTAATTAGAAATCAATACATTGTTTTAAAAACTCCCCCAAATGACAGTTTTAGAGAAACCGTCTAAGTCGAAAATAATTAAGGTTCTTTTTAATAGGAAAAAATAAATAAATCAAATTCAGATTATCTTCAGTTAACTTATCGCATGTCTTGTTTAATTATATCTAAAAGCATTAGCATTGACCAAAAACAGTGTTATTGTGCTTGAGATTGTCTTAAAGTTGTGCTCTTTGGTTTTAAATTTATTAGCTTTCTATCTTATATCATCCTGTGTTAATTTAAAAGCCTACTTAATTTTTATTTCTTATTAAATGAGCTTTCGGTATGTAGTTACTGAAAACGAGAAATTATTAGAATGAATAAGAACCAGGCCCAGACCTGCCCACATCCCACTTCCGCTCAATTTGGAAGTTTCTGTGCGGCTTAAGCCCCACCCTGCGCTGCGCTGCGCGGTCCCCGAGCGCGGCCCCGAGCGCGGCCCCGAGCGCGGCCCCGAGCGCGGCCCCGAGCGCGGCCCCGAGCGCGGCCCCGTGCGCGGCCCCACGAGCGCGGCCCCGAGCGCGGCCCCGAGCGCGGCCCCGTGCGCGGCCCCACAGACGCCTGGCATGTGCGGAAACCCCTGCTTCCATCGCTGTTTGTCCGTGCGGTCTTTTATGTGAGTTTTCGAAAAAGCACATACTGAGTCGCTCTTCGGCTCCACCTAATTCTGAGAGAACAGGACATGAAGCCGTTCCCACGTGAGGAGTCCACTGCACGAGGCAGTGACCGTGGCCTTCTGCGTAGCCATTGGTCCGCCTGGGTCCTGAGCCAGCGCCTCCTCGGCCACGGGGCAGCGCCGCTGATGGCCCAGCACTGGGTTCCCCAAATCACTACGTTCCAGCACCTTCTCCCTCCCTCGGCCCCGCTCAGGCAACGGCTGCAGCATTGGGTGCCGCCTGGTGTCAGCGGGCCCAGACGCAGACACTGCCCGTGGGGTCCCTGACAGAGCAGCTACCCCTGTGGGGTCCCTGACAGAGCAGCTACCCCTGTGCGGAGCGAGCCTCCGTCTGGGACTCCTTCACCGGCAGCTGCTGGGCTGCAGTGACATCTGCAGGACAGAGTGGCTCCCAGAGGGAGCGGTGACTTTCTGTGTCAACCTGGTGGCCTGACAAGATATTTGGTGCAGGCTTGTGAGTCAGCGGCAGGCAGGCCCACAGGGCGCTGGTGGAGCGGAGCTCTGCTTAGGGGGCGCCAGTGGGCCGAGGGTCAGAGTCAGGCACCAGCCCCCCACAGACACTCCACACACTCTGGACAGGGCCACGCAGTCACACGGGTTTAGAATGCTTGAAGACATGGGTCTAAGGGTGACTAACGTCACCTCAATCCAGGGAGAGGTCCTGGGAGCAGTGCGTGGGCCCCCGGGGAGCAGGGCGTTTGTGGAAAAGACCCTGGAGGCTCCTGGGAGGACGGAGCCCAGTGAGCACATGGCTTTATCTCCTTTTGAGGAAACCAAGCAGAGAGCTTCCCGTGTCTCTCCAAGGTCAAATGCTTGTGACCACTGAACCAGAAATTTGGGGGCAGGGGGTTATCAGGGAACATTAAAGTTCTCAATATTGGTAGAAGCTAGAGACCCAGGACAGAATCTTTCCCATGCACCAGGAAGGGTGTGTGAGCACGATTACAGTGACAGCACAGTCACTGAGGGAGGTGCTGTCCTGCACCTGCTGGCACCTCCGTCCTCCCTGCTCCTTGCCAGCCGCTGCCTGAAGCAACCACAGGCACCGCCCACCCGCCTCTCCCTCATGATTGTCCAGCGACCTTGGGCTGTATGAACGGGTGCAGCCCTGGTTCCCGTTGCCTGATCCATTCTACAGATTGTCCACGCGTGAGGGTGAATACGACGTTTCGTACAAGAGCCGTAGCAAGCAGAGTGGCCCTCCGGCCATTTGTTTCTATTTTTTGGAGATGCTGCAGTGTCTAAAGATCGTTTTTTTCTGAGAAAATGTATGCTAAAATCTAAAGCTACTTTAGAAATGATCGATGGAACCCTGACCACAGATACGAAGAATATGTAAGACACTGAAAACAAGGTGTCTTACAGAAGGGTCCAAATAATTGACGTAGGTGCTTGGGCTTGAATAAGTCAGCTCAGCCCCTCAGCCCTCAGTGGGCTGTGATATGTGACGTCCCTCCAACGAGGACACTGTGGGAAAAGGGGAGGGCTGCTGTGTCACCACAGTGAAGACAACCGACAAACACACCTCGCCAGGTGGTTCCGTCAGCAGCAGCAGTGACAAGCCAGGTGGCAAGCACAGCCTCTAATGAGGTGATACAGTGTCACTTTGCCTTTGGGGTCTTCCTCCCAACAACCAGTAATCCCAGTCTAATCGTGAGAAAAACACCAGACAAATTCTGAGGACATTTTATAAGTTCTCACCAGTTCTTCTCAAAACCATCAAGGTCATCAAAAACAAGGAAAGTCTGAGAAACTGCCCCCGCCTAAAGGATCCCAAGGAGACATGGCAATTAGATAATGTGGCATCCTGGGGCCAAAAGAGGACTTTGGGTGAAAACCAAAGAAATCGGAATAAAACATGTACTTCAGCTCACAGTGACGAGCACCACCAGTTTCTTTGCTGGGACATGTGCTACACTAACGTCAGATGTTAGTAACAGGAGAAGCTGGGTGCGGGGACTAGAAACTCACTGTACCATCTGCACCTTTTCTGTAAATCTAAAACTGTTCTAAAATTAAAAAAAATATATTTTCAAAAGTACTTCATGAAAGACTTTACAAATGTAGAGTACTAAACAGCCTGTTGGAAATTGATATGGAGCTTGTAATCTTTTATTGTCTGTTTTTGCTATAAAATTGCAAATGGATTAGGGGTGAGCTTTTTTAGTTTATCTTTCTAATGTACCGGTTGAATGTCACTTAGCTGTTACTTTTTCTGTCTCCAGAGGCTGACAAGAAAAAATGATGAATTAAAACTTTCGTAGATCTGTAATTTTCCATATATCACCAAATAATAAAAACATCAGCAAAAAATTAAAGACTGTAATTTAGTCTAGCATTATTACTAATGCATGAGAAATGCAGTTAAAAATTTTAAATTAATAGCATGCATTAGAGCAATAAAACTGGTGCTTTTTTCTAAGTCAAATATGTACATTTTATAATGGAACTGTAGCTGCTTGTCCTCTTAACACACGCCTGTGAAAATCAGGATGGGACCGGCCCGGCGACTCAGGCGGTTAGAGCTCCATGCTCCTAACTCCAAAGGCTGCTGGTTCGATCCCCACATGGTCCATTGGGCTCTCAACCACAAGGTTGCTATTTCAACTCCTCGAGTCCCACAAGGGATGGTGAGCTGTGCCCCCTGCAACTAGCAATGGCAACTGGACCTGGAGCTGGGCTGCGCCCTCTGCAACTAAGAAAGGACAACAATTTGACTTGGAAAGAGGTCCTGGAAGTACACGCTGTTCCCCAATAAAGTCCTGTTCCCCTTCCCCAATAAACAAACAAACAAAAAAATTACTTTAAAAAACTCACGCTGGAAAAGCACCCACTCACTTGTCCCCCCATCTCAACCCTGCCACTCACTTGTCAGACGGCTGAGCTACAGTTTTCTGTGGTCTTTGCTGTTATATTTTATGGTTGGGTTTAAAATTCCCTAGATTTCTTGAATTAAAATTATTTATTTCCTCTAGGCAAGCTAATAGGTCAAAAACGAGAAGGCATTTTCCAGAACGTCTGAGTGGAATGTATTTGCATCCACGTTGACACCCACAGACGCTCTTCGCACGTGATCCGGTCGCTTTGGCGCACCCTCAGCTCCCTCGAGATTCAGAAGGAGCCTCGAGTGTCAGCTCTGCAGCAAGTGAGTCAAAACTCAGGAGTACAGGTACTGCTCCCGTTGTGGTTGGAGCAGAAGAGGACAAACCGCCCGTGTGGCCCCCTGGGTGGGCCTGTGTCCCGGGAAGGACACCGTCCCCGGGTGAGAGCCACCCTCCCGGCCTCATGCCAACTGGATCCCTTTTCACATCAGCAGTGCAAACACACTCACATGCTGGGGCTTGGGGCTTGACCATGACTCTTCGAGGGGCCACAACTCAGTCCCTACCTGTCTGCCTTTCAAATTAAGGCCAAGAATTCATTTTTTAAAATGTGCCTTTCCAACAGTCCATGTACTAACTTTCATGCTTGTTGTTTCAAATAGCAACATCGCCGAGTTTGGCTCCCGGCTCCTCTCTCCTCTGGCTTCTAAGTTCTCCTTCTGCAGAGATCGCAGATGAAGTGGGAGGTTGAAGTACTCGGGTGGCTTCACGTCTGCCATGCAGGCAGCTTTCTGTCTCACCCGCACAGCTCACCTGAGCATGAGAAAGGCCTACAGGTCACGACCAAAGTTACAGGAGCGAGCTGAGAAGATGCTGGACCTTCCCTGTAAGGGTACAGCCACGTGTGTGAGGTCCCCGGCGTGTGGGCGAAGGTACAGGGACCTGGCTGTTTGCTGCAGGCCTCCTGACAGCGCTTCCTCTGGGACCGCGGCAAGGGCTTCTCCATGCAGTCCCAGGGTGGCTGTCGGCACAGCACACGTCTGTTTCCACGTCCTCATTTCCGGAAAGGGTCCGTAGGGATCGGAACCTGGCATCATTAAAAGGCTGCCGCCTCACCCTACCTGGGAAGGATGCTGCTTGAAACGTCCACACAGAACAGTGATATACTGAGGGCAGGGTTTAGTGCTCCTTGAATGTACACTCCGTAGAATTTGTCACCAAATCACTCATATTGTTCTGGAATGATAAAGCTCTCCATCTGTCTGCACCCTGTGTGTCCCTGATGGCGCAGGTCAGACAGACCCTCTGATGGCACAGTGCCCAGAGACCAGGGCACACTGGGCGTGAGGCAGCTTGTGCACGGAAGCTTGTAAAACACTAGAAGCGGTGTGTGAGGGGCTTTCTCATGCCCACGCCCCTGGCCATGACCATCAGCTCTACAGTTGTGGACTGCAGCTGTGATGAGTGTCTGGTGGGTCCCCAGGTGAAGGAATGGGGTGCCCGCAGCCTGAAGGCATAGGACTGCGGACGTGGCCAGCACAAGGTCACACAGAGGGTCCGACAGCCTGTGTGCAGTGGGCAGTGTTATGGCCCCCAAAGATGCTCATGTTCCCAGTCCTGAAAACCATGAGGGGACACTGCCCTGGCTTATCCCGGTGGGTGGGCCCAATGCAATCACATGTGTCCTTGAAAGCAGAGGTCAGCTGTGGCGAGAGATGTGACCTTGGAAGAAAGGTCAGCGATTGAGACTTTGCCGTCTGTGGAGATGGAGGAGGGGCCATGAGCCAAGGATGTGGCACCTTGAGAACCCAGAGAGGCCAGGAGTGGGTTCTCCTGTGGCCCCCCCAAGGGGGGGGGAACAGCCCGCCCACACCTGGTGAGACCTCCAGAACCGGAAGATGATACATTTACGTTGTTTAAGCAACTACGCTTGTGGCTATCGGTTCTGGCAACAAAAATAACTAACACACTGAAAAAGATGAAAAAACACGTCTAAAAGAAGCAGTCGCATTGTCTGATTTTTGCTAATGCAAAAACAGAGGCTAAATTTCATCATGAAGTCATGTTTTTAGAGAAGCCATAGAGATGAGTTTTACATGAGTTACCCTGATATTTAAATATTGGGAGAAAGCTTCGGGAAAAATTGACCACGATGAGTCAAACAGAACACGTTTGTCACTAGGCTGTCCCTGCAGGCCGTCGGTTCCCCAACCAGGAACTTTCTCCCTTGCAGTCTTCTCAGCCCTTGCTTCACTCCTTGATTTTCTCTTCTCCAAAGGACAACATTTTTATTTCAGTGCATGTGGAAACTCTGGGAAGTACTCCTTTTTGCAGTGAGGCCTCACCATGACAGTCAATGAAAGCTCTCCTGGCAAAAGTTCTAATGCCTTGAAATTTAAATATTTGATCAAACTTTTAAGAATATTTGGAAACTATCATTACTCACAGCAGTATACGGTGGTGTGTGCAGTTTATGGAGAGCTGGCAGAGCCTGAGAGACACTGTAGAAACAAAAGCCGTGAAGGGGGCCCAGACTGGGGTATCAGGACCTGCTGTGCCCCCCCCCCCCAGGACACTGTGTCTCTTGTCTGAAAGAATGTGTCGCTGCAAAGATGCTAATGAAGTCTAGCAAAGATTTTTATCAAAGTTGATTTTACAAGTGAACACTTTGAGTAATTGCCATAGCTAGTCAATGTTATATTGCTTATACTTGCTGCAACTTATGCAAATGCTGCTTCCTGTAAACATCAATTCCGTCACTGGATATATCATAACGTCACTAAGAGTAGGAAGCACATTTCCCATTTCTCTGCTTCTTCTGTAAGCAGAGAGCGATACTCTATACACGTTATATGCTAAAATGCTTGGTTGCTAAACACACACACACATGCACAGTTTTCTTAAAATGGCCTTTCCTTCAAATCTGTTCAAATATGTCCTTGACCTTTTGGCATCAGCAGTCAATGAATTCTCTCTACTGGAAATTGGAGCCCAAATTAAAGTCTGAGGGGCCCAGCATTGACTGTAATCCAGCACTCCTGTCTGACTCACAGACGCTGCACGATGCTGAATCATTTGAAACGTCGCCTGTAGTTCATTTCTAGTGAACACACCACTGGGCGATCAATATTTGCATCTTCTGTTTTTCAACCCTCTCCCAGTTTCTCTCTATTTTTAACTCGGTCAGGAACACCAGTGTGTTCCCTGTCACACAGGCTAGACATCTCAGTGGCACCTGCTCCTTTCCCTTCCATCTCCTCCCCAGACAGTGAAAACACTACCTGCCCCCCCACCCCAGTTACTGCTTTGCATGTCCCATGTCCACGCACATCACTGCAGCAACTCCAGAAAATGCGCAGGTCACATACGTGTCTTCAAGGAGCTTTCTTCCCTTCCTCAATGGTTTCTAAGCTTTTGATAATTTGTTTTTAGCAAAACTCCATTAATTTTAGTGAATTCGTACTCAGTGGCCTAATGAATCAAACCAGTGACATCAGAGAAGGTCTGATGGAAGCTGCGGCCGTGGGAGGAGGGTTAGGGCAGTCACTTGCCTCACCCCCACGGCAGCACAGACAGGCAGCTGACTGACTGAGTTGAGGCCCCTTCCCTGCACCACACCCGCTCTGCAGGCTGACACCAGCAGCTCCCCCACTGTGGTCTCCTGCCCCACCTGAGACCATCCCCACCCCCATAGCCACAGCGGCATGACACCCTCCCTTGCCTCGTCCTGCTTCTACTCTCTGGAATCCCCACATAAGCTTCTTCAGTTAGCACGCCCCTCCGGAAACCTCTCCTGACTATTCCCACTCCCCCAATCCACCTAGAAGGCTGTGCACAGAGCCCCATGACACGCCCCAGCTGGGCGGCATTGTGATTCTCTCACATGGACCGTGTTTCCCCAAAAATAAGACCTAACCAGAAAATAAGCCCTAGCATGATTTTTCAGGAGGACATCCCCTGAACATAAGCCCTAATGCGTCTTTTGGAGCAAAACTTAATATAAAACCCGGTCTTATTTTTGGGGAAACATGGTAGACCCAGGTACTTCAGGGGAAAACCTGAGATTACTCTTGTTTAGATCCAAGATGCTTAACAAAATGGTTAGTGAATAACAGGCACTTAAACAGTGTAAGTATCCAAAGGGGTGTTTTTACTAGGAAAGGACATTGGTGTACATGCAAGTTGTATGTTCCAATTCGGCGCAACAGGGTTCCCTGATGCTCTGTGTTTTTCAAACTCCTTCACCAGAGTTACTCTGCTATCTTATTGGCCACGTCTGTTCAGTGAATATTGAAACATGAAATAAAATGTGAACCAGATGACTGAACAGAGACAGAATACTGAGGGGCTTGTAGCTTTGCCATCTGTCGACGTCTTGCCGTCCCAAACCTGTTTCCTGGGAATGTCCTAGAGCAGTTCTGTCGTCGGGACACATAACGTGTGTGTTCTGTCCAGCTTAGTTTCAGTGTGTGGCACACAGGTTCCAGTACATCAGCCAGTCTGCCTGGGGACGGCTCACATGCATTTGTGGGGACTGTTTCCCGCTGACCCCCGTCCTGCACTGAGCTAGTTACTTCGTTTATTGCCACTTCTTCCACAGGAGCTTTTCCCGTTTCAAGAGCAAGACATTAGTTGCTGGTAAACGAAGGTCAAAGGCATCTCTCCTAACGTTTTCATTAAAATCACAACGTGTGATGTAATGTCTATGACTTAAAATTATATAAAACTAATTTCCTTAGATGCTGCTTTGAATTTGACAAGAAGAGAGCTCACCTCATTCTATTTTCATGTGGGAAATGGAACTGTAAAACCAGCTCCCCCATCACAGCCCCCAAAGCAGCCGTGAGAAACCCAGTGGTCTCCCAGGGGTAACACAGCCACTTCTAGCCAAATGCTAATCGGGTTACATAAACTACTTGTGAGTCAAACTCGGTCTAAAATAAAAAAGGAATTTCACAGGTGTGGCAAATTTGGGCAGATGTTCTTTCAGGTTAGGATCTGATGACTTGTACTTGGTCAAAATGGTGAGTGTCCCCAATGTGTCCACAAGCCCCTGTCAGACTACAGCTGGAGACAGCAGGGCTCCCCAGTGCCCCGTGCCCCCACCTCCAAGGTGTGGACCTGGTGGCCACAGGAGCCCTTTCCATGAGCCCTTTTCCTCTAGACCCCTGATGCAGAAAGTGACAGAGTGGGACCTCCCTTGGAAAGTGACTAAGAGAATGAAGTGAAGCCGACAGTGCTGAGTACATGGCAGGTGGCCCAGCAACTTAGCTGTGACTGCATCCGAATCTAATTCCCACACACAGCAGCCACTGGGCAGCCGTCCTCTCTCTGTCTCTCTGTCTCTCTGTCTCTCTGTCTCTCTCTCTCCTCTTTTCCTATCCCACCATCATCTCTCCAATGAGGAGAGATGCTTAGCATCTCCTAAGGCAATAAAAACCTGTCTCTGGACGTTTAATAGCTAAGCTCTCTTTTGCGAATCAGAAAACATAAATTTTGCCCATTGAGACGGGCAGGTGAGGCAGATGGCAGTAAGAGAGGAGGGGGCTGACACCTGACCCCCTGTGCGTGGCCACAAACACTCCGAACCACACTGACCGAGTGACTGGACACAGTCAGATTCCGTTCAGTGCGGTGTCTGAGTCAGCGCCGGGTGTCAGAAGTGTCCGGCAGCTCCAGGCCCCACCCCCATTCCTGTCCCCTGCTGTTCATGAGCTTCTTTCATTCCTGACTCCCCATTGCAGTCCTTCCAGAATCACTCAGCACTGCTCTGTGTGTCACTGTCACTGTTCCCAGTGGTGCCGCAGTAGACGGGGAGTTGGCCCTGAGACGACAAGGTGAGGACAGTGGCCCCTCCCCTGAGGTGCCTGGACTGGCCCTTCTCCCAGGGGAGGGCATTGGGCAGACATTGCATCCACTTCCACGGCTTTCCCACCAGGCAGTGCGAGGACCCCAGCTGCTTCGCTCGCTGCAACACCAGGCCGTCCCCTGATTTTTTCTGCATGTTTGTGTTTTTCTTCACTAAATCAGTTCATTGAGTAATACCTCTTATGGCATTTTTATTTCAATTTTTAAATTGGCATTTTCCCAGAACCAGTAGCATCCAAGTCTCGACAAATATTGCTCAAGGTCTGCTTGGCATCCTAGAGAGTGTGCAGGTTGTGCTGAGAGACTGTAAATCCTGCAGCGCCTCAGACCCCAGCTGAGGGGCTGAGCACCCGCAGGGGCTGCCCCTTGCCCAGGAGGAAGCAGCACAGGGCTGGCGTCCATCCATCCGTTCGAGCAGACGCCTGGCCGTGGGGCTCTCGTACTGTCCCCGCAGCAGCCTGACGTGGCAAGTCTGGCTGAGGCGCCGAGGCTGGTGAGCATGAGCTGGGTGGGCAGTGGGGGAGGGGCACAACTGCTCCGTGCCTGAGGTCCTGGTCCTGCCAGCGTGTGGGCACAGCGGAGTGACGGAAAGGCGGCTGTGAGCCGCAGTTTCCCAGAGAGGATGCCGCTAACTGGGGTGACAGAAGCGACAGGGAGGCGCCCAGACCCACCCCCAGTTTCTGGCTCCCAGTGGCCCTGGGAACAGTGGTGACCAAGGACAAAGCAGGGAGCGTGTGGACCCTCAGCCTCCCTATCCAGCCAGAGCAGCGTCTGCCTCTGCGCCCAGGACTCCTTTACAGGGTCCAAAAGATGAGCTCTTTCCATTTCAATTGCTCTAATAGCTGAAAACATGGATAATTACACATTACAGGAAACCATGGACCCTGAAGGCTCAGTGAGGACACCGTGGCATTGAGCAGACACAGCACTCACCCTCCCGAGTCCCCCTTCTCGCTGGGTCACTCCACCTTCATCCTCAGAGTTTCCCTCAGAGTCTCCCCTGGGACATTCTCTGCTTTCACACGTTTCCATTTGGAACTTTGAGAGCAGCCATTTGCAAACTTAGCGGGGAAGACGTGTGTTGTACACGTGCCGGCATCAATGAGGTATGTCACAGTTTGAGGCTTCTCATTAAGTAATTTCTGCTCCAGGCTACAGTTCTATTTCAGGAAGTAAAGGAAAAAAGGGCCTTTATTTCAGTTTTGCCAAAATTACACCCACACAGAGGGACACAAATTGATTTCCTTCTTTACGTGAGGAGCCTTTCGTCTGTGGCTCAGAAACACGCCAGCCATTCACTGGCATTCTCAAAAGACATTAAAGAAACCTGTAATCAAAGAGAAAATGGTTGTAAGTATGGCTGTAAGCCAGCTTTTCAGGGTACCCCTTCATAACCAGTTCAACGGCTTACAAACTTATTTCTTCATATGTGAACATGAAATTATTTTTTTCCAGCTGCATTCTAAAATGCCGTCTTTATTTCAAGCAGAAAGTGTTTCTGTGGGAAGGGGTTCCAGTTGCTAACACTGCATCAGGGACTTTGTGCATGTTGAGAATTGCAGAGGAAAACACACGCCACCCAACCCAAGCCGAGCGGCGCCACACGGTGACCTCTGAGCCTGAGGAGGGCATCAGGGGTGTGTCCGGCTTCTGTTGCACTCGCGGGTGCAGACGTTACCAGCATACTGGACAGTGGTTGCTTTCAGCTCCCTAACTGTGGAAAGACATCTGCTTCTACTTCAGGACTGACCCAAACTAACTAGTATCCAATGTGAGCGGAACTCTTCCTTTAGGCTCCGTCAGAAGGAGTTTCGCTGATATCCTGAGCCTACAATCTGTCCGTGACCCTGGCCGGAGGGCCTGCCTTCCCGACCCAACTGCCAGCCCCTCACAGTTCTCAGCAGCCCTGCCAGCCCCACCCAGCACTGGGCCGTGTACATGCACGTGTGCTGTTGTCACTGGAAGCACTAATTACCTGGGCAGAAAAGAAACAAAGAGACACGGAACATTCAAGTTCCAACAGTGGCAAAGTCTAGAAATCAGATAGTTGTAGAAATGCCCCAAATAGGTTAGTGAACCTGGCCCCTGGTTTCCTGGAGAATGACGTCTGGGGCAGAGAAGGGCCTGTACTGACTATGACGCGCAGAGTGAGCTTGGCTCACGTTACCATTCGCAGGCTGTGGCCTCTCCCACGTCCTGCGGGGGCCGCCTCCGAACACCAGAGGTGGTTTACAGCGCATCGGCACACCTGACGTGTGTCACAGACAGGACCCACGCTTACTGATGCCACCGTCTGCTGTGCCCCGGGTGTGTGTCTGGGGAAGCAAACCTTAGCCTCCAGGTCAGCACGTGCCCCTGACACAGCTCCGAGGGGACTGGGGGCTGGGGGCACGTGCCCTGAGCTTCCTTCTCCAGACACCACAGTCAGGCGAACCGTCTAATCCTTGGAAATACAACCCTTTGTGTTTAAACTGAGCAGAGTGGGTCCTGCTCCTAGAATTAAATGCTTTTCTGTGACCCCGTCTGCTGAGTGACAGGAAACAACAAGGTGAGCACACAGCCTTCACAGTGATCTGATCTCTGTGAGACACAAATTCGTCTCTCACAGAAGTGGGTCAAGAAGGAAAACGTGTAGACATAAGCTGTAAACTACAAACGAGTTAAAAATCCCGTGTAAATGCCAACACATTTTTCCTCTTTATGAGAATCCCAAGCCCAGTGCTATTTGTAAGCCAACATTTGGCAGGGATTCTGGCTTGAGTCTGCACAGGAAGAGAGAATGAGGAAGACGTGGGAGGACCACGTAAGGAGCCACCTGCTGTCACCAGCAGTGACCTGCAGTCTTCTTCTGTCTGCTTTCAGCCTGGATACCTGATCCCCCCCAGAGGGACCCACGCAGTGTTTACCCTGCAGGAGGCTCCGGGGGCCCAAGGAGGCCATGCACAGCAGACCCGCACCCACCCATAGACAGAGCGACTAGAAAGCTGGAGGAAACCGGCTGGAGCCGAGTGCCCTGCATGGGGACATGCCAAACGGGGCTCTGCAGTGACTTGTGTTCGCTTCTCCAGCTAGATTGAGTGGGGACTTGTCTGGGGCGCTGCCACAATTGTCCCCATCCCCCGGAATCCCTGGAGTCCCGCGACCTGGGCCGAATGCAGCAGTGGCCGCGGCCACCACACACGGCCTGGGAGGGGGGTTGGCACTGTGTGCACATGTGTTGGGGGCACCAGGTTCTCAGGGACGGTCCTGTGCTGTCACTGGGAACCGCTGTGTTTCAAAAGCTCCCTCCCAACCTGGATGGCAATGGAGCCCCCAAAGGGCCACTTCCAGGCCACCTGTAAGCGGTTGGGTGCCTGGAGCTGTCAGTCACGTGGTGTTTGCTAGAAGCACTAGGACCGGCCAAGGCTCCACGTGCAGCCTGTGGAGGCAGCAGTTGGGGTCCCATCCTGAACCCCGACTTCATGGCTGCCTAACCCGGGCGCCCTGCTCTCAGTGGCCGGTCCCTCTCTGTCAGCACGGGCAGATCAGGGCATGAGGATGAGGACACAGAGTCCAGCCCCCAGGCCCTGCAGACCACGCACTGATGCAGCTCAGGGAGGCGACACGGAACGGCCGGGCCTCTGCAGCCACCACACATGACTTCCTGGGCCCTCTGCTCCTGCTCTCGTCCCACCCAGAGGCCGAGCTGCACGCTGGGCCCTGGAACCCAGGGCCCCTCTGAGCAGCCACATGGGCTCCTGCTCACACGCATGGGGCACCCTCGCCCTGGAGACCAGCGTTGGGACGATGCCTTGGGGCCTGACCTGTGACTGCCCGGCTGTCCTACCTGGATGGTAACATGTGAGACAAGAGCCCAAAGCTGATGGTGACGAGAGCCAGCGCATGCGTGGGAGGCATCTCACCTTTTCATACAATCGTCCTGCGGGAGAGCCACCCTGTCACCTCGCTGACGGGACAACCATGGCCCTGACTGCAACCTCACGTCTGCTGTTAGCTACAGAAGTTCTTTCAAAGTTCTGTGCTTTTTGGTTATTTGTAAGCAAGATACTACCACTTAATTATAACTGCTTTATGGGTTAATTATCACAACGACTACATGAATATTTAATACAATTTATGGTGTTTACTGACTATATCTTGAAAATTAGCTCCTATGTAGCAACAGGCCAATATTAATCATTTATATTCATAAACGCAGTTTGACTTTCACCAGTAACAACTACTGGAAATGATGTGAGCATATTCCTGAAAATGTAAGCGCTGGGAGCTAGCAAAGTAATTCTTATACAAAAGTGACGAACAGCTCAACTGTCTGAAAATTCCTCAGGTTAAATCTCCTCCCTTGTAATGCTGATGTTTTGGCATCTCAGCAGTGTTTCAAAGCACTTGCTTCCGTCTGCCACCTGCTAACATGCTCCCGGTTCTGCACGGGTCACACACACCTCACCTGGAGCCCCTGAGGTCGGGCTGCTTCACTGACACCGTCACTGCTCCTCAGCGCTCGGCTTCTGCTGCCCCTTCATCTCCCTCGGAAGACACAACGTTCAGGTGCCTGGTTCATCCACGTGACATTTCTGCTGCTTACCATGGAGCTGTTGGATTCTCTAGTCTACACTCATGGACTTCTGCTTGGAACGTGTGAGTATCACACCTAACGAGAACTGTTGTGCTCGTATCCTAACATCGCCTGTGGTTGCAAAGGGATTGTGCTGCAGTGGAGGGGCGCTTAGGGGCCGACGAGCTGGCCTGCACCCCTGCACCCCAGCTCTGATCGGGGGTCCCATAGCCTGTGATGGCACAGACGACACTGCAGGGCAGGTCCTCAGGGTGGTCTAGGCCCCTTACTGATAGCTGTTCACTGCCCAGTTCCCCCACGACCACTGCACACCGGCTGCCTGGCACGTGGTGCCCAGTGTGGGGCAGGCACAGCAGGAGCTCCAGCAGAGTTCAGGGGCCTCCTGCACTGAGCACGGCCCGTCCACTCCCGCCGTCCTCACTGACCCTTCACGTCCACACAGACACCACCTCCTGAGTGTTGCAAGGGCCTCCCTGGTCCGAGCGGCCAGGGGCCAGCTTTACAGGGAGACAGAAACGGCCACTTCCAGGCCACACTTTGGACGTCACGGCTGACACTGGTTGTGACTTTGGCATCTCTCTTCCCGAGCAGCTGAGGGGTCTGGGGGCTAGGTCCCACCAGCAGGGGCTGCCCACCCAGGGCCACAACCTCACACGCTTATCTCCTGAAGTCCCCACGAAACGCGACATGTGGAATCTCTCATCTCCGTTATCAGGATCCATACGAAAGTCTTAGCGTAGGAAGAAGGGACTGGGCAACAGTCAGTTTTCCTCAAAGGAAAATGAGATGATGTCGTGACACATCTTATGTGCTCAATACATTTTCCTATTTTAGGTCAATTTAGAGGTTCTTTGTGAAGAGAATGGCAATGATGTGAAGCCTTCCCACCCCTGCCAGCGGTGGGAGGGGTGGGCAGCCGGCCTGCCCAGGGGAGGCCGACCTGGTGGGCAGATTCCTAATAGAAGTAAGGGCCCATCTGGATTTTCCCTTGACCTGTGCACAGAATGCTGACGATATTGCCATCACCATCTGATCTCGTCACTGTAGCTACTTCCCAACGTTGATGAAACACTCAGTTCAGAGAGAAAGAAACATGTTTTTGCATAACTCCTGTTGTGCATAAATGGCCACATTTCTTTCATTGCCCTGTACTTTATCATTCTTTGCCATTTGCATTTTATTTTGAGAGATGAAACACACTTCCGTTCTGTCGGGGGCCCAGGGAACTCAGAAACCTTTCTATGTGAAGGAGAAAGGCAGCAAAAAATAAATAAATAAGGACTTGGAACACTTTAAAATTCTGCTGCTATGATTCAGAAACTGAGAGCGACCGTACAGTGAAGTGTGACTTTCTGTGTATAAGTTACGGCTCATGGGCTCCTCCATTTTCATAATGCAAATAATCCAGCACATTAAAGTCTCAGAGGAAGGTCTGCTTATCTGCAGCTGAAAACCGGCACTCAAGCATTTGAAGTGGAGGTCCTGGAATTCATAAGCAAGCCCCCTTCTCATGGGCCCCACTCACCAACCATTAAATCAGTTTCACACCAGTTCCCTCCCACGCAGGAGAGACTCAGTGCTTCTTCTGTTTAACGAGAGGTGTCATTTCAGTCAAAACTGTCATCTGAGAGAGGCCCTGAAAGAGCACAGGGAAGGGTTTCAGGCCATGTCTATGGATCGAAATCTCTGTTTTTCAGGTCATACTCCCTTCTGCAACGACTCGTGGGCTGCTTTCTCACCAACACGAGGGCTGGGCCAGGTGGGCTCTGTGTCCTCCTGCAGCCCCCCAGTCAGGAAGGCACCACTGGGGCAAGAAGCAGGCTGGCACCCGCGCCTGCTGGTGACAAAGCACAGTCCACATTCCCGGGTCCTGCCCATGAGGATATTTCAGGCTGACGCAGGGCAAGCGCTCAGCTTATCTCATTGAGTGGCTCGTGCGTGGGGCTCAGCCCGGTGCCTGGAGACAAGACACAGATGTCTCAGCCCATGTCTGCACACCCAAGACACGCACGGCTGTCCTGTCACCTGGGGCTTGTACTTTCCTTCCCTGGCCTGATTTGTCAGTGTGAAGGGAAGAATTCACTGGAGTAACCCCACAGAGGTAATACTCTGATTAACTGTATCTGCTTAGGTCAGGAGTTAGGACAAGCACACTGCAGAGCAAACACTACCTCTTTATAATTAAGGTCAGCTTTGTGAACAGACATGGTAGCAGTCTGAGGAAAAGCAACATTTAAGAGCTACACTTATCAAGGAAGATGGATGGAGAGAGTCACGAAACCGGAGTATGGTTAGAAAATGCGCGGAAGAAATGACAGCAACACACGAGCTGTCAGGTGCTTTCCACACAGCCTCTCATTGAATTCTCACAACCCCACAGGAAATACATTGCGTTTTGACTTCTCAGACAATGATCCAGACCTCAGAGAAGCCACGTCACTCGCAGAGGTCACATGCAGGTGAGCAGCGAGCACAGGTGTGTGGTCCTCCCCCGAGCTGGGAGAACACTGATGGCGGGGGCGGCGGGGCAGCCCCAGACCTTTCCTGGGGTTCTCCTGTGGCTTTCCTACAGCCACGTGCATTGCTGGCTTTCATACTTGTCTGAGTTCACAAAAACCCTAATTTCAGTGGAGACAGGAACAGGACAGCTGGCATTTCCCTGTGACACCTGCATGAAAGCACATTAACCAGAAATTTGGTAGCAACAGAGATAACGGCGATGTTACGAATATGAATCATGGTGATAGTTACAGCTATAACACTAAACATGATTCATCTCATATGTTTATGAAGCGTTTCCAGTACGTTCCGGCCCTTACGTCCCAAAGGAGGAGTCCCAAGGCATAAATGTTACACTGTCCGTCTTTCACAGATAAGGAAACAGACTCAGGGAGGCCACAGAGAGTGAGTGGCAAGCGTCACGCTTGAACATCTGTCCTGAAGCCAAAGTCCTAGAGTTGTCCCTCCACAGAACGCACTCAGTAAAGTCACGATGACACAAACATCCTCTGAGATTCCCCTTTTGTTCACGCACTGCCTGAGAAGTATCCAACATGACAGGGCTGTGCCCACACACTGCCTGAAAACATCCCCCGGGGTCCTGTAGAGGCTCGTACACCAGGTCAGCAGCGAGGCTGGGGGAGCCGTGGCCGAGGAGGACGGAGCAGGATGCTGACAACACCTGCGAGCCGGCCGGTCAAGGCTCCGTTTCTGTTGTTCGGCCCCTCCCCCACCCGTGTTCCTCACAGCTGTTCTTCTCCCTGGCATCTGGAATGTCCTGTTTTCAGTACATTCTGGTTCCATGCTACACCTGGGCCAGGCCTGGACCTGAAATCCTGATGCAGACGGAGGGTACAGCGAGTCACCCACAGAGGCCAACGAGCCTCCACGGGCGCAGCGTCATGAGGCCTGACAGCAAGGTGAGCTGTGACTGTCCCGTCCACCACGGCTCGGCCCCACAGGGGTGACAATGACTCTCTCTGAAGGGTCAGCTGAGGCCAGTGGGATTTGGCATGCCTCCGTGGAGAACACGTGACCCCACGCATGGGACCAGCAGGGTCACTGGCCTCCTTGACCCTGGCCTCACGTCCTTGGCGACATGTTGCTGGAGCAAAGTGAAAGGTGCAGCCCGTCCAAAGTGTCACCACAGCAGCCTTCCAGGCCCCACCAGCCTGCACGGTCTGCTGCCACCTCGTGCCCGCAGGACACTAGCCAGCACAGTGGAAGTTCAAACCCACAGCTACAATGCGACTGGAAGTGTCTAAATCGGGAAAGCTAAGACATAAAGCACATCTCTGACTTACGCAGACACAGAACTCCGAGTTTTATTGTCTTTGCTGCTTTTAATATTTCTGCAGCTGGCGAGGGCCTCAGTGCTCAGACCCCTGTCCCTTTGACCCAGAGCAGGGACGTGTAGGACCCTGACTAAGGGCCTTTGCACAGAGCCACAGCCCGTCTCCACGCAGCTTCCACACGCGGACAAACTTAAAGTTCACCACATGGTGCTGGGACATCACTTTGAATGTCCACGTTCCATGAGGCCAGAGAAGGGAAGGGTCGTGCCCAAGGTCACAGGCCGCGCAGGGCGGGCCTGAGTCCCTCAGGCTCTCCATCGCGTTGTGGCTCCTTCCTTGTGATGAAAGGAAAGAATGAGCATTTTGAAACACTAAAATGAAACTGGGAACTGAGGAAACACTTAACGAATGATTTTTAGGTAATAAGAGAAGTTCTGCAGATCAACACAGTGAAACAAGACAAGTGTACTTCCCCCCCAGTGTTCCTTGCGATCTTGATTTAAAAACACTCGTGCATCTGTGAGGCTGGACGGCATGGCAGCTTTCTGTTGTCTGAACAGCCCGTGCCTCTATCTCCAGAGCAAAGCAGGTCACTGGCAGGGACACCGTGAAACCAAGGTCATTTCCAGGGGAAAAAACGTCAAAATGCTTCACGTTCCTTTAAATGGAAAACCTGCCATTCGTATGCTAATTATTTCAATTCAAAGAACAGCTCTCTGTTTAAAGGATAAGACATATCTGAGAAGATTTATACTAGAAACTTCAGGGGGTGAAACAAAGCCGCAGCTTTTGGAAAGTCAGGTTGGCCTCTGAACACTGTTCTCAGCTCCCGCTGTCTGGGAAGATCTTTCAGTAGGAGAAACGAAATCGTTTTAGGTTTCCCCAGGAAGCACACCTGACACACTAATTTTTCAGTAGCAAATGGAAATGGTAAACATTCGGGCGACATAAATAATTCTGAAATAGCAACTTCTGGTGTCACATTTCTTCCTTGGAGTTTAAGGCATGAAAAAGATTTTGGTCTCCGAATTTGTAACCTAGACGTGGACTCAATGTTTCATATCAGCCCACGATCCTTTTATTAATCGTAGATTTTAATGTTATTTTAATGTTTTGTGGTTTGACTTTTTACAAAACTATCTCTACTTTAAGAGAATATCTCTCTCTATGGACAAACTTGGACTTTTTAATGGCTAATTAGAAAATAGAAGTGATGTGAGCCATTGTGCTTCCGTCTGCCTCATCTGGCAGGAAAGCAAAGTGAAAGTTTGCCTTTAATTTTCACAGCTATCTTAACCCTGTCTTTTTCAGAACAGCTGGTTTTCTGTTTTCACAGAGTGGCTGTCAGACTCTAACTAGTTTATGACGCACACACGTACCTTTCTCTGACGGAAGCTGCTATATCATCGAGCTAAGTTCCCACCATCAGCACCAAGGAGCCCTCCGGCGCAGAGGTCAGCCCATACTCCCCGGGACAGCCAGGGTGCCACTCAAAAAGGTCCTGAGTGTTGGTAGTCGAAACATTTAAAAGAACAATTTATAACAGAACTCTAAATACTTTGTGTAATATAACAAGATGCTTCTAAAATGTTCTTAAATTAAGTACATAACTATAGTAGTTCTGTTTTTATATTAAATTTTCTGTTGAACTTTGTTCATTTGTCTACAAATACCTTTCTCTGAAACCTGTGTTATCTTCAAAATCTTTACTAAAAATGTTAAAGTGATGATACATGTTTCTTATTAAAATCTGATGTGAAAAATTAAGCCCAAAATATTTTATAGTTTCTGATAAAATCATATTTAGTTACAGTTCTGTTATTCATCATGCAATTCATGCTTCTATGATTCATAGCACAGATAATTTTGCAATCCAGAATTTTTTTTTAAATAAACAAAGTTGAAACAGAAGAACACTTCTCTCTGTATATATGTATTCACAAACATAACCTAGACATTTCATTTAGAATTTAAAATGTGTTATGTGCAGGTTGACAGTTGTGATGCTATCGCTTCTTCACATTTAAAGAAAGCATATTTCATGGTCCAGTAAAAGCAGCCTTATAATGGAGCGAGAGAGGGTGAGCTGGCCCCTGTGCCTGACCTTTGCTGCCACACTTAATCCAGGGAGGAGCATAAACCACGAAGGTCTTGGTGGGACTCTACCGTCTTCATTCAGCCAACCCTGGAGGGTCTGAGTTACACGCAGGCTGCGGGGAATTCTGGGTGGCAGCACGAAACATGCATACATGGCGAGGACACAGAACACCAGGGAGCCATCCAGTGATAAACAGGTGCCATTTGAAGAAGTTTCGTTTCTACAAATAGAGTTATCTAGAATTTAAAGGCTGAAACCCAGTCATGTGTTTTGCCTTAGTCCATTCAGGTTGCTCTGACAAAATCCCAGACTGGGCCGCTTATAACCAACAGAAATTCATCCTCACAGTCCTGGAAGCTGGATGCCCAAGATCGGGGAGCCAGCCTGGTCAGGTGAGTGCCCCCTTCCAGGTCACAGACGTCTCCTAGAATCCACACGTGGCCGGTGAGCTAAGCAGCTCCCTGAGGTCTCCTGTATAAGAGCACTGATCTCATTCATGACGCCCCAACCTCCTGATCTGAGTGCCTCCCAAAGGCCCCACCTCCTAATACGATCATATTGGGTTTTAGGATTTCAACATGGGGACTTTGGGGGACACAAACATTCAGACTGTTGCACATTTCGATGATAGATTTTGATAGTGGAGAAAAAAACAAAAACATACTAAAACCAGACACCCATGATGGGGGGGGGGGCGTGTATTATAGGTCCACTTAAAATTTAACTAAGGAATTACCTCCATTACTCCCTGTCCCGAGAGAGCGAGCGAGCGAGACTATCCTAAAATTCCTGCCCAAATGTGTCCCAGTGTCTGGAGCACTACCCTGGGGCAGGCCTGTACTTTACCCCCAAGAGCCCATCTGCACATAAAGTAAGCTAAACGACCAGTGAAAGACTTGACTGTTCATTCATACATTCGTTTAATTGAACAAGATTTGTCCAACAATATCTCTTACAAGAACAAACTAAAACATTTTGTTTGTTCTCTAATTTAAAAAACAATAGATGCTGACCAGTGCTAGCAGCTATGAGGAAGTAACTGGGCCAAGCTGGATATGAGGCACAAACAACTAGAAAACTGGGCGGAATAAGGAAACAACTGTTTTCAAATATTGGAAACCAGGAGGCACAGAGGGAGGGCTATGACCCCGAAGCAGATTCCTGCTTCGAATGTGGTGATTCCTGTAACTGCCCATAGCAGGCGCAGCAGGGACTTCCTCAAGGCTCACTCATAAGCACAACATTTCCTGAGTGTTTCCACACTCGGGACTGTTTCCTCCACAGCCCTGATACTCGGCAGCGCGGCTCTCAGTACCCAGGATTCCGGGAACCCTCCTCCTCGGTCGCCGTGCTGCGGGATGCCAGCTTTACTCTTTGCCCACAGAAATTGCATGTTCCTTTGCCCTTAGGTTATAGGCCTTTTTACTTTGTCTTTAAAGTTTACACGTTTTATTAGGCTATATGTCAGAGTTAAATATTTGAGACCAATTTCCAGAGGTAACGAGTAGCCCCTTCTAACGTGTAGTTTCAATTCTTCCTTTATTTACAGAAAAGTTGTTTAATGAGCGTTTCATTAGGTCGGGTTCATTGGTTTTTCTGGGACTTTAATTGTATGTCCACTGCTGCTTCCTTGTCTGTCTTCCATTTCACCATTTTCACTCTGATCCTTCTTAATTTATCTAACTTAATATTTTGGTTGTTTTCTTGTCTTTATCCAATGCCTCAATTTTTCACTTATTTCAATTATTCCTGTTTTTGTCCATTTTTATGCATTGAACAAAGGTTGCTCTTTTCTTACCACGAAGGGCTCAGTGAGCGTTTAACTGCGGCACTGGCTCCATCTTCTGCGTCGGGAGTTTGGCGTTTTCATCAGCTGACATCTTTTGATTCTCATTTTGCATTTTCTTCTAATAATAGCTCTTTCTAACGTTCAGCTGCCTTTGTTTATTCATTTCCCCAGTACAGATGGCAGCTGTGGTGGTTGACGAGCTGCCTTGTCAGTAGCTCTCTCTCTGTCCGCCCAGCAAAACCCTATTTCTTGTTGCTGCTGTTCTCGTGGGAGAACTAGTTCGCTGCTTTGATTTCAGTGTGCTCCTTGGTCTTGCAGCTCCTGGGCTGTTCCTCTTTCCTTGTCTGTCCCTTCACCAGCTGCCTCTGGAGGGCACCCCTATTTTCTGACTTACCTCTCCTTCCCCAGAAGCACACCTTTCTGGAGCTGCCACCTTGAGTCCCAACATACCCAGGTCCCGAGCTGGGTCCCCAGGAACCTTTCCAGCAGGCCTACCCGCTGCGAGTGAGGTTGCCTCAGCTGCAGGCCCACTTCTGTCCACTTTCCTGGACTTTCCGGGTCTCCACCAAGCTCTGCTGTGGGACTCACAGATCCCTTGTGGGCATGTGTTGTTTATTTTTCTACTTATAAGTAATTTAAAATTCACAGTGTTTCTCTCTCCCACTTATGTGAAGGGAGGAGTCTAATGTAGTTTCAATTGCTCTTTATGTTTATTTGTAGAGTTTTTTTGAGAAGTTGAGGTTGAGGTGGCTGCTGGTAACTTCAGGCTACCCAAAGTCAAATGAACATTTTAATTAAATGACATAATTATGAAGAAAACGGTTTTACACATTTAAGAATTATAATAACCATGGAGCCAGTTATTTTGTTCTTTATCATTCATCAATCTGTTAATTTTTTATTGATACTGAATAGGTAATGGTTTTAGAAAACGCAAGGTAAATATGGTCAGCTAATCACGGAGGATGAAATTTCCTCTCAGGTCTGCCATGCTAGGGGTGTGAGACTCCATCACTGATCTCATATTGTGAAGCATAATTTTGATATTAGGCGTCTTCTCATTTTTATTTCTGTTCTCTATTTTTTCACACTTTTTACTTTTTACATAGGTCCTGTTTTAAGATATATTCTGTTCTTTAAAAATTGACTGAAAAATGTTGAAGATCTTACTGGCTTTAGTCTATGATTCATGAATCAGACCACATCCCATTATACAGACATAAGGGGCTCCAAGGAAAAGGGAGTGGGGACAAGGGAGTGATGCCAGCAAAAGTGGACAGGTTGTAGCAAGGTCCCCTTCCTTTAGGAGCTGGCAGGGGCCTGTCATGCAGACTACGTCACCAGCACAGCACAAATGCACTAACACTTCCAGGACGGTTATAAACATAACATGGGTGATGTACTCAGGTGTCTATCACAGAGCAAGCATTCATACATTATAAGGATCAAGGTGATTTTTATTATGAAAATCTAATCTGCTTAGATTCCTTCTGCACTTACACTTCTGTTCATTGTCAATGACCCAACTGATGCCATGAAAACCCCTCCTGGGTGACAGCGTTTTTCTTTTCCTCATTGACAGTGTTGTAAGCATTTTCAAAGTGTTATCTGGATGGAGGAATCATGTTGTTCTCCCCCCACCAAAAAACAAAACAAAACAACACAGCACTAAATATTTTATCATCTTAAAACACTGTTTACAATTATCTCATAACAGGATTCTATGGAATCTTTATGAAAGAGAAAATGTACAAAGAAATAAATGATTACAGGACTCCGTGGAGAGATTTTTCTTTTTAATATAAGTTGTGATGATTAAAGTTTATTTAATTTGGGAAGAAATATAATGATTTGGTAAAAATATGTCTTTTACTACTGGATAATGAAAATATAAGTGAATATTTTAATGACTATTCTGCTAATACTTTCACAAATGATTAGTATTTCTCAGTTACTGGAGTGTATCATCTGATTGTAAAACATAAGCGGGATTTCAGAAGTTTAGGGATTAAGTTCCTGAACTTTCTGATGTCCTAACTTAGAGTTTGCTTTCAGTTTTTCCAACAAGAAGTCACACTGTACCAAAGTACTTAGATTGTGACACTTGTGGGATTAATTTTCCCTGAAACCACCCAGGTTACTTTATTCTGTCAATTCTCTATAAAAAAAAATCAATATGATTAACCTTCCAATTTATTTCTAACTGTGATGGATGCATATTTCAAAACAGATTCTTGAGCTTCTTTTGTCCTATGAAACCAACAGTATTTTATGGAAAAGTACAACTCAGCCAGTAAATGTCTATTTTTGGCCATGATTTCTACCCACAGAAAAATATACTGAATTCAATGTGGCTCTTAAAAGCATTTTAAAGGTTCTTCTCTCTGGAAACAAACTCTCATAAATATGAACGATCTGTTTTTCTATTCGAGTGGCATTTATCTTTGTAGGTCAAAGAAGTGAATCAGTTGGTGACATGTTTCTCAGGCCATTGCAGCTGTTTTACCAGAATGTCATTCACTGGAACTCAAGCGACTGAGTCATCAGGGTCCATGCTGAGAGCAGCACCTGCATTCTCCCCACACAGAGCACGTGGGAGAGCCTCATCGTACATGTGTTTACGTATTGCACTTCTCCCATTGAAACAACTGCTAAGGTGGCATCAGGTGAGACTATTTTGGCTACGTGTGCAAAATGCACATCAGATGGCAGTGCTGTTTCCACCTGGGAAGCAAATACCTTCTAATATTCAGAGCTTGTCTCTATAGGGTGATGTACAGTTTGGGGCTTTGTAGTTATAGATACTTTCCCTGCAAATACACTTTAGATGTATTTCAAATGACTTTTTAACCAAAAAGTGTCACATGCATGCAGTGTGCCTGTCCCAAGCACAAGGAGAGGAAAGCCTGATTCCTAACTCTAGAGACACACAGTCCTTATGGGGAAACACCAAGTTCACACACAGAAGATTGTAGGACAAGATGTGACAAAGAAGGATAGTTCTGCTCAGATCTACAAGCTGAAATCCTGTTTTTCACTGAAATTTTTCACTGGCCATAGAGATCTCAAATCCTACTGAAGTAACCCAATGTGTCTGATAGATTGTAGAGACAAGAGATAGATAGATAGATAGATAGATAGATAGATAGATAGATATGATAGATTATTGATAGATAATAGGTAGATACATATAGATACATGATTCAGAGGTAATAGATGGATATAGGTGATAGATGATTGATAGATAGTTAATAGACAGTGATAGATGATACATAGATGATAGATGATTAATTGATAGATGACTGATGATACTGATAGAGAAATAGAAAAATAGTGATAGATGATAGACAGATACATACAATGTTTCCCTGAAAATAAGACCTACCTCGACCATCAGCTCTAATGCGTCTTTTGGAGCAAAAATTAATGTAAGACCCGGTCTTATATTATATACCCGGTCTTACATTATATTATATAAAACCTGATCTTATATTATAGTAAACTAAGACCGGGTCTTATATTAATTTTTGCTCCAGAAGACGCATTAGAGCTGATGGTCCAGCCAGTCTTATTTTCGGGGAAACACGGTAGATGCAGATGGACAGACGTACGCACAGACAGGCATAGACTTCACGGCACTACAGCCTTCCCGATACTGAGTGGGAGGTGACCAGTTCTGTTCCTTCTGTGTCCCACTACAGCTGCGGTGCAGAGCTCATGGCCTGGGAAACGAGGGGTCTCCTCCCCATAGTCCCTCCCTCTCCTCGGTGCCCTTTCCTCCCTCCTCCTCACCCTGCTGTTCCCCTCCTCACCCACCATCGTTCCTCAGTGCCCCTCACACCCACCCTCCCTCCTCCTCACCCTGCTGTTCCCCTCCTCACCCACCATCGTCCCTCAGTGCCCCTCACACCCACCCTCCCTCCTCCTCACCCTGCTGTTCCCCTCCTCACCCACCTCACCCACCATCGTTCCTCGGTGCCCCTCACACCCACCCTCCCTCCTCCTCATCCTGCTGTTCCCCTCCTCACCCACCTCACCCACCATCGTTCCTCAGTGCCCCTCACACCCACCCTCCCTCCTCCTCACCCTGCTGTTCCCCTCCTCACCCATCATCGTCCCTCAGTTCCCCTCACACCCACCCTCCCTCCTCCTCACCCTGCTGTTCCCCTCCTCACCCACCATCGTTCCTCAGTGCCCCTCACACCCACCCTCCCTCCTCCTCACCCTGCTGTTCCCCTCCTCACCCACCATCGTTCCTCAGTGCCCCTCACACCCACCCTCCCTCCCAGCCCCACCTGTGCAGCCTCCCCCTTTCCCAGCTCTTCCCTGCGTCCTACCCATGTCCCTCCCTCAGCCTCCTCTTCCTGAAACTCTAATTTTAAAATTACATCATATAACCAGTCATTCACTCTTTTCCGGTACAAGCTGGGAGTCACCCGCGTTTAACAGGCAGCCCTGTGATTCAAGTGACATTCACGACCTAGAGAAGCTTAGCCCTAGAGAAGTGAGCCCTGGGACAGCAGTCCTGGGCCTGGAGATGGTGATGAAGAGAAGGGACAAAGTGCACAGAGCAAACTGTCTCAAAGCCATGAGCATCAGCAGACAGGACAGTCTGAACATGGGGATGAGCTCGGACACTCCAGAGCATCTGTCACCAGCCCAGAAGTTACGTGATGCTGTTTGAGTGTCACCAGCTGAAGGAAGTGTGGCCCAGGACCTACATTCTACGCAGAAGATGGACTGCTCACCCCGTCCTCATAGCAGAGAAGAGACGAGCTGCAGGAAATTAGAATGACACAAATTCCTTGGAGAGTTTCTAGTTAAAACTGCATGACGTGGCTTCCTCCTCACGGAAGGGCACAGCCTCTGCCTCCAGGCCAGCAGGCCCAGCGGTGCTGCCGTCGACTGCACAAAGAGCCTGGTAGCTGGTGTTCAAGGTACGGTGAGCACTATCGGATGCTCCACAAAGGCATGGAAGCCCCCGTTGGCTATTTCCAAACGTTGCTGCAAGAAAATAGGTGTGTTCCACACGCCATTTACTTAAAAGGGAAACTTGCGGCTTTCTTTCCTCAGTGTGTGGAAGCCCCCCCTCAGGGTATCTCACTGGGAGGGAAACCCCGTGTGGGAGCTGTGGGCTCAGAGGCCTGTGCCTGCCAGCGAGCTGGTCTCGGCCACTCTCTCCTGTGCCACCTTTCTACTGGATTTACCCAAATGACAAAAAGCAATGACAAAAGCAAGACGGGCCTCAAGTACTTAGATTTCTTCTTCATGCCTCTAAATCCCGAGTGTAATCCTTGCCCATGATGTCCACTTGTGTCCTTGCTTTTCACTGCAGTTTGGAACATTTGGCAAAGCAGGACCCTTATGGATAGATTAACCGAACTCTGGGGTGATGAAGAATGCAGGTGTGCCGACGGATATCACAGCTGACGGGCCAGTTACCATGACAAGGGCCTGGAGCAAACTACACAGGTGATTACTGCAGAATTCCCTCAGGAGTCCTGAAAATCACGCACTCTTCTAAGGAATTACTTCATGTGTGTGTGAGGCAGGAGGGGAATATCCGAGGGCATGGAGATTTTGTAAGGTGGTTCTTTTCTGGTGATGTGACAACAGGTGATGCTGGGTTCACTTGCTGATCGAGGTACCAGTCAGACATGTCGCACGTTCAAGTGCTTATTTGTACAGTGCTTCTCTGCCCATTAAGAAAAGGCAACAGCTGACACCCTACAGCCCATCGCTAAGAAGTTCGGCCCAATGAAACCAGGCCAGTGACATGGACAGAGCCTGGAGTCCCTGACATGTTGGTCTGTCACTGAACACTTCCTAGTAGGTCCTGTGCCACGAGCTGGTGACAGATGACCCCAGCGTTCACACCCACCTGCCACCCTGGATGTGGAGCTGTGCAGAGCTGCTGCCTGGGGGTCCTCTGGCCCCCACCCCCCACACCGCTGAGAGTCTGGGAAGAAATAGGTGCCCAGGGCCAGCGCCTGATTTCCCCCATCAGGATCACAGAAGAGGGTAGAGGGGGACAGTGCACCCATCCTCCTGCTGGAAAAAAACCCCGCTGGGAGCCACAGTGGACCCAGCAGGAGGGGTGCAGACTGCAGCACCTGAGAAGGGACCTGGCTTTCTCTGGGGGGCCCAAGCAGGGTCAGAAAACTGAGGACAGAAGATCTGGAAAGTAAATATTTAGGAGATTCTACTATATCCAAGGAGAATTTTAAATTTGTTCCTCTTGTGGGATTTGAAACAGGAGAAAATGCACACAGTCTGCATTTCAGATGTCCCAGCCTCACACTGTCACAAGGCAGAGCCGGGCCCAGGCCCAGTGTCCCAGCTGTGTCTGCCTTGAGCCCACCCTAACCTGGTTACGCCAACGTGCGCTTTCATTTCCTCCATTGCTCACTGTCCGCTCAATGCCCGTGAAAACTGAGCCAGGCTCAGGCCCTCCCAGGAACTTCCTGCAACCCCCCCCTTCATTCCATGACCCTGGAGTGCCTCTCGTCCAAGACTTCAGCTGAGCCCGCCCTTCCTGAGAACCAGACAGACCACTGTCCCTCTGTGGCCTGAGACAGCCAGCCGGGGCCACCCAGAAGTGACACAGTTCATGTCAGTCATCGGCTCAGACACTGAGCACCTGACTCTGCCCAGAACTGGACGGTCTGAACTTCAATTGCTTCAACTTGTGTAGAGAGGTTGGAAAGTTCAATACAAGACCGAAATTCAAAGGCGATTTGTCAGGATCATGGTGGCAGGTCACTGGAGGAAAGCCACGCCCCTGGGAGTGGGCACAACCTGTTCTCAGGTGAGGGCTGAGGAGGGCCCGGCAGAAGGAGCCCACGACATCCCGTCTGGTGGTGCAGACACCGCACTCCCCGCGCAGGAGCTGCCTGTGGTCTGGACCCTGGCTTCCTGTCTCTAAAGGCGATGGCTGTCCTGTTGGCTTTGCTCGTGGGCACCAACCACAGTGGGCACCGCAGCCTGTGTTGAACTTGTCCAGCTCTGCACACACGAATGTGGTAGCGCCAGGCAGGCTGACTTCTGCGTCTGGTGGCTTTGGCACCTCACACAGGGTGTGAACGCCGCAGCTCTGGGGGCGCTGGGCAGGCACAAGGGACAATCCTGCTGCAGCCTGCGAGCCCTGGCTCACATCGGTGACCCCCTGAGCCACAGCGACTGCCGCAGCTGCAGCCACCAGACTGTAGGACGCCACCTTCTCAGAGTATGACTGCCACTTCACGGTTACTGGAAATCACCGGAAAACGTGAAGAGACAGCGAGCAGGGGCTTCTGAGTCCGGGACTGGGCTGCGTCACCAACTCGCGCCCTCCTGTAGCCTCAGCAGACGCTGGCTCCTCGCGCTCCCGGCCTCGGGGCTGTGCAGGCTGAGCACACTCATCTGTGGGTTTCCACCCAGCAGGAGCCCTGCGTCTTCAACGTCACTGTCATCTAGGGCGGGTGCCGGTGCAGAAGGTGATTTCCGTCCCGCAGGCAACACACGTCCCTTCCTTTCTGGTCCCTGGCAACGAACCCCACGGTGCCCTGTGAGGACAGTCCCTGTGCCCCTGCCTTCGGCCCCGTTGGGGCAGAAACACAGAGCAGCCACACAGACCGAGGATAATGGGCAAAGCGGTGCTTCAAGGGAATGTTCTCACCGAAAATAAAGTCTCTTGTGGGCATTCAGGGTGCGCCAGGGCCCCGGGGACGAACGAGCCCTATTGGAGTCACGATAGCTTACACCCAACACCACCGGCTCCATCCAAGCGCCGAGTGAGCACGGCCCAGGCTCAGCCTCACCTCCCTTCAAAGCCTCCGCCTGTGCCACACGCGCATCTCCAGGAAGGAGGCCGGCTGTGACCCTGCGGCACAGCACGGGCCTCGGCCCCGACGGCGGGACGCGCAGCCTGCTGACCCCGCCCCGCAGCCCCCACATGCAGCGCCCTCTGCATCCCACACACCTGAGGGCGGGTCCTTGCCTAGTGTCCTGCATGCTTCTCACTCCCAAAGCTTCATCACAGGTTGCTACGGCCTCCACAGGACGCTCCCGAGGTCCACCCCCACCTCCAGCTGCACAGGCTCGTCCCCTGAGGATGGTCCTGAGCTCCCTGCAAAGCACGCCCTTCCACTCAGCCGGTTTGATCACAACCACGACGCCCATCGTTAGCAGACGAGACTGTCAACAAGGCACTGAAATTCAGCTGATGGACTGGCTTCACGGAGAGTGTCAGAGTATGTACGGCAGGAACGGGAACCACCAACGGGGCGACGTGCAGCCAATATCCCGGTATGTAAATTACATCTGCTGCAAAGCATGCTGGTCGCTGAAAAGATTTCACACACCATCCTCCTTCTTCTTAGACTAATGCAGTGGCTGCTCTCACCGGCTGCTCTTACGGGCTTGCTGACATCTCCACCTTGTGCCACTTTAGACAGGAGGCCCTCAGCTGAGGGCGGATATGTCCTCGTGAGTGAGACATGCATGAGGTCACGGTAACCAAATGTCGGGCCCTTCCTAACTCAGTTCCTTAGAAAATGATGCGTTTTACCCTTCAGATTTGGAATCTCCACTCAGAAAAAAACAGTTCATTTACATTTTCTACGAGATATTTTAAGAGTGTGCTTATAAATTTTCATGTATTTTAATTCACATTACATATCTGCCTTAGAGTTAACCGTTGCAAGCTCACTTTAATCACTTTTATAGTTTTATATGAACAGGGTTTACTGCATGTTTTATGTATATTAGTGGGATACTTCATTATACTTATTTATTAGTATCAGATATTTACTGGACAGTCGGGGGTCTGTGGGCTACGACCCGCTGGCCATAGCCAGCCACCGCCTGCCTTTGTTTGACCTGCCAGTTAAGAATGCTTGGTGTTAGTTACCTTCTGCTACTCAGCCAGTGACTCCATATGCAAAGGCTTCAAACGACATGCGTTTACTGCCCCACGGCTTCCGTGGGTGGGGAGGCCAAGCGTGCCATGCTGGGGTCTGGCTTCCACCAGGGGTGGCTGGGCCCCACTCTCACCTGCAGGTGGGCTGGGGGTCGCCTCCACGTGACTCTGGCGTTGGCAGGAAGCCCCTCCTGCTACAGGAGAGGGGCGTGGCTTCCTTGTCCACATCAGCGGTTCCCCGAGCACCAGGGCCGCCACAGCCCCACAGCAGTGGCCTCTCCACAGGCCACTCACATCATGACCCACCGTGCGCGTTTCTCACGGTCAGCGGGACAGCCACACACCCCAGTGAGGCATCTGTAATCAGGCGTCACCACCAGACTGACAGCCCATCACCTCTGCATATTCTTTAGGTTGGAAGCAAGTTCTGAGTCCCACCCACGACTGGGGTCCTGCAAGGGTGTGAATTCAGGAGGCGGGACCATTACGGGCACCTGAGGGTCTCCCAGCCACAGGTTCTGACATTCACACAAGGCGGCAAAAAATGTAATTCAAGAGCTAATACATGACAGAGACCCCATATGACAGAGACCCCACATGACAGAGACCTGGCACTTTATAGAAAACATCTGCTCCCTGTCGGGGAGTCAGATCAGAGGTCAAGACACAGAACACCTGGTGCGGCAAGCATCCCGTTGGAGACGTCAGAAGGCAGAGTGAGTGAGGTCGGAATTCAAAGGCGTGTCTCTCCGTGTGCTCGCAGGACCGGCACAGACCTTTGGGAACACGATGCCACACACACACCAAACTCAGGAAGACTCAGAGGACCCGGCGCCTGTGATGGAACCCATATCCTCCTGTGTTGCCGAGGCTGATTCACATCGACACTTACAACCATTTTGTTTTCCGAGCTTGCGCTTCCACGACCCGCCTTGCAAACCCTTGGCATTGGTGGGTCTATTAGTGAGAAGTAGGAAGCGCATACGATGCAGGTGTGAAAAGGAGCCTGGCTGTACCTCCAGGTGAGTGGGTCAGAGGACAAAGAAACGCAGGAAAACGTCATTTCCAGTATGCTGGGTAGGACAGGGGCCCCAAACCTGTGGGAAAAGCCTCCTCGGAATTCCCACAATCAGTCATCTGTTTTCTCCTTAAAGGTAAGATTTGCATTAATCCCAGGAAGAGAGCAACCTGGGAGGCAAAACAGAAGATTCTGTCACTCGGCTCTCCACAGGGGTGATAGCACCTCCAGGACTACAGGAAAAAGATCACTGGCTTCTTGAAATGGTCGTTTCCAACGGAAAAGTCACATAGGTTTCTTGTGACACAGTCCTGAGGTAAAATCACTCTTACACGGGAAAGCGTCAGTTGGCAATGCAGACTCAAGGACCATGTTTGAGGCAGCGAACAACCCACTTCACCAGCTCCAGCTCATCCCACCTGCTTTCCTGCCCTGCCTCCACGGACGTTTACAAGCTGTGGGATGACAGGCGTGGGCCCATAGTTCTCGTTTCTAAACGCAGAGCTTCTCTCCTGGTTTTAACAAAATGTCACCTTCAGTAATTCCAATAGTCAATCTACTAATTTCTCTTCAAGAGATAGTAGCCCCAGGAAGGAGCCTGGAAGAGGGAGGGGAAATTGTCAGTAGCAAGAGCCAGCAGTGCCACGTGGCACAGAGCGGACCTGTCACACACAGTAGGGTGTCCGTGTGACAGGACACAGCTTTGGTGGAGGAAAATAGATGGAATGCTGCTTCATTTCAAGGCCCCTCCCTACCTCTCATGAGCCACTGACAGTGACTGGCTGGGGCCGCTGAGCTCAGCCAGCCCTGCACCTCAGAAGGGACAAGGCTTGAGGCCGCAGGGACATGGGGCAACCCAGGGCAGGGCCACCAGACTACTTCCTGTGTCTCCTGACACATGTGCCGTCCTCCTTCTGTGCGGGGCCGCCTCCCATCCCTGCAGCCCCACACGGCCCCACGCTAGACTCGTGCTGAGACCTGGCTCCTTCTGTAGATGCACCCGCAGCCCTCGCTAAGCAATCGTCCTGAGGGCTGCAAGCGTGTCCCCACCCTCCACCAGGCGGAAAGACCCTTAGAGGAGCTGTGTCCCCTGCTGCTGCGTCTGCATCTGCATCTCAGCACCTCCAGGCACAGGGTGAGCGGGCGCATGTACATCTGTGTGTACATGTGTGCAAGTGTACGCTGAGCCAAGCGCATGCAGTGCAGCTGGGCAGGGGCCTCGCAGTGTCACCACCTGCTGCCTCTGCCCTTGTGTCGGGCCCTCGCTTTGGTTGTGCTGAGAGGGAGCCTGCAGAACTGCGTCCTCCGCTGACCACGCCTTGTACCTGCTGGCCTGCACTTGCCTGGAGCCAGTGCCTTTTGCTAATTTACATTTCCAACGTGCCAGTCACACTCCACCTTTGGAAATTCTGGAAATAAGGTTCCCTATACTCCCACTTTAAAAGAACCCCCTCATTTCCTCTGCCCACCTGCCAGTGACTAAAGCTCACTCACTGATCCACTACCCAGAACAATAGTGTGGCTTCCAGTCCTGCAGCAAGACTGAAGGTATAAACACCAAAGTCAATAAGCAAAGCAGACAGACAGCAGACACTTCCTGAAAATACCGTGTTGGGGGTCAAGACACATGACGGTCAGAATCAGAGGTGACGCCATGCAGGGTAAGATAGGACAAACAAGGAACAGCAAACAAATGCCCACAATAAGTGGTTTTTCTCCAAGACTCGGGACTTGTGATCCTTAGATAAACATCCCTAGAACCACGTGGGAAGGACATTGTCACAAAACTGTCATCCGATGAGACCAGTGTTGGGTTCTGTGGTGTTCATGTGATTCTGGCTGCCATACTGGGTATTTAGAAAATTCACCTGGTGCGATGCTCAGAGACCATAGGCTGAGAAGGCCCCCAGAGCCAGGCAGCGGGACTGACAAGTGCTGACAGAGCCACACAAACATGAAGGGCCAGGGCATCCCAGTGTCAGCAGCTATTTTCTCAGAGAGAAAAGACTAACAAGAAACAAACAGAAGAAGTCCTTCCACGATAAATCAAACTTTGCTGTGTTAGCTGTACAGGCATGTACAGGTCACAGCAGAAAAGACGACTGGAAATTCTCCCTGGCACCTACACGTGACATTTTGTATACAGCCCCCTGGAGAGCTGTATTTTTGCTTCACAGGCTACTTAAGATGCTCTAGCAAATGAGCCACAGTTCTGCCAAGGATGCCTGTATTCAATGTGACTTAAACAAACACATTCTAAAACGTAGTCACACCTCTAGAGACACCTTTCCAAAAATAAGTAACTTTGATTCATCTGCAGCTATATGAGTAAAGTCACCTTACTTGAATTTTGGAGTTTGCCTAATTCATCCATCCATTCAACAGATATTCACTGAGTACCTGCTATAAGCAGAGTATTTTATTTAGTACTACGATGCTAAAGAGATAGGCATTCTCCTTTCAGGTTTTGTGTACAACACATATACATATATAAAGTTATCAAATCAGATATAAAAACATAAATAATTCACAGAAAGTGCAATCCTCTTTAAAAGAAGGCAAATAAGAAAATCTCTTTCTGGATGAAGTGCCCTGAATAAGGAATTCAAAGTATGAGCAGCTCCTGAACACACACAGGCACTGGGGAGAACATTCCAAGAGATTGCACGTAAAACTGCTTACTTTGAACAAGTGAATGTTCAAAGAAGTGCGTGTAGGGTTCTCTCTATAACACTCTTTAACACCACTGCACAGGGATGGGAACAGCTAAAGCATCTGTATTAGCCAAAATCCTCCAGACCAACAGAAGCAAGCAGACATCTGATACGCCTGGATGGTATATAAAAAACTGTGTCATAAGGAATTGGCTCGTATGGTTATGTCGGCGGATGAGTTCCACAAAGACCTGCAGGAGGAGTCGGCAAGCTGGAGGCCCAGGAACAAGCACATTTGTCTGAGCCAGTGGCAGGGAGAAGCCCATGCCCCAGTGTGAAGGCAGCCAGGCAGGAGGAATCCCCTCTTACCTGGGAGAGGATCAACTACTTTGTTCTACTACGACCTTTGACTGATTGGATGAGGCCCGCCCACGTGGGGAAGGGCCGTCTGCTTGACTCAGCCAACTGATGTAAGCGTTAATCTCACCCAAAAACAGCCACATAAAAACACCCAGGATAATGTTTGACCAAATTTCTGGGCACCCCATGACCCCCTCAAGTTGACACATAAAATTAAGCATCACAGTATTCAACAACATAAAAGGAGTTAAATATCTTATGCTACATCCTAAAAAGGGAATTTTATGTAACAATAAAATGACATAAACATATAATTACACAACAATGTTTAAATATATACTAGTTGGGAAAGCATAATGGAGAGCAGACTTCAATATATAATTTTAACACATCAACAGTGTCATAACATAGTGTATTTAATGTACAGTGTTATAATGATACACATGGAGTTTATGCCAGTGGTTACAGGTATGTAACAGAAATTTGGGTAACATTTCTCTGCATTTTGAAATATCTGGATTTGCTAATTTTTTTTGAAATGTCTTGGACTACCATAAAGGGAAAAGAGGAGGTGAGTTTATCATTGTCAGTAACTGCAAGTTTTTTGTAAAGACTAAAATGTTATAAATGAATTCAAATTGACTTTCCCCAAACTGTCTAAGAAACTACAGAAAATCAAAATGAGAGGAGACCCAAGATGGCAGAGCAGGTAAATGCTGTGCCTGCTTCCTTCCGTGGACACATTAAAATTACAACTAAACTATAGAACAGTCAACCTGGACAACCATCTGAAGTCCAGCCAAACAGAAGGTTTATAACAAAGGTATAAAGCAGCAGCCACGCCGAGACTGGCAGGAGGGGTGGAGAACAGAACAGGCCCCAAATCTCCATGTGGTGAATGAGAACCAGGTGGGATATCTCGGCCGCAGAGGTTCCCCCCAGAGGAGTGAGGACCCCAGCCCCACAGCGGCCTCCCCAGCCCAGAGCACTGGTGCGGGAAGAGGAGCCCCCACAACATCTGGCTGCAAAGAGCAGCAGGGATTCCAACCGTCCCAGTGGGACGGAGGCTGCAGGAAACCCAGGGTCCTCTTAAAGGGCCGGCGCACAGACACACTCGCTCACAGGCTCTCACCTTGGGCTCCAGCGGAGGGGCAGTGACTTGGGGGTGTCGGAGGCATACGAGGGGCAGACTGAGGTGTGTGGCTTTAGGATGAGGGCTGAAGGACAGTCAGCATTTTCCCTGTGAGGAAGTCCTTTTCTGGAGCAGCCGGCAGGCAGGCGCCATCTTTCCTGTGCTGAGCCTGTGGTCAAAATCTGAATCTGATTGGTCTGGTGAGTTCTGCAGCTCCTTCCTGCTGACTCACTGGGACCCCACCTGACCTCACTTGAGCTCCACCAGAGGCACTTTCACCGAGCAGCCAGCCCCGCCCACATTGCACTCTTTCTTGGGAAACTGTTGGAGTCCATGGCCCCAGGCAGGTGGTGACTGGCCTCCCTGTGCTGAGACTTTTGCTGAGAAGCTCCGGACTCAGCACTGGCACCAAACCAAAGTCTACATTAGCCCTGGTGACGACAATCCTTCCTACTCGAGTGATTCCCTGAAACCCTGCCTCAGCCAACTCACATAACTCATGAGGCTTTATCAGCAGCTGAACCTTACGGAAGCTGGCAGGTGGCAGCAGGCCTCAGGTGTCCTGGCTTTTTGTGGAGCTACCCCAGGACCAGTACTGTTGACAGAAGTCCTCAGTTCACAGCATGGCCTCTCCCACCTGCCTCCAGGTTTAGCACAGGCAGCGAACAAACATGGGTCACTTTGTAGCTCCTACCAGATGGTACCTGGCCAGTCACAGGCAGTGGATGACCTGGGCCTCCACCAGAGCCCTTTGAAAGAGACCCTAGAACCAACATACTTGGAGGTTGGCTTCGGACCACAGCAGAGCACTGCCCAATTAGCCCCACAAGCAGCACAGACAAAGGGTGGTCTCAATAGGCACAGAGCCGACTGCGGCGAATCCCACTCAGTGGGGTAAGCCCCTTGCATGGCAGCCAGTAAGCTGTGGACATGGCCAAACCCCATAGCCAGTTGGCCTGAGGGTCAAACCCTCCCACTGATGTGCCAACAGCAACCAAGGCTAAACTGTAACAGGAGGGCACACACAACTCACACAGGGACATACCTGGAGCACCTGGCACAGGTAACCCGGGAGACTGTGTTACTGGGCCCCACAGCACACCTACTACATAAGGCCACCTGGCCAAGATGGGGAGACATAGCAGATCTACCTAATACATAGAAACAAACACAGAGAAGCAACCAAAATGAGGAAACAGAAATATGCCCCAAATGAAAGAACAGGAGAAAAATGCAGAAAAAGAAGTAAATGAAATGGAGGCAACCTGCTAGACACAGATAAAACAATGGTTATAAGGATGCTCAAGGAACTTAGTGAGAACTTCAACAAAGAGATAGCAAGCATAAAAAAGGACATAGAAACCATAAAAAAGAACCAGTCAGAAGTGAAGAATACAATAACTGAAATGAAGAATGCACTGGAAGGAATTATCAGTAGACTAGATGAAGCAGAGAATTGAATCAGCAGTTTAGACAAGGTAACAGAAAACATCCAGTCAGAGCAGCAAAAAGAAAAGAATCCAAAAAAATGAGAATATTTAAGGGGCCTTTGAGACATCAAATGTACCAACATTCACATCATAGTGGTACCAGAAGGAGAAGAGAGAGAGCAAGGGATTGAAAACCTATTTGAAGACATAATGATGGAAAACTTCCCTAAACTGGGGAAGGAAATAGACATACAAGCCCAGGAAGCACAGAGAGTCCCATACAGGGTGAACTCAAACAGCCTCATACCAAGACACATCATAATTAAAATGGCAAAGTTTAAAGACAAAGAGAGGATCCTAAAAGCAGCAAGATAAAAGCAGGTAGTTACCTACAACGGAGCTCCCATAAGACTGTCAGCTGATTTCTCAGTGGAAATTTTGCAGGCCAGAGGAAATGACACAAAATATTCAAAGTGATGAAAAGCAAGTACCTACAGCCAAGGGTATTCTACCCAGCAAGGCTATTATTTAAAATCAAAGGACAGATAAAGAGCTTCCCAGGCAAGAAAAAGCTAGATTTCATCACCACCAGTATCAAACCAGTATTAAAAGGAATATTAGAGGGACTTCTTTAAGATGGAAAAAAGAAAAAAGAAAATTATAAATAATAACGTGGCAATAGCTGCATATCCATCAATAATTACTTTCAATGTAAATGGATTAAATGCTCCAATGAAAAACACTGGGCTGAATAGATAAGAAAAGAAAACCGTTACATACGCTGCCTACAAGAGACTCACTTCAGACTAAAAGACAAACTCAGACTGAGAGTGAAGGGATGGAGAAAGATATTTCATGAAAAGGGAAACAAACAAAGAAAGAAACAAACAAACAAAAAGCTTAGGTAGCAATACTTATACCAGACAAAATAGATTTTAAAACAAAGGTATAACAAGAGACAAAGAAGAATCCAGAAATCCCATTGCTAGGTGTTTATCCAAAGAAACCCAAATGCTACTTGAAGGGGACCTGTGCATCCATATGTTCATTGCAGCATTGTTTACAGTGGCCAAGATGTGGAGGCAGCCTGTCCACTGATGGAAGAACGGATAAAGAGGAGGTGGGACATGTATACAGTGGAATATTGCTCGGCCAGGGAAGGGACTGCGTTCTTGCCACCTGCAGCAGCATGGATGGACCAGGAGGGTATTGTGCTGAGTGGAGTGTGAGACAGAGAAAGACAGATGCTATGTGATTTCACTTATATGTGGAATCTAAAGAACAAATTAAACAAAACAGAAACAGACTCATAGATACAGAGGACATTTTGATGGTTACCAGATGGGAGGGGGGTTGAGAGTGTGGGTGAAATGGTGAATGGATTAAGAAGTACAAATAGGTTTCCACACAGTAGTCATGGGGATGTAGGGTACAGCATAAGGAATATAGTCAGTAATATGGTAATAACGGTGCATAGTGCCAGGTGGGTGCTAGACTAGTCAGGGGATCACTTCATAAGTTATATAAATGCCTAATCACTATTCTGAACTACTGAAATTAATATAATATTGAATGTCAACTGTAATTGAAAAATTAAAAATGGGGGGGAATGTGAAGGCGAATAAGAGGTCCAAATCTCCAGGTATAAAACAAACAAGTCATGGGGATGTAATGTACAGCACGGGGAATATAGTCAATAATATTGTAACAGCCTGGGATGGTGTCAGATGGTTGCTGGACTTGTCATGGTGACCACTTCTTTAGGTGTATAAATGTTGAATAACTATGTGCACCCCTGAAACTAACATAATACTGTATGTTAGCTATGTTTTAATAAAAATTTTGAAAAAAAAGGAACTATAATATAAAGCCCCTCTCCATCAATGAGCAACTCTGATTAGGTAAGGACAAGCCAACACCTGCACGAACGGTGCTGAGGGACATGGGGCTTTCAGAATAGCCCGCCAGGCACCAAGATACGGTGAAAACAGAGCCCAGACAATGTTCCAAAGGGGGCTTGGAATATTGAATAAGGGAAGTTGGAAAGAATCCAGAGCCCAGGACATCTCGGTCCCGACAACTCGGGATTAACTGTGTCCTGGAGGAAACTTCTTACCAAACCGTCTTCATCACCAGTTTTCTGTGGTGAGCTGCACATGCAGCCCTTGTAATGACGGGTGTGTTAGGCTTGTTTTGGAGGAAACATACGCAGACACCTATCTTAATATGTTTTGAAAAGATAGCTCAGTGCGAGTCTGAAGGGCACAGACTCTTCTTCAAAGCGCCAAAACGCTGCAAATAACATACTGTTCATATGCCTGGTGCTGATCTACCTACCGTCAGGTAAAGATAAGTCACCCTAGCAGAGCTGCACAGAGGCTGTGCCGTGAGCTCCCCAAGGAAGGGAGACGGATCCAACGGTCTTGCCTCCAGTGGCTCCATACCCCCCTGAAACAGTTCCCGCACACAGAGTCACTTTAAACACGGGTGATGAATTGATACAACTGATTTTAGTATTGCCTGGTAAGTTCTGGGTTTTCCTAAACATTTTATCTACTTTTATTTCCATTGTCACAGTTCAGATGTAGCAAACAACTTGCGTCACAAAACTGTGGAAGAACAAAATCCCGTGTGTTTGCTTCCCTAACAACAATCTTCTGATTTTCCCTGCGCTAGGTATGCGTCATGCGATGAATTCATGGGTTTCCAGATCTCAAAGGCTTAGTTTCCTGAGGACATCTGTGGGGACAGAGCCAGGAGTGCAGTTTCCAGGCTCTCGGCCTCACGTGGAAAGGTGCTGGTTCAGGTAGTAAATGGCCATCAACTGTGATTGGATGGCCATCAGCTGTGGCTAGTTGGCCGTCAGCTGTAACCAGTGAGCCATTGGCCACTAATATAACTGCCGTGGCTACGCTACCAGCAAAATGGGGGCTAGCAAGAAGATGGTGACTGAACTAGCAAGAGCGGATCGCAGTCAGCATGAAGGATTGCAGTTAGCAAGTGAGGTTGGTTGGCAGAGAAGTGGACAGCAGGTTGCGGATAGTGTGGCTACTGCTTCCTGTGTCTCCAACCCAGCCGCCAGTGAGAATATAGCGGTATGACTCCTCTGTCTATGGCTCCGTGGGTGTTCCTTTTTGGCCTCACTATGTCCTGCATTCTTATGTGGGGAGCTGGATAGGGATTCCACATGCCACCCTGCATGATAACATATGTGACAACACATAAATGAACGATGTCAGCACAAGCCCGACCTGTCACTCAGTTCTCAGGTTCCTCAGGAAAGTGTGCACATGTGTGCAGGGGAATGAGATGGTTATAAGAAGGGCAGTGCCGTCTGAGGAGCATGTCTTCAGACATCTTCCCCTCTCCACTGCTAAACGCGTGTCCGTAGCTGAGGGTCCTACCTCGCTTCCGGTGATCATGGGTTAATCACACCTGCACTCCTGATGCTGCATCTTCCCAGTGACCTGCACCTAGAAAAGCATTAGACAAGAAAGAAGGAAACTGATGGTGCTGCTTCAGACAGAACTTTAGAACGTAATAGACGTGTTACATTTATATCAGTGCTACTGGTGAATCGCCCTGATGTCATCCTTGAGGGCTTATGTTCTTAACACATTATGTTCCCTATCTGCCTTTCTACCTCTATCTGAAAACTGTTGAAATATATGAGATAATATACCTATTGCAATGGTTTTGTGTGTGTGTGTGTGTGTTCCTGTGTTTGATGTTTTATAATACAATAGGATGAATTTGACACTTGCATTTTTTCTTTGACATTCGCATTGTCAAATTGAAAAATCCACATAGATTCCTCTATTTAAATGTTAATGATTTTCTAATAAAGGCATACAAAGCATTGGTAGGAAAGTCATTCTGGCAGTGACATCAAACTGCTGCTTCCGTGAGGTTATGCTGATGGAGAGCTGTTGACATTTAAATAAAGCCAGATACATTTTACCCAAGTTGGCTAAAATTTTCAGAACTTCTTTTGTCTTTGAGAATATTCTGCTAACAATTTAATGCTATGATATATAGCAGAAATATAAACAAAGTGATCTCTTTGAAATAGTTTACTTATTTCCATGGGAAGGGAAAATTAGAAAACTGTAACAAGTGATGCCAGAGGCTCAGGAATATTCTGTTGAAATAAAAAATGTGTTGGAATACTATAATAAAAGCATAAAGACCATTCTTATCAAATGGGAAAGGTCAAAATGTTCGTGATGATGTAAATAAAAATACATCTTAGAACACCAGGCAAATAAACAAAGGGTTGGGAAAATTTCCTACTCTGTAGAATTGTTTAGCTTCAGTGAAGTATACTTAAAGTGTACTTAAAGTGTAAAATAAAGACATTTCCTTAACTTGTCCCATGGTTAACAGAGGAAGTATAACATAACCTTCCTGCAAATGACCCAAAGGCCTGTTCCTCAAATATAAAATGCCAACCTGTGGAATAATAATTAAACAAGCACAGGACTTTAGTTTTTCTGTTGCTACTAAAGAAAATAAACTAAATTAGCGCTCAGTAACCCTTTCCAAAAAGATAAAATATATCCCCAAATTGGGAAGGTCAACTGTTACCAAAAGGCCTGAAGATTATCTCTAGTTCTGGGTAAATTCTACTCCAAATTCAATCATTTGGAAAATTGTACCCACCAAACTGGAAAATCCATTCCAGGGACTTAGAAAACTGTGCTCAGTCTGTTCTGTTATCAAGGAGATGACTCACGCTGTGTGTGGCCAAGTTCTAGAGCCCCACTTAGCCTGCCCGGTCCAGCATTTCTAGGATTAATTTCTACTCTGACAGCTGACAAGCCCAGATTCCATGGGACTGCTGGGTGATAGCTAATTCGGAACGGAACACTGACACCAGGGCGACGTGAGTACGGGCTGCACGCTGG
The DNA here is from genome assembly GCF_036562045.2 of Rhinolophus sinicus. NCBI lineage: Eukaryota > Metazoa > Chordata > Mammalia > Chiroptera > Rhinolophidae > Rhinolophus > Rhinolophus sinicus. The sequence continues at coordinate 376,629 of NC_133755.1, forward strand.
GCTTCCCAGAGCCACGGAGGACTCGTGCCCCTTCCCTGGCACTTTGCATGTGCCGGTCTACACGACAGGAAAAGAACCTGTGTCATTGTCAGCAGCAGCAAGAGCAAGCTGTTGGTGGTCCCCACTCCACAGAGACTGAACAGGCGCTGAGGAGCCGAAGTCAGTCGGGACAGTGGCCAGACTCGGTGGTTTGGGCAAAGCTAAAGGGGCTCTGTGTTCTCATCCCTAAATCTGGCCTTTCCCTGTCCAAAGCGTCATGTCACACTTTCAGTATCAGGACACCTTTGAACCATGAAAGGATTGAGGTCACAGCTCTCCCCACCTTCTGAGATCAGAAATGGGATGACAGAGGCCAGGCAACTGTCCATGGAAAACAGACTAAACTCTACCAAGAAATAGCTACATTTGTTTTCCTCCCCAAAGATAAAACAGCCAAAAAAAAAATAAAAAAAAAAATTAAACTTCCTTCCTATGATGCCTCTTTGCCCAGCAAAACAACATCTGTTTCTGTCAGTCTTATTTGCAAAGAATTTCTGTATAAATAAATCAGTGACTTTATCGTAAAATGTAGGGAGAGAAAACACACAATGCAGTTTTGGGCATAAAAACTAACAAATTCATCAGATTCTTTAGAGCAAGTCTTCCAAATGTAACCGAGGACATTGGCCTTGTCCATTTTTTTTCAAGAGGTGTGAGTTTTAGTAAATATGTGTATATCGCATACGTAAATGAACCAACACAGCTGTGAGGTGAGCTAATGCTGGTGACACTGAGCACGTGCTATGTGTCACCCGGATTTATGACTGTTTTGCATGGATTATTTCACGTATTTGAAAATCTCTGTGAAGTTGATTTCCCTCAGGTGATAAAACTGGAGGAGAGAGAAGTTACAAAATTGGTTCTGAGCACACAGCTGGAGGTAGTAGAGCCAGGATGAAAGTCCCGCCTGCCTGAGGCCACACAACTCACCAGGCGTTCTTTCCTGGGTGTCAGATGTAAGAGGCGTGGTAAGAAAAGTCAGCGAGCTGAAGGGACAAGGTCAGATCCCTGCTTCGGTCTGGTCAAAGCTTTGATCCCCCTGGTTTTTCTTCCCCCTGTGACGGTGATGAGTCTCCTGTCACCTCATGACTTATTTGATTCATGTGCAAGTGATAGGTTTGGAACGGGACCTAAGCTGGGATAATTCTGTGCATAGTGTCTATTATTTGGCTTCTCGAACGTGCCCTTTTTGAATGAAGTGGCATCTTCATGCAGCATCATAAAGACCACACATGTGTGAAGTGTGGAGACAAACACCAGTCTCTCGTCTCCCCACATTAAGCTCGCAGATCAAGTGAGAAGAAAAACAAAGAAACCTCTATGACTTTTTCTATATATGTAAATAATTGTTATTTTAAGTTGTGCACTCTCTAAAAATTATTTACCTGGTTATGTAGGCTTTCATGAAAATGGAAACTCCCACTCTGCTGGCATTACTATGCCAGAGTTTGAGTGACAATTCTGAGGTCACAGGAATATTACTATTTCAGAAGATGGAAATTCCTAACAGATTGAAGTGATGTGAGCGGAAGTGGGAGAGGCCAGGGGTGTGCCCCGCCCACCCAGAAGACAGGGCAGTTACAGTGAGGCAGGGAGGGGAGGCTGCGTGCGACCGGCTGCCCCTCGGCCTGCAGGAGCTGTCCCTTGTGGGCACATCATGGCGGCCCCACCCTTTAGCCACACCTGGGACTTGAGGCAGCCCGGCCAGCCAGCCTCCTGCGCCCTGAACGCTAATCAGGGGCTCACTGTCCGCTCGCCTGGACTGTCATTCTGATCTGGGCCGAGCTCCGCCCCCACTCTGGACAAGAGAGAGGCTTGGTTCCTGGAAGCAGGTGTCACCAAAGGTGGTCGGGTGGGTCCAGGTCCGGCCCCTGGGAGGCGGTCAGGGTGGGTTGGGTCCTCCCTCCCGCCCTGGAGACTCCACCTGCCCCAGCAAGTGCAGCTGACGCAGAAGTCCAGCCAGGCTGTGGCTCCTCAGCGACCCGCAGGACAACCTCGTGGTGACAGGAGAAGGTGCGCCCTCTAACAATCAGCGGGCCATGTGAGCAGAAAATAGCAGCTGGCAGGTGGGCGTGGTGTGACGCCGAGAAGTGAACAGAACATTCTGGCCCAGCGTCCGGACCCAAACAGCGAGCGCTGCGCTCCTCTGTCCCCCTCGCCGCGTTCCTTCCCGTGAGCGGGATGTGCCGCGCTTCGGGCACCTGCGCACCTGCGCCCACGCGCACCTGCCTGCTGGCACCCGCGTGGGTTCCGGGAGCCCCGGCCTGGGCGGGGCGCCGGGTCGGCAGCGCCTTCCGAGTTGTGCCCCAGCCCAGGCTGTCCCCATCGCATACCTGGCACGGCCCTGGCCGTGTCCCTCTCGCCGACACTCCGGCTCTCCGTCCAGGTGCCGCCAGGCAGGCTCCGCATCTGAGAACCAACTCACAGCAGCTGGTGGCAGCGGGGACAAGCCCTGGACACTCGGATTCAGGAAGCTGCTTCAGGCGTTGGGCCTGGGCTCCGTCTGTGGTGACAGGGTCCTGTGGACTCCAGGAGCGTTTGGTCGGCGGTGTCACTGCCACGGCCATCACCGCGTCCTTTCTCGGGCACTGTCCTGTTGGTTAAAGCCACCGCCACGCCACAGCCCTAACCTCAGGCGTTCAACATTTTGCTATTACGTTCGTGTTTGTAGTCAGGTAGGTTTGGGGTAATGAGTTCATCTGATTTGAGTGGGACCTTTCTGTTCCTGGTTCGCCAACCATTTTTACCAGATGGACATTTACCGTGTCCAACCAGACCTTTGTCTTTATCTACTGAGGTGATCTTTGATTATCTCTCCTTTAATCTGTTAAGGTGGCAACTTTAATTCATGAGTTTTTTAATGTTTAACCAACTCTTCATTCCTGAAAGAAACCTGATTTGGTCATAATATTCTCTTTCATCTATTGCTAGATGTGGTTTGCAGATATTTTTACCAGTTTTGTGGAGATAATTCACCTACCACGAACTTCACCACTTAAAGTGTACAGTTTAGTAGGTTTTCTGATATATTCACAGTTGTAACAATGTAACTTTACATTTTCATTACCTGGAAGAAAACCTTGCTGCACTAACCACCAGCTCTCCCTCCCCTCCCCGGGCTCCCACAGCCTATTTTCTGTTTCTACAGGTTTCCTATTGCAGTCACTCCACACAAATGAAATCACGGTGTATCTGTCCTCTTGTGACTGGTCTAAAGGTCCGTTCACACTGCATGTGTCAGTATGTCACCTCTTTTGTGGTAAAATGATACGTGCTGTGTGACAGTTGCTTTCACCTGTTGGTGGACACTTGGGTTGTTCCCACCGTTGGCTTTTGTGCCCCTGGGTACACAGGCTCCTGTGTGGCCACCTGAGCAGGTCTCCCCAGGACGGGCCACGTGGGACAGGGCTGCGCTCCTCACCAGCTGCTCACCGGAACCTCCCTCAGTAGCGGGGGTGGCAGTGGGGACCGTGCTGCTGCCCAGGCCTTCGGCGACCCAGGGCTGAGGAACAGCCACCTCCTGAGTTCTTCCTGCTTCTTCGGGAGAAGACGGTGGGAGGCCTTCCCCTGTTTTTACCCAGTGTGCAGGGTGTTGAAGAAAAGCACCTGGATTTGATGCAAGCACCCTGGTCAGTCCCGAGAGGCCTGAACAGCTGCATTCGCTGATCCTGCCCAGCTGAGCAGACGCCACTCTGGGGCAGAAGTGTCACCGAGCTCTCAAACCCACACACGGAGGTCCCCCTGCAGCTGCCCAGTCCCCCTGTCTGGGTTTCGGTGTCTCTGGGGACAGCTGACTTCGTTGTACAGTTCTTTACACAATGTCCTCGCCATCTGTTGGTGTGTCTTCCCATCAAAAATGAGTTGGGGAGTTTTCTCTCTTTTTCTTCTCTCTGGTTAGATTATTGTAGGATTAGATGGTGAACATCTTTGGGTTTAGAATTCTCTTTGTGGGGAGTATTCATTTCTAAGATTTAATTTACTTATCAGTGCCAGAACATTCATGCTTCCCGTTCCATCTTGCTGCTTGGTAAGTTGTGTTTTTTAGGAATATTTCCATATCATCTGGTTTTCCTTTTTGTTTATGCGTTGGCATAAGGTTGCTCGTGATATCTGCTAGTTTATTTTCATGTTTTGTAGTTTAGCATTAACCTTCTAACGATAAAGATGAGGGCAATATGGAGCTGGCATGAGTCCAACAGTCGAGGGCACAGATTGGAGCATGAGGACAGGACGTGAGGACAGGTTCCTGATGTCACCGCTCACCCCCTGCACAGGGAATCGTTTCACCTTAAAACCAAAGATCAAGTTTGTGTATTAGCCCTACCTTTTTTCTGGTTCCCAAGTGACTCGTCAGTTTCACTTCTGACACAGGCTTGTTTATATTTGGATAAAAGTCATGTTTTTCACGTGTTGACAATTATGACTTCACTGTTTTGGACATCCCACCAAAGGGTCCCCGTAGATTCACCTTCCAGAGATAAACTGCGCTGCCCAAGAAGTGGACCTCGGTGCAGGGGCGGCTCCCTGAGCACATGTCAAACGCCAAGAGAAGCTCACCTTTGCTGACTTTCTACCCTGACTCTGTTTTTTTCTGTTGGTCAGGGTTCCCCAGAGAAGCAGAAGCAATAGGACATCTGTATACACATGTGTAATATCTTGTAGACTGAGGGGAAGGCAGGGAAAGAGGCAGATACTGGCTGAGGGCTGGCAAGTCTGGAATCTGCAGGGAAGGCCATTGGCACGTCTTCAAGCAGAGTTTCGTCTTCCTTGGGAAACCCCAGGTTTTGCTCTTGGATGAGGCCTACTCACATTTTGGAAGAAATCTCCTTTCCTCAGTCTGCTGACCACACCCCCTGAGTCTGTGCTTGGCACCTGAGTACTAGCCCAGCCAAGTGGACGCTAAGGCTGACCGCCACAGTCTCTGTTTCTGGTTCATGGACAAGTGTGTTGTGGTTCAAGTGTGGCTGATAAATTAGTCTCAACTGGTGGCAACAAATGAATGAGGATTTGGTTTATGATGACACCTGTCCTGTAGAAATAACAGGGAATTTGGTTAGCTCCTCTTTTCATTTGTGCAAAAACAGTATGCCCTCCCCTGTGAAGGGGACATTTCTTTGAGATGTGGAGCTGTTTGCCCCATGTCTGCACTTGAGAAACGGAAGCTGCCAGGTCTCTGTGAGTCTGTGTACACCTTTCGTTGTGGGGCATTAACTAGAACCCACCTCCAGGGTGTCAGTAAATTGGGTTTTGGGGCCCCTTGAAATAAAGGAGCATTTTTCTGACTGCTTTATAGTCTATAAGTGTTCACAAAAATCTAATATTCCTTAAATTCCAAGAAAGTGAAAAACAAACAAACAAACAAAACTGAACTCCTAACACTTGAAGTGTACTACACTTTTATGAAAACAAAACAACCCTTTCAAAGAAACTGATAGCAAAAAAAATGTTTTTCTATAAGAAACCAAATTCAAACAAAGATAAACCTTGGACAAGTCAATCCGGTTTGATCATTTTGATTTTAAAAAATTAGTGTGCAATATATTATTGTTTTTCATTTTAGTTCATTTCAAGGTCTGTGTATTTATGGCAAGTCTAACTAAGTTTTCTAAATTTCTTATACTGATTTACTGTTTGGATAAACTAATAATACATTTGTATCATCTTTAAGATTACAAAAATAATCATATTTTCAGCTAACTGTAGTTGTGATTCTGACATATTTTTATGGAAACAGTAATTATGTTCTGTAGTGTGTGACCTTAAAACAGCTGTCAGACCTTTAGTTAAACTAAAGTCTGGGAATAATCGAATTCCTTTGTTCTTGTTCTGTGTTTGTCACGTGGCTATGCCTTTGGGTCATGCTAATGAATGCATTCACTTTCTATTTTAAGTAGGAATAGAGGGTGTGTTTAGCCGTAAGAAGTCAGACTATGTGACTCATAGCTTTGCTGACCTGCAAAACGCTTTTCTCAGATGGAAGTTCTCAATTGCCTGTCTCCTGCCTCTCTGTGTGAAATAGAAATTCATTTATTTCATTAAAATTTTTCATAATTTTGAGTGGTTGAGGCTATACTAGGAACAATGCTAGCAGACAAGTGAGATGAAATGTCTACTTATTAAAGAAAAAAAGAATTATTTTCCTTTTAAATTGCTGGCTTATTGTGTATATGAATAAGGAGATCTTGTGAGAGGAAATTTTATTTTCCTTGGTTCTAACATCTGCAAATAATAGATCTCTAAAGAAGCATGAAATGTGTTAATGTCTTGGGAAATTGGGCTCAGTTTTGATAGATTCGTTCACCAGACTTTGAAAAGGATCTGGGAAATCCATTCTATCCAGACATTATCTTAGTGCAAAACGGACTTTCTCTCTGTGGAATGACAATCTAGCCTTAGCATATTGTCTGTTTTCAATACCAGATAATAAGAGGTTATTGTCTACATTGCGTGTAAACCACCCAGAGAGCAGAGTCTGTATCTCACCACAGCGACTTTCTGTTCTGTGTATTGGTTTGGTCATCTCTTTCATTATTAAGAAATAAAAACAAATGTCTCTCACTTCTGGGGGAGCTGAGGTTCTGTAGAGTGGCACTGCGTTCGTCAGTGTTGTTTACAGTAGGGACTGTCACCTGGGTTAGCAGGCAGCCCAGACTCAGCCATTCGTCGTGCTCAGGCACCTGTGATCACACCATAATTAAGACACAGCTAAATCTTTTTATTACTGAAATTACAACCACAATCTAAAACCATGAAATTCTCAGGATGGCTTTTACACTTAGACTGTCTTTGAATTTTCCACATGGCCATGGAAATGCCCCAAGATGTGTTCCTTCACCTTATAAAGAGGTAAGCACTCACAGGTGTGTTCACCTGACATAACACACATGCCACAGACAGCCCGCTCTGTGCCACGGCGTGGGAGATGTGCCCTCTCAGGGGAGAGACTCAGCCACGTTAGGTGAACCTTGTCAGGTGGCAGTGACCGCAGGTGGGTCAAGGGATGACGTGTTCAGGGAGACGCTGGCGATTTCTAGGGCGCTCACAGTGTGTGGTGTGTTCACCACAGGGCAGGACCTGGTCTGGCCTGTGAAATAGCTGTGTGTGCGTTTAATGGGCAAAGAGGACCAAACTGCCCTCTCTCCCGAAGTCGTGTCACTGTGATAAACAAGCTCCATCGGCACCCACGCTGGCTTCTGTGTTTTCTCCACTCTTGACTGAAAGAACGCCGTCTCCATTAAGAAAGTCTGCCTCCTAACTTCCCATGGAGTCATTTAAAAATAAGACAATTATAAAGGCTAGCGAGTGGGTAAAATAAAAATAATGAAACTGAAAAATTGAGGCTCAAGATAAAAATTTAGAAACTCAATAAATAAAAGTTATAATACCATAATTAGTTAGATATTAATAAGAGAGAAAAATTAATTGAGAAGAGTGGATAGAATTGAAGATTAAAAACAAGAGCTAAGAAGCTTAAGGTTGAGGAAGATTCAGAAAAACGTCTGAAAGAAACTAGAAAAAGAAACATGAAGATTAGAGAGAGCGGTGTTGTAATTGAAGTCAAGTAACGGAGAAAGAAAACGTCAGCTGACAACACCATGTATAAAGAGCAGGATGACATTTCTATCGTTCACTTGAAGAATTTACCATTTTTTTCTTAGCAGGAACAATGTTCCCGACGTGTCAATCGAGGACTGTGGGGAAGGGGCTGAAGTCACTCTGGTGAGCATGTGGTGAGCATGTGTCGCTGGGTGGGCGGGGTTAGGGCGTGTGTCGCTGGGTGGGCGGGGTTAGGGCATGTGTCGCTGGGTGGGCGGGGTTAGGGCGTGTGTCGCTGGGTGGGCGGGGTTAGGGTTTCTTCAGCACGTGGCTTTGTGGGCAGGGACCCCGCCCATGCACGCGCATGGACAAGTAGCTGGATCAAGTCTTTTTTGTGCAAGTGATGGAGAGTTGGTGTGGTTATTAATACCATAAACCTAACCTGACTGACAAGGCAATACCAAATTGGGATGTCGATTTAGGACAGTCAGGGAACTGGATTCAATATTTTAAAGGGTGGAGGGCAAAAAGACCACAGGCAGAATAATGGGTCCCCAAATATGTCCCCATCCTGCTCAGCAAAACCTGCGGTTATCTTAGGTAACACAGCAAAGGGAAATTCAGGTTGCAGATGGAATTAAGGAACTGGTCAGCTGACCTTGAAACGGGACACTGTCCTGGATTTTCTGGCTGGACCCAATGCCACCACATGGATCTGTGTAAGTGGAAGAGAGAGGCAAATATGTAAGCGTCCAAGAGCTGTAGTGTGACAAGTACTCTGCTGGGAGGAAGGGCCACGAGGCAGATGCAGGGGCAGCCCCCAGAAGCCGCAAGAGGCAAGGAGCTCCCAGAAGGAATGGTGCCTTACGGACACTGCTGCTTCGGACTGGTAAAACCCACCTTGCACTTCTGATCTACAGAACGTAAGAAAATAAATTTGCGTTGCTAAAGCCACCAAGTTTGTGGTCGTTTGTCACAGCAGCCGCGACCTGAAGCGATGAACACTTTTAGTAAGACCATGACTTACAAAGGGAGAACGTGGAAAGGTGCCAACCTGCAGCTTTCACGGTAGTGGGAGCATGGTTACCATGGTATCCAGTGAGTCCTTTCAATTACACAGGATTTCTCCGGAAAAAGGGCTGAGCATGTGGTTCCCTCACCTCTACCTGACGGTGGAAGGTAGTAAGAGGGTGGGGTGGGGGAGAGCAGTCCTCAAAAAGAACAAGCGGTATGGACGTTGGCACAGGACCCCAACAAGAAGCTTACTACCCTGTTTCCCTGAAAATAAGACCTTGCCGGACAATCTTATATTAATTTTTGCTTCAAAAGGTGCATTAGAGCTGATTGTCCGGCTAGGTCTTATTTTCCGGGAATCAGGATAGGTGTTTGAAACAGTTAAATGCAGAAGAAACAGCCTGGACAGGGTCAGTGACGTCTGGAGAACGTACAGGACCCCGTAGGCCCCACCTTCCCCAGCAGCGAACGCTGAGGACACCTCAGCCACGAGATCAGTGACCAGCTGTTAATATTGCCAACAAGGAGCCCCATTCCTCCAGAGAGACTAACTCCATTCCTCCATCGGCTCAGAAATCTCAGTTCACCTTGCAAAGGCCTCACGCCATCTGAGTTGGGAGGACTAAGCCAGGGCCAGCAGAGCCGCGGCTGGCAGGCCCCGGAATGGAACTGTGGCCCTGGCTCAGTGCCAGCTGACTAGTTCAGCACCCCTGGCCCCTCAGTAACGTCCCCAAGTACCAGCTCCACCTAGAACAGAGCCGTGGGGTCCTTCAGTTGGGAGTGAGGGCGGGAAGACAAGACATGTGCGCGCGTGGGTGTGTGCGTGCGGGTATGCGTGCGCGACTGATGCTGAGGCAACATCGTTTTGACCACACACCCGCCTGATGGTGTCTGCAAAGGCTGCCGTCAAAGGAGGGAGCTAGAAATGCAGCATTTGGTGGGAGGGTTTCTTGAACCTAGCCTGAGTTTATCCCGTACTTTCTGTTCTCAATTTATACAACAAATAGATTAGAAATTTTACATTTATGTATTTTTTCAAATAAAAACCTCTTTTACTTGTAGTTTGGGTAACATTTGCTGATAGGACAGAGGTAGGTGTGATAGTCTACAACCACACATTTTGTGTTCTTTCAGCGGGAGTCAGACCTTTATTATTAATAAAAAGACACAAACCAACTTCTCCAGCAGTGAAACAGCCAATCCGTGGCGTGGTGTCTGCCTACAAGGTCATCAAACCTTAGAAAGGGCCGGCTGGGAACTGCCATTATAGTGAGGTAGGCTTTATACTTACGGGGGTCAAATTCCTCTCAGTGAAGTAGAAGGGGCACTCGTTCAGTCTGAGAATTCCCGTCACGAAAATTTGCTGTGACTCTCATGCTAGATGGGTGTTCCCATGTGCAGCTGTATGCCAGAGGCTCATCTTTACTGAAGCCGATGGCACCTTTTTTTCTGCTGAGTTTTCATGTCATAGTTTACTGAAGTGCAGATTAGCAGAATTATCATATTGCGCAGTGAAATAAACAGGCCATTAAAAACAAAGCAAGAATTTGAACCACTCTGTATATCAGTTTAAAAAATACTACAGCACACTTTCTAATGGCCGAAGCATTTGTTTTTTCAGTGGGAGAGGAACTGGAAAGTTACCATGTTTCTAAGTCCTGTTGGGACTTTTAATTCCATCTGTGATGGCAGCTATTGCTTACAATGTAATTATTATAACTGGCGTAGCAATGAACGAGTCCTGAATAATTACAGTGAATGACTATGTTTATTGATGTTTTTTCGTATTCTAGAGAACACCAGGCTTTTTACAATGGAGCCATTGTAACAAATTTCCAAAGTAGGCGTTAGGATTTTGGTATTGAAATCTGAAGTCGATGAATAAGGAACTGCTTCCTTTTAGGTGCACAGATGGGGGGGCCTCCCTGCCCAGGTTCTCACTCCCCAGCTCCGTGGCCTAAACAGGCCCCCACTGACCTGCATGTAAATGCCGGTAAGGCGAGCATCGGCTCACAGGGCTGCGGAGAAGATGAAATGAGCCCACCCACACAGGGCGCTTCGCTGCTTGGCCGTTACACAGAAAGCTCCCGAGAAGGCCAGCTGCCCCAGGAGCAATTGCTGTCACTATCAGAGGCTTTCCATGGTGGCCATGCCATTAGGTCCCTGCAGCTCCAGCAGACCGTGCTCACACATCACCCCCACCCGATGTAACTCCGCGAGTTTGGGATGAGCAACGTTTGCATTAGATTTGACAATTCCAATCACTGACGCTAAGGAAAGGAGCCAATCATTCAGGGTTCTGAAGCCCTTTCACGAGAAACTGTAAATATCTCTCAAAACCCAATATTAGTTTCCTCCTCCGTTAGAAATACATTTGCCAAGAGTTTTCCCTTGTTCTCTACCTGCTGTACCCATTCATTTTATGATCAAAGTGTCTATTATATGAAACTCTGAGGTGCAGTAATTTGGAAGAATAGCAGCAATGAGGGAGGTTTGTTTATGAGACGAGCTTGCAGACTGCATTTGTTTTCCTCTAAATGTGATAAAAACTAGGAGGAAGGAACCATAATAGTGAATTGTACACAGGACTCACTGTATAATTTGTAAGCATTAAATGATTTACCTGCTTCCAGGACGCTGTCCACGCACCCGTGAGCAGATAGGGAAAAGGATTTTCATCACAATGTTGTGACAGGAGCAAAAAGTTAGAGATTAAGCCAAAGTTTTATCCTTTATTTATCTGGAAAAGAAATATGTAATTTGATGGAATCTTATGAAGCACTTGAGATAATGCATGAAGTTTAATGTCATGTTAAATCTCAAAAACATAGTAAGGTGGATGGAGAATGGTAGAAACAGAGTGATTTCTATGCACAGAACCATCTAGAAAACTCAAACACCCCACGACATTTTCTAAGGACACATGTCTGGAACTGACTGTGCATATAGGGCAGATAATGGGGGTGACAAGGGAAATCTTCGTGAGTGGAGATCTTGCAGCAAACCGGAGGTGATTCTGTAACAGGAGGGGGACAAGACTAGCTCAGTGCTGCCACCTAGGGTCCCAAGATGCACCTGCTAGAATATGACAGGCTGGTCACTCATGTTTATTTTCCGTGCTTTTGGAAACCCCACTAAAACGGAATTATAGCAGAAGAAAGTTATGGTTGTAGAAATAAAATAATAAAAAATATAGTGACAGACATAGCAGTAAAGTAAGACCAGTAAATCTCCCAGGATGTGAAGTAGAAGAAGATATGAAAGAAGCAATATTGGATCCAACTAACAAGACTTCCAGAAGAAAACATAAATACAACATGCGCAAAGGGAGAGAAAGGAAAATAAACCCAAACTGTTCCTAGCAGTGGAGAACTCGGGTCTCCAAACAGAGACAGGTTGTATGCCTGGCACAAGCCATCCAGGAAATTCAGAACCAGCAGGAGACAGAGGTCAAACAAATGTCCTACAGGCTTCCAGGGAGCGGGGAAGGCCCTCTGAAGGAGCAAGGAAAATACTGGGCACAGGTTTTCCACAGAGTGTCAGGAACTTAGGGACAACCTTGCGGTACGTTTAAACTTTTGAGGGAAAATGATTTTCAACTGAGATTTCCATAACCATTAAAACTACCAATTAAGAATAAGGACAGAATAAAGAAACATTCAAATATTTTAGACTCAAAGTGCGGGAGGAAGAGGGCTCCGTGTGGAGCATGAGAAATGCTGAAGAGGCTGACAGGAGGGGTACTTGCAGGATAGTAATCAGAGAGCAGCAGGGTCCCTCCAGGGCAAGGGAGGAGAGAGCTTCTGGAGGGAGGCAGGAGAGTGGGAGACTTGATTGTAGGGTGATGGACAAATGAGACCCTTTCTCTCTGTCTTTTCTAGTTTCTCTTTGAATTAGAGAGCAAGACCTGCAGCAGAGTGAATGGGAGGAGGTGAGGATGGGGGTGCAGAGAGAGGGAGGGGATGGGATGCAGAGAGAGGCAGGGGAGGAGGGAGGGGAGAGGGAGAGAGAGGCTAGGATGGAGGGAGAGAGGGAGAGAGGAGGAGGGGGAGGGGGAGGGAGGGTGGAAGGATGGGATGAGGAGGGACTGAGGAAGGAGGGAGGCTGTTTAGAGGCTGGGAAATCAGACACAGGAGGAAGGGTGGTGACACCCAGGACTGCTGAGTGCCTGCTTGGATGTATTGTGAATGGAAACAGACCAGTCGCACAGCTTTGTGTGGTTTCGTACAGGGCTCAGGTGTTTGGGTCTAGATATGGAACAGGTGAGTAGTTGGGCTTAACCAGGGTTGTGGTTTTACTACTAGGCAGGAATGACCTGGGGTGGGGAAAACTGGGAGGAAGTTAGAAATGTTTGTAAGGGACGGATTGCAGTGGTGGACTTTACAATTTAAGCAGAATAAGAAACTGAAGGATTTTTTGAGGAAGGGGACAGTGTTTGGAAGTGGAGGGCAAGATACACAGGACCACACAGAGTAAAAGAGCCGGGGTGAGGATGGGGTGGGGCGAGGAGGGCCCCTGAAGGGAAGGCGTGTGTGGGTGATGCAGTGACGTGCTCAGGTGGTTGGTAGGGCAGATGCCAGGTAGGACCATGGCCGAAATCCACACAGTCCCGGAGCCAGGGAGCTGAGGGCACATGGAGGCATCGAATGCAATCGCTAAGCAATGCCCATGCCTAGACTCCCCCATTTCTGCTTATGCTACATGTGACTGAAGAACAGCTGTGTCTCACCGGCGTCTCTCCCACGTAGCACAGTGCCTGATACACAGTTCTGGTGCATGTTTTTAAATAAGTAATGAACAAATGAGATCAGTGGACGATCACCTTATTATATTATGAAGCAAAGGAACCCCATATGTCTTGGTTGTAGCTGGGTGTTTTATGAAAACATTTTCTTATAAGTAATACTAGTTGGATTGCAAGTAATTTCCCATAAGAAAAAGTAAATAAATCAGAAATTCAGACTTCTCAAAATTCATATATGTTATACATTTCTAATGTACAACATTAAGAAAAGGAAAAGTATTAAATGAGAGGATAGCCTTATAATTAGTTTTATCACAGCAAAAGTTGAAGAGAATCACGGAACATCGCTCAAATATTTCTATCCGTCTCACTTAAGCCTATGAAAACCTAAGTATATTTGTGTTCAGAGACTAATTCTGTCCTCGGAGGCTCTGTACACTTACATAACTGAAAATATGGCCTGAGGATGCGGTTACGAGTCGAGCCCGAGTGTATTCATGGCTTCTTTCTATTTGAAGACCATCCTAAAAGCTCAGGTGCGTGTTTGATGACTCCAGTGCCAGGAAGGTATTTTTAGTATCTTCTCCCAATACTCTCATTCAGGTAAGGATGGAGTGACAGTCCTTTATGAGTCCACTTATTTACTCAGGAACTTACGCAGCACATGCATGGAAAGCTTCTCATTTGTGAAGGACATTTTTGCTGACAAAGTGTCTGCAGCTGTCCCCTAAGGTGGGATTTCATGTGGCTGGTCCCCTGGACTCTGCACTCTGTGAGGACCTGGCAGCCCTCAGTTACCACATCCAGTACCTACTGAAGCAGGTGGACACTGGTCAGCAACCAACCAATAGTTGTTGAATGTGTGAAAACTCTGGAAATCAGAAGTGGTAAAAGATGCAAATATCACATATGGTTTCTGGCATTCACTGACAGCCGCCCGAGCCCACCTACGGTCCGTGACGTGGAGCCCCCTGCACTTGCCGCAGTGGCCCAGGCCCACGGTCAGATGCTGAGTCCTCTGGGCTACCTACCAATCCCCAAACGTCCCCAACTGCCACTGCTGCTCTGGGAGGGACGTTCTGACACCCAGACACTAATTGCCCCACTGCTGTGGAACTGTTCATGTCCTCTTCGTTTTCCTGTCTGTGAGTGACATGTTAGCTGTGTTGTAGCACTCCGTTCTTTACAGGCGACAATGTCATGTTTCCAAAAAAAAAATCTCAAAAAGAGTATTCACTCGAACTCCTTAGCACACAAATATCCATAGATTTCCAAAACAATATTAAGTTAGCAGTGTTTGGAATAATTCAAATTCACTATCTGAAGAACGGGAAAAAGTGATACCTGCCCTGTAATGTAGTTCTTATGAGTTACAGATATGACTCATAATAAGATCAGTTTAAAAAACTAGGAATACGGTATATGATCATAAATGACATTCTTTTTCTTAAATAATTAATAGCTTTTTTCCTTTTTAGTGAATTTCCACAGTTTAGAGAACACTAAGAAATTATGTCAGATACAAACATACTCCTTTTGTAGCAAATATCACTTAGAAACACATCTGAGTCTTCTCCTTGTAGGTGTGATGGAAAGACCTTTATTTGGCCATCCATCTGACCACAGGCAAATGGAAAACCTGCATGTAACACACGGGCACTTGGAGTGTGTGCAAGAAGGACTAATACCACCAAGACTTGTGGAAAACTCTGGAGAGAAGGGACAGTTCTGAGGTGGGACTCCCTTCGCCTCGGTTCTGACTGAGGAATCCGCCCTTTTACAGACAGTGCAGTCGGTGAGCTCGGCCGTTGCAGTCCAGTAGATCTGGGGAAATAAAATTGGAGTTCCCAGCTGCCGAAGCATCCAGGACTCCAGGGATTGAGGCCACGGAGAAATTACACCACAGCAGAAGTGTGGGTGCAAGCAACGTGGCGGGGCTATGCTCGTCCTCGAAGCCCCCGGTCGGCTGGTGGTGCCAGGGTGACTGGGCTGGCACAGAGCGGGGAATGAGCAGACCTGGCTGGTGCAGCCTGTGTGTGGGGTGAGGCGGGCTGACAGCAGCCTGTGTGTGGGGCCAGCTGAGCCAGTGCCAGCCGGAGGGCCACGCTCTGAGAGCTGACTAGACTCAGGGAGGCTGAGTAAAAATGTGGGTGGAATTGAGAATAATGGAGATACTGGCAGAGAAGGGAGACAGGACTGCGGAGGAGCCGCAGCCGGGACCCGATTTGCAGTGTTGCCCTGGCAATGAATTTGCAAAAAACAGACAGTTAAGCATAGACGTGCAAGTGTATGTATAGTTTGAAGAGCTTTGTCTGCTAGGAGGAGCTGGGAGACCTGTGTCCCAGTAGCAATGCGCCCACTGAGCATTTAGATTCCAGTTTCTAAATATTCACCACTAAAAAGAATGAGGGCTCCTGAGAGCAGGCTGATTCTGAGAACGGGGTAGAAAAAACAAAATGAGCCAGGAATAGAAAGTGGAAGTCCTCAGAGAATAAGGGGGATGTGGAAAGGACACAGGAGTCAGCTCGAGGGGACCTAACTGGTCAAAGGTGGAACAATCGGAGCATCTAAATGGTCACGAGTGAAATGCAGACCCACGTGTTCATGCTGGTATAAATACATGAACAAACAAATAAACACTTCAGTACCGGATGCCAAGTAATAGATGGAGAAAGGTGAAATTATAAAGTCATCCTTTGGCAACCATCATAGCAATAACTGATTCACGCAAGAGTCATCAGTGGATTATTTAAACATGCCATTTATTCCTTATTACAGCAGCCAGCCTTCGCTCTGACCTCCAGAGGTCTGGAGACGCCTGCTGGCATTTGTGCCCTTGTCCCTCCCACATTGACTCAGGGTGGCCCTGTGTGACCCATCGTATTCACTCAGTGGAAGCAATGGCCGTGCCTTCTGAGGCCAGGCTGAACGGGACATGGAGCTTGATGACTTACTGCTCTGGGGAGCCTGGCACCCATGCCATGAAGCCGCGCGCACGGCCCTGCCGAGAGGACCAGGTGAAGAAGGAGTGAGGCCTCAGGACCTCCTCTCTGGCCAGGTGGATTAGCCACCTTGGAAAGGGGCCTGGAGGCAGTCCAACCTCTTAGGATGGCAGTCCTGGGGGATGGCCCCGGCACCTCCTGAGACACTCTGAGTGGAACCCTGTAGGTTGGCTAGTCCTGACTGTCTGATCCCCAGAAACTGAGACAATAAATCATTAGTGTTATTTTAAGCCAGTGCATTTTAGGATAATTTGTCATGTAGAATTAGATAATTGTCATGCAGGGCGTCAGGCGGGGTCTCTAGTCCCCCTCCCCACATAAGAATGCAGGATATGGTGAGGCCAAAAAGGAACACCCACGGAGCCATAGACAGGGGAGTCATACCACTATATTCTCGCTGGTGGCTGGGTTGGAGACACAGGAGGCGGAAGCCACACGATCCGCAACCTGCCGTCCACTTTTCTGCCAACCAACAAACCCCACTTGCTAGCTGCAATCCACCATGCTAACCGCAATCTGCTCTTGCTAGCTCAACCACCATCTCCTTGCTAGCCCCCATTTGCTGCTAGCGTAGCCACAGCAGTTATATTAGTGGCCAATGGCTCACTGGTTACAGCTGACAGCCAACTAGCCACAGCTGATGGCCATCCAATCACAGTTGATGGTCATTTACTACCTGAGCCAGCACCTTTCCACGTGAGGGCGAGAGCCTGGAAACTGCACCCCTGGCTCTGTCCCCACAATAATTCAAGCACACATTTATATTAATCACTTAATAATACATTCATTAATCAGTTGT
The DNA here is from genome assembly GCF_036562045.2 of Rhinolophus sinicus. NCBI lineage: Eukaryota > Metazoa > Chordata > Mammalia > Chiroptera > Rhinolophidae > Rhinolophus > Rhinolophus sinicus. The sequence goes on from NC_133755.1 coordinate 393,763, forward strand.
TTACTGAGTAAGTTCCCACATTTATTCATTAATGTTACAATGGCTAAACCTGGCAGACTCTTTTAACCAAGTAATAAAGTTAATGCCCCAGCACTGGGGCACACTGACACCATGTGTCTTCTGATAATGTGCATGTGAATAACACAATGTCACTTCTGTGATATTCCTGCCAAAATGGTAGAAATGAGCCCAGTGATGAGGACGCTTTGGACAATCCCAAACGGAGGGGTTTCCTGCCCTCTTCAGCAAGGTCACAGTTGGGATTGGAGGGGATCAGAAGGTCACGCAACTGAAGGCAGACATGACCTGAATTGGATCTTGAAGCAGGAAAAGAAGCTAATTGTGTGTGTATTATTGCTATGAAAGGGCATCATTAGGGAAATTAATGTGACTTGCAATTCTTAAGTGTTACTGAGAATTTTCTGCTTCTGATGTGCCTGCCCTACATGTGAAGGGCAGTGTCTCCTGTGCAGGAAGTACCAGCTAAGGGCTCAGAGGTGAGGGCACATCGTGTCTGCAAATTCCTCTCCACACACTTCCAGAAAGTGATGTGTGTATAAATAGAAACACATCCTGTGGCAAATGCGGTCAGCTGTGGACAGTGTGGAGCTCTGCAGGAAGGATAAATGGAGTTTGCTACTAATTTGCAACTTTTATGTAAATTTGGAATTACTTCAAAATGAAAAGTTAATAAATTAAGAGAGTACTCTGTATTCATCATGAAAATGTTTGAGTTGGGTTTCACATAGGAAATTCATACCAGCTCATTCCCTCTCAGGAGGATATTCAGTGTTTCACAATCTATCATCATCATTGTTGTTGTGGTAGAGTCCCATTACTTAACAACAAGCAAACAAACAACCCGTATGTGCAATCCTAACACAAAATGTGTAAAAACAGAGATGCTATGGTGAAAAGGTTAACACCTGAATCGCTTAGCTTTTCAAAGGCCGCCCCAGAACACCCGAGAGCCTGGATCCGGAATCACAACATTTTAGTGCAGAAAGGATTGCAGATATCACAGGTAAAACCATATAGTTTATAAATGAGCTAACTTAGGCTTGAAAAAAATACGCCCATAGTCTTTCAATAATTTAATGTTAAAATTGAACAAAAACTCAAGTCTCCTGAATTTGACCTTTATGCCTTTTTTTGGTCCCTGGATAGATCCTCCCTCCGGAAGTTACTGAGACAGTATGTTTGTGGATCTTGCAGATCTTTAATTTCTCAGAAATTAGACCCATGCACTCTTACACTTTTTTTAATGCAGCTAAAAAAAGATCTCTTATACTTTCTTATTCTAGGTTTTGCCATAAATAAAAAAACAGTACAGTATTTCTTACCAGTTCATCCAAGAAACTTGTTTGGGGCATCACGCCAAGGATAAAAAGATTTAACGTTTGTGCTTCAAGAGCTTATGCTCAAGTAAACCAACGAGTGTTAGGGTCCAATAGATTTCTGTGCAGAAATGGGGAGAGATGGGGCGCAAAGCAGAGACAAATCTGGAAAGCCTGATTCTCCTTGCGCATCTGGGTGAGAAGCCCAGTCCTGCTCAGCAGTCCAGACAGGTCGCAAATTGGTGCAGCTGCTATGGAAAACGGTATGGAGGGTCCTCAAAAAATTAAAATAGAATTACCACATGATCCAGCAATCCCTCTCCTGGGTATATGATCAAAGGAAATGAAAACAGAATTTCAAAGAGATACTTGCGCTCCCAAACTTATCGCAGCATTATGCACAGTAGCTAAGATATGGAAACAACTGAAGTGTCTGGCAATGGACGAAAGGATAAAGAATATACATACATGTGGAACATTATTCAGCCACGAGAAAGAGGGAAATCCTGCCGTTTGTGGATGAACTTTGAGGGCATTATGCTAAAATAAGTCAGACAGAGAAAGACAAATATTGTTTGATCTCATATATGGAAAATTTAAAAAATCCAAACTCAGAGATAGCAGAGTGGCAGTTACCAGGGGTTGGGGTACAGGAAATAAATGGGAAGATGTTGGTCAGAGGGTAAAAATTTTCAGTTATAAGATGAATAAGTTCTGGGGATCGTGTGTGCAGCAAGGTGGCTGTAGATATCGATACTATGTTACATACGTGAAAGTTGTTAAGAGAGTGAATCTTAAGTGTTCTCACCAATGAAAAGAGATGGTTATTATGTGACTTGATGGAAGTGCTACTAGCCCTCGGGTGGCAATAATGTTGCAGGATAAACGTGAATCAGATCAACACTTTGTATACCTTAAACTGACACAATGTTACATGTCAATTATATCTTAAAGGTGGAAAATAAACAAAAGCAGGTAGGGGTCAGAAAAAGCAGTGTCTTTATATGTTCAATACATGTATGTGTAATGTGTCAGGTATTCTACTCTAGAGCTGGTTCACGTCCCAGCTGGGGCTTGTCCTGGCCTCGGAGGGTAAGGACACCGGCTTGCTGAGCTGGAATCCTGTACAGGTGCGTGCCTGCGGGGCGCGGGGCGGGGCGCACAGGAAAATATGTGCTTGCTTCTTTTTTGTGTTTACTTTCCGAGATTTATCCAAAACTAACTCCCGCTTAATTTAAATGAAGATGATTTGCGTCTATACAGCCCTGTCCTGCGAGGCCTATGGGCTCAAACCTGAACCAAGAAAGGGAACCAGCCCATCAGCTGACTCTGCCCGGAGGAAGGGTGTGGGGGCTGCCGAGGCAGGGCCCGCATCGCGACCCCCGAGGCGCCCCGCCCCCTCTCGCGGCGGGTACCTGTAGGTTGGGGCTGAATCTGGACCGACGCGGGGAGGGGTGGGCGGGAAAGAGTTGAATTTTCTGCTTTCCTTTGCCGGAAAGTCCCCGGGATCCCGCGTCAGCTCTGGTGTGACAGGGAGACCCGTGTGTATGGGGGGCGGGGGGGGGGCGGGTTCCCGGGGACCCGAGAAGCGGCCGGGCTGGGACTATCCGAGGTCGGGGAGGGCCGAGGAGCGCCCGGCTGTGGACCGAGGGGAGGTGGGGGCACCCAATCCAATTAACCCGGGAGAGGGGTGGGAAGGGGACACCAAGCGGGGGCAGCCACAGCCGCCCCCACCCCTGCCTCGAAGCGCGCCCCCTGATCACTGTGCGCTCGCCCGGGCCTGGCGTGAGCTCGCCCCCCTCTGGCCGGTTCTGCGCGCTGGTCCGCACCGGGTGGAAGCGCGCGCCCCTCTTCTCGGGGGCGGGCCCGCGTGGGCGGCGATCGTGGGCGGTGGGCGGAGCTCGCGGCCGGCGCTCCTCCTGCGGCTGCCAGCAGAGCCCGAGCCCGAAAGGGGCGGCGACGCGGCGCCCGCGGGGCTGCTGGAGGCTCGCGCGCGGCCCTGGCATTGAGCTCTCCCGGCCCCGAGAGCGGCCCCGCTGCGTGGGCGGCAATGAGCGCCGAGGGACCCCCGCCCCCGGCCGGTCCCCGCAGGCTCCCTGGCCGCCTACTGGTGCCGGTGCGGGTGAGTGAAGCCTCCGCGCCCCCGCCCGCTCCTCCTCCTTACCCGGAGTCCCCTCTTCACCCGCGTCCTCTCCTCACCTGGGACCCCTTGTCACCTGCGCTACCTTTTCTCCCGGGACCCCTCCTCGCGCGCACTCCCTCCTCACGCACACCCCCTTCCCCACCTCCCGGAGCGGCTCGTGCAGACGGGTGGACGCAGGGACCCTGGGCACAGTGGGCAGCCACCCCGGTGACCCTATTGGAAACGTGGGGGGTTTGCTCTTTCATGTCTTGAAGGACTGCGTGTTGAAGGCAGGGGCTTTAGAGGCCGAAGGAACTAGGACTTTCCAGAATTGGGTATTTGGGGTTCGCCCCGCCTGCCTTCGTGTGAGCGGTTCCTGGGGCCCCAGCAGGTGCGGGTCGGGGTGTGGGAGGCGCCCGCCCGCCTGCAGGTCTCGGCGGCGCGGACCTGGGGGCCTCTGCGGGCTGGGGGCTCCAGCCAGCGCCCAGGAACTTGGGGGAAGTCATAATACTATTTTCTGAGGTCTATTCTGGTCCCTACCCCAATACAGCCCCCCTCCCCCCTTTATTTTTAAATAACTGAACTGCTGATTGACGGAAGGCGGAAACGTTGGCTCAAACCTGCACGAAAAGTTCTAACTGCCTCCCACAGCAGAGGCGAGGGTTCTGGAAGCGGTTTCAGGAAGAACTGACTTTCTTTCCGCCTAGTAGACTGACATGGCGTTTCCTGCGAAGGCAGTTAGGCCCCCCTGTGCGTATGCTGTACCCGCAGACCCTCAGTCCCGAGAATGACAGTGCGGACCGGACCGGCAGTGCGTTTAGCAGCCTTTCTTAGGGGAACTGAGCAACCTTGAGGCGTCACGCGGTGGCAGGCTTCTGTAAATCGCGTTGCTCATAATGTTTCTAAACCAGGGTAGTAGCAGCAACCACGGCTTTGTTTTCTTTCTTTCTTGTTTTTAAATCTGCATAGAGTTAGGTGCCTCTTCCATCAAGTTTTACCACTCTGGGATATTACCAGAAAACCTTAAAATTAAAGTTTGTGTCAAGTTCGTGGTTATTTCTGCGGTACTTTGTAGCGCGTCCAGCTGTGGCAGGTGGCCGCGGCACCTGGGCGGTATCTGGCCAGCTGACGCTCATGAGTGCTTGAGGAAGCAGGGAGCCCCAGTGACATGCCTTCTTACTGTGTGTGGCTTTGAAACGACGCCCTCCCGTGGGTGGGAACTGTGTCCCAGCTCAAGGTGCTCTGGCAACAAGTTCTGTGACTGTAGCGCAAGAATTGAAGTGGATTTGTCATCCTGCATAACTGACCCAGCTGACGAGTTATCGGCAGTAACTTGGGTTTTTAATGCAACATAGCAATGGCGATGCCTGGGGTCAGCCTCCCTGTGTGGCAAGTGCTGACACTTTTAGGTACCGACTCAGGCCCTCAGCCCAGGTGGCTCTAGTCACCAGTTTGCTGCAAGATGTAATTAGTGCTTCTTCATAATAAGCGCTGGGATTATATGATACAACCTGTGAATTGTACTTGCAAGGAAGTTTTGAAGCCCTGGAGGCCGAATATTAGAATAACAAAGCGTGCTAAGCTCAGAAATATGTGTGGTTTCCTAAATGATAAGGTGTGTTCTGTGGGCCTCTGAACTCCACTGGGTGGGAGGTTCAGATTCTTACTGAAAATGGATGTGTTTAAGTACCCTGCCCACACATCCGTCCTTAAAGCCGAGGACATTCGCAGCACACAGTGAACTTGAATATCTGATGGGTAAGGTCTCTGCATGTTGCTGCATTATGAACTCTCCTGGCCACTCATTTTTACTGGAATGATGGGTCTAGGCAACCATGCGGAATTACTGATTTTCTTATTAGTAAGTATCCATAACCTCACTGAATTTGCAGTCATTTAGTCATTTCAGCTGAGAAAGAGAACTTTGTGATTCTAATTAGAAAAACAATGGCAAAAAGTTGTTTTAAGCCCATCATATTTCTAGTCACAATTTTTTTTTCCTGTAGTCAAAAATACAACACATTCTTTATGACTGCTTGTTTGAACCATGGGAATTTGGCCAAATCTGAACGTGTCTTGTTCGGTATTGGAGCTTCTTTCTTCTCTCTCCTTGTGGGGAGTTGTCGCCTATCGTATACTTTTCCTGAGTCGAGCCAGTTCTTACGCCTGTTTCCATAACTGTGTCTGTGTCCTGCGGGAAACCCTGGAAGGAGCCGTCAGCGTGGTGTGACAGAGGGTGCAGCTTTCACAGTCCAAACTGCTGTCGGCTTGCACAGGGAGCGTGGTGTCTATGTACCAGTAGTGCCTCAGTGTTGGGCTGGAGCATGGAGGCAGCCATGTCTGTGTCATGTGACGAGCTGCCGACTGGACGGCGAGAGTGTGTTGTGTATTAGTGATGCAGCCACTTAATGGCCCACTAGAGATGTGAGTGGCTGCATTAGAGAATTAAAGCGTGGAACGTCCCAGGAAGGTTCTGCATTAGTGTTACTCTCTGTCACACGGTTCTCATCCTTGCTGACTCATCTTTGGTTTCCGTTGTGCAATTTCCGGTGACGTCTATGACATCATAAGCTAGATTCACTTATTTTTTCATGGGGAATGATCTGATTTGATCAGGAGGTATGTTTGCTAGTGAACATTTTACCAAGGTCCAAGTTAGAAAAGTATGCTGAGGCATTGAAAATTCCAGGTGTTCAAATTGTCTTATTTCCCAAGCCATAGGTGAGCAACAACAACCTTTTCCATCTCCGTGTCTGTGTACGTGCATAAATACAGAGGCAGCCTTTTCAATTTCAACTCGAGTTTAGTTCTACTTCCCAGGATGTTCCATGAGACACACTTTGAGAGAGGCTGACTTGAGGCCTCCTTGAAGTCTAGTCCATCAAGGTAACGAGTTACAAATTCAGACACTGGGCTGCTTTCTAACAGGGATGCAGGGAGGAGATCCTGTGGGGATGAGGACACATCAGTTTACTCCTTTACCTGTTAAATGGGTGTATTGGCTGCAGAATTATTAGAGCAGTTTGGTGTTTGGCTTGCCTGTCACCACAGGTAGCATATGGTCGCATCAGGCACAGGAAGTGAGTTCTGGAAGCTTCTCCAGGGCTCCTGTCTGCATCCCAGCCTTACGCCCAGCACCCTGCAGACTTGCTCCAAGTCGTGTGGAGATGGGATGTGGCTGGCAGGATGCCATCCAGGAGAACCTGGACCCCTCAGGTAGACCGGGGAGCTCAGCGTTCCCAGCCTTCTTTGTCACTGGAAGAATGTGCTGAGCATGTGCTGAAGGTTGCTTTGAATCTTTGATCCCAAAACCCTGAATTACTCACTATTTAATTATATTCTACAGGTTTTTTTCCTTTGAAATAGGAAAGTTTAAAAATTACCAGTGGAGGGAAAAATACATGAGGATTTCATGGCAAAATATATATGCATTTTAAACTGGGTGTGCTTTTCATTATGACCCAACTGGTTACTGCATATTGTCATTCAGACCCTAGTTTTGGACAGAAGATTTGGGGTTATTGTCAGTGAACACTAGGTGTCGCCTTTCCCCGGTCCATGCTAATGTTCCTGAAAGGCGCAGGAAGCCTTACCCCTTCGGTGTCTGGCTAGATGCTAAGCCCCACCCGCTCTGTGACCTGGGCCCTCTCCAGGCCTGACCTGCCACCCCTGAAGCCACCCCCAGGACCGAAGCCACCTCGTCACCTGTCAGCCCTAACCTTCGCTTTTTCTCTCACACATCCTCTTCAGTGCTGTTGAAAAGTGCTGGGGATATGATGTGAGTTTTCAATTAAAATTATTGCATAATATAGTTTGCTTTCTAAGGAGTCTAGAGTTTTAGATCCTGTAAATATTATTAATAATTAGCTATGGTTCAATTAAGCAAAGATTAGGATTTTAAAAGAGAATATTCTTCTTAACCTAAGTTTTCATCATTTACTGAGAAATACAAGCTTAGTTCTCACACCTTAAACTGGGGACACTCAAAAGCAGGGGCTTAGGCACGACCCTTTTGGGACGCCTGCCAGCGTTGACGAGTGAGCACAGGTTCGTGTTGTCTTGATAAAAGAAACCCGTCTGGTTTTAGTGCACTTGTCGTGGTTCTTGGAACAAGGGAGAGAAGACCAGCTCTGCCTTCGTGTACTAGGGATGTAGAGATGTTGCTGCCTCGGGGACCTGGCGGAGGGAATGGCGGGGACACCCACGCGGTTTTCTCAGCCTTGAGGTTGACCCTGGAGAGTGGGGGCTGTGATGGTGCAATATGGCTTCACCTGGAAAAGTGCTTTGTACATATAAATGTGCATGCGCGCGCGCACACACACACACACACACACACACACACACCTACACCTTACACGGCAGCGTTGGAGCACCTGCCAGGTGCCAATGCCCTGTGCTGGGAACTAGAGGTGAGACAGACAGCAGGTGGCGCCCAGAAGTCCCGTCCTGGAAAAACAGGTGCGAAGCAGCGACAGCGGCAGTCACTCCTGTGGCCACCATGGAATTACTGCTGGGCGTCATGGGGACACCAGGTGGATGTGGCCACAGACCCTTAGGCAAGGTCACAGTTTGCAAAGAGTAACACGTGAAACAGTTGTGTGTTTTTATGGTGTGAGGGAAAGAGAAGGGTGCTGTGTAGAGAAGGACGTGTTAACCGGGTCACTGTCATCCATACCTACAGGGAGCCTCAGACGTGGGCACCTGTGTGCATGGCCCCGGAGGAGCCTCCTGAGTCAGTGACGCTGAGAACTGATGGGCACATAGGCAGAGCAGCGCTGAGCGTCCGCGGGTTGGGGCTGGCGCAGAGTCACTCCCGTGGGGCTGCTGGTGGGAGCCGGGGCGTGCATAGTGCGTGCAAACACACCAGCACACAGCCAGTGTGCACAGACATACTATGTGCACATACACACACATACCCTGTCACACACACCTGCACACACACTGCTTGCACACATACCACACACACATGCACATTTATCGCACGCACACACACACACCAGGCTCAGGGCGCTGAGAGCTGACGTTCTGTTTTACTTGTACAGCCAGGACGCAGGGGAAGGGAGACCCAGGCCCAGCGCTGTGACCTGCTCCTACTCAGGAGCGGCCGCAACTTGGTGAGCAATGGGTCTGACGAGCCCAGTTCACCTTCAGACAGAGCAGGTTCTCTTTCCAGGGCCAGTGTGTTTATGGGTGAAATGAGCCACGTCTCACAGGTGGGTGTGGAATGTTGGGGATCATGCAGGAGCCCTGACTCGACCTTCAGGGAAAGGGAAGGGCCCGGTGAGGCCCGGTGGACATCCTGCAAGCTTCGCGTTTCTTGCTAGTGAATGTAAGAAGTGATAAAACCTACCTGGTTTCAGATTTAAACAACTGGAAACATCATCCTCACTGCCTGTGGGGCTGTGATCAGCAGCTTGGAACCCCCACCCACCCCCAGCTGCATTTGCGTCAGCACAGCCCTGTGGCCAGAACCCTAGCGATGCCATGCAGCTTCCTTCTGGGATGCCAGGACCTGCAGCTCCCTGTCACCTCAGCGGTCTGGCCAAGGTTACTTCAATTTGCTGACTTCTCTTTCTATCCTTCTCGGGCGCTGCGCCCATATGTGCTCTGGGTAGCTGTGTTTGTGGCCAGCGTGGCACAGGGATCCTGGATGCTGGTGTGTGAGTCCTGGTGACAGGACAGGTGAACGTGCCCCTGTGGCTCCCGTGTGGGGGGAGAATTGGAGAGCCTGCACTGTGGGGTCTAGTGATGGCCGGATGCAGAAATGGCTGTTCATGAGAGTATTTCCATTGCCGCCATTAAACACTTCAAAGGGGGGCATTATCATCATGGTACCCTCTGCAGAGCGATTCCTAAGTTCCCAGGGAGAACAACCCCGACAGCTCAGGTCCCAGAATTTGATCTTGGGCAGTTTGATGGGTTTTATGTTAATGGAACCATTTCAATATGGGATGCATTGTGACATGGGGAGGTCTGTGACATCAGTCACCTTAACAGCATGGCACATATTTCTTTATTAGCTAGAAAAGAACAGTCCATGTGACTCTATACAATACACATAAGTCACTGATTCTGCTGGAGTCTTGCCCCAGGATTTAGCGGTGTTGTGACTAATTGCAGTGGGTTTTCTCACTAGGAGATTTTCTCTAGGAAGGTACTCACCATAGTTAGGGAGGGTTTTGCCCATCATCTTCCATTGTCAGATGTCTTCTGTAGTCAGTGGAATGGTGGTCCCCACGAAGCTATGCCCACATCCTAATAACCCCTGGAAATGTGTACGGTAAAGAGATGAATTCAGCTCAGGGTTGTGACAGGAGTCTCTCCAGAGTGTCTGAGTGACCTGTGAACACAGCATTCTCATGAGACGGAGCAGAGGGGGCCTGCACACACACAAGAGAAGAGGGCGTCACCAGGACGCAGAGGCTGGAGTGACACGGCCACACTCCAGGGGATGCCTGCACCAGCAGCAGCTGCAGGGACCCTCCCGAGAGCCTCTGGAAAGATTTGTCCTTGGGCTTCTGGCCCCCAGAACTGGGAGAGAACAAATGTCTGCTGTCAGGAGGCACCAAGTTCATACATATGTGGTTACTCTGCCCTGGGAAGCCACTGCATCTTCTCAGGTGGAGAAAACAGTTTTCGCAGGAGTGCGTCCCTCGGAATCAGGGGTATTGAGCACAGACCCCAGTTAGAAATGTTTGCACAATCGCTAACCTTTACTGTGTGCTGTGAGCTCTGACCTCTCCCAACAGCTTCACTCTCCTAATAGTCAGGCGTGGATTCTGTTCACACCTGCTGGCAGTGAGGCAGGCGGAGCCGAGGGCGGCTGTGCCCTACCCATGTGGGCCCAAGGTCTGATGTGCACCCCACACCTCTGTGCCCATGGCACCATCTCCCATCCTACAGACACCAGGGAGAATGCAAATAACAGAAGAAAAGGCAGCGTGGATAATGACACTCACCACACATGAACTGCCCCTTCTCTGTATACAAAATGCATTTATTCTCGCTAACGACCAAATGGAGTAAAAAAAAAAGTGTGTAATATATAATGGGAAGTGCAATACTTAGATAAGATTTCATTATATTTTTAAAAATTAAATTCTAAATTGGATGATGCAGTTTAAATTTGATATGAAAATTTAAAACACGGTATATTAAACTAAGTAACAGCATACTTAATAGAATGAAGAGGAAAAGGCTGGTGGCTAAAAAAGGAAAGGAGGTGAAAGTGAGAAGCTTTCCTATCAGGGGAGGACTTGAAGCCCAGGACAGTGGTGGACTCCAGCTCAGGGGTGTGTGGGTCGCTGGGGGGCCAATGGGTCGCACCCAGGACCGCTCAGCTCATGCCAGTGAAGACCAGTGGGTCTGGGAAAGTCGGGGAGCTCTGGCTTTAAAGCGACAGCCTTCCTGCGCTCCATCAAATTACACTATGACCTGTGCCTTCCTTTTCTTTCTGTGAGGAAGGGATGAAAATGCATCCAGCGTGGAAGTTTCCATTTCCCGGGGGTGAGGGGGGGGGAAAGAGCAGAGTGACCCCCGTCTGAAACCTTCCAGAGGCCCGCGCTGTGCCTGCGCCCAGGTGGAGAAGACCTCCGAGCAGGCCAAGCGGCCCCTGCTCACACGGTTCCCTGTGGACTCATGGCCACGGCCTGACTGGCCTTGGGGTGAATGGGGGAGGGAGAGGAGTGAGGTGCGGGATGAGGCTGGCCCGAGGCGGGATCCCGCTCCTCTGTCACCTCCTGTGGTTGACGCACGTGTCCTCCCCTCATGCTCTGACAGCTGTGCGAACAGTAACTCAGCTCGCGTCTCAGGGTAAGAAGTATGGAGGACGTTGGACAGTGGCCTGTGTGGTGGCTCCTCCTCCGCGGTTCAGATGCTATGCGTTTACACTCACTCCTTAGACACAATTTTATCCTGCTTTTCAGAATTTCTCATTATAACATGAAGAGTTTTATACTTTAAGATAGTCATCAATTACCGTCCAGTCCCTGCTTAGTATTCTCTTGTATCAAACGCGTCTGCACGGTTGTCCCCTCTGAATGGGTTTCCATTACACAACCGTCTGCTTTCAGTGTGGGGCCAGCACCAGTCCTCCCGGGCGCTTCCTCTCCCTCCCCCTGATGGGGTGTGACCCCGAGGCAGGAAACTCTGGTTCCCAAGTCCCCCCTCTGGTCACCCCGTTGCCAGGAGTGCTCAGTCGGTGGTTTCTCAGGTGGGTTCAGTGCGGCCGCGGCCGTCCCATGAGGTTTCTGCGGCAGCTTGCAGGGCTGGCGTCCACCCAGGCCCTCGCTGGGCACCCATGAGATGCGGTCCTCCCGTGAGTCTGTCTGGAATCTGTAGCATCTGTCACTCTTACTGACTCGAGGAGACTTGGTGTGACGCTGCCGCCAGCATGTCCCCGTGCCCCTGTACCCGGGAACAGCCAATGCAGCCAGCTCTGCGTTTCTCAAACTGGGGTGCAGAGGGAGTTATTCAAAGACAGAATGAATACAGCTAATTGTACTTGGAGATTAGATGGATAGAAGGGAAGTCATTTAGACATTTTATTATATCATAAATATAATATGCAAATATACTTACATATTTTAGAATATAATGGAAAACTCACCCTAACTTTAAAAATAAGTACACAAACCCGGGGAGTCTGAGTGAGTGTTCTGTGTCCAGCCTACCTGAGTCTTCACACACCCCAGCCCTTGGTGCTCACTGCCTGAGACACAGCCTGTGAGGTACCCTTTGGGGAGGAAACACTGGGGCCCTAGAGGCCAGTGCAGCCCGTGTTGGACTCAGATTCAGAAGCAGGGGAAGTACTGCTCACTCTGCAATGGCCCTGGGGCATAGGAGGTGGGCAGGTGGAAGCTGGAGGCTGCATTTCCTGAAAGTGCCTTCAGGGTGGGTCATTGCACCCCAGGGCGGTTTCCGGTTCAACAGGGATCTCCCCTGTGGAGCGGATTGTGTTTGTGACTTTTTCTAAAATGTGGGCTCAGCGTTAATACCTCTGGTGAAAGGAGACACACTTCATATTCCCAGGAAATTCACTTCATTTTTTTTTTTTTTAAGATTTTATTGGGGAAGGGGAACAGGACTTTATTGGGGAACAGTGTGTACTTCCAGGACTTTTTTCCAAGTCAAGTTGTTGTCCTTTCAATCTTGGTTGTGGAGGGTGCTGTTCAGCTTCAAGTTGTTGTCCTTTCAGTCTTAGTTGTGGAGGGCGCAGCTCAGCTCCAGGTCCAGTTGCCGTTGCTAGTTGCAGGGGGCACAGCCCACCATCCTTTGCCAGAGTCCAACCGGCAACCCTGTGGTTGAGAGGACGCACTCCAACCAACTGCGCCATCCGGGAGGCAGCTCAGCTCAAGGTGCCGTGTTCAATCTTAGTTGCAGGAGGCCAAGCGCACCATCCCTTGCGGGACTCGAGGAGTTGAACCAGCAACCGTGTGGTTGAGAGCCCACTGGCCCATGTGGGAATTGAACCGGCAGCCTTAGGAGTTAGGAGCATGGAGCTCTAACCGCCTGAGCCACTGGGCCGGCCCTCACTTCATTTTTATTTTCTCTATTATTTTCTTTTTATCATTTTTTCTTTTACATTATCTTTTATATTGTTATTTATTTTTCAGTTACATTGTTTTCTCTTGTGTTACTTCTTTCAGATTATCAGATTATGTTCTTCTGTATTATTAAAATATAGTTTCTTATAGTATAAAATACGTTTTCTTGCTTGGTCTTTGTTGTGATGTCATGAGCCATGTGGTATAGGAGTCTCCTTTGAAATGGGTAATTTTCTAAATGTCTTACCTTTAAGTGTATCATCATTCATTTTGTTATATCATTTCATCTATTTACATACATTTTGATTAAAATCTCAGTCTGCACGACAAAAACCTGAGTTTTATTCCTGTTGAAGGCAGTTTCTAGGATCACATGGCAGAGAAGTAGAATTTCACAGGATGGTAGGATCAGCCTGTGGAATTCTGAATTGTCGGGTTTCCAGCATTATCTTCTGAAATAGCATTTCCCTCTTTTCCTCAACATTTAGGCTTATATCGCACTCGCTTTGTTTCCTGAGCACTGTCGTGTTTTTCGGGATTCGGTTTCAACCACAATTCTGAAGTATGTGTACACTGCTGTGCCTGGTCCACGACGATGACGGCAGCATGTGTCTCAGGGCTGACCCCACGGCCTGCTGCTCACAACAGAGAAAGGAGGTGACTGTGAACAAATGTTCCATTAGAAAGGCGAGCCTGTACCTGCCTTCAGTGACTCCTCAGTGAAATATGGGGGGCTAGTAACAAGGATGTTTTACCGCTAAATGAAGATACGGGTTTTGGGGTAAAGGCCTTGCGTCCCTGTCTGCCCTGGGCACTTGGTTAAAGTGCTTATCACCTGTTGTTTCCTCCCATCACCTGTTGTTTCCTCCCATCACCTGTTGTTTCCTCATCTGTAAAAAGGCTCCGGTGACTGAATTACTAGGAACCACCTCAGCCTCTGCTCACAGCAGCTCACAGTCTGGCAGGAGAGATGGAAATGTAATACAAATACTGCCGTGCACTCTGGGTGGATGGGTCCCCTGGCTCCCTGGGGCGGGTGGAGGGAGGGAGATAAGCCTGGTTCCAGCACGAGCTGCTGCCTGTGGTATAAATGCCCCAACAGGACAGATGTCAGGTCCCAGTGGTTTCACTACCAGTTGGCAACGTCTGGGATGGGTAATGGTCTGCTGTCCTCTGCTGGTGAGGGACCAGCTCTGTGAGATGAGCCATTGAAGGAGACGGCTGGCAGCCCCCGTGCAGAGGCTGTGACAGCTCTCAGGGCAGGGGGCTGAAGGGCGCAGAGAGGGGCTCCCCTGTCCTGTGCCACTGACCACCCGAGTCCACTGGCCGCTTTGGGACCATTCTGTCTTTGTGATTGTGTATTAAATGTCACGTCACGTCTGGCATCTGTCAGGTTGCTTTTGGGGAAGCTGGAAGGTGTCTGTGGTTTTGTTGCTAAGAGATATTGTCTTCAAAAATCGTTTTAGGAAAACCACCCCATAGTCTGTGGTCTTTTTCTGTTCTCCTTTTTAGAGTCATTTCCCTTTCTCAAAACTGCAAGAATAGGAACAAATCAATCCCACTTGTTATGCAAATGTGTGGGTTTCTTTCAAACAGCTGCTAGAGTGGTTTTCCAGTTAAAGATCTTTTAACTCTTAATGTCATATTTGCACGTAAACCATTGAATGCCCAGAGAATGCTGCCACCTTTTAACAGTTGTTGCTGAAATTTACAGAGATAATAATCTGATTTAAATTAAATAACTTTATGATAAAGTACTGTGCCACTTTTTTTGTTAAGAACTTTGTAGATTTATCATTATTCAAAATTTCTATTGGAAGGACTTCTTTAGCATTAGATCATTTTATAATCATTCACTCCTTTGGAGCATCTGTGACTTGCATGGGACTTGTATTAAAACTGAAGAGTCAGGTCAGCCTTGTTTTTATTTCGTTACTTCTTGATCATGCCCCCAGTCTAACCAGTGTTACTGTGTCAAGTATTGTTGACAAAAAAGCATCCAGCCTAAGAGGAAGCTTATAAGAGTTTATTTGAGCCAAACTGACGACAATTGTTGGGAAGCAAAGTCTCAACAGATTGAGAAAATGCTCCGGAAAAGGGCCGTTTTGCAACTTATTTTATACATTAGCATCTGAGGAGGAGGTGACATGAAACCCACTGGCTGTAGATGAAGAGGGCGGGAGAAAGCACAGCGGGGACGTCTCTGGGACGGACAGAAGTACATTGGGGACCGGCGCCTGTTTCACCTCGGGGGGTGCAGGACAGTCGACAGCATTTTACAGCAGGTGGAGCGGGCGTTTGGGGAACAAGAGCACAGCGAGCGATTCTGCAGTTTCCTGCTCTGGTGGGCGGTGCCCGGGGGTCCGGAAGGGGACCCTGACCTTGCAGGGGTGACTCACCTTAGACGCAGAAAGACCGAGACGGGCCCACTCACGTGAAGCCTGACTGTGTCGAGGAGCCGCAGGCCGAGGGCGTGACTTCCGGCCGAGGACGTGACTTCCGGCCGAGGGCGTGACTTCCGGCCGAGGGCGTGACTTCCCGCCGCGGCCGCCTGGTGAGGGGTTTTTATGTTCGCGCCACCCGGTGCGGTTACTGTCCGTCCCCTGAGCTCGTCAGCTTTGACCTGTGGCGCCTTTTCCGTCCACAGTGTTGGAAGGAGTTTTCAGTTACTACTCAGTCTGAAGACTCTTCTTCACAGGTGAGCAGAGGAGATTATTTTCGTAGTAATGCCGTCTGCTGAAATAAGTCTCCAGATAATCCCTACAAAGAAAACACAGTTAAGAGAAGGCGCCGTGCGTGCACACGCGGAGGGCAGCCCTGCGCCCGGGACCGGAACGGCCGAGCCCAGCCTGGCGCCTCCCACACTGACCGCCCCTCCCGCGCCCCCACCCGGAAGTTACCATAGAGTTCAACCGGAAGTCACGACTAGAGAGTCAGCAAGGGGCCCAGCTCCACCTCAGTCCTCCCATCTCCATGGTTAAGCATCCTAAGGTGTCAGTTTACTTTCAGCAGTAAACACCGACAAGAAGAAAAAGCCTCCTTGAGTAAACTAAAAAACATCTGATGATGAATAATTCATGGCAAATGTCCTGCCTACATATCCTTGTGAAAGGTACGATCGTAAGGAAATTAGTGTTTCTGAGTCATCCGGATGCTGCCAACAAGAGAGAAAACACTTTGGGATAAAACCCACGTGTGTTTCATAATCAAATTGAAGAGAAAAAGAAGTTTTGGTTTATCACCTATTTTACCGAGAAGAGAACGGTTTCTGAAAGCTCATTTTCTCTACCAGAGGTGTGTCTGGAAGGCTGGCTCCATCCAAGGGGGTCGTAGTGAAGCCTTGTTGTAAGAGCCAACATCCAAAGAGAAAACACTTGGTTTTCCTCGAAGGGCATTAACCGTGAGAAGCTGCAGGACAGCGCATCACTGGCCAGACCGTCCTGCTGACCACAATTGTGCCACGGACCTCATAACCGTTAACACTTCAGTCACCGTGGCCACCCTGCCAGGACCACCGTTTGCTTCTTATTTTCCATGGGACTTGCCCAAGGTCAGAGCTGGTGGCTTTCAGGGCTGAGCTTTGCGTCTTGGTGGCTTCCTTCCGAGCCTGAGATTCTAAGCTGCTCCTGAGACGGGAGGTTACGCCGTCCGGTCTGCATGTTCCTCCTGCAGCTCAGCTTTTCACGACCAGAAAGTTGCCACGACCAGTGACCCAGGAGATGTGACCCAGACAGGCACACCGACAGCTAGGTGAACCACGGAGCTGTGTTCTCCACAAGGACACGTCAGCATCGTCCCCTAAGTGGCGAGGCACAGGCATTTGTCACAGCAGGGAGTACATCCCACTGGCGGTGTCCCTTCCTCTGTGTCAGTGTCTCTTCTCCACTCACCGCCTTTTTCTCCCCACCAGGGCCACACATACACTTGTGAACGTACAAGCACATGCATGAACACTCACTTTGCACACACATGTGCACACACGGCACTTGCACACACACATCCCCTGACTGGTCCTGGGCTCCTTACCCCCCCCATGGAACGGCCACCTCTGAGCCTGAATTCCAGTCCCCCGTGAGGGTAGCAGGGTCGCTTGCCTGGCTTGGCAGAGCCCCAATTAGAACCCGTGTCCTCATTTCCTTGAGTTTTATTTTTAAAGGTCACACACAGGTTACAGTCTACTTCATAATATGGGAGAGGTTTTAATATGAAATAAGGTCCAGACTTACTTACCTGTCAAAGGAATTGGCCTGCCCCACGGTGAGAACAACTGATGTTTCGAACGTGTGTCCACTGACCCGCATGTTTCATTACCACCTGGGTACGGAGATGACAGAGACTGACCTCTGCTCATCCAGCCACGCTGTGCACATCCGTCACACAAAGGACATGCCTGTGGACCTACTGTCTGCTTTTCTAGGTTGTCCGTGGCCGCTGTGGATTAAGGTCAGGAGGTAGTAGTGCCCTAACGTAAAATCTGAGCCGCACTCCGGGCAACATTTAAAAAGCGCGACGCTTATCCCCTAAACAGAATTTATGTGAAGCCAACAGTTCATGCGGTTGTTTTAGTCACACCTCCCAGGTCAGCACAGGAGAGCCGCTTCCTCCATGTAGGCCCCCCGAGTGCTCTGACCACTGTGCCTGGCCGTCTGGCTGGGCCGTAGCTCAGTAAGTGTGGCCTCGGTCACACAGTCCCGGCTCCTGCCTGGAGTGTGGGTGGCGGCCGTCGTCCCAGAGCCTGGTGCCCACGCATCACTAATCTGCTCCTCAGAGTGACTGAGGGCACGAGGGCACAGAGGCCAGGGGAGCGAATGTCTTGGGGTCCAGGATCCTGCTGGGTGCATGCAGGCAGCACTGGGAAGCAGCCGGGGTCACGGGCGAGCTGGAGGCTGTGGTGCTGCACCCACCAGTGGGCAAAGGAGCCAGAGTGGAGAACTCTGCCCCCCGCAGGGGCCTCTGTGAGCACAATGGCCAAGGAGCGGAGGCTCCAGGAGGAGGAGCCATCATAGGTCATTTGCTTGGATTTCATCTGAGGACGTCCCGTCCTTCCTGAGGGACTTTGTCCCAACTACAGCAGCCAACACCATCCCCTTCCCATCCCATCTTCCACAGCTGTTTCTGCACCGAGACCAGCTGAGCTGTCCTTGTCCCAGCCCCTGCGGGAAACCCGAGCTCCTGCCAGGCGTCCCAGGTGTCCCACGTTATCAGGCGCTTAGTCCTGCTTGTCCTTGGTTGCACTTAGACTATGGCGTGTGTCAGTTTTCCTTAGAAAGTGGTCCAGACTGGATTGAGAATGGGGAGAGGAGACATGAAAATGTCATCTTGTCCCTGCCAGGACACCTCCTCCCTGGGGCCTGGAAAGTGGGGAGGGTGATGGTGTGGAGCCGTGCGTGACAGGATGGCAGGTGACACAGGACCTGTCTTAGTGTGACTAGGAGGTGACGCAATGGGCTGCCCCAGCCTGGTGGGTGACACCTGGCCTTGCTTGTGGCCGGTGGCAGATGTTTTCTGTGAGCTGCATTGTCACTGAGTGTTTGGCATTTTAAAGGTGAAACTTTATCAAATTCATGCTTTTAAGAGAACAAAGGTTTTCCCCTTGTTTTTGGCTAATGTTTTACACTCATGCTAATGGGGAAAAATACAAGAACGTCCTGATTAGTGATGGAAATGGGACGTGCGGGCCCCTCCCTGAGCTGAGGGGCCTCGCTGTCCTCGTCAGGCAGGGACTCTGCTCTCTCTGTGGAGACTGCAACCAGCTCCCGCCCCTCTGCTGAGCATAACCCATGTCCTGTAGCCGAGCTCCTGTCCCAGGCGCTCATCCCCACCCCTGGGCCACCTCCGACCTGCATCCTGGCCTCTCGTCCTGCCACGTGTGCTGTCTCATCCGAGTTGCCCCTGCTGCAGCTCTGGGGCCGGCCTCACCTCCGGCGGGTGGTGTTCCGGGCGAGGGAGGGACGGGTCCTTTTGTAAACGCTGAGGTTATGGCACCAGAACAGCAGTTTTCAGTGTTGGACACTGGTCTCCAGTCTGCACATCCAAAGCTTCTCTCACGATGGGTGAGTGTCCGGCCACCTGGAACCTCAGCCTTCGGCTCCGACACATGTCATCCTAGTCTCCTGCACCCCGCTCTTCACACTGCTCTAACCTGTACACCAGGGACACCCTGTCCTTTGCCGCAAGCGCTACTGCCAGGATGTGCGTGTTCTCACTGGAATCAAAGGGAGAGGGCAGCGCTGGGGCCGGTCCAGTAGAATTGGTGCACGGTAACTCACTGGGCTTGTTTTGGAAACGTCCTCCTAAGTCAAAGGAAAAAGTGGGTGCGCTTTTCCTGGAAAGTGAGCTTAATGAAGTTTGTGTTCCTTTTAGAGACGTCCTATAGGCTGAACTTGCTCTCCAGCTTGTAACTTACTAATGAGCAAGTTGGCTTGTGAGGTGAAGCCATCAGCTCACTGATTCTTGCAGGCTGAGAGGAGGTGTCTGCCATGTCCTATGAGAGACTTGGGTGCCAGGCACCCTGTCACAGTTCACTGGCCTCCTTTCCCCTCTCCTGTTCACTTGAGACTCACACCAGCCAGATGCAGACAGACACAGCATGCTCGGAATTTGCGTGTCCTTGTCGGTGACCTGACAGGTCAGGTAGGTGTGGAGACTGAGCCCATTGACAGCGTGAGGAACTCGAGCTCACGTCCCTGTGAGTCTGATCTAAGTGTTACCGTCTGGGTTTCAGGGGGCAGCCAGCACCTCAGACAGGATTCAGTCCTGAAGTCACGTGTGGCTGTGAAATAGTCACATGTTAATGGAAGCTCCGGGGAGGAGGGGAGGGAGGATGGAGATTCCAGTTCTGTAACATTTGAAAAAAATAACCTATGGCTTTATTCCAAATCGATGAGCCTCTAATGATTTCTGTTACCCAGTGTACCTGTTGTATTAGGATATTTGCATTCAGGAACTCACACGAGTCCTGGTTTATTTTCTTTTCCATAATCCTCTTACGGCTTTTGACTTAATAATCATGTGTTAGGATGTGAGGCAGTTTTCCCCCTTCCCCCAAAAGCCCAGTAATATGAGCCAGCCCCAGAAGGTACCGTGGAGCCTGGAAAATGTGTCTGCCCCACGAACGTCCGAACAGCACCATGCAGGGGGCGGTGTCCCGGCTGCCTGCAGAATGGTGTCTTCCTGGGGAAGGGGTGCTTCAGCTTTCCCAGGAATCCTGAGACCAGGCAGCGGCTGTAAGAACAAGCCCCTTAGTTCCTTAGAACCATCAGCAAGTGAGAGATGCTGCTCACCTCACGCTGCCCTTCGCTGCAGGGCGGGAACTGGCTGCTGTACTGAGGCCGTCAGGGAGGGGACGAGGGGTGTTGTGTGGCTCCCGGCTGTTCCTGGCTGGAGCCTAACACAGTCGTGACTGGCTCAGCCAGGGTGAGTGTGTTGGGTGAGCCGGGCAGGGGAAGGAAAGCACGTCCGAGGCTGTCCTACAGAGCACAGCACAATTTATTGTATGCTGGACTGAAAAGCAAACAAATGACTTTTTATGAAACAAAAAAACTTCTGCACTAACAGAAATAAGTGAGAAGCAGAAAACACATAGAAATCAAATTAGTGATATTGAGAAAACTATGATTTCTAGGAATACAGAGGAAAAGAACATAAAATTATGAGAAAAAAGAGATATGGAAGATAGAACAAATGATAGAAAAACATGATATTCTTATTGAAGAAATTAAAGAAATGGAACAGGAGCCATAATCAAATTGCAATTACAAAACTTTCTCGATACAATGTTTATTTCTGACACCTTCAAAGATACACTGCTGACATTGGGAATTTTAATACATGTTAGTGTCATGTATGTTGCATTATGTAGGGGACTTTGGATAGTGACCTCATCCATCACTAACACACACACAGTCGTCTCACTGCCCTACACGTCCTTGTACTGCCTGCATGGTTTCACCTTTTCCAGAATGTCGTGCAATGGGGTCGTACAGTATGTTGCCTTTTCAGACTGGCTTCGTTCATTTATTCCTGTGCATTTAAGGTTCCTCCACATCCCTTCATGGCTTGAGAGCTCATTTCTTTTTACCTGAGTAATATTCCATTGTATGAATGTGCCACAGTTTATCCATCACCTACTGGAGGGCATCTGCCTGCTTCCCAGTTTGGGGAATTACAACTAAAGTTACGTTAACATCTGTGTGCAGGGTTTTGTGGACGTAAGTCCTTAACTCCTTTCAGTAAATACCAAGGAGCATGGTTGCTGGCTCAAATGGTAAGACCATGTTTAGTTTTGTAGGACACCAGCAAACTCTCCTGCAGAGGGCTGCTCCGTTCCGCGTCCCCAGCAGCAGTGACTGAGGGTTCCTGTGGCTCCGCGTCCTGCCAGCACTTGGTGACGTCAGGGTTCTGGATTGTGGCCGTTCTGATAGGTGTGTGGTGGGGTCTGGTCGTTTCGATTGGCATCTCCCTGATGACACAGGATGTGAGCTTATGTGTCGTCTGCGTATCTTCTATGGCGAGGGGTCTGTTAAGGTCTTTGCCTCGTTTTTTTAATTGCGTGGTTTGTTTTCTTGTTGCTGAGTTCTAAGAGCTCTTTGTCCATTTTGGATAACAGCAGTTCTTCACACGTGTCTCGCACATATGTTCTCTCCCAGTCTGTGGCTTGCCTTCCCTTCTGACGGGTCTTCTGCGCAGCAGACACCTTTCATTCTCATGAAGTTCAGCTTCTCAGCTGCCTCTTCCGTGGTCGTACCTTTGGGTCGGATCTAGAAAGTCGTCACCATGGTCAAGGTCATGCAGGCTTCCTCCTGTGTAACCTTCCAGGAGTTCATAGTTTTGCATTTGACATTTAGTTCTCTGATCCATTTTGAGTTGATTTTTGTGAAGGGCATGAGGTCTGTGTGTGGATTCATTGTATTTCATGTGGCGTCCAGTTGTTTCAGCGCCATTTGTTGAAGAGACAGTCTCAGCTCCTTTGTCAGAGGTCAGTCGACTGCACTTAGTGGGTCTAGTCCAAGGCTCCAGAGGCATCGAGTGCCGCTCTGGTGAGTGACGTCCTCACCAGCCAGTGAGGTTCTGTGTGGAGGGCGTGGACCCACCTCCCTTCTCCCGCCAACTGCTCTCTGCCCCTCACCTCATTCTGCCCTGACACTGCCCGTCTGTGTCCTCCACTCACCATGCCCTCCTGCGGCCCCTGGGCATCTGCGTGCCTCTTGCTCTGCCCAGAATTGTCTTCTCTCCCCTCCTTCTCTGGTTGCAGCCCAGGCCGCTTCCTTGGAGGAGCCTCTCCTGAACGCTCCGGCCAGGCCTCCCCAAACCTCCGTTCAGAGGCCCTTTATAAACAGGGTGTGTCTGCGGCTCTGCTAGTCACTGGACACCAGCCTGGATGGGACAGCAGTGTGGCTTCTCTGTGACTCATGCTGACCACGCCTGCTTGTCACTTGGTGGACGCTCAGTACAGCTGGCTGAATACATGATAGGACGCGGCCTAGTAACAAGGGTCTTTAGGACATTGACACAGGACTGTGGACGAGCGTCAGGGGACAGGAGTTCCAGAAGGTTTGTGGAGCAGACGTAGCTGTGGTCGCTGAGAACCGGGTGATGAGAACCGGGGCACCCTGCGTGTGGGGGGCTGGGAGCTGGACCCCGACTGCAGGTCCAGCCACAGGCGGCCTGGTGGGCGACAGGAAAGCACAGCAGCTGAGTCCTTAGCGCTTGTGTTTTACTAGAGGTGACACTGTCATTGTTTCAGGTTTAGTGACGCGTGAAGAGATGCCAGGATTTCTGTGCACACTGTTCAGCCCCCTGTCATATCTTAATCTGTGTGGTTTGGCCTGAGGGGAACAGGGGGCGCAGGACGCCGCCTCTCAGAGAATTTCCAAGTAGGCCTGAGTCATGCAGGCTCCCGAGGGCGGCTGCTGGAGTGGCGCTGAGCTCTCACTGTGCGTGGGCTGTGATTTTCGTCCTGGAAACTTCCCGAGTCAAGCTCTGTGCTTAGTGTGAATCTGGGGAAACATGACTTTTTCTTTGTACCTAGCTTCTTAGTTATTTCTCAAACGAGTGACTATAAATCGCTCTGCTTCTTGCTTTCATTTAGTCCTGGTGCAGACTGCATTGCAGAGCCCTGAATTCCCAGGGCAGACTCCGCACTTAATCAGTGCCTGTCATGGCCCAAATTACTTTGTCAAGGATGCGAGCTACTACAGAGCAGACGTTGTTGGAAACGAAACTTTGCCGAATAGCAGTGCCCAAGCAAAGTCCCCTAAACAATGCAACAACATTAAATTTTAATGTTTTAAAAAATTATACCTTGTTTATTTTTAGTAGCGCTTGATGTTACTGTCATGTGACAGAAATCCAGTCATTAGTCTGTGCGGTCGCAGGGAGTGATGTTCCTAGGGTTTCAGTTTCAGTTTTCACCACTGACGTCTTTAGCCTTTTGTCACTAACTCAAAATAATTGTCGTCCTTGCTGTAAAGCTGAGAAAATGTTCTCAGTAAACAGCATTTGATGTGGTCATCAGCTGGCTTTATACTCAACTGATTCCTGACCAGACTTTCTCTGTGCAGACAAGCTGCATGTGTTTCAGCTCTGTCAGTACGTTTTTATTCTGTCGCTCACTTGGTCTTTGTGGTTAAAACGAAGGCTGATGTGCTACGATTACTGTAAAATTGTCCAGGGTGATGTAACTCAATACTAAACTCGGGTCTTCACTTATTCTTTTAAAAATAAAGCTGTGTTGTTTCATAACATGCGTGACATCACTGTTAAAAGATAACTCCTTTTCTAAATACCTGACTTACAAGCAGTCACACAGACATGTCACGTCACTTGCTGACAAGATTTTCATTCGTTTGACTGCCCTCAGTGGTAGTGACGTGACATCACGCTCCTGGCCAGCTTCTGGTTACTTCTACGTTCTCCTCGTGATGGCAGTTTAGCCCGAGTGTCTTACACATGAGTGGCGGGAGGTGGAGAAACTCGGGATGGCTGGCTTCTAATTTTCAGTTATGCTGCATTTTAAAATATGGCCAGTGTCAAGCCAGCCAACCCCCGTGCCTCAGTTTCTCCAATTGTAAAAAGAGGAAGCGGTGTTAGAATCTTGCAAAAGTTCTTCAAGCTCCAAAATTCACATGTCGGCTTGGAGATGACATTACAGAGATTACTCGACCAGAAATGGAAATGTCGGCTATTATCATGCGAGTTCCATAAACACATTTTACATTGTTAATTCCTAGAATCATGAAGTTACATCAGGCGAAACCAGTGCTGCTTAATCCTTGGGAACCTGCAGGTCTGAAGGGTGTGTGTGTGGTGTCTGGACCGTGGCTCAGCAGTAGCGTGTCAGTGCACTTAGTGGGTCTGCATCTGTTTGGGGACACGCTTGCTTTCTCAGGGCTCTTGTCACGACTGCAGGCAGCATTTGAGGTGACGTGGACACATGAATGACCTATTTCTGTCTTACCTGTTTCCTCTCCACAGGAAGACACCTGTACTTTATCCCATCCACCTCAACCTGCCCCCAAAAAAACCAGTGACAGAAAAGGGGCAGCAAACTCACCTCTTTCCCATGTTGTCACCTGAAATGGGGACAGGGAGCAGGACCGCTTTCTGAGCAGGGAGCCAGATGTGTGTGTGGGCCCCGCTCACGCCCGGGTGCCCAGCGGGGTGGGCAGGTGCCCTGCGCCCAGGTGGGGGTGGCTCAAGTGCACAGGCGCGTGAGCGTTACCTGACTGTGGGGTGTTACCTGTGTCCATGCTGTGACGTCATAGGTGCAGTTTAAGGCTCACAGCGGTGTGTCCAGGAGGGCGCGTTTACTAGGGTGTGAGGAGCCGCGTCTTCCGTGGCCTCGGAAGCGACGACAGGATGTTGGGCCGCGGCGATGTGAGCACATCACTGTCTGTCACGTGGGGCCACGCGCGGGTCCCGGCGGCGGCCACGCTCAGATCAGACCTGGTGTTCACACTGCACGTGGCGATGTGACCCCCACGAGGACTTGGTCCCAGCAACAAGGAGAGAAACTTGAGTACATTTTAAGCTGCTGAATTCCCTCTTATTTGGAACTGAGCGTTTCGTAACGATAAGGAAACATTTGCAGTCAGAGTGTTTAATATGAAAGATCTGAGGAAGAAGGAAAGACGTCCTAGGCTCAGGCAAAGCACCTAAAATATTTCAAAAAGTGTAAGCGTGGACCAAGTTTAACCTATGAGAAGATCCCTAAATACCTTCCACATTGTCGGTTGTGCACGACTTTATTGCCAGTGGGTGCCGGGACCGTGGACGTGACCAGAGGTGATTTCAGACGCGTTTTATTCGTTTCACTGCCGTGTACTCCTCCAGCTGTGGCTGCGACAATGTAATGGGCCCTTCTTCCCTCAGCAGATTTCGGTTCATTGAGACATTTCACTTCTTTAACCTGTGTTGCCGGGGACATTTCTGTGTCTGAAGCCTGCGGCCCCTTGGGGACCCGTCCTTACGTCCTTGTGTCCTGGGGCTGGTCCTGGGGCTGGTCACTCGCTCTGCTCCTGGGCGGCACATTTTCACACGATCGAAACATAATCAAAAGAAGAGGATCCTTCCATGATGACAGGAAGTTAAATGGAGCTCACAGTCCAGTAAAAAGTCTGATTGGGACCGGCTGTGCTCACTGGTCTGGGTGTCGTGCGTGGCTGCGTTCCCAGGGCAAGGACAGAGCTGGTGTCATTGTGACAGAGACCACATGGCGTGGAGCCTGGGGGGCTCGCTCTGTCCCTTCGCCCTGAGAATTTGTTGTACGTGAGGAATTAAGGCCCTGGCACCTCGAGTGACACACTGCCTGCGTCCCATTCCTGGAAGAACAGAAAACAGACCCTCATGTAACTTTGGCAGCAGCGCCTTGTGTTCAAGTTCTATTTTATACAAAAGGAAAGGAAAGGAAAGGAAAAAGAAAATAGTCACTTTCTGTGTGGTTTGAATCATTGGAGGAGCTCTGGTTTCACTTCCTGGATCATTTACCACATGCATTTAACTGTACATGGTGAGGCCCACCGACTGGTTTCCCAGGTGGTGTCACACCTGCTGGCGGTGCGTCACCACACGCGTTGCCGTGCAGCCGGACACACACTCGCTGTCACCAGGCTTTATTTTGCGAGGCCTCCTTGGTGCAAAATGGCATTTCCTGGTGGGTTTCATTTCCACATTTTTTTTTTTTTACTATTAAAATTCTTTCTTTCCATTTATGACACGTCTGTCCAGATATTTCCTCACTTTTCTGTCGGGTGTTTGGCTTGTATTTGTAGGTAGGATTCTTTTCACACATTCTGATGAATAATCCTTTGTCAGTTACGTGTGTGGGACGTGTGACTTCCCACTGTGTGCAGAACCGTTTCACCAGCACACGTTTCCCCATGCTGACGCACATTGGTGCTGACTTGCACACATTTGTACACAGTGCACTGGTTGTGTAACCTTTCCAACTTATTTGTATATTGCTAGTTGGTAGTCCGTGCTGGACAGTGGGGATAGCACCACCAAAGTCCTGTCCTAGTTTAGTCAGTGACAGCCCGCTGACACATTCCTCCAGTTTTAGTGCTGCACTTCCTAAACCTTTCTTTCGCCGAATGTGCGTCTCACTTAATTTTATTTGGGACGATTTCCTGCACTGTTTTTCAGTCCATCGCATATTGTGCTGTGATCAGTAGTATCGCCAGTGAGCAGAGCAGAGTTGCTGTTGTCTTGGTTACTTTGTCAACTGTTAATAAGTCCTGGCTGAAAAGTCGGTTCTTGGTCTGCTGATGTTCGCAGGTACCTGTGTACGTATGAATCGCTTACAACAACTTCGTGGCTAATTAATGAAACTTACCACATTGAAACCAACGGTTGACGTATCTCACAAACATTTACAATGGATTCCAAAAGACCAAGTGTCACTTAATTCACTAGCAACTTTCCAGACTATGGAATGTTTCAAATATTTCTTTAAATTTCCGTAGAATGATGCCCTCAATGCTTAGGATTTATAGTTTGTCTTACGTGAGTTGTCTGATTAGATGATTTCATATAATTTATCATAATGATTTAAAGCATTATAAGTCTCTCTCTCTGAGATGCTTAAAGGACGAGGACATTCATGATACAGAAAATCATCTTTCATGCATTTAAACAACTCTGTATTTAAGTTTTATTTAAAAACGCCTGTCTGTGCTCATGCTGGCACCCCTAGAAATGCCCCCACCCACGTCCTCCCCCACCCCCGAGCCTTTTGTGACACCTCCGCCAGCGTCAGCTCTGAGGGATTCACTGACATGCTCTGGGCTTAGGGCACCTGCGTTGGTCGCCTGCACAGGTGGCTGAGCTCTCAGCTCTGAGAGACTGACTGATGCCTGGGTGTCCACAGGATCGGACAGTTTTACTTAATTATATTTGTCTGCTTCACAGAAACACAGAAACTGATGGTACATGAGACGTGTCCTTATTCGGTGTTTTAGTTACAGTTTTGATTGTGGGAAAAATAAAATACAGTAATGATAAAGGACATCTGGTTTTAAGAAAATTTGGGTAGTAACTACTGGTTTTTTCTTTTACATACCAATAAAATATAAGCTAATAAATGGAATATATTTAGAATTGTTATTCAATTTGATTTTTAAGGTTTCCTCTGCAAGATAATTTTGAGTTCAATTTTGTTTTTTCAATTACAGTTGACTTTCAATTATTATTTTGTATTAATTTCACGTGTACAGCACAGTGGTTAGACATTTATGTGATTTAAGAAGTGATTCCCCGAATTAGTCTAGTACCAGCCTGGCACTATACATAGTTATTACAATATTATTGACTGTATTCCCTGTGCTCTGCTTTACATCCATGGAACTATTTTGGACTACCAGTTTGACTTAATGCTTTCATCTTTTTCACCCTGCCCCTCCAACCCCCTCCCATCTGGCAACCCTCAGTTTGTTCTTTGATTTTGTTTGTTTATTTTATTCTTTAGTCCCACATATAAGTGAGAACATATGGGATTTGCCTCTCTGTCTGACTTAATTCACTCAGCATAATACCTTCTAGGTCCATCCATGTTGTTGCAAATGGTAAGATTTCATTCTTTTTTATGGCTGAGTAATACTCCATTGTATAAATGTACCACAGTTTCTTTTTCCAGTTGTCTGTTGATGGGCACTTGGGTTGCTTCCATATCCTGGCTATTGTAACTAATGCTGCAGTGAACATAGGGGTGCAGATATCTTTTCGAATTAGTGTTTTGGATTTCTTCAGATAAATACTTGGAAGTGGAATGCTGGGTCAGAAGGTAATTCTATTTTTAATTTTTTGAGAAAGCTCCACACTGTTTTCCATAGTGGCTGCACCAATCTGCAATCCCACCAACAGTGCAGGAGGGTTCCCGTCTCTCCACATCCTCACCAACATTTGTTGTTTGTTGATTTATTGATGATGGCCATTCTGACAGGTGTGAGGTGGTATCTCATTGTGGTTTTAATTTGCATTTCTCTGATGATTAGTGACGTTGAGCATCTTTTCATATGTCTGTTGGTCATCTGCATGTCCCCTTTGGAGAAATGTCTATTCATATCCTTTGCCTATTTTTTAATTGTGTGTGTGTGTGTGTGTTTTGAGTTGTATGAGTTTGTTTTTTTAAAATAAGTTGTGGCTATTAACCCCTTATCAGATGTATCATTGGCAAATATCTTCTCCCACTCAGCAGGATGTCTTTTTGTTTTATTGATGGTTTCCTTTGCTGTGAAAAAACTTTTTAGTTTGATGTCCTACTTGTTTATTTTTTTTCTTTTGTTTCCCTTGCCTGAGGGGATATATCAGTAAAAATATTACTACAGGTAATGTTTGAAAATTTACTTCCAATATTTTCTTCTAGGAGTTTTATGATTTCAGGTCTTACATTTAAGTCTTTAATCCATTTTGAGTTTATTCTTGTATATGGCATGTGAAAGTGGTCCAGTTTCATTTTTTGCATGTATCTGTCCAGTTTTCCCAGCACCATTTAATAAATAGACTGTCTTTACCCTGATGTAAATTCTTGCTTCCTTTGTCATAAATTAAATGACCATATAGGCATGGATTTATTTTTATAGGGATTGCATTGAATTTATAGATTGCTTTGAGTAGAATGGACATTTTAAGGATGCTACTTCTTCATATCCATGAAGACAGTATCTTCTTTATTTGTATCTTCTTCAACTTCTTTCTTTTGTGTCTTATAATTTTCCAGGTTACAGGTTTTTTTTACCTCTTTGGTTAAACTTATTCCTAGGTGGGTTTTTTTTCTTTTTGTTTGTTTGTTTTGATGCAATTGTAAATCAGATTGGTTTCTTAATTTCTCTTTCTGGTAGTTTGTTAGTGGTGTATAAAAATGTAACTGATTTCTGAATATTAATTTTGCATACTACTACTTTGCTGAATTCATTTTTTCGGTTCTGATAGTTTTTGGGTGGAATCTATGGGATTCTCTGTATATAGTATGATATCATCTGCAAATAATGACAGTTTGTATTCTTCCTTTTCTATTTGGATGCCTTTAATTTCTTTTTCTTGTCTGATTGCTGTGGCTAGGACTTCCAATACTATGTTGAATAAAAGTGGTGAAAGTGGACGTCCTTGTCTATTTCCTGATTTTAAGGAGAATGCTTTTAGTTTTTCCCATTGAGTATAATGTTAACTGTGGGTTTGCCGTAGTTGTACTTTATTATGTTGAGGGGTGTTCCCTCTGTTCCCACTTCGCTGAGAGTTTTTAGTCATAAATGGATGCTAGATTTTGTCAAATGCTTTTTCTGCATCTATTGATATGAAAATATTATTTTTGTCCTTCATTTTGTTTATGTGGTTTATCCCGTTAATTGATTTTTGGATATTGAACCAACCTTGCATCCCAGGAATAAATCCCACTTGATCGTGGTACATGACGTTTTAGTGTATTGCTGAATTCGGTTTGCTAACATTTTGTTGAATATTTTTGCATCTATGTTCATCAGGAATATTGGTCTATAGTTTTCATTTTTTATAATGTCTTTAGTTTTGGAATCAGGGTAATGGTGGCCTCATAAAATGGTCTTGGGAGCCTTTCCTCTTCTTGAATTTTTTTTAATAGTTTGAGAAGAATAGGTATTAATTCTTCTTTGAATGTTTGGTAAAATTCACCTGTGAAGCCATCTGGTCCAGGACTTCTGTTTGTTGGGGATTTTTTGACTACTGGTTTGATTTCATTAGTAGTAGTTGGTCAGTACAGATTTTCTGTTTCTTCTTGATTCAGTCTTAGAAGATTGTATGTTTCTAGGAATTTATCCATTTCTTACAGGTTGTCCAATTTTGTTGGCATACAATTGTTCATAGTATTTTCTTATAATCCTTTGTATTTCTGTGATGTCAGTTTTCACTTATTCTCTTTCGTTTCTGATTTTACTTATTTGGTACTCTCTCTTTTTCTTGATGAATCTGGTTAAAGGCTTATCAATTTTGTTTATCTTTTCAAAGAACCAGCTCTTGGTTTCATTGATCTTTTGTAATTTTTTTAAAGATTATTTCATTTATTTCTGCTCCAATCTTGATTATTTACCTCCTTCTACTCACTTTGGGCTTTGTTTGCTATTCTTTTTTCTTGTTCTTTTAGGTGTAAGGTTAGGTTGTTTATCTGAGATTGTTCTTGATTCTTCAGGTAGGCCTGTATTGCTATGAATTTCTCTCTTAGGACTGCTTTTGCTGTGTCCCATAGATTTTGGGTTGTGCTTTCATTATCAATTGTCTCAAGGTATCTTTTGATTTTTTTCCTTGATCTCATTGTTAACTCATTTATTGTTTAGTAGCATGTTATTTAGCTTTCATATATTTGTGTATTTTTCAGATGTTTCCTTGTAATTGATTTCTAGTTTCATACCATTGTGCATGGACAAGAAACTTGATGTGATTTCAATCTTCTTAAATTTATTGAGACTTGTTTTGTGGCTTAACATGCGGTATATCTGGGAAAATGTTCCATGTATACTTGAAAAGAATGTATATTCTGTTCCTTGGAAGTGAAATGCTCTAAAAGTGCCAAATAAATCCATTTGATCTAATATGTCATTTAAGGCCATTTTTTCCTTGTTGATTTTCTGTCTGAAAGGTCTATCCACTGATGTCGGTGGGGTATTAAGGGCCCCTATTATGATTATTACCATCAATATGTCTGTGAATATTTGCTTTATATGCTTAGGTGCTCCGGTGTTGAGTACATAAATGTTTATAAGGGTTATATCCTCTTGTTGGATTGGTACTTCATCATTATGAAATATCCTTCTTTGTCTCTTATTATAGACTTTGTTTTAAGGTTTGTTATGTCTGGTGTAAGTATTTCTACTCCATCTGTTTTTTCATTTCCATTTGCATGGAATATCTTTTTCCATCCTTTTACTTTCAATCTGTATGTGTCTTTCAATCTGAAGTGAGTCTCTGGTAGGCAGCACATGTTTGGGTCTTGTTTATCCATTCAGCCACCCTGTCTTTTGATTGGAACCTTTAATCTATTTACATTTCAAGTGATTATTGATAGGTAAATAGTCATTGCCATTTTATTATTCATATTTATGTTCTTTTTTCCTCCTTCTTCTTAAAGAAGTCCCTTTAACATTTCTTATAATACTGGTTTGGTGTTGATAAACTCCTTTAGCTTTCTCTTGTCTGGGAAGCTCTTTATCTGCCCTTTGATACTAAATTATAACTTTGCTGGGTAGCATAGTCTTGGTTGTAGATCTTTGCTTTTCATCACTTTAAATGTTTCCTGCCAATCCCTTTTGGCCAGCAAAGTTTCTGCTGAGACATCAGCTGACAATCTTATGGGAGCTCCCTTTTAGGTAACTAACTGCTTTTCTTTTCCTGTTAATAGATTTTCTCTTTGTCTTTAATCTTTGACATTTTAATTATGATGTTTGGGTTCATTTGTTTGGGACTCTCTGTGCTTCCTGGGCTTGTATGTTTATTTCTTTCACCAGGTTAGGGAAGCTTCCCATCATTATTTATTCAAATAGGTTTTCAATTCCTTGCTTTCGCTTCTCCTTCTGGTACCCCTATGATGTAGTTGAATGTTTTTACATTTGGTGTTGTCCCCGAGGTTTCTTAAACTACCCTTATTATCTTTTTTTTACTCTTTTATCTTTTTGCTGTTATGTTGGGTGTACTCTGCTACCTTGTCTTCCAAATAGTCAATTCGATCCTCTGCTTCATCTAGTCTGCTGGTGATTCCTTCTCGTGTATTCTTCATTTCAGTTATTGTAGTCTTCATTTCTGACTGGTTCTTTTTTGTGGTTTCTATGTCATTTTTTTATGCTTGCTATCGCTTTGTTGAAGTTCTCACTAAGTTCCTTGGGCATCCTTATAACCAGTGTTTTAAACTCTGTATCTGATAATTTGCTTGCCTCCATTTCATTTAGTTCTTTTTCTGGAGTTTTCTCCTGTACTTTCATTTGGATTGTGTTTCTTTGTTTCTTCATTTTGGCTGTCTCCCTGTGTTTGTTTCTATGTATTAGGTAGATCTGTTGCATCTCCCACTTTTGCTGGGTGGCCTTATGTCATAGGTGCCCTGTGGGGCCCTGGCACAGTCTCTGTAGTCACCTGTGCTGGGTGCTCCAGGAGTGTCCCTTGTGTGGGTTGTGTGTGCCCTCCTGTTATAGTTGAGCCTTGATTGCTATTATCATGTCAGTGCATGGGAATGACCCTCAGGCTGATTTCCTATGGGGTTTGGCCACGTCCACAACTTACAGGCTGCTGTGTGGGTGCTTACCCCACTGAATGGGATTCACCCCAGTGGGCTCTGGTGCCTGTTGAGACCATTCTTTAGGTGTGCCATTTGTGGGGCTAATTAGGTGCTTCTCTGTTGTGGGCTGAAGCTGGCCTCCAGGTGTGTCAGTTCTGGGGCCTGTTTGAAAGGGTTCCAGTGCAGGCCTAGAGAAGCTGCTGCCTGTGACTGGCCAGGGCCTACCTGTTAGGAGCTACAAAGTGATCCATGGCTGGTCAGCCACCCCACGGCCAGCTGCCACCTGCTGGTCATCCATAAGGCTCAGCTGCTGATAGAGCCTCCTGCGATATGCAATTTGGGTGAGACAGAATCTCAGAGTCACCAGGGTCGGGTGAGTTATGTTCACCAGGTTAATGCAGGTTCAGATTGGTGCCAGTGCTGAGTCTGAGGCCACTTAGCAAAAGGCATAGAACACACTGAGGCCAGCCATCACCTGCTTGGGGTCCCTGAGCGTTGTCCAAGAAAGACTGCAGCATGAGCCAGTGCTGGCTGCCCATGCTGAAAGTGCCTCCAGCTGAGGGCGAGTCTAGGCTAGCTGCTTGCTGCTGAAAATGTCTCCTGCAGTGCATGGGGTGGGCCTGGCTGCCCATCACCAAATGTGCCTCTGGTGTTTTGCAAGTTGGGCTGGGTGGGGCCTCAGGCGTCACCAGTGTGGAGTGTGGAGCTCACCAGGCCAATGCTGATTCAGATTTGGCCACTGGCATGAGGGGAAGCCTCAACACAGGAAAAGTGCTACCTGTTTGACTGCTGCAGGGGAGGAGGGCCTCAACATAGGAACAATGGCGGCTGCTCTTCCAGCCCTCACCCTGAGGTTACACAACTGTTTCTCCTTGTATGTCCCTCGTGCCCTCTGAGCCACTGTCCCTCTGCTGGAGCTCAAGGTGAATGCTTGTGAGTGAGAGAGTCTGTGCACGTGCCCTTTAAGAGGACGCCTGGCTTTCCAGTCACCGTCTGTCCCACCTGGATGGTCAAAATCCCCATTGGTTTTCACAGCCAGATGTTGTGGGGTCTCCTCTTCCTGGCACCAGTACTTGGGGTTGGGAAGGCCAGCGTGGGGCTGGGGGACCCTCTCTTACTCCTCTGGGGGGAACCTCCTCTGCTGAGCTATCCCTCCTAATTCTCATTCACCACTGTTCTGTGTCTCTGCCCTTCCTACCAGTCTTGATGTGGCTTCTTCTTTATATCCTTAGTAATAAACCTGTTCAGCTGGACTTCAGATGGTTCTCCAGGTTGACTGTTTTATAATTTAGTTGTAATTTTAATGTGTTCATGGAAAGAGACAAGCACAGCATTTACCTGCTCTGCTATCTTGCCTGGAACCTCATTTCAATAGTTTTTGACAAACCTTAGGTGATGTTATATCGTACTTGACAGAGAGTACTATTTCGGGTTATTAAATGTCAATAGGGTAGGAAGAACTTCATTTATGGAGAACATGAAATTGGACACACATAATTGTCTTTCAAATTGCCATCCTTAAGAAGGAAAAGACACCCTGTTTAGGGGATAAAAAGCACCTAGGAAAATCTATTTTTACAGAGAAACAACTAGTATCAAAATCACTGCTGTTGTGTGTTGACAGCTGGCTCTGTGACGATCACATCTGGTCCTGGGGACATGCATCTGTGAGCCACACCTGTGACCACTAGGCAGATTTTGCTGGCTCTGATGCTATTAAGTCATTCAGTCACATGCAAATTTTTTCTTCATTTAAATTTGCCTAATCTCATATTTATGGTAGGGAATAAGGCCTCCCCCCCATCCTCCCAACATCTTTTCAGTTTTAAAGCAAACCAGATGCTCTAACTAGTGGAAAAGTGTCCTATTCGACTGTTTCTGTTCGCTTCCAGCATGACCAATGCTGAGGTGAACTGTGTGGTTGAAAGGGCCAGGCTTTTGCTGGTATCCTCCAGGTTTGCAGTGGACGATGACGCATGTTAGAATAAGCTGTTTGCCTCTGACAGTGAGACAGAGGGTGATGGTGTGTGATTCAGAATGGCACATGCAGGAAGTCGACATGTGATGTGCACGGTGACATTGGGGCCAAAGTGAGGGTGCCAAAGTGAGGACAGAGACTGGAAACTTAAAAAAAAGCAAATCAGCCTACTTGCGTGTACTGAGGGGTGGAGCGACATGAATAAACCTTCTGTATTCAGGACTGAACCTGGTCCTCAGGCTGGGCTTGAGCCAAAAAGGTGGACACATATTGTACAGAAAGGGGCGCGGAGGTGTGATTTGTGCAGAGCCCGACAGCGGCACTTACAGACGTGGTGTGTAGGGTTTTGTGTGGATGTGCGGTTCTGCTCACATCCTAATCGTTGTGTTGGGGCTGAGTTGGGATGGACAATTGGAGTCCGTTCCAGGGAATGAAAGGGTAATTAAATGCCTGCAAAGCATCCACTGCATGACACACACGCTACTTGTGCTGGGAGAGGAACAGCCCCACTTCCTTGCCACATGGAATGTGGGTAGGGAAGAAGGGTTGGTGGCAGTCTGATTGAAAGCCGGTCCAGTTCCCCAGCACTTGTCACCCGTGTACCTTTTCATGTTGTCCCCTGCACCTGCTGACCGGGAGTGCGGGAAGGGCTGACCCACTGTTAGCTGGAAAGCGGAATAAGAGTGTCTCATGTCCAGGAAGCCCCGTTGTTCTGACTGGACAGAAAATGGAGAAGTGGAACAGAGCTGACCTGACAACGAGCGAGGTGGAACCACATTAGTGAAAGAGCTATTCCTCAGGACCGAGCCTCCTGTGGCCTCTTCGGGCTGTGATAGGTTTTCTTTCCATTTGTTGTACAGCAGGGAGGCCCATTGTGTCTGAAGACTCACGACAACGTCTTTGTGATATGGTTTCTAACACAGTGAGGGGACCCTGAAGGACACACAGACGAGGGGACTGTGGTCAGCAGGGCTTGAGGGGGACACATAAAGCTTGAAGCAGACTTGTCTTGACAGACACCAGCCTCAGAACTTTTTGTTGTTAGAGCTAATTTTGGGTTATATAGATAGGCTTCGGTGAAATAGTAAACACAGTTAAAGACATGCCTTTTAATAGATAAATGCAACGTACCATTCTTTAACTTGTTTAAAAAAACACTAAATTTACATTTAAAACCTGATTATGCCACTAAAATACATATAATTTATTAGATACCTGCATTGAGGCGAGTGTCATAATTATGTTTGATGACTGAGCGGTGACTCAAATTTGTAATCATACTAAATCATTGCGTTTTAGTTATAATTTCTTTTCAGTTTTTGGGAGCCATGTCACGCTGAAGTAAATGGAAAAAGCTGTTGTAATGTTATTTCAGAGTTTAAGGAAAGTTTCAAATATGTATAATTTTGTGTATGTTAATAAAACCTCAAGTTTTTTTTTGTTTTGTTTTGTGTTTTTTTTTTAATCTAGAGGTAACTTCAAATTTCATATGTGGTCCTAAAATCTAGTGGTAGGCACTGTTACTTTCATTTTTAACTTTCACTAATAACTGAAGAGATAATGCTTATTACGGACTGAAAACAAGTCTACAAAAAGAAACCACATTTAGGCATTAATTGTTGTCGGCATAGCTTTTATGTAAACTCCAAATAACATTCACTAAAAATGGTTTTGAAGTATGTTATGTATGTGGGCATGCATTTCTTCATATATATTTCATATTCTGTAAGAAACTGAATATAAACAGAGATAGTATGTTACAAGCACTGACTTCAGAAGGTTTTCTCCCCAGGGAATATCAAATACTTAGATTTCTGGATCTCCTCTAAATTATGCGAAAATGTCACTGCTGTCACAACAAACATGACCACATCCTCTTCTCCTTGAAAATCAATAAAAATAACCATCATCATAGCTCAAGTGGCAGAGGCAGTAACAGCAGCCATAGCATGAGCCAGAATGGCAATACGGCGCTGCCATTCCTGACACTACGCGCGACGTCGTTTCAGTGCATCCGCGAGGCTGAACTTTGAAATGCACTGTGAGTCTCTGCACTCCCGTGGGGCAGCATTCCCTGTGCAGGAGGAGTGCCCCGTGCCACGTGGACTCGTGCTGCGTGTGCCCTGTGCCACGTGTGCCCCATGCCCTGTGTGCCTGTGCCCCGTACCGTGTGTCCATGCCACGTGTGCCCCATGTGCCCAGTGCCATGTGTGCTGCATGTCATGTGTGCCCAGTGTCACCTGTGCCCAGTGCCATGTGTGCCCCGTGTCACATCCCGTGCCACGTGTGCCCATGCCACGTGTGCCCCGTGCCACGTGTGCCGTGTACCATGTGTACCCCGTGGTGAGTGTGCCCGTGCGGCAGGTGCTGAGCTAAGCAGAGCCTGGCACGTCCTGTGACTGTGGAGTCTGGTTGGGTGTGTGGTTCGGGAGGCACTGAAACAAACAGGTTGACCAGTAATCCCTCCAAAACGCTTAACTGAACACTGAGGAAGGTGCCTAGGTCGCCAGGAAAGTGATTTTCAAAAGTTTAGGAACGTGAAGTCACCTCCAAGGGCATCTGAAAGAAGCTCCTTGAGGGACTGAGGTGGTGACGGAGGAGGTGACACGGGGGCAGGAGGAATAGAGTGGGTGACGAGCAGGTGGGAGGGGAGGAGCCCAGGCCACGGGCGCAGAGGGCGGTGGGGCCGCCTGTGGCCACAGGGCCTGGAGCCTGAGAAGATGGGAGATGCTGTGGTTACAGCCGGGCGGGGAAGCAGGAAACGGGCGGGTCTGCCTTTGGAGCCTTCTGGGTGGGGAGGCGGGCAGCTGTATGTCACAGTGAGGGTGCGAGCCCTTCCCGCCCCCAGGAGCCAGGCAGGGGTCTTTGTATCTCGGCCTCTTTAACCTTTTGAGTGTCCTTGCGTCCATCTGTGCAGTTGCATTTTACTCAGTGGTCACCATCAGTAAGAGTCACTATTCCCTCTGATGGTGAGATTTCCCCAAGTGTCAGAGCAGGAGGCTTGGCGTCTGGCTGGGGAGCCGCCGTCTGTGAGGCTGTAGCTCCTCTCTGACGACAGAAGGTGTCGCAGGCTCGCCCTGTAACCTGTTGTGGAATCCAGGTGTGACCTGCCGTTTCCCGAGGAGCTGGAGCACCTTTTTCATTTTTGTTTGCATGTTTAGAAACCAGAAGCTTCGAAGGCCATTTGCTGGACAGACCAAGAAAAGCTATTTTTAAAGTGTCATGACTTTATGTTATAGTGTTTCCTCAAATTACACAAGTTTTTTGCCAAGACTTTGTTTTTCTGTCTTTTTTCTTTGTTTTTCTTCTTTTTTTCAGAAAATCTTTACTCTTAATAAACCTATCATCCTTACTTACAAATCCTATGTGTACATTAAATATTTTCAAAATTATAATATCAAGGCATTATCAGCACCAAAATTATTTATTGAAAATTTATTTATTGCTTCTCTCTGATTGTTAGGATATAATCAACTATAAACATACACATCTGTAACATGTTCCAAATTTTTGAAAGTAGTTATTTTTTCTTTGTAGTATTATCAACTTAATATACAATTGGCTTGAATATTTAAGTGAGTTTTTATTATTTGGGTTTTAATATTTTTCTGACTAATTTCCCTTTTGAATATATAGAAATTTACAATGAACAAAATTAAAACTGTATGAAAAGAATCCTCCGAATTCTCACTTCAGTCCTGTGCTCTCCTGCCTGACGTTTTCTGCCACCTATTGTGATCATTCCAGTTATTTGCTAATTTAAATTTATGATGTTTATTTTTGGAAAACAAAGTCAGAGTGTGTTTTCTCCCTCTTCTTACTATTCCCTCCGTGTAACTCCCTCCTCTTCTGACCGGAGATTGTCGCCCTGTGCCTGGCGTGGTTCCGGGTACGTGTGGAGAGCTTGCTGTGTGCTGGCGCCCCCGGCTGCATGGTGCCCACTGTGTGAGTGAGCTGCAGGGCAGCCCCAGCCCATTAGTGTCCACAGGCTCTGCGAGCTGGAAGGACGCAGCGTCTACGTCTCTATGCGTGTCCTTTTCTCCATGAATCTTAGGCGAGCTATTGCAGGGTGAGCTAATACATCCAGGATTGCTTAGACGTGCACGTATCTCTCCCGGCGTGGCTGCTCTGCAATTGGGTGACACTTTATGAAACAGCTGCTTCCTTCAGAGGTTCACCAGTGCGGGTGTGTCACACGTTTGTGTATTTATGAGTAAGATCAGCGATACGCAACTTCTCAGGCGAAGCACAGGGCCTGTGCGTCTGGTTGACGTGTATTTCCACATTTTCATGCAAATGTACTTGACAGCGTCACCTGTCCCTTTGTTAGGCCTCAGGACAGGCTGTGGGTAACTTACCTGCTCTCCTGTTGCCCTGTAAGGTTTCTTGAAGGACGTCTCAGAATTTACACTTAAAAACTAATTTTCCAATGGGGACCTGAACTTAGTTCTCTAACTTCATTTTGCAGAGTGTTTTTCCCTTTATCTGTGGTAGCATTGCTGTGATACTATCCCTTAATTATATGTTGTCCAAACATGGCTTTGATTGTAAGTGTCTTCCATGAACGTACTGACTAAGGAGCGTGGTCCCTTAGCCATCAGGGACCCTGCACTGTGAGGGGTCCCACTCCGGGCATCTCTGAGACTTGTCCACATGTTATCTTGCTGTCAGCCTGGGTTCTCTGCCAAATACACTCTCACGGATGAAAAGTTGGCTATGTGCCAACAAATCAAGTACACGTTTCTGAATTGGTTATTATATGTAGTGTGCAGTTAAGAAATTAAGATATTTCATTATAGTATTATCGCCAGACGATTAAATGAGAAACTATTTAATTGATCATGACATCATAACCACTAAAGACAAGTACAGGGAAATGATTACAAAACTTTCCATTAAGACTTCAATTTGCATTAGGTGGCAATTTGTCTCTAATTAAAAAGATGTCCTGCGGTTGCTATCTTTTGAATTCTGCTAAATGACTGTTTTAATACCAAATGGCAATGAGTAAGTCTAGGACCATTTTTTTGTAATTTAAATTAGGATGACTTGAATTACAGAGTCAGATGTAATCCTTCGAATTTTGGCCATATGATTTTTTCACTGTACAGCGTCTGCAGGGCAGTTTTACAACATCACATGAAACAATCTTTCAGCTGTTGGTAATGGTCCTTTCTGGAACATGGGAGTTTGGGGATATCCAAACCCCCGAGAATATTCATAGTGTGAGAAACTGGCTAACACAGTTAAATAATGTTGGCATTGATTCTGCATTTGTACTTTGTACTTGAATTACCTTTTATTTGGGGAATAAAAGCTATGTTCATTTCATATCTTACATGCACTCTATATCCATATTTTTGTTAAGAAAGAGTTCTCTAGTGAGAAGCATGCTGTGACATGAAGGGAGCGTCTGAGGCTCTTGCATTCAGTACAGTGGAGTATTGCGTTTTGTTTCATTTTTAAACGTAAACGAATGAGGTGAACTCCTGTGGCCCCACCATGGCTGGTGCACTGAACGGTGGGGATGGTTTACTGAAAGGGTCAGGTATGCAGCTGTCAGAGCCCTGAGGGGTGATAAACTTGGGCGTGAATAGTAGCTGGCTATTTCATGTCAGATTTCCCAGAGACATTAAAGACACTGGATACAAATTCAGTGTCAGGCACTGGCTTCTAAATATGGGACAGGCTCGTAAATAGAATGTTGCCTCTGAAAAAAAGAAGGCTGTTTTCCATGATATTCTATTAGCTCATCTTCAGTTCTGCATCAGAGATGATAATGACATCATCTACGGAGTTGGGACTCCTTGCTTTTAAGTAAGAACACACACCCTTGGTTTTCTTCCTCGGTTCGGACTGTATAGTGGAGGCTGAGTTTTTATTGGCTAAAGCACCAGCAGCTCAGCGGAAAAATGTCAGTTAAACACTGTTGGGTCAAAGCGAGTAGGAAGTTGACAGAAAGTGTTTGTCACACAGTCACTCTGGTGTTCTGTCACTGTGTCTGTGGCACCCACAGGCTCGAGGGACCTGCACGTGAGTGTCACAAACCCCTCAGTCGGGGACAAAAGCGACTCACCCAAACAGTGGCCTGAGTTCATCACTGTGGCTCATTCTTCCAGGACAGAGGATTCAAACTAAGCTGACTGAGTAGAGGGGTGGGACGAAGGGTGTGTGTCCTGGGGGCAGTGGGCTCAGAGGACTTTGGGCGCGTGTATCCCCTCATGTGCCTGGTGCCTGGGACGTGCTTAAGCATATTTTTAATTAACACATCATGCGCGTGTGTGTGATAGGCGATATTCCCCATCTGTGAGGACTGCATGAAACTTCTCAGACCTTCCGTCCAAGGAAGAGCCCAGGCCTTGCCCCACCCCCAACCTTGCCCCACCCCAGCATATTTTGCCAGGATTTTGTTGAAGATTTTCATGTGTGTGTAAAAGAGAGATTATTCTATGGTTTTATTTTCTTGTGATGTCTCTCTAGTTTTGATTGAATGGGTTGGGAAATGTTTCCTCCTCTTCTGTTTTCTGGAAGATTATGTGAGGTGGTCATGTTAATTATCCTTTAAATGTTTGATAGAATTCACTAATGAAACCCTCTGGTTCTGGGCTTTTCTTTGTGGAAAATTTTTGGTTAATCTCTGCACTCGTTATAAATCTATAAATACATTGTGTGTCTTCCTGAGTCAGTTTTAGTAGTTCATGTCCATTTATCTAGGTTGTGGCATATTTTGACATACATTTGTCCATCACATTAACTTGTAATTCTCCTAAGACGTCTCTCTCTCTCTCTTTTTTTTTTTTTTTTTTTGGTGGTTGCAGCAACAGGTTTGTTAATTTTTTGGCCTTCCAGTTTTTATGAGTTTCAATGAGAAATTGATGGTAATTCTTTTCAAGGATTCTTTGTGTCTTATGGGTCATGTTTTTCTTGCTGCTTTCAAGATCACCTCTTTGTGTCTTTTATCAGTTGGGTTATGAGGTGCTTAGATGTGGATATTTGTGAGTTTTACCTACTCGGAGTTCACTGAGCTTCTTGGGTATGGAGATTAATGTCTTTTATGTAAAATTTGAGAAGTTTTTTTTGCCATTATTTCTTAACATATTCTCTCTGCTGCTTACCCTCTTAACTCTCATCAGGTGTATGTTGGTAGATTTGGTGGTGCCCTGTTTTTTTGAAGTGTCTTTTATTTTTCTTCTTTTATTTTTCTTTCTGTTCTTCAAACTGGGTGGTCTCAGTTGATCTGTCTTCAAGTTTGGCGATTTTTTTTTCTGCCAGTTCAAATTGGCTATTTTGCTCCTCTGATGAAGTTTTCATTTCATTTACCATAATTGTCAACTTCAGAACTTGTTTTTGGTTCTTTTTATTGTAATTTCAGTCTCTTCATTAATAGTCTCCATTTGGTGAGACATCATTCCCATATTTTTCTTTAATGCTTTAGACATGTTTCCTTTAGTTCTTTGAACCTGTTTATCATAGTTGATTTGAGTCAGTGTCCATTCAGCCCAACACCTGGCTTCCTCAGAGGTGTAGTTTTTGATTGCTTATTTTCCTGTGTATGGGCCATATTTTCTTGTGTCCTTGCATGTCTCATATATTTTTTTGTTATTGAAAACTAGACATTTAAATTAACATAATGTAGCGAATCTGGAAATCATATTTCCCCACACACACAGGGTATGTGTTTGTTGCTGTTAATTGTTGATGTTGTTTGTGTTTTTTGTGTTTATTGGATTTTCTGAAATCACTTTGTAATCTCTGTATTTTTGTTGTGAATAGCACTGAAGTCCCTATTCAGTTTGGCAGTCAGGTAGGTGGACAGAGATTTCCCGAAATGCCTTGATAAGTGGCCTGAGCTTTCTGAGGGCTTGGTGTGCGTTGGGACACCTCCCATGCTGGGGAGGAGTTGGCAGCTCTTCCTTAATTAGCCTTCACTTCCTGCCTGAGCAAGGCTTCAAGGTCATATAGAGGTGAGAGCATAGGGCCTTATCATGTCCATTGGGGCATGTGCCTAGCTCTGCGTGCACATTGCCTTCTAGATTCTCAGGAATGTATTGGGGTTTTTCACAGCTCCCTATGGACATTACTTTCACTAGTATTTCCTTTTGTGTCTTCTTATCTTTCTCTTTTTAGTCCCAGTTGGTATTGGCACCTCAGACAACTGTGATGGTACACAGTACCCTAATTGTGTGGGGCTGTGGGTGGCACACAGACGGAGCTCTGAGTCAGGTCAAATGAAGACAAGCTTATCCAGGAGTTCTGGGCAGATCACTATAGTAAAGATGGATCAAACAGTGACAGTTCTCTGGAGGTGGGGCTTATGTTTTTCTTGTCGTTGCTGATAAATCTATTTTTTTTTAATGGCTTGTCATAACTAGATTTAAGTTGATATCCCCTTTTGGGAGCTCATATTTACCTAGTTTATATATTGCCATCCTTTCATTTTCATGTTTTCTTTTTGTATATTTCCATGTGTCTTTAGTTTTTTTGTTGCCTTTATTTTGTTGTCTGCATAGCGAACATGAAGGGCTTTTGAGCTTGAAAATGGTTATTTGCCTTCTCTCTATGGAAAATCTATTGTTTTCTAAGATAAACAATTATATTGTCTGCCAATTATGCTCATTGTTCCTTTTCTTTCCCATCATGAAACATGATATTTGTATTTCCTGCCTTATTAATTTATCTAGGATTTTTCAGAACAACAAAGTAGTAATCAAAGTTGAAATGTTTTATAATAACTTTTTGACATCTGTTAATAGGGTCATAAGATTTTTTCTTTTTATTTATTTAGGTGATTTATTACTTATGGATTATTACTGTGTTTCCCCGAAAATAAGACCTAGCCGGACCATCAGCTCTAATGTGTCTTTTGGAGCAAAATTAATATAAGACCCGGTATTATATTATATTATATTACATTACATTATACCCAGTCTTAAATAAGTCATATTAATTTTGCTCCAAAAGACGCATTAGAGCTGATTATCTGGCTAGGTCTTATTTTCAGGGAAACACAGTAGGACATTCTTCTGCTGACACATAATTGTCTGCCTATATTTTGTATGTTATTCTTTTCCTTCTCCTGAATTCTGTTATTGGAGGGCTAAGATTATCCATTTATATTCAAAAGTGAGACTTGCTTTCATTTATTTTTTATCATTTTCTATGTTTGTCTTACTTTTAAAAATTTCTCTGTCACATGTAGTGGGAATAATTCCCTTTTTCCTATACTTTGAAATCCTTTACACAGCATAGGACTTTTTCCTTCATAGTTTAAAAGTATCAACCCATAATAGTCTTAGCCTTGAGTCCTTTATAAAGAAAACACTCGCAAAATTTTAAGGTTGTTCATTATTTTGAAATTTACTTGAGTTTTGATAATTTAATTTTACAGAAAATTGTCACTCTAAGTAAAATTGTAAACTGCTAGTCACTCTCCCTATTGTGGGTTTAATTTAACATTGTTTTCTATATCAGGTAAGTTGTCTCTTGTTTCATAAAATAGTTTTACTTGGTATAACTTTTCTCTGATTCTTGCAGCTGGTCCCATATAGTTAGCAACTGTGATGGGTGTCTTAGAAGACACTTCATCCAGTTTCTGGTGTATGAATGTTTCTACTCTCTT
This sequence comes from Rhinolophus sinicus, assembly GCF_036562045.2. Taxonomy (NCBI): domain Eukaryota; kingdom Metazoa; phylum Chordata; class Mammalia; order Chiroptera; family Rhinolophidae; genus Rhinolophus; species Rhinolophus sinicus. The sequence continues at coordinate 438,093 of NC_133755.1, forward strand.
GATATCAAGATTATTAGGGTTATCTCCCCAATATCTTTTATTAATTCAGTGGGTTGTGAACTAGTAGAGGCAGGTCAAACTTGCCACTTTACTCAGGAAACCTAGAATATAGTTTATCTACACTAGCTATATTGACAGTAATTCACGTACTGTATAAATCACACATGTAAAGTATATAATTCAGTGGCCTTAGTTATATTTATGGCTCTGTGCAACGTTCCCCACAATCAATTTTAGAACATTTTTACCACCCCAGAAAGAACCCCCGGGCCTGTTAACAGCCCTTCCATACTCCCCCTCCCCCGCTCTGACAGGCAGTAATCTGAGCTCCCTCCCCATGGATTGGCCTGTTCTGGACATCAGCTCTCTATGGAGCCTGGAATCTCTGGTCTTGTGTGACTGACCGCTTTGACTTGGCAGAGCGTTTGAGGTTCCTCCACATTGTGGCCTGTTTCTGCACCTCATTTTTTAACTAAATACTATTCCATTTTGTGGATGGACCTCTTTTTGTGAATCCATTCATCACTCGGTGGACGTTTGGGTTATTTTTGCTTTTTGACTATGTATTACGAGTGGCACTTCCATGGACATCCATGCACAGGTTTTTCTGTGGACACACATCCCACGTCTCTTGGTTACATACCTAGGAGTGGACTTGGTGGGTCACATGGGAGCTCTGCGTCATTCATTTTTTTTGAGTTGTTTTGAGGAAATGGCAGACTTTGCAAAGGGGCTGTCCCGTTCACATCCCAACCCAGAGTAGGATAGGCATGTTCTGTCTTCCTCACATCGTCACCAACATTGTTTTTTCTGTCCTTTTGATGACAGTCGTCCTAGTGGGTGTAAAGTTGTGAGAAACCTTAATATCTCAAAAATACCTTTTAGTGGTTGAAAATGACATAAAATTTGAATGAGTGAAAAGCCTAACAGAGAATGACACTTACCCGTGACTAACACAAAAAGCTACTGTAACTTTCCGGGTGTAATTCTCCAGTCTTTTTCTACTTTCTGGTGTGTACGTTTGTAATTTTCTTTTCCAACAGACGGCTCCTGTCGTATTACAGTTGTTCTCTGTCCGGCCTCTCGGCAGGTAATGAGCGCTTAGCACGTCACTTCCTGTTCTCCTAAAACATGGCTTCACAGGCTGCTGATTATTTTATCCCGATGCTCATATCGTTTATTTAATCAATGTTGAGTACATGGGTGGTTTTATATTTCTCACTATTCTAAACAATTTTGCAACACATTTATTTGATAAACGTTTTTAAATAGAACGATTACTAGTCCATTAAAATAAATCTAGGCATTAAATTATAGAGTCAACATTTGTGAGCATTTAAAGTTTTCTTATATTGTGTCATTGTCAGATGAGTCTGTGACGGGTGTACCAATGGACACACGTACTTAATTTTAGACAAATATGTGTCCTTCCTTGAGTCTGAGGAATTAACATCAGTCCTCAAAATCGTTTCTCACTGGTGGTCAGAGTTTCTGCCTTGTCTTTGTTGGCACTTTGTCCTCTTTATGCTGGTGCCTCAGATTGGATCATATATGTGCAGAGGGTGCCAGAAAATGTGTATATATTTAAATGTGCACTGGTGTCATTTTTTATTGTAAGGATTCTTGTGTGTTATTTATTTCCATCTAAAATTTTAGGCAAGATTGCTTCTTCTATAAGTACATTCTCAAAGAGTGCATTTATAAGTTTCTGTTACCAAATTGAAGAAAATAAAACAGATTATTATGGAAAAATTGCAATTATAGCACATACAGAATATAATTCTGCATATGAAATAAAGGGATTTCTCAAAGCACCATCTTGCAGAAGCTTCTGGTGGCGGGAGTTAGCGTGCTGCCTGCCCACTGGCCTCACGAGCGTGTCACTCCTGACGCCACGGCTTCCCACCCACCACTCCTCGTGGGGAATAACATCCAAATTAGCCATTCCTGCCACCTTCTCTTTAATATTATAGTTAAAGTGTAAAGAAATTCCATACAGGAAAGGTGGATCTTAGCTATTACATAAGCGGCTCTGTGTGCTAAAGAACTTGGTTATAAAATGTCGTCAGCTGTATGATGGTTTTGACTCATGCATCTCAAGTTCGAGTGCAACTTCACAACAAGTTTGCAGAATATTCAACCTTATGCTGAGGAAGCTGCTAAATTCAGTAACTAAAGTTTTTTTTTTTTTTTAAAGTTAGAAGCTTATATCTAATTTAATTTCACAGTAAAATGTGACATAACTGCATTGAAACATGTGGCACATTTTAAAAATTTAGATACATTAAGTTTATTTTTCATTCATTTTTTTGCCTGCAGTGTGTTCTTCCCAAATGAGCCCATAGTTTCGTGTTCCTTCCTTTTTGCAGAACGACCTCTTTACTTAAAAATACGCACCTTGGCAAGTTATTCCTCTTTGCAAATTCCTAAGTTCGTGTAGAGTTTATATAAAGCTCATGCAGACTCTTCTTTCTAAAAGTGATGGCATCTCTTCTGTGGTGATGAGGGTTTGTCTTTAATTTGGTGTTTTGAAAGCAGTGATCAGATCCCACTTTAAATATACAAAGAGTAGTTGTGACAACATCAGCAGCAGTCTGAGTGCCTGACGGTTGAATTCTAGTGACGATAAATGGTAATTCATTTATTTTGTTTTGATTGTTTTAATGTCTTTTATGACTTTTAGATGTGTGTACAATAAGTCTTTTTCCCCCCAACATTTTCCCCACAATTAGATTGCATTTTGAAACGCAGTTTAAGCAGGTAGATATCTATTTTAAATATCATTGACATGTTTTTTGTATGTCAAATCCAAGTTACTCAGATGTTACGCCATTTTGTGTGGAGTCTTTTGATCTGTGTGGCTCATTTTAGTGGTCAATTTCCACAGAAATAGACGTCACTCGGCAGCATGGAGTCCTACCCTCTTTCCCTTAAGAAAAACCTCGCGTTGGGTCATTATTGAGAGAGCCTGCTTGTCCTCTGTGACGTCTGTACACTTATTGGGAGGACAGAATTAATTGCTTTGTATCAGACAGCTGAATGGCAGATTCATGGTCAGTGCTACTAATTAAAGTTTGACTCTAAATAAACTTTAAACCGAAGTTTAAAATACCTAATATGGCCTTTTCCCTGTATTACAGGGAAAATACAAACCCTGCTGTTTAGCACCCAGGGCAGCTGCGTCTCTGAGAACCAGGCTGATGTGGGCTGTCCCCTATAGAAGGTGGCACATGGGGACACCTCCGCATCTCTCCAAAGACAGTGCTAGTGTTTCGGCACAGGCTGTTCACTTCTGAGTCCTTCTGGTGATAAAGGATGAGGCCGCTGCTATTGACCATCTGATGGGCATGGGGACGTGTGACTCTGACAGCCCTGATTCTCACCCCCAGTTGCCCCACGGGGCTGGTCCAGGTGCAGCTCACCTGCCACTCGGGGGCTTCCTTCTTCCCAGCTCTATTTACAGCTCATTCGACCTCTTGCTTCTGCTTCTGTGTTCGCCCATCTCCAGTTCTCCCCTATTGTTCTCAAAGCTTTCTGCCTGATAGAGTCACGAGGCAGTTTGTAAAACGTCTCATCCCACCTGTGAAGCCAGCGTCTCTTGTGAAGGGGAGGGGATTCTGAAGCCAGAGAGGTGTCCAGTGGGCAGGCCAGGAGCGGATGCCAGTTGCCAGGCGAGTGCAGTGGCCCAGGCTGGCAGGTCTGGGGGGCGTCTGGGCCTGGGCACATCTCATGGACTGGGCAGTGGACCGGGTGGGGCAGGGAAGGCAGGCCAGAGGGGACCCAGCTGCTGGGAGGAGACCCCAAGCGATGACGTTGCCATGGGCTATGATGGGAAGACCATGGGACGGGCAGGCATTTGCCCTTATTTGTTTCTGATACTTTTGTTTGTGAATAGCCAAGGCCAACATTTAGTTTTGAAGAAGTTGAGACAACTGTTTTATTTCCAAGTAACGTGTGAAGAAAATGTGTTCTGTTAGTTAAATGAGGAGAGTTGCTAATGCCATCTGGCGGGTCATGCACGGAGCGTGGGGTCCGGTTGGAAGGGGTGGCCACTGTGCCCTCACTCCACTCCCCCTGTGTCCCCTTGTCCCCTTAGTTGCTCCGATCTCTGCACCTCTGGGGTGTTTTCTGAGGACAGCAGATGTGTCCCTGTCAGTTCGGGGCTGGGCAGTTGTGAATATGTTATATTTATATTATGGCAAATATTTGACTCTGGCATACTCTCAATTTGACTAACATGAATGTTTTCATAGAAGAAAGTGATTTGAATAAAATTATAACTTGTGGGTTGGGATGCTCAATTATCTCCAATATGTTTATCCCTGACATTGTCTTTGTAACATTTTGAGAAGTGGGCTTATTTCAGATGGCATGATAAGGTAACGGAGGACTGGTCTGGGTCTCCACTGCATCCTGCTGCTCTTCATTGGCTAACACTGCAAATCTCTGACGTGGTTCAAATCCTGTTTACTTAGTCACAGCCCGAAAGTCCCATCCTTGACTTTACTCCTAGAAAGCGCCTGTTCTCTTTCTAAAGCTCAGCTCAGCGGTTTTCTTGTGTAAGTCCCCAACTCCCAGTGGTCATGTCCTGAGGGGGGCTCTCCGGCTGCTGTCCAGGGTCCTGACCCTCGTGTCGGAGCCCGGCTGTTGGTCCCTGGACCCCAGGACCTCCCTGAGGGTCCCCACCCCCTCTGTCCCTCATGTGTCACCCTCACGCATCATCGCTGCATAAGTCTGCCTGCAAGCGTGTCATGATGTGTCGTGTGCTCGGACGGGACTCAGGAGGCAGCCAGGGCTCACATCTCCCCACGTCGTGTGGGAGTAAAGACTGTTTTTATAAACAGGATATATAGTGGCCTCTGTGCTGCACTCCAGATAAACACGCCCATGCAGACACCGCCTCTGCATTTATTGTTTATCAGCCTTTGGCTTTTTCTATGAGTTTGAGGTTCCAGCTCTACAATGGCAGGCTCGGTCTGAATGAGCTCAAAGCTGCATTCCTGCCCTGACCACGGCATATGATATGCTGTGTGGTGGTACATGTGTGTACGTGTGTGTGCAGTGTGTGTGTGCATGTATGTATGCACATGTGCATTGTGTGCATGTGTGTGATTGCACATGCACATGTGCGTATATGTGTGCATGTGTGTGATTGCACATGCATGTGTGCATACGTGTGTGGGCATGTGTGTGTGATTGCACATGCATGTGTGTGTATGTGTGTGGGGATGTGTGTGAATGTGTGCAAGCATATGCACGCGTGTGCGTGGAGATGGTTTCTGGGATATTGGGGGGATGCTGGGAATGAGAAGCACATAGCTGCTGCTGTGGATGGCACGCAGGGTCTGGAAAAGGCAGCAGCAGAGGCTTGTGTCGGGGCTCCTAATGGTGACAGGTGTGGGAAGTGTCCGTGGGTGGCCTCTTCTGCAGGGAAGGTAGACGTGGGCACCACCCTGGCCTGGCAGTGCCTGGGCTGGTCTGTGTCTGCGACAGGCAGGTGGAGTGTGAGACGCTCAGGGAGGGAGCGGGACGCGAGGGGCTGCTGACAGCGTCTTCTGCAGGGGCTCGGCTGCTGTGCGTCTGTCGGACAAGAGGGAACCCAGGTGCCATGTAGACTCAGCCCTCAGGTGCTGTGTCCTTGAGCTCAGACACGACTACCTTTGTGGGTCAAGTGTGAGCCGTTTGAAAGCACACTCTGTCAAGTCCTCCGTGTCTGAGAGCACACTCGTGGGCTGGTGGCCGTCCCCTGGGGCTGTGTGCTGCTGCGTCAGAAGCAGAGATGGATGAGACCCCCTGCTCTCCGGTGGTTGGAAGCCTGGGGGTGCAGGCCCATGAGCAGGCGGGGGCTGTTAGGACAGGGGTGCAGGTGTGTTTTAGGAAGCTGCTGGAAGGGAGCCGCACACAGTGTATCAGCGCCCATGTCCTCTGTGCTCACAGCCTGTTGTTCTGTCCCCACTTGATCTACAGACTAAAACTGGTGTTGTATTGCTGCACGACGAAGTGTCTGGAAATGCCTACGCCGTCCGCCTGAAGCTGACAAAAGAGGTACTGACAATTCAAACACAGGATGTCATCTGTGTTAGTGCCAGCAATCGCAGTGCAAATGTAAGTGCCTCTGCGTCTCCAGGCGCCAGCGGTTGGTCACCGTGTCTCACGCTGATGAGTCACATGAAAGCCCTTTAATGTTGCCCGTGATTCTGGGCTGTTTGCTCAGGACGAGTCCCTGCCTTTGTTTAGATGTCCCCAGTGCTGGCTTGGATTGTCACAAAGCAAAACACCGATTTCACAGTTGTATCACGTACCCTCTCCCTAGTCTTACTTTCTTTGCTGATATATTTCATCTGAGTAGCTTCACGTAAAAAAATGTCCGCAAATGCCACAATGTGAAACATGACTCAGTCTCATTGGAAACTCAAAAGACATGATATGACAGGCCATCTGCTTACGGGAAGAATAATAACGTCTAGAGTGACATCCAGTGAAAGATAAATGGGTGTTTCTAGGGTTAACTGTCAGCTTTGTCCCTTTGCATCGCGACATAAGGAGGAATTTTACCCAAAGCACGGTGCTTGGTGCTGGTAGTCCCACTCCTGACTTAACCTGAGGTTTTCTGAAGAGTTAGAAAAATGTTCATTAGGTGTAGTTGAATACTGAATAAAGACCAGGGAAAGGCTTTTGGAGATTTTATCTCAAAGTTTACCTGGAAGAGGACTACTGCACATGCTCAGTATACAATGAACTGTATTGAAAACCACAGTCAGCTTCCTCATGCCCTCTCGTAGGCTTGAGTAACTGTGGACATACATACACGTATGTACTATGTTTAACATTAGTCGGTGGCCTTTCACTACTGTCTCCTCCCAATAATACCCACCCATCAGCTATACAAACTCACATTGAAGAAGTCATGCAGCTCAAAGTGAACTCTTTCCAGTGTGTTTTTGAAAATACCTCAGGAAGCACTCGCGTTCCAGTCTAACTGGGTCTGGGAGCCCTTGGTGGTTTGGTTTTGAGTCCTCATGACCTTTCCCTGGGAAAGAGACCAACTGGGCATTTCCCCCAGTGGATTTGCATCCTCCAGTCGGTCTTTCCTCAGGAGGCACAGATGCCAGTAGGTTTTTAAATTCTCCTGATTCAGCATCAGAGTGTAGAATCTGCAAGTTCATATCTTATTTAGATTCCTATCCCTTCAGATCAACATAACATTTTGAATGCGTAGAATTTCAGGATTTTCTAATTATCTCCTAAAGAGAGCGTATGCTTTGCGGTGTGAAAGAGAGCTTTCTCTCATCTGTCAGGGTTTTTGTTTAGATTGCTTTATATGTATAACTGTCACTTACATTTGCTATATTTTTCTAAATTGTAATAAGCTTACATTTGTGGTTTGAATGATGGGGTGGGAGAGTTCCATATGAAGAGAAAATTTTAATAGGTCCCCGTGTTGTATTTGGGACTTTAAGTCATGGCAGATACATAGTAGGGATGTATTTTGGAGACTCCCATATCCCCATGTTACTGTTTAGGGAATTCAGATTCGTAGGGAGGAAGTCACTGATCTGAGCTGGCCCCTGCTGACGTGTATCTGGGGTGCTCTCTCAGAAGCGTGTAAGGGAGGCGCAGAACCCAGCAGAGTGGCCGGAGAAATGTAAGTCATGTCAACACTAAAAATGCTGGATGGTTAGTCAATAGTAAGTTCAGCGAGGGGCCCAACCACGGGACCCAGCGTTTGCCCCCAGTGTGACCTGGATGGGGCATTTCAACATGGACATGAGGGAGGACACAGTCCGGGGGCTGAGCCAGCCAGGACACGGCTCTGTCGGCTGCTGCAGGAAGAACAAGAACGCCAAGTCACACCTTTCCTGAGTGACCTTGAAAACAAGATCTGCCCCCTAGAGGGGGCACAGCCAGAATGCTTGCCTGTCGGGCACTGGCTCCAGGGGGAAGAGGGACAAAAACAAGTAGATGCCCTAAGGACCCCTCCCCCACATCTGCCTTCAGGTTTGCGGCTGCTTTTACTCTGCTGTGTGGCACAAGGGACCTCATGCTGCAGTTTCAGGTGGTGTCCGGTCTGCGGGCTCCCCAGGTCCCTGCAGCAGCTGAGCACACTTCCCTCTGCAGGACAGCTTATTCCCACCTGGAACCCTGTTCTCAGTGGACGCCCCTGTGCATGAGAAATGCAGGTCTCAGATAGTTCCCCAGTGAAAGGGGGGCAGGAGCCTGCAGGATCCCAGCCAACAGCAAGGAACCCTGTAAGCAAGAGACAGCAGAACTGAGATGCCTGCAGAAGCTGACCCACGGGGGCTTCAGGTTGTGGGAGGTCAGCTTTACACTGTAAAATGCATGCATGTGTTATCACGTGTGAAGACACAGGAGTGGTTTAAAAGTGAGAAAGGATGAAGGGTTATAAAAGGTGATCCAGCACATGTGAAAACAAAGCAAAGGGACATCTAGAAATAAAAAACAACAACAAATGAAATCAGGAGCTCAGTGAACCAGTCAAATAACACGCTAGAAAGGAAGAATGTGGGCTCTGGAACAGACATGGGGAAATCGCAGTGGCAGCCCGGTCACTGGGAATGGGGCAAGCGGCTGGGAGACCTGAGGTGGGACTGCTGGTCGTTTGAGGGGCAGAGACCTCGGGCCGCAGAGTGCAGGGGGCGGGCGTGGGGACAGATGCCGTCCATCACGTGACTGATGGACGCCGTGGTCCCTGGTGAGGAGCCGGCAGGTTCTGGGGGAGACATGAGGACAAGCACTTGTTTCTCTCCAGTGCGGAGCCTATGCAGGCCTGGCTCATCCCTCCTCTGCCTCGTGGGAAGGTTTCCTCCGGCTGCCGTCACCCATCTGTGTGCTGACCTTAGAACTAGGTCCCGAGCACGTGAGCTCTGCGTGGACAGCACATCTCAGGCAGCCCTGACCCAACCTGCCTTTGTGCCCCCAGCCTCGGCCACGGCCCGTGTGCATGCCGGCCTCGCACGGCGTCGGCCCGCGCACCCGCACACCAGCACCAGCTTCCTTTCACCGCCGCTCCCACATGCGTCTTCTCAGCCGTGCAAAGGAGTGATTTTTGAACAACGGTGCGAGTGAATGAACGCAGAAGTGGAGGCATTGCAGAACTTGTGACTGAAGCTCCCTGAGTGACACCGAGTGGCAGCTGTGTGGTCCAAGCCACCAGGAGGCACTTACACTTGGCTCCAGGCACATCCCAGGGGTGTGTGGAACTTGGTGAAATCATTTTCAAAAATTAGGTTCATTGCTTACATAGCGAGTACAGTGAAGAGTATCAACAAACGTCCTTTAATTGGATGAAAGCAGTAAACTTGGACTAAACTCTCCCAGACAGAAGCCTTTGTCACACCTGCCGGGTGGTGGCCCTTCCTGGCGGCCTGTCTACCTGCGGCTCAGCGCGTGCACCTGGGCCTGCTGTTCTGCGATCCCGCGGTGTCTTCCCGCCGCCTCGCCCGCCTCCTGCTCCTGCTCTCGGGGGGGCAGGAGTAGCTGCCACCCCTCCTGGATGTAGCTTTTTACGTTGTTTGATTTTTTTATTCTTACCCTTAATGTTGATTATTTTATTTCCTGACACGCAGAGTAATGATCGATTTCCCATAAGATATTTTATCATTCAGCCAAACCACAAGTAACTTAGTAACGAAACAACTCTTTGTATTTTGAATTTGGCCGCTGTATTTATTTCAGTTAACCTTACTTTGCAATGATGTGTAAATTCTCTCAAATATCATTTTCAACCTGCGTGAAGTAAAAATGATGGCCAAATTACGCAAACCAAGCAGGAATAACGTGCAGAACAGTATCTCAGAGAACCAGAATAAGAAATCTGACGTTAGTGTCACAAAGTCCCTTTGTTTTGGGTTTGACCAACAGCATAGGATGGGTAAGAATTATCCTGTGTTAGGAAACAGCTCTATCTCCAAACATTCGCAGTCGGAAAACAATGTGGAGACAGCGGAGTCCTGTTGTCTGGTGCTGGCGACCAAGACGTGAACGTGAATGAAGTGTCAAAACATAGTTTTGGACTAAATGATAAAAAGGAGAATATTTTCTGAAGGACCTTATTTCTGATGTTTGTGAAAAAAGAGCTGGATTGAATTTGCAAAGAATTTACTGACTAGTAGCCGTAGATTTTGACCCTCATTCTCCAGAAGTCTCCTTTGATCTGATTGTTTTCTGGACTCGCTCCTTGGTGGGGGGGGCGGGTGAGCCCTGAACCTGGGGAGAGAAGCCTTCGAGCTGTGGGGAAATCACCCAAGGAGGAGGCCTCAGCGGCCACGCTTTGCTGCTGTTCAGCCTCTTGTCTGTTCGGGAGCCTCGCCTGTAGGAGTCCACGCCCCAGGTGTGCACTGAAGAATGAGTGCTTAGGTTCCTCAGAAAAGGCCCCTTGACAACGCTCGCCTGTGATGGGAGCACTGTGGACACTCCACCGGGGCTTCAGGTCATAGCGTCAGCTGTGGCTGGGCCGCGGGGCCGCGACCATGCAGGACGCGGAAGGGCAGGCCACCAGCCAGATGCGTGTGGAAGGTGTCGGTTAAATGCTGCACGAGTCTTGTTACCTGTTGATTTGTTTCACCATCCACTCATTTTTAAAAATCTTATTTTGAAAAAATGAAGTTGTTAGGTGTGAAAATGCTATCACTTTAGAACCTTAATAATTATTTAAAAATCTTCATTTATGAAAGCCTAGATTAGCAGAACTTTTCTCCCAGCTTCGAAATACTAGAATTGCTTGATACTTGAATAAGAGAGTTTTAAAAAATAGGAAAGAACAACTTTTCATAAAAGAGACTAAACCTCCTGACATTCTTATGAAACTTGATACTTTCAACACACTTCCCCATGATTACCTTACATGACCTCCTTCTCTGGGAGCTCCAGCTGCCATATCATGCCACGGACGGGACAGCTGAAACAGCAGACATTCATTGTCTCACCGTTCTGGAGGCTGGAAGTCCAAGCTCAGGCTGCTGCATGGTCCTGTCTGCTCTCTGGACGTGCCCTCCAGGCGGCCGCCTTCCCTCCCCCCTACATGGCTTTTTCTCTGTGCACAGCGAGCTCTGGGGTCTCACCCTCTCCCTGTGAGGACACGCGTGTCCTGCAGGGTCAGCGCCCACGCTTCTGACCTTAATTACCTCCGCACGGCCCTAAGTCCACGTCTAGTCGCGAGGAGGGTTATGGCTCCATCCGGGGATGTGGGGACACAGCTCAGTTCTGGCAACTTCCTGCATAGAGCACCGTTTATAATCCTCATTTTTCCAGATGCAGAAACTCAGTTTTGCAGAGATTTTAATGACTGGGCCAAATTTATGGAGGAAATTTCAGCAAATTATATAAAGTGAATATTCTAACGAATAGCTTTCTGTCTTAGAATAAAAGGTGGTAGGCTCTTCCAGGTCTAGTAACAAATATCAGAGATGTTTATGACGAGTCTGTCTTTTCTCACCTGTCAGGAGTGTTAGTCCAGATTTTTAGGGATGCAAGAACCCATTTTGTCACACGTGATCGTTTTCAATATTTCCTTTGAATTATCTCCCTGAGACCTGTGCATGAATAAAATGCCAGATTTAAATGACATTGTTTGGCAAAGTCTGTAGAGGTAGAAACACACTTGTTTCTTCTAAAAACTTGTTTTCTCTGATGTGCACTTGTTCTCAGCTTCAAATGCTTGTACTCACGGCTGAGATTGAGAAACACTGTTGGGTTATTTTGCGAAATCCTATGACATAGTAGTTGAGTTCCTGGGTAATGTGATAACCCAATTTTCCATCTTATGCTTCTCAGAGTTTCTCTAGAAGCGTAAGACGTGACTGTGTCACATGAGGGTCCCCATCCATGTTTCCTGGAGTCCCGCCGGGGGGCGTATCCTCAGAGACCAGCGGGTTGAGATGCCAAGCGTGGTAGGACTTTCATGTGGATTTTAACTGACGCACCTGGGAGGCTCTGTTTCTATGCCTGTGTCCATTTTCAGTGCCACAGATCGAGGACTTGAAATTGAGTCATTACTGCAGAATTTAAGTGGTGTCGCTTTGGAAATGCTTTAAGCAGTTACTTACATTTAAGAAGTGCATGTGCGTTTTGCATTAACTTTCTAGTAGTGTGTTTTAACCTAAACTTGGTTTGTTTTCTGAAATGTTTTAAAGCACAGAACTGTCACCCTTCGCAGACAGCCTGTTGGCGGCTTGGGCCTGAGCATAAAGGTATGAAACGCTCTTTCCACCCCACATCCCTTTCAAGGAGCGTCCCAGCGTTCACCACCCCTCTCCTGTCTTCCAGGGAGGCGCCGAGTACAGAGTTCCTGCTGTCATATCAAAAGTATTCAAAGGCCATGCAGGTAAAAGCCGCCGACGTGAGTGGGTGTGCATTGGGACAGCGTGGGAGGTGCCTAGGAGTGCTCAGCCATGTTATTTTTGTAGTTGTGTTGCCTTTTATCCGCTCTCGCTTCTCCGGATCCTGCGAGCCCCTGAGAGGGAGACTGTTGCAGTGTGTGTCATAGTCGTCCTGGGGGCAGCAGCGATTGGGCCTCTGAGCCGTGTTTTCTAAGGTCCCACAGAACAGGGTGGAGAATTAAAGGGGCAGGAAGAAACCGGCGGTGTTCTGGTCCCCTGGACGGGTTGCCGTGGGGCCTGGCGGGAGCTGGCCTTGGCTCATTCTCTGTGGACCAGATGAAACAGCAGCTTGGGGACGCCAAACCCACCTCCTCTGTCTGCACTGTGCTCGCTGTGGGGGAGGGACGTGAAGACGGGGTTTCTGGCCCCACTCCAGTGCCGGGTGTGTTGCTTTCCCTGAGAAAGGGAGACTTTCTGCTGTAAAAAATCAGTGCGTCAGACGGCGCGTGCGGCCGGCCTCTCCATGGCGTGCTCACCTCCGCGCTGCCTCCTCTGTCAGCTCCTCTCAGCCCAGGATCTAGGGGAGGTGGGGGATGGAAACGTAGGCCTGTGTGGGGCCTGAGCTGGAGACGGGCTCTGAGGGCAGCTGCTTGGCTCAGGGAACTCCTGACCCTGAGACTGAAGAGCAGGGCAGGGTGTTGTGACTGCCAAGGGGGGGTTCTGGAGCGATGATGCCCACTCTGTGATGGACATACGCTGTTTGGGGTACAGAGTAGGGAGCCAGCTCGTGCTGTCCCCATGTCCCCCATTCCCCAGCCCCCAGCCACCATCAGAGCACAGTCCCCGGGTGCCGGGAGCAAGGGCAGCCTGGGTCCCACCTCCACACTCTGCAGCTTCGCACCCCTCGGTCATCTGTCCTGTGGGTGCTCATGTGTCCGTGGAGACTGTTGACATGTGAGTTTCCCCACAGCAAGTTTGACTTCGTTTGTGGGGAAAAGAGTGATGTTAGTGGAATATTGCCACCGAGGTTGTGACCTTTGGGAGTTGCCACGATGGCTCACATTTCCCCCTTTTGAGCAAAGGTGCAGGAGTTGCTTTCAGAGTTTGCAGCAGATGGGACGGCACTTAACTGGGGTTGAGGGCAAAGGGACCATCAGCACAGCCATTTTCCTGCCACAGGGGGAGGTCCCTGGACTCTGCACCATTCCCGGGTCAGGAAGAAAACAGGGCACGTACCCCCAGACAATGCTCTTCTTGGCACACAAAAGCTTGTCACTTTCTAAGAAAATACAGCTTTAATTAAACTACAGGTAGCAGGAAATTGCTGCACAGGCCTCTGAATCAAATGGTCATTTTTTGAGGTTGTTAAAACGTTCCAAGCCCGCGTTGTGGCTCCACTGACTGAGGAGTCCGTTGAATGTCAGGTGTAATAACGGGAACTAGAAAGCTCACAGGAGCTCTGCTCCGGTGCCTTTCACGTAGGGCCTGCAAAGGGACGTGATCCCTCCTGGGTTAGGCATCTCCGGGCTGCCATCTGCCTGCTGGTGAAGACAAGGGAAGCGTCATTCCCATCGGTTCTGCTTCTTCCGTCTTGCTGACCGTCCTCAGTTCTTTTTCATTAGCATAGCTTTGATTTATGGATATAAACATAAGTTTCAGAAAAGAACGAGGACAAGGGAATAAGATTAACCACCAGATAAAAATCAGAAAATGGTTTTCTGCTCCGTTCAGCGAGCAGATGGAGTTTCTCTGTGGAGGGGTGAAGGGTGGGGCGGCCTGTGTGCTGCAGCAGACATGACAGATGACAGGGAGGCCGGCTCCCACGATGGCGATGGCACCTGACCCGTCTGGGGAGCAGACCATGCTGGACGCTCAGCAGTAACTGGCCTGCAGGTTCCCAGGCTTCTGAGCTCTGGCGTCAGAGCCGCTCACGCTCTGCTGAAACGCCGACCCTTCTCTCCTCTGCCGGAGTCACTGGAACTCAAACCCAGCAAGTCTCAAAGCGGACGCCTCCTTCCCTGCGGGCCTCCCCCTTCCTGTCGTTGGCACCTGTGACCCTGAAAGCCAGGGCCTGTCTCCGTGCCCTGTGGGTCACCTGTCCCTGGGCCGGAGCCCTCCCACCATCACCTGGTCCTGCCTGGGCCCAGGCTCCCGCGTGTCTTAGAGATGAGGCCAGCGTCCTCCTTGCCCCGGGCCCGCCCACTGCTGCCCATGTTAGAGTCTCAGGCGTCTGTGTGCGTCACTGCTGGGCTGGTGTGCGAGGTCCCTGAGAGCTGGGACCGGTGGCCCAGGACCGTGAGTGCATGGCCTGGACAACTGCTTCCCAGTCCACAGCCTGGAACAGGAGCTGGGGACACCCGCCGATCCCGCCATGGTTGGGGTACTTGCTGTGGGTGGGCAGGTGTCTCATTGTCCCCCAGGAAAGGCCGCGATGGTGCGGGAGTCTCTGCACCTCTCAGTCTCTTCTGTGGGGACCAGGGACATTGGCAGCCAGACGTCCACCTGGCACTGCACTTTGGGGTCGGGGGCTGGAAACTGGGAGGTGAAAGCAGAGTGTAAAATCATGTATTGCATCATTCATCCACAAACGTATCCGGTCACATTTGACAGAAAAGAGCCTCGGCAGTGAGTGTTGCTGTCACAGAGCATGCATTCAATTGGGGGAAATGGGCAGTAAATAAAAGTGTCACAGAGGATCACCGCTTTTATGCCCTCAGTGACATTTAAGCAAACATTGGAATGAAATGAATGAGGCATGGGAAGACCTTTGTGGACATTCGTGCAGGGGTCACTCATCTGCTCCAGGGACAAGGTGACGCCCGTAGGCAGGAGAGCCTGTGGGTGGGCGGGCCCGTCACTCAGGGCCTGAGATCCTTGCAAAGAACCTCGGTTTTGTTTATGAGGAAAAGGGGTCCTTTGATGACTTTTTGAAGCAGGTGATAAGATCTGTCCTCTATTTTAAAAAATGAGGCTACTGCTAACATGAGAGTCAGGGAGCAGAGCGGAGCCCGGAGGCAGGCATGCGTGGCACATGGGTGATTTGGGTGAACCTGGGATAAGTGGTCAGATTCTGGACAAACCGTGAGGGTCCCCCTGCGTGCCCAAAGACCAGCGGTGTCATGTGACATGGAGAACTCGTGCCCAAATCCGTGCTGTTTCAGCCTCAGCAACAAGTGGACAGTGACAAGGGAACAAAACGACACGGACAGGGCATCCTCTCCTGCTAGTGGAGAACAGCTTGGAGCCGAGACCCGGGAACCAGGGACGCTGCGAGAAGTGGGGCCGAGCACAGCCGGCCTGCGAGTCTTGGAGAATGTTCGCAAGGAAGTCTTTCTTACTTGCTTTGCTTCACCTGCCTGGTTGTCAGCTGCAGTTTTGGATTCGATCCCGCAGACTTCCCTCAGCTCTGGAAGTCATGCTTCTGTCTGTGACAAGCTGGGGACTCCGGTCGTCACCGTCACCGGGGCTCCGGGAGCGATGTAGGTCTCCCCAGCGACTCCTGTTTGTGAGGACACAGCACGTCTTCAGCAGCTCTTCGTGGCTGTGCCCTGCAGCCCCGACCCCATCCCGACCTCGCAGTGCTGGTGGGCAGGGCTCTTCACTGGTTTCTGGGGGGTCCCAGCCGCTTATGGAACTTGCAGCCCAAGTGGCTGACCAGACCGAAAAGGGGAGACAGGCCAGTTAATCTTACCGACCAGGTGGGTGGTACTGTCCTCCCTCGGTGCCCACGGACCCCGTGGCTGGAAAACTCTGAGGAGACTTGAGTCGCTGGTTTGCACGTCCTCAGTGTACTTTAAATCAGCTCTAGGCCCCTCTGACACCTGACACTGCAAATGCTGTGGACTTGTCACTGTACTGCTCAGGGAGCAGCGAGGAGAACAAAGCCTGCGCTCGGCTGCCCCACAGCCGGGAAGCGAGTCGTTACCTTGGTCAGTTTGCAGCAACGTGACGTGGGCAGAAAATGCGACGGTGAGCGTGCAATCCGGGTTCACACGTAGGACAGCTCAGCTGAACCAGTTCCAGGGCCTTTCTGTTTTAGCTCTTCACCAGACGCAAAAACTTTTCCATTTATTTTCACCTATTTTGTAAGCTGTTGCTCTCCAAATTGTCGTATACAAATATTCTCTTACTAGTTTTAATATAATCTGTTCTACATTGTTTGATCAAACAATAAGTTAAATTGTAAAATTATTTATAACTTCAGAAACCTTAATCTTAAAATTAAAATTTATTTTAAAAAATTAAAATTTAAGTCAAAATTTAAAATATACTTATTTAAATAATATTTAAATTTACTTATTAAGATAGTATCCTATTATAAGATAGAGTTTGACATTCTTTTGGGGTCTAGGCCAGGTCAGTATGTTTCACGCAGACACAGTGGTTGAGACGCAGCAAGTGCCGTCCAGACCTGTGTCCTTTGGCACTGAATTACAGGCTGCACGAGTTCATGTCACTCCAGCTGCCATTGTTTCTACACCATTGCAGAAAACTAGCTGCAGAGAACACCGCTCCCTCTTGACGGTGGCACCAGAAAGGCTGTGTTCCGTGTGGAGACAGACGCGGATCGTTAGTAAGAGCCCGGTGCCACTTCGGGGTTACCCATTTGGAGGTGCGCGCAGGAGGGATTGGGCAACACAGCCCAGAGCCGGGCTTAGGGGGCCACCCCCAGCTCTGCCATCACTGCAGGTGGCAGGGGACTCAGCCAGCTCTGGGGTGAGGAGCACGCCAGACACGTGTGCTTGTCGTGCATTGGAAACGAGCTCGTGCTCACAAAGCGCTGTGAAGAGTCTGACACGTAAGGAACGGTCAGTAGTTTTTAATCATTAATCCAAATTGTAAAATTCAGTTGAGTCAGTGAGTGTTCAGACCTGTTAAGAAGAATTATTATCCTTTTATAACATTACCCAGATGTTCATGTGAATCAGTATTTAACCAAAGTCTGGATTTTACGAAGACTAATTAATATGCAAGAAGAAACAAATTATTTCTATTATAACACAATTATGTTACAAGCAGTTACATTTACATAACCTCAGATGATAGCAATTAATTTGACTTGAAAAGGCAAATATAACAGAAATAGAAAACATCTCATTATAGGTTTTTTGCATGTTTGAATATTTATGTGAATTAAAATGCATTCTGCTATATTTCAGTTTTATATTAGATGTAATGGCAGGATTACCACAGAAATAAACTAAAATTACTTTTCGGCTGAAATCCACAAACTCAGCTTAATCTGACCAAAGAGTTAATTTTATTTAGGAGCATTAATTTAAATTTTAAATGAAAATCAAACTTCCATGCTTTCATTTTGTCGACCATTTTACTACTTTTTAATTTGCTTTTTTAAAGACTAAACGTGCCCCCCAAGTGGAAAGCATTTCCAAGGTGTAGCTGGGAAGTCTCCTCAGTCACCTTTGTCACATGTGGCCTGAGTCCCCGTCCCGCCCCTGACGTGGCCTGAGGCCCACAATTTGCAGGTTGCTGTGTCTGACGTTGAGCTTACACTCAGCTGCTGATAACTGCTGTAATGCCCATGTGTTTCTCTGGTCTGGTATTTCTTAAACTCTAACTGTATCTAAACCACAAGAGAATCATTTAAAGTTCTGTGACATTTTTGACCACATGTGGGCACAGAGTCCCAGAGAGCAGTTTCCAGGCTCTCGGCCTCACATGGAAAAGTGCTAGCTCAGTTAGTAGATGGTCATCAGCTGTGACTAGTTGGCCATCAGCTGTAACCGGTTAGCCATTGGCCACTGATATAACTGCCGTAGCTGAGCTAGCAAGCGTGCATTGCAGTTAGCAAGGGGTTGGTTGGTTTGCAGAGAAGCGGATGGTGGATTGCGGATCATGTGGCTCCTGCTTCCTGTGTCTCCAGCCCAGCCGCCAGCGAGACTATAGTGGTGACTCCCCTACCTATGGCTCCATGGGTGTTCCTTTTTGGCCTCACCATGTCCTGTTCTCTTATGTGGGGAGTGGGACTAGAGACCCCGCATGATACCACACTTGAGCTAAATTGTTTCAAGACCATTTCAAGTGACATGTTTGAAAACCTTCATTATTCTAGAAATGATGAGCTGATGGTTCACTGTAAATTGAAAGGTCAGTAGTTCTAGAAGCCAGGCTGTTGCCACAGAGGGGACAGTAAACGGGTGACCAAAGAGGATGGTCCCCATGTGCCCTTGCTGAGGCTCGGGCTGGGCGTCTCTGCCCGTCTGTCTGTCCTTTAGGTGGGTCACAGCTCAGGACCTCAGAATGTCTGTTTCTCACAGCAAAAGGGGAGTGGAGGGGAAGAAGTGAAGAAGAAATCAGCAAGCATTTCCCATCACATTAAGTTAAAAATACTTTCTGCTGCTCAGACTCCTGGCCTGCAGTCAACTGAGGATTTGCACCTTTAAGAGTTTAAATTCGGTCTGTTAATTTTCTCAAAACCTTCAGAAGCTGCGTGTGGGCTTCCTGCTGTTGACCTGGACTGCCGCTGGCGCTTCCATTCCGCTCCCTGGGAATCTGTGAGGGGACGCCGTGAGCGTGCCGCCATATGCGGTGGTTCCTCAGGTCCCATCCCGTCCCACCTGTCCCGGCCACGCACAGCCTTCAGCCACAGCACCCTGTCGGGAAGCCCAGGACGGGCGCCGGGCCTGGGACCTGGCCTCTCCCAGACCCACATCCCAGCCATTCGAGACTCCTTCGTGGCCTGAGCTAAGTTTTAATAAAACAAACTTCCTCTAATCAGGCATGGCTCCGTGCAGACCTGACTCAGACTCGTTTTCAAGTCTGCAGCAGGACTGGCGTCCACCCTCGGGGTGCCTGGGGCTCTGCACCCACCTGCTCTTTCCTGCTGGGCCCTCCTGCCTGACGCCCCCGCCTCCTGGGGCTTCTGACCCTCTCAGGAGTGGAGACCGGGCTGCATGAGCTCCAACAGAAGACATGGCTCCTCTGAAGAAGCTCGTCGGCCCACATCATTCTCAGCCAGGATGAGGGAATCGGCCCCGGGCAGCCTGTTCCTGCCATGGTGCAGGGTCTCGGACACACACGTCACTTCTGAGCAGCACAGAGTGCTTCCCATTTTATGTTTGGAGCCTGGTCAGAAATAGCTCCTGTCCTAACAAGTGATCGGTGCACTTTCACTGGAGGATGAAAAGTACGTGTCGTTTTAAACTATCATTGGACAGATTCAGCGACTTTTCCATAATTACTCACAATTTGTTTTTGTAAAAGCTGGTGCATCTGAAAGCACAGAGACCTTGATTTGGGGCAGGTCCGTGTGGGCAGCAAGGTGAAACCCTGTGATGATAAGAAAACCTTGTCTCTGCATTGTCATTAGGAAGGCAGAGCTTATCCTCGGACACGTCACGTGGCTGGTCACCCACGGTGGTGCTTCCTCGTCTAAATAAGGGTGATGTCGGGCTGCTTCTCTGTCGCCACGAACAGCCTGGTTTTAGACCTCGGCTTATGACTGTGGCTAAAATGCAGAAATACGGAGCTGAAAAGAATATTTTGACAAATAGTGATACAATATTTCTGCTTTACACAAACATTCCAGCTGGGTGACAAACTAATTTTTCTTTATTCTTGAAAGATATGAGTGATCAAAGTATTGCATGTCTGTATCTTGAATCCCTTTTTACTCACTTGTATCTACAGAGGTTCCACTGAGCTTAGTCTGGATGCTCTGAAGCCAGACATTGGCTAACAAGTGCCCAGTGGCCCCTCTGGAGCCCCAGTGGCAACTACAAAACAGAACAAAAACGTGGGGTCACCAGGCTCCACAGGGGGTCCCACAGAGGAAGGGTGTTGGCTGCAGGGACCCTTGGCTGTGGAGGACCCCAGGGCCTGGCCGCGGGCAGCGCTGTGAACAGGTGGAGGTGGGCTGGACCCCATCGTGTGGGCTGGGGCCATGCTCAGAGGTTTAGGTGGGTGGGAGCCACAGGTGGGCTAGGTGTGCGAGTGGGGGGCGGGCGTGCAGTAAGGAGAAGTCAGGTTGACTTCCCATGGAGAACAGACCCCAGGTGGACTCAAGTGGACGGCTCAGCAGGCTGGCCCCAAGTGCCGGGGGCTGGTGTCCGTGCCTGGGGGTGTGGCTGGAGCAGGAGCCGGGAGGAGGGATCCAGGCAGGGACACGGCAAAGGCAGAGACCTGCAGACCTGTGTTTGGAAGGTAGTTCTCTAGTGTGAAGTGATCCGTGTGCTCAGCTGTGTGGGGCTGCCTGGGGCTGTGCTGTCGGCCTTCCCCACACCCACGCACACACTGACGCACACGTGCTCACACACACTCACACGCATCCAGTTGCTGTGAACACTGAGCTAGGTGACTGTCGTCAGGAAGCCTGGGTCCCTGACTTGCTGGTAACAGCCTCCGTTTGTGCCTTGCAGCTGACCGGACAGGAATGCTGTTCACAGGAGACGCCGTCCTACAGGTGAGTGTCTCACCTCAGTCCTGCACTTGGCTGCACGTTTACGTTAAACTTACAGGAATCAGTTATTATCCTCAAAATCCTTAATATGTCGTCTCTTCAGGTTAATGGCATTAATGTAGAAAACGCGACCCACGAAGAAGTGGTAAGTGTTACATTGTATATCTATGTTCTGTTTATCAGATGTTCTTTTATTCTGTCTTTCTCTCTGGAGTTACATTTCCCTGAGTGTATTCATAGACAGCGTTAGAGCTGGACACACCTCAAGAACTTTCATCCCAGCCCAGGAAAAGCAACACACATTCATCCAAGAAAGAAATTTTTGAGTAAATGATGTGTAAACCTTATAAATGGAGCTACTCCAGTATTTGACTGCTACAAAAATACTTTTTAAACCAAATTATCAAATTATATGTCTACTTTCGTATGTGACACAAAGGCCATGATTGAATCAGTGTTAATGAGACATCTGATTGCAATTTTTCAGATTCATAAAGTTTGTAAAAATATTAAATTTGTCAAAGAGTTCATAAATCAGATGGTTCAGCGCTCAGTTTTCAGAGTGACGTGGAGCTTCAGTGAATTCTGAAAGAAAAATGGAGGTGCTGCCGAATACAAAGGCTGCACAAAGCTGACATTACTGTGCACACTGCCTCCTGCTTTGGAAAACGTTTATTACTTGAAAGTGACAAAATTATGTTTATGCCCATATAACATGTATATGGCAACAAACATAATTTTCCTCTTTTTAGTAGACCTGTGTATTTTCATCCACATGGATATATCACAGCAGCCACGGCACAAACTGAAATATACGTAAGATTTTGGGGCAAATTCTGAGACATGTCACCATTCAGAGAAAGATGAAAATTGATCACTGGAAACTCACTCAGGCTGAGATCTGCGTGCAGAGGGCGGCAACACCGGGGAGGAGGTGGCACAGGAGCAGCTGGCCCCCTGGGGGACCCCCACTCCTGTGGTCTGTGTGGAGTGACGGCCACAGCCGATTTGGTCCCTCCAGCTCTCGAGAGGCAGAACTCCATCATCTTCACCTGATGGGAGATGACAGCAGCTTTTCCCTCTTGTTACAAGGAGCATACGTGCTAGGTAGAGAAACAGGATAAAATAAATGGATCAGACAGACGGAAGGTAAATAGATGATTAGGTAGAAGACAGTGAGATAAATAAGATACAGATGATGAACGGGTAGATAACGGGCAGATACGTAGCTGTGAGAGACAGACAGGTGATAGGTAGGAGATGGGTGGCTATATCGATACACAACAATGATAGAAGATAAATAGATAGAAAGGAGGGAGGCAGGCAGGCGATGGAGGGATAGGTCGATAGATGGCAGTGCTAGATGGGTGATAGATAGACAGAGATAGGTAACCACCCGTGAGTTATTCATGAGTTTGAAAATTGTTCATAGAGAGGTGAGTCTCCACCCCGAAGCAGGTTAGAATCACCTGACACCCCACAGAGATTTCAGTAGCTCTTTTCGTTGTAGCACCACTTCTCCCTCACGCCCAGACCTCTAAATGAGTGGGGCTCCAAGTCGTAGGAATGGGAAACAAACTCCTCATGAAGCCATGGGTATGGTTTGTGGGCGAGGTATTCGTGGCAGTGGTAGGCGCCACGCGAGTCTGGCCGCTTTTCCTGCACCACCTTCCGTTGGGACCTGATCTGTGCCCACTCCCCTTGGTGGTGCAGGAGCACGTGTGCAGCTTCCGTGTTTTTATGGGACAGGTGACACTCACGTCTTGGACAGTTATTTTGTGTTGTGACTTCTTGACCGTGGTCAGGCATTCTGACCCTGCCAGAGCCCAGGAACTAGTTAGGAGCTTTTTCAAGAAGAGCACATTTAGTGGCAGGGGTTGATGTAGCTTTATAAGAAAACCCAAAGGGTCTGCACGTGGTTTTCCCATTAGCCTCCTCCGGAAGCTTCCCAGAGGTGGTGGTCTGTCGTGGACACTCCCAGCGCCCTTGCATCTCTGCACCCTGCGCCCCGCGGCTGAGCCCTTGGTGACGCCAGCATGACTGTGCTGCGAAGCCTCCTCAGTGTTGTGACGGGCCATCCAGGGATGGGTTATGTGGTGCGTGGGAAGAGCAGGTGCCCAAGTGTGGTTTTATGTTCCAAGGAGACCCTGGGGCTCGGTTGCCCTCTTAGCTGTTGTGTGCATGAGGTGAAGCGGCTTGTCCTGCAGCCAGGGGACTCACTGGATGTGCCCCGGCCACCAGGCAGCACGAGCTCACCAGGCTGCAGGCTTGTATGTATCTGTGGGGTCGTTGCTCACTCTCTGGCACGTCTGTGTCTTACCACATTGTCCAGGGCACGGCCCCATTTCCCCCCACAGTTGGATCCACATGGTGCCGCCAACGTAGTGAACCACCAGGGTCCTCTGGGATGGAGAAAGGCTGCGCTCCCTGTAGACAAGACCGTGGCAGAGGACAGATGTGGCTGCATGGCCGTGACGCAGGAGAGTAAGGGTGTCCGTTGCCATCTGAAAACATGCTTCTGGTGGCGTCTACTAGTGGCTGGAAACTGCCGCAGGAGGAAGCGCTGGCCATGTCAGTAGTTGTGTCCCAGGTACAAGAGCGCTTCTGCTCTGGGAAGGAGAACACAGCTGGACAGCAGCTGTGAGTGGCGTCCCATCCATTCACACTCGCGGAAAAGCACCGTCGTTGGCCGTCGTTCACGTGCTTCCACCTGCGCCGAACACACAGCTGCTCAGGGACGTGCCGAAACTGCCTCCTCCACTTCTTTCAAGGCTTCCATGCCTGTGCGTTTCAGTTTTCTGTTTTGCAGTTTTAGGGGTTTCCACTGGACCCTTCTTACCAGGAGAGGCCTGACTGCAAAGGTCAGGGAACCAGTGTGGAGAGTCTGCCAGTCAGGGAATGGTCTGGTCAGCCCTCCATTCAGAAAAGGGCACGATAACCACAGGGTGTGTTTCAGGCCGTGGGTCTAGTGTGTGATGGTGCGAGATGAAGGGCGCTCGCCGCCTGGCTGCTCTGCCTGTGGACCAGAGCGGGCGCTGGGGGGCTCTGCTCTGAGCCAGCGTCCGGGAGCCTTCCTTCCATCCTGCATGGTCACGGGGACCGCGGGGCCCTCTGTGGGGGCTGCAGCTCCACAGTGCAGTGATGCCCAGTGATGTCTTGAGAACTGAAGTGTCATTTTAACATTGAAGCTAATATTCGTGGCTTTCTGTGTCATGGTTAATCCAGCTGGCATGTGTTCTGCCAGTGTCGGAAAATTGGTATTTACACTAATCGCTGAATTCTCAGATGATTTTACTCGGTGGCACGTTATGGTCAGAGTACGAGACAGCTGGGTCTTGAGGTTAAATGATGTGTGTGACATGCGGCTAAAACACCGGGGTTCTGTACTTGGGACACACAAGCATTCCCGTTATCCCAGCTTAAGCCTGAATTTTCAGTGTTTCAAATTCAGTGTTGGTGATTAACTCAATTCTTGAGAAACAGGTGAGGCATGTTGGGCTTTCGTTTTATTTCTGTGCCTGGTCCTTTTGTGACAGTAAAGTAGGTTTTTTTTTGTTTTTGTTTTTTTGTTTTTTGTCCCATCGGCAGGTGCATCTTTTGAGAAATGCTGGCGATGAAGTGACCATCACCGTGGAGCATCTCAGGGAAGCACCGTCATTTCTGAAGCTCCCACTGGGTAAGGGGTGACCCCGGGGCCCGCAGCGTGCTCCCTGGCCGCGTCGTGTGTCCATGTGCTTCGTGCCAACAGCTGTACAAGGCCCTCCCTGAGCACGTGTTCAGCAAGGGGACACGAGAGGCCTGGGCGGTGTCCCTAAGACACAGGCTGCACTTTGTAACATCCACAGACATCTTAAAACAACACATCATCCGATGGCCGGTTTTGATTAACTTTCCATTTTCAAGTCAACTCACTGTGGTTGCATCTCCCTGTTCATATGCAGTTATTTAGAAACGGAGTTTGTATTTCAAATGTCCACACTGACTTGAGAACATACGTAAGGAAGACACACCAGTTTGTTTGTGCTTTGACGAGCCTCGCGTGCCTGCGTGCAGAGCTTGTGTCTGGTGCATGTGGAAATGAGAACCCACTACCCATAATAGTTATTCGGACTTTCACTGATTCTCTTCAGCTCATGTTTTTGTAGAATGTATGCATACGGTTACCATCATGGCTGTGATTTGGTGGTGTGGGTCCAGGGCCCGTCTGTCGGGCACGGCCCCTGCCAGTCGCGGCAGGGCTTTGGGCACAGGTCCGGCTCCCTGGGAGCCCACGTTCTGCTGGTGACTCCGCAGGGTCACGTCGCACTGAGCCGTAGAAGCAGGCCCTCCCCCTGGCGGGTGGAGACGTGGGGCCTCCCTCCCACCCCCACGGCACCAGCAGCAGCCCCGGCTCATCACGGCCGTTTCCCTTTCTTCTTCTTCTCGTTCTGTGTCGTGTGAAAGAACGGCTCCCTCTCTCGTCCTGGGCTCACCTTTTGTGCCGTG
Organism: Rhinolophus sinicus; assembly: GCF_036562045.2. Classification (NCBI taxonomy): domain Eukaryota; kingdom Metazoa; phylum Chordata; class Mammalia; order Chiroptera; family Rhinolophidae; genus Rhinolophus; species Rhinolophus sinicus. Next base: position 463,335 of record NC_133755.1, read on the forward strand.
TTTTCTCTCCTCTTCTGTCGTCCTCAGTTGTCCCTGGCCCAGGTAGAGCCCTTGTAGGGTCCACACTCGACAGAAAAGGTCTTTGAACTCATAGTTCCCTTTCTGCTTTCTTGCTTCCGAATAACTCGGAGCAAATCCATTTCAGTCACCCCGTTTCCCCCGTGAGACAACAGTGGGGTAGCTGTGTTGTCCACTGTTCTTAGAGAAATTGCTGTAGCTTCCATTGCTGTAAAACTACGTCAGCAGGACGCCCCACGTGTCCTGCTTAAAAGACCAGTGTGTCTGCAGTAGGAGCCCCTAGATGGAAGGAAACAGGGACACGGCGAGGTTGTATGTGCAGGAAGGCAAGTTCTCCCACAGTGGTAGGAAGTGGAAAATATTCAAAACCAGGACAAAACACAGAGGAAGACGCAGCACGCATGCACAGCATTCCATCTCAGGATTTTGAGAATGAACTTCCCTGAATGGAGCCAGACACGTATGGGGCTGGACACGCGTCAGGATACCCACCCCCAACCAGTGAGAGGGCTCGGCTGTGGGCACGACGTGACCTGCAGGACGGCAGCAGCCTGTGAGACCTCGCAGAGCTTTGCAGAAGAACACACTAGATTGAGAAAGAGGAGATGCATGTATTTAACAAACGAGCGGGCAATAGCACATGTGATTAATTATCCTGGGGATCGTTTCAGGTCCCACGCAGCTCCTGGTGGCCAGTCGCCCCAGTCCTCACAGGGCACTGAGTGAGGCCAGTGCCGGGTCTGAGTGGCGAGCGGAGGAGGCGGCTGCGCTACAAGAAAACCACAGACTGGGGGCTGCTCTCAGTTGTGCGGCTGGGGGCCGAGGTCAAGGTGCCGACAGCTCCAGGTGGGCTCGGCGCTGAGACTGTGAGCTCTGCCTCCGGGCTTCTCCTCTCAGTGACCTTGACTTGTCCATCAATTCTGTAGACGTCTTTTTCCTTTTATTGGTTCTTGAAAAGCTACAAGTGTTAAAAGCTTCATATCCATAAAAATGTAAGCACAGTGGCTGAAATCCCTGCGTAACTCAGGCAGAGCTTCCTCGGGTGAATTCAGACCATGAAGGCAAAATGGCCTTTGCCTGAGCGGACATCACGCAGCAAATCAGTGCCTGTGTGAGCCAATCATCCTGCCCAGACGTCGTTTTTGGTAAACGCAACAGCGCACGTGAGGCTTCCAGCTCAGTTCCCCGCCAACTGGTGATGGTGTGACCGCCACACGCGTGTGCTGCCCGCCTCCACTCCCCCTCACAGCCCTCCTGCAGGGCTGATGGCACCAGTGCCCAGGGCCCGCACGTGGCAGCCGACCAGGTAGGGCACAGGACGGGAGTTAGGGCCCCAGCTGAAGGGGGGCTCGTTCAGCTCCCGTTCAGTCAAGCTCATTGGGAAACCTGGCCCCAGAAGCACCAGATTTTTCTAACTTATCGAGAAACTCAGAAATCTGGATTTTCACATGGAGTCTTGTTTTTGTCAAGTCAGAACTGTAGGTCAGGTCTGGCTTTGCCCTCCCATTGGCGCCTCCCCTCCCCTAGCGTGACAACTGCCTGGTAATTGGCAACTGAGGGTCTCTCTGGGCCCTGGAGGTGAGGAGGCTGGTCCTCCCATCCGTGCACTGTGGCTTCTACTCCATGTCACATCAGGCGAGGTGGCCACGTGACCACACACGGGGTTGGTGGCCCAGCCCGAGCTGGGCACCGCTTCTCCCAGAGGGACGGGCGTCCTGTCCTCGGCGACTCCTTGGGGGCACTGAGGGCGTTGTGATCTCAGGGGGCTCGTCTTCAGCTCTGTGTGGAACCACCATCTCTGTTTTGTCCCCAGGGTCCCCAGGGCCACCCAGTGCCCACAGCAGCCGGGCCTCGTCACCCCTCTTTGACAGCGGGCTGCACCTGAATGGGAGCTCCAGCCACACAGTAAGCCGGCTTCTGCTTGCATTTCACTTAGGGGACAGCAGGTCACCACAGACTGTTTGGGCAGGGTTAGAAAGCACCCCCCTGCCCAGGGATCAGTGGCCGTTTCAGAGGGGGGCTTCACATGTGGGGTAGGAAGCTGGTTGGGCCATTGCTCTGCTGGCGCCTGTCTGCAGTGGGCTGTGTCCGCTCCCAGTGCGTGCAGCTTAGTGAGCAGGCAGGGCACATCCTTCTGAGGAGCAAGGAGCCCTGCCTCTGACTCCCGGACACTGACCGCAGGCACCACTGGCAGTTCCGGGACGCTCCTGTAAGACCCCCAGGAAAGGGGCACAGCCAGGGGTGGTGTCTGAGTTAATAGAGAGCACCTAGGAGGGTGATGCCTTCTGTCTGCAGTGCACTTTCATCATGCCCAATCTCCACCCTCCCAAGAAACCTGACTTGAGCCAAAGGAAGGCGAGGCTGCGATCAGGGGTCTCCAGACCCCAGGCTTCATTCCGCAGGGAGCCCCCACCCTGTGCAGCCTTCGTCCAGGGGCGGGCCTCCCGCAAGCTGGGTGCAGAAACGTGTCACTAGAAATCGCCCGACTGCACCATCAAAATGGTCAGCTGTGCAACGTGCAGGTGCAGCCCAGAGAAAAGGGCCATGTTTGTACAAGACCTCTTTAAAGTGTCATCCTTCGTCATTTTTAACCTTTAAATAGAGTTCTTCGTACTTGAAAACTGCGTTTAGTATCTCTGTGAGTTAGGAAGCAAAATAATAAGACAACTGCCTAGGAATGCGCAACTCAAATCAGTAATTAGAATATTGTCCCCAGCTTACGCACCTAGTCACGTGTCACTTGTGTGTCCCATTTTCCGGCTTTCCCAGAAGTGAACAGTGTCCTGAATCTTGTGTTTGTCATCCCCTTGATAGAGAACATGGCTGTGTACGTCCCTAAAGGACGCCATTTCCTTTCATTTTGAGCTTTACAAGATACTCTGTCGTAGCCTTCTGGGCTTTACATTGTTACGTGCTATTTATAATGTTTTTAAGACCCACAGGTGGTGGTGTGTGTGGGCCTGACACAAACGTTTTGCTGCCTGGTGTCTGTGTGACTACAGTTGATTGACTGTTAGTTACCAGTGGACATTTGACTTTTGTTCTCTGGCTGGGTTTTGTTTTCCCCAGTTTGTTGTCATTAACATCGGGGCTGCCGTGAACGTGCTTGTCCACGTCTCTGGGCTGTCGGCACAGGTGGACTGTCTGGGTACAGGTGACGACACCCTTGTTCGCACCGTAGATGACACTGGGCACAGCCTCTGTCCCAGTTCTCCTGCCCAGCAGCCCCGGGAAGGCCAGCTGCCCCACGGCTGCCCCACCGCTGTGCACGGGGGTCGGCCCCCAGCTCCTCGGTTATGGAGGCCGTCTCCTTGCTTTTCCTCCCCGTGCTGACCTAGGGTTTCTCCTCTTCTGTGAAAGGTTTTCCTTCCTTAGTTCACTTTTCCTCACTGCTCCATGGAAATTATTGCCATGTGCTTGGAGTTAATATTTTGTTAGTTATGAGCAGAAAATGTGTCCTCACAGTTTACAGCCTGTGCTTTTGTTTTATTTACAGTACCTTTGATAAATAGAATTTCAGTGTAGCCACATGTATCCATTTCTTCCCATCAGAGTTTGTGGTTTTAGGATCTTGTTCAACAAATCCTTTCTTATGCTAAACTCATAAAGATATCTGTTCGTATTTTCTCCTAAATATTTTTAAGGCTTGTTTTTCACTTTGTAAAGCATATGAGATGTCTTTTTGTAAAACATGTGAAAAACTGGGATCCAGACTCATGTTCAGGGTAAGCAGTCATCCGACCTGTTTCTCAGTGACCTGCAGAGCCACTGGGCAACGTAACGTGCAGCCTGGCGCTGCTGAGACCGTCACCGTTTGTCACTATCATACGACACCACCCTGTTTATTAATTACTAGCTATTTATTGTAAGTCTCAGTCCTCTGGAGGCTCAGCCTCTCACCACCTCTTAATTTACTGGATTTTCCATCCTCTCTCTTCTATATTTTTTCTTGTGAATATTAAAAAACTTGGATTAGATCCCACAAAACGACTTTGGGATTTTCATTACAATTGCATGAAATTTACATCTACTGGGGAAATCATCTTTCCTATTTGCGAAAAGGACGTGTGCTCCTTTATTTGGGTCTTCTTCCTTTTTTTTTTTTTTCTTTTCTGATGACTTTCAGCACATTTCACTACTCTCTTCAAAGAGCCCACTTTTGGCTCCACGGACTCATGTACCACCACTGTGTTCGTTTTTGTCCTTTCCTTTCGCTTTCTTTGTGTTTTTGTCCTTATTTTTCACAATCCAGTCTGACAAGCTCTATACTTTGGTTTGAGTTTATTGTGATTGCTGATCTATTTCACTATTTCAGCTTCTAATCAGGGACTTTAAAGTTTTGTCTGTCACCTTTTTCATGTTCCTTTTCCCCTTCTTGGTATAATTATTTTGTTAGTATTTTTCATGTGTCTTTCACGTTCCCTTCTACTGGTTTAAAATTTATGTACTTCATCTCCATTTATTAGAGGTTACCCTTGATATTTTACCATATATACTTTGGTCATAAGATATAAAAATACAATATCTTAACTTCCTCCCACAATAACACACGGACCTTATAATATGAGCCTGAACCATCCCGTCCTGACTTGCTGCTGTGTTTGGAAGCCATTCTTTATTATTATTATTATTAAATTTATTGGGTGGGGTGACATTGGTTAGTAAAATCATATAGGTTTCAAGTGTACAATTCTGTAATATGTCATCTGTATATTGCATTGTGTGTTCACCACCCAGAGTCGGTTCTCCTTCCATCACCATGTATTTGGTCCCCTTTACCCTCATCTCCCACCCCCCTCCCCTCTCAGTCCCTGGCAACCACTAAACTATTGTCTGTGTCTATTGAGTTCCTGTTTCTTTGTCTTATTTCTTTCTTGCTTTCAGTTTTATATCCCACATATCAGTGAAATCATATGGTTCTCTGCTTTTTCTGTCTGACTTATTTCCCTTAGCATAATAATCTCAAGATCCATCCATGTTGTCACAAATATTCCTATATCATCTTTTCTTACCGCCGAATAGTATTCCATTGTGTATATATACCACATCTTCTTTATCCAATCATCTATCGAAGGACACTTTGTTTGTTTCCATGTCTTGGCCACCGTAAATAAAGCTGCAATGAACACTAAAGTACATATATGTTTACAGATAAATGTTTTCAGACTTTTGGGTAGACACCTAGGAGAGGAAATGCTGGGTCATATGGTGATTCTAGTCTTAATTTTTTGAGGAAGCTCCGTACTGTTTTCCATCGTGGCTGCACCAATCTGCATTCCCACCAGCAGTGTGTGAGGTAAGCCACTCTTTAGCCCACATTTCTAGGATTACAGCCTCTGTTTCCCATCACAATGGTTGCATTTAATGCTCCTTCTGACATCTGCTTTCTTTTTCCTGAAGGCTTCTTACTAGAGGTCACAGCCTATTGGCAACTCTGCTTCAGCTTATATTAAAATAGGTTATTTCCTGTAAAACTGGGGACCTGGTTTCCACTGTCTGTGGTTTCTGCTGCTGATGCCAAGAAGCCTCGGTGAAGCCGACTCCCCGGGCGTCTGTCCTGGGGCTTCTCGTGGGGTCCCTGCCGCTAGTGTGTGCGGCTTCCTACGTGGCGACTCCTTCTTTTTCCTGCTTTTGCTGCCGTGTGTTTTCTCAACCTGAGTCGCTCACCGACAGCTCTCCACCCTTGTCCTCGCAGGTCTGCTCTCTCCTGCAGCCTCTCCGGTGTCTCCTCTGGAGCTTAGGCCGCACACGTATTCTGTCAGCTAGAACCTTACTCCGTTTCCTCATTTTCTTCTCCTTGTTGTCCCCTATTCTGGGATTTTTATTTCATTTTTTCCATCTTTGTACAGTATCCTGGCTAAGCCATCCACTGAGTGTTTTGTTTTTTTTAATTATTTTTTTAAAAAAGGAGAGGATATATACAGAGCACAGGCTGCATACCCAGTCATAGTTCAGGAAGGCGAATAGTCTGTGTGGATGGTACACAACTGAGAAAGTCACAAGACAGCGGTCGTGGAGAGGAGCCACCTGAGCCCCCCACCCCCGCATGTTACTTTTCTGGCCTCAGGCCATTAGTGTATGTGCTCAGGCCTCAGTGGGTACAATACTCAGGGGTAGAGTGAATAGCATAATACTTTGTTGTGTTCACCCGTATTCACCATCGTTATCAAAAAAGAAAGATGGAGGAAGAGAAATGCAGACTTTCACAATATGCTGTGCTTATTTAAATGGCTATTTCACCTCCAAAATAAAAGGTCATCACGTTGTTTAAACTCATTGCAGAGAATCTGAATTTCAGACAGTTAGAGAATAACATTAATATGTTATTTTTTAAAAAGATACCAAGACTCAAAATCCATAATACTTACAGAGACGGCCTCCTTGGTTTGGCAGCTGCTCAGTCGATGCTCTAACAGCCCATGTGTCCACACCCTCCCCACTGGGCGTTCTCGTCCGGAGACTGGGGGGCACTATGCCCGGTGCGCAGGGGGCATCACACCGGCAGCACAGTGAGAGTCGCTGGGGACAAGGTCACGGGAGCTCTGCCGTCTGCTTCACTGAAAGGACGGACCTGGGAACACCCTGAGACTCAGAGGATCAGACCGGTTTGCAAGTCTGCGTTTGCGGACTTGCTTATATCACTCCCATTCTCCCAGGACCAGACCTGACAGAGCGAGAACAGAGTGTTGTGGTCCCGGCAGCTTTATAATCACGGAAGCCCAGGGGCTGGTTTCATCTCTCAGTTGTACACCGCTGACCCCAGCGCACGTCGCCGTGTGGAGGCCGCTGAGCCTGCGGGATGCGTTTCCTCTCTGTCCCTGACTGCTGGAGCAGTTCCCTGCGCTTCCTGGTTCTCTGTGTTTTCATTTGAGACTGAATTATTCACGGCTCCCTTCCCCAGATGCTGCGGCTCAGTTTTTCTCCCGCACCCCCAAGAGGAACTCGCCTCGCAGCTTTTACACCTGACTGCCATGTGTTTTCTTCCAGCACTTGAGTATGGCTCACAAGGTAAAATTCTAAGCTCATCACTTATACTGCACCATTTTTGTGTTAAAAATCCTTACTGAAATTTATAACGACAAAATCTCAAATTCACATTAACATCACCTGTTTAGGTCTGAAAATGTACATTGCAAAACGCATTGGTCCTACGAGCCTTGACTTCCACTCTGGCAAATTCTGTCTGGCTCGCCTGTTAGCTAGTGTCTGTGCTTTCCCTCCAGAGGGCACAGGCAGGGCTGCTCCTCGATTGTTTGCGTGTCCACAGCGCTTTCCTTTCTCCTGAGCTGTGCTGCTGCCTCTACTGGGCGTCCTTGGATTGCTGGGTGCCGACCCGATTCTCACAGACAGTAGATGCTCATCTGATTAATTTCCCTTCGTAAGAAAACCTTACGTAAAATGAATAAGGAGCTTCAATTAAAGAACAAAAACTTTCTGACAGTACACACCTGATTTTGTAACCTGAAAATATTAAAAGTTTAATTCAAGAAGACTGCGGTCATTACAAAGAACTGAATGACTCGAGGTGTATAGGAAAAAATAAAAGACAAAACAAATAAAATTTTACAGAAACTATAAGGGAATGGATAAGAACCTTGCAAATAGTAGTTGTAAAAAGGAAATAATTAATGTAATAAAATTAATTAAACAAACGAAAGTGTAACAAAATACTGAACAAATAAACATGTATGTTAGAGTTGAGATTTCTGAATGAAAGAGAAAGATAGACTCTCAGGCTGAGATAATGAATCAGTGAATGATATTTAACTGTTTAATTAAAACATAAGGCACATACAGGGAAGTATGCAACTCTGAAGTAACAGCTCAGTAAATTTTTTAGCATGTTGGTCAAATTTTAGTACATCCCAGGAATCTCAAAGAATCCACACACACACCAAAAGTGACCACTGTTTTGACCTCAGTCACCACAGATTAATTTTGCCTGGTTTTGAATTCTCATGGCTGGTGTCCTACCCTTTTGATAACACTCAGATACATTTAGAAATGGAAGAGGAGACATTACAACTGATACCACACAGATACAAAGCATCACGAGAGACTACTGTGAACAACTACACGCCAGCAAATTACACACCTAGAAGAAATGGATAAATTCCCAGAGATATACAAACTACCAACCCTGAATCGTGAAGAAACAGAAACTCTGAACAGACTAGAGACTGAAAATCTGAACAGAACATGGACAAGTAAGGAGATGGAAGCAGAAATCAAAAACCTCCCAACAAAGGAAACTCCAGGAACAGATGGCTTCATGAGTGAATTCTACCAAAGATGCAAAGAATAATTAGCACCAATCCTTCTCAAACTCTTCCAATAAACAGAAGAGGAAGCAACACTTCCAAACACATTTTATGAGGCCAGCGTTATCCTGATCTCAGGTCCAGACAAGGACACTGCAAAAATGAAATGACACACTGATATCTTTGGTGAACACAGACGCAGAAATCCTCAACAAAATGCTAACAATCTTAATTCAGCAACACGTTAAAAGGCTCATGCACCATAATCAAGTGGGATATGCTCCCAGGATGGATGCAAAGGTGGTTCAGTGTCTGCACATCAATCAACATGATGTGACACAGAACAAAATGAAGGCGAGATGTAGATGCAGGAAAAACATTGGACAAAATTCAACATCCATTTATGATGAAAACTCTCAACAAACTGTTTGTAGAGAGACCGTCCCTCAACATAATAAAGGGCATATGTGACAAACCCTTGGCTAACATTATATTTAGTGGTGAAAAGCTGGAAGCTCTTCCTCTAAGATCAGGAACAAGACAAGGGTGCCCACTCTCCCCACTTTTAGTCAACACAGTCCAGGAAGCCCTAGCCACAGCAATTAGGCAAGAAAAGAACTAAAAGGCATCCAAATTGGAAAGGAAGAAGTAAACTTTTCTCTATTTGGATACATCAGCAAGCAAAACCAGTAGGCAAAAAGTCAATTGTGTTTTCTATACAGCAATAACAAACTATCAGAAAGAAAAATTAGGAAAGCAATCTCACAATTTCATCAAAAAGAATAAAATACCTAGGAATAAATTTAACCAAGAAGGAAATTATCTGCACACTGAAAACTATAAGCTGCTAATGAAAGAAATTTAAAGACTTGTTTTAGAGATACAGCAATTAAGAGAGCATGGTACAGTTTCAAGGAGGCATGAAATCATCAGCCGCACACAGTCGGGGAATGACAGATAAACGCTGACATTTATAGAAAACTTGGTACCACAGAGGTGCCTTAGACATCACTGGGGAAAAGATGGGCCATTCCAACAGGAATGCTGTAAAAATACGTTGCCCAGGCCCAAGCTAGAAATACAAACCAATTTCAGACAGGTGAAAGACTTATATGTGAAGCCAAATCTATACAACTTTTAGAAAGGAAATCAAATTTTTCTCAGGATAGAGAAAAAATGTTCATCTTTAAAAATGTTAATTTGACTCCATTAAGAAGGTATCTGTTCCTCAAACACTAGTAATGTGAGAAGCCACGCCCAAAACTTGGTTTAACTGTTGTTATTACTTAGAATATAAGAACATTCACACATTGAAATAAAAAATAACAGAAATATATACAAAATATATTATTAGATATTTTCATAAAAAGGAACAAGAATAATAAATAATCACATGGAGAGATTCTCAAGCTCATTGATTAGAAAGGAGATGTAAATATCCAAATGAAATATCCGTTCTCTATCTAGGAGATTGCGCACCCAAATGCTGCTAATACGTGGATTATAGGAATACTTTGTGTAAATAAAGGGGTATTCGTTGGTGTAACCACTTTGGAAAACAGGTACAACGTTTGAAAAGAGCACCTTTGAAAACCCAGGGGTGCAGAAATCGCCCTTCTGGACAGCACAGCAGACCTCCATTTGCATGTGTGACGAGATGCATGCAAGAGCCTCCACTGAAAACAATCTAAAACGCTCGTCAGATTCAAGTGCAAGAGAAGGGTGAGTCCCCTCGGCTGCGGGGAGCCCTGGGGGGGCTTCCACACGGCCCCGCGTGCGTGTAAGGTCTGTGGTTCCTTCCTCATAGCTGCTGTCATGGGCGTGTGCAGCCGCCCTGGGCGTGTCCTGCGCCAGGAAGGGCGGGGTATTGAGCACAGCCTCAGTTTTCAGTGAGTTTGGACTGCTCTTGTGTAGGCCTCTGTTTTGTATTTTTTCTTGAAGAGGGCCCCCCCATATTTTATCATCTTTGTGCGTCATGAAGACTGCACCCATTTCAGAGGTCAGGCCACTGGGTGTGGGGGAGGGGCTGTCGATGACAGAGCAGCCCCGAGGGCTGCAGTGCCTCAGTTGTCTTCTAATTTGTGAGTCCCGTGGGGGCCTCATGGGTGTCTGTAGTACTTTTATGCTTCATAATTCACATGTGCTACTTGGACATAAGAATATGCATGTAATTTGTGTATGTCCGTATGGCACCCTAGTTTCAATGCAGAGAGGAGAAAACTAGGACGACCATTACGTAAATATCTTAGAATCACCATCAAACCTGAAAAGGGTTCTTTGGTCCTGAACAGCTGCCTCCCCTGCCCGTAAGGACTTTGGATTTGGCAGAGGATGACACATTCATGTGATGAGATTTCTCAGGGTTTTTAACCAAATTTTACCGAGAATGTTTAACATCTGGAAAGTACTTACCTGATGTTGATTCTCCCACGTCAATACTGTAGGCGCACACTCACGTACAAAGCCCTGGAGAAGGGAAGGGTGTGTGCTGGATGCAGTGAGTGCCTGTACCTAGGAGGTGTGGGTGGTCTTAACGTCCTCCTCTGTGTGTGAGTGTCTGTGACAGTAGGAACAGCAATGACAGCAGCCACAGCTTACAGGACACTTACGCAGCAGGCATCTTCAATGCCCTGCACTGATTATTTCCTTCTCCGAACCCTGGGAGAGGAAGGAGAACTTAGTCCACGTCTAAGGCCGCACAGCTCTTAAATGCTGGCACACGCCTAGGACACAGTCCACGTCCGAGCGGAATTTGAACTGCAAGTCCTGGTCCTGGGCCCTGCTTCTCGCCGCCCACTGCCTGCCGGGTGCTCTAAGCACTTCACACATGTGGAGTCTTACAGCCCTCACGCTGTCCCCTGTATTTCTGCCATTGCCCGGGTGAGGAAGCGAGGTCTGGAATCGAGTAACTCAGCAAGGTGTTGGAACCCCTAAGTCAGGAGCTGGGATGTGGACCCCGGCCGGCCAGCTGCACAGGCTTCGGGGGAAAGATGGAGGCTTAGTATGATGACAGTGCTCTTTCAGTCTTTCATTCCTTCCATAATGGTGACTGGATATTTGCTGTGTGTGGTGGTTTGTCCTGTCGCTGGAGATTGTGGTAGGGAGGGGAATGACCCCAGAGGGGCCCATGGCCTGGTCCCCAGGTCCTGTGCACGTGTCACCTAATGTGCAAAACGGAGTCTGAAGATGGACTTAAGGTCTTGTGATATGGAGCTGACGCCAGCTTGGCCACGTGGTCAGTGTAGTGACGGTTCTCTAGGAGAAGGGCGGGGGCGCGATGGAGGGGGTGTGGGTGTGGCCGTGAGGTGGGAGTGACGACTAGGGGTTCAAGTTGCTTTCCTCGCCTTGATGCATAAGAAGCATTGAGTATAAGATCATACCAGGGTGTTGTTTCGCCACAGGAGGCCCCAGTCCTGTTCACTATCATATTTCCCCCAATAATACTTGCACGTCTCTCTCTTTTTTCATGACGTGCTCCAATATTTCATTAATCTATATCTTAAATAGATTGTGGTAACTGAAAAGGCTTCTAACAGCCCTGACTTACAGCCACCCAAGGGAAAGTTTAAGCAGAAGCAGATCCTATTTGTTTTCATCATTTATATTTCATAAGATATTTTAAATCTCATCATCATCATCATGATTTCAATTTGAAGAATATGAAATAATCTTTTGTCAGATAAGTTCATGTGCTCTTAATAATCATGTTGCTGTAATATTAAAAAATTTATACAACTTAAATAATTTAGGTAGTTAGCTGTCTTCACGAAATTAATGAATTAATATTTATGCTTTAAAATAACAGACTAAGTATTTTCCACTCAAAATATGTCAAATTCAAATAGAAAAATTATTTACATATTTTTATGAAACGCTAAGATCTTGCTGCTTTGCTCCTGAGATAGGTCTTATTTAGCTGCAGAAAAATATTTCAGAATGAACCTTTTCCCTCAGTAATAATTAATATTTGATGGCTAATTGAGCCTTTAAGAGCTGCTTTTTTGGGAGGGAAAACAAAAATAAATATTTTAGTGAGAAACACACTTGATTGAAAATTGACAGGTATGACGCCTTGGTGGCTTTGTCCAACGGTCACGTCACAAAACAGCCACTAAAGCCTCCTTGGTGTGTGCAGGGTTCCACTGGGGGTGCGTGCCCAGACCGCTGACAGCTCTGCTAAAGGGGCCTGTCAGCAACGGCCGGACTGGACCTCCAAGGTCCACTCCCTCCCTCCCTCTGGTCCTTAGATTCACATACGGACCTACTTAATGTCAGTCGTCTGGACACGGGACATTTTCAAAGAGAAATCAGAACTGGAATTGCAGTAAAAGCTGGAGCTTCATTAACAAAATACCTTAGTTCTGGATCTACTTAAAAACAATTAGGAAAAAGTGGCTGCCCCAGTGCCTAAGGCACTTCTCCGTCTCTGAGGGCCCAATGCCGCTGCCCGCTGCCCAGGAAGAAGCAAACGCAGAGGCAGAGTCCATGATGACGCCCAGGCAGCACCTGCTGTGGCCACACAGCTGGTCTGTTGGGTCACAGGGAGCTGTCATCCACGTCAAGGTCGTCTGTGTGACACAAGTGTGTGATCTCCCCTGGGGAGCTCGTCCCACTGTCCTGTGGTCCCTGATGTGAGGGCTGCTTCTTCCCAGGGGCCCTCGAGGGCCGGGGCTCCAGGCAGCCTGTCCCGGACACATGTGGTCTGAGCGGTAACCCACCATGTGTTCTGAACGCCGAGGACATGGAGCCCCAGGCGTTTTCCTAAGGGCCCCACTGGAGCCACCTGGCTGTGGGGAGCACTGCTCCTGCCGCCCCGGGGGGAGGAAGAAGGAGCAGCGCTGCCCCCGCCCCCAGGACCCTCAACTCCCCAAACGCCCCGAGCGGCCTCACATCGTCCTTCACTCTGGACGTGGATGATGAGCTAGGGTGACACTTGCATCCTGCATCAGTGCCCTACCGTGTGTCACTTGGTTCTCACCAGTACTGACCCCGGAACTAAGAACCGTGCGTTTCAGGGAAGCCCACTTGGTCAGCCTGCGCTGACCATGCCCACACCCTGTGGGACATCCTGCTGTCACATGTCTCCCCGAAGAGGCTCGGTGAGACCCCAGCAAGCTTGTCATCACTTCAGGTGCCTCCACGTGTTCAAGACACTGTTTTCCCAGTAACAGGACTGCCTTGCAAAGGCGCATTGCCACGTGGTCACTGGGGCCATTTAGGAGGCGCACGTTCCAGGGGAGCTGGTGTGACTCAGGGCCAGGCAGCGGGCCCTGTGTCCCTGCATCCCTGTGTGTCCGAGGTGGTCAGCCCTCAGCAGCGTTCGGGGCAGTCGGCCGAGGAACGGTAGGAGGAGACCTCGCTTTCCTGCTGGTTGGAAAGCCTTGTGGACAAGTGAAGAGAAAAAAGGGAGAGAGTGGGGAGGAGCAGAGGGGAACGTCCCTGTGCCGTCTCACCCGTGGCCCTGCAGCCTCCGTGCCCAGGGTGCCCATGGCTGCCTTTCCGTGAAGCGGGAAGCAGGTGAGGCTCGGGGGCTGCTGGCGGGTTCAGCTCACACACCCCGGACAGCTTCTCACGCTGCCTCTGGACACACGTTTTCTGCTGTTTGAACGACTGAAAGCCAGGAACGCGCAGGAGTTCTCGGGTCGTCCACTGGGCGCTGCATCACTAGGCAGTGCTTTCTTTTCCTGAGCAACATCGGAACACAGAGTCACGTCCAGAGCTGGGGTGTTGCCATCCTGAGGGTGAACGTCAGTAGAACTGTGACTGCGTGCGGTGTGTGCTTCCCGTGGGTTTCTGTGCAAACGACTGTCTGCAGTTTACACCGTTTATTCCATCTACGTCAGAGTCCAAGCCTGGGCTTCTTTTCATGCTTCTATGAAGCAAAAATTGAAAAGTAACACTGACAGATGCATCCCTCAAATTGGTATTTGTAGTGTTACAGAGACAAACTCAACTGAGACCTAAGTTCAATGGCCGTGGGAAATGAGTTGCTGAGAACACTGAGTATAAGCAGAGGCTGGAGTGAATGTTACCCCTAATTACAGAAAAACAATTTTTCGTGTTTTCACTGCATTCAACACTGACTAGCTCCTTTGTTCTAGATTATAGATTCACTGTCACATTATCACATGGGACCCTTTCCACAATCCCACAAAGTAGATGTCATAACTTTATTTATAGATAAGCAAATTGGGCTTCAGGGGGGTTATATCCAAGCCCCCACGTAAAAGTAGCAAAAATAAGTGGCAGGGTTTGAGCCCAGGTCTGTGTTTCACGAAACAGCCTTTTTCATGCAAGGACATATATCACATCCATAGGGTTTCTACACTTACATAATTACGTATGCTTGCAATATATTGTTTGTCTTTTATTTATGGTAGTGTGCATGCAGTAAGTATAGACATCTAATTGAGAGGCTGAGCCAATCCCCAGACCAGAGCAGGTGACAGCGAGTCACAGCGGGGACCTTGCACCCAGCAGAGGGCTGGCCCATGGGACAGAGTGCAGACCTCCCCCAGGCGTGTGGGAGGCCTGGCCTCGCCATCCTCGGTCGTCTCCGGGGGTCTCTGCACCAAGCAGCGTGCTGGTGTGACAGGCAGCTGTATTCAGACAGAACTCAACTCTGTCTCACCTGAGGATACACAGACCTGTCTTCTTGGGCAAAATACCCCATATGTGTCTCACCCAGAGTTTTTTTGAGCATGTAGACATGGCAGGTTCATTGGTAAGCTCGCCAATTCAAATTCAGAAAACTCAAAGCACCTGGCAGTGAAATTCTAAGTAAATCATCCCTGTAAAGCTGGGGCTCGGGCAAGTGTGCAGGTGGATACCAGGGTACTGGCCCATGGGGGCTGCAGTCCGATGGCGCTGGAACCCTGGCCTTGCTGTGGGCCAGACCTCAGCCTCGGAGCCTCAGCCTTGTCTGCCCTGCAGGCCTGAGTGACCGTGTTTGGGGTCCAAGGAGGCAGTGACATGTGGGCTACACTGCAGTCTGAGCCATCAATTCTGTGTCTGGGAGCCCCAGAAACAGAGCGAGAGGAGGGGTGATGTGAAGGCCTGGCCTGTGACACACGGGCAGCCTAAACCCACAAGGACAGTAACGGGTGAAGTAAGAATTAATACTTCAAAGTCTCTAAGAAAGCTGAAGGGAAAAGTACAGCACAGACCCACTGTGATCACAGCTCAGACCCGACGTGAGCATGACGCCCACCCTGGGCCAAGGCTTTACAGTAAAGACAGAAGCCTGCCTGTGAACATTGCTACGAAGGGGCTGTGATGTCCCTGTCAGAATAGTCCGTCCTCCCAGACAATCTGTGCTTACGTTGGGCTCGATGCTGACAGCAGGATTAATTACATAATCATAAAAACTCTTCTGCCCTTAAAGAACAACTTGTAAGAACAGTGCAGAAAAGTCGGAGTTGACTTTCTGATCCGGCTTGTCTGCTTTCATCCCCAGAACGCGGAATCCTGAAACCTGGTTTCCTGTGTCGTTGTTCTTAACCAATGAGGTTTAAAGTCTGACCCAGCGTCCGGGCCGTGATCCAGATGCACGGTGGCTGTTGGCTTCGTGATTTTAGGTCTTTCTTGTGGAGAAAAAATGTGTTTTCTCACACTGTGTTAGATTTTTTTCCTCTTAGAAGCATAGGTGAAGAACATCTCATTTTTTTTCAAAAACAAAAATATTTGTAAAAATCTCATATAAATAACTTTATTCTAATCAACCCCACTTTGGAAAGCACCAGTTTCCTGATCTAAGGTCAGTGTGCATAGGCAGGGAACAGTCTCGAAGCTTGCCTCTGTGGGGGTGGGGTCACAGACTGACCCGTGCCAGAGCGGACACAGCGTCCTGTCCAGTTGGACCTGTGACCACATGTAGAGCCCCTGCGGGACTCCAGCTGCTAGCGGTGGGGCAGGCGGGGAGGGGCGTGAGGAAGCCCGCCAGCACAGGCCCACGTCCAGATGCAGCGTGGACCCCCCCAGGACGCTCCTGATGAATACACACGATACTGAGTCATTTTGGAGCACTTTCTGGTTCTTTCTGTTGTTACAGTGATTTGTCAATATTATCAGCTTGCCTTCTCTTTCCGTTTGACTAGATCGTTTCCTCCCAGACACTAAGTGATGTGGGGGGAGGGGGACAAAGTCGAACGGTGTCTTTGAGGCTGGATCTTGGCCACAGGGACGCGGGCAGGTTCCTCGGGTGGCACTGAGGCCACCCTTCAGCAAGCCGTTAGCTGTGTGCCGTTTGCGCTGAAAGTGGAACCATGAGCATCTGCCTCCCGCAGGGGTGAGTCTCCCACAGGGATGAGTCTCCCGCAGACGGGCACTTGCTGGGACACGCGAGAAACCCACATGGGCACTGAGCTGTCCGAGCGGTGGCCGAGGGCCTGGGAGGTCCACCGGCAGGCACTTCGCATGGTGTGCTCCTAGGAGCAAGCCCAGGTGTCCCTGCCGGGCTTGGCTCTGTCCCCATGGGGCCTCAGGGCTGGCCCAGCGAGGGCAGGTAGCCGTGTGTCCCTGAGCAGACGGCAGGGACCAGGCAGGTGCGCTCCCGCGGGGCCCCCATCCTTGCTCCTTGTCCTCCTGTCTCGCAAACCCGTCTGGGACAGGCGTTGGGACGCCACCGAGGAATCCTTAACCTCCAAAGGAGCTGCAGGGACCCACTGCCCCCTGCGGTGTGTGGCTCTAAGAAACATTTTCTGAGATTGTGCTGGATGTTCCTCCAGAGGAAACGCATGTCGGGTCTGACGTGAAGCTGCAGGCCTGTCAGTGGCCCCTGAGCAAGAAGCATTCAAGGCACAGGGAAGGACAAACTTCCTTGAAAAGGTCACAGTCTGGGGCTGAAAGGTGCCTGATGCGCTGTGAAATGTAACCCAATTTTATAAAGGAAACATGGTTTTTCTTAGTAGGAATTGCTTTTTGTTCTCCATTTTTAAAAGTAAATTTTAAATGATTCTATCAAACAACCCATATTATTTTGTTCATTAAAACATTGTGTTTTGTACTGGAATGCACTGTGACATTGTAAGTGGTGGTTTTGCAAATTGTTCCAATAACTTTGAATACTGATGCCTGTTACGCTCATGTGTTCAAAGCCCAACGGGTGGGACGTTGCACAACGCAAAATGCGCAGAAAGTTACTGTCACGAACTCCCCAGTCGCAAGTGTAGCATCATGAAGACAGACCCTGGTGATGAAATGAATGGCGAGTCACAGTGAAGGACCTGCCGCCCTGTGTAATCAGCTGGAATGGACCCTACGCAGGCAGCGCAGTGCAGCAGGCAAACGGCATTTCAGAGAAGCCAGAGGAAAACAGAAGGACAAGAGTAAACCTGGAGGCTGCCCAGTGCTCTGCTTGCGTCTGCAGCTAAAGCCAGTGTTCTGTGGGATGTTAGAAGACAATACACGGCGATGACAATAATGAACATCGATCAAATGGCTCTTCAACCCCAGTGTTGCAGTATCACCACTTGCATTTGAGGTGTTGGCCATGGAATTAATGAGTTGAAATGGAGACTATTAGGAGGTAACGCAAACCCACGTCTGGTTGTTTGAGGTCAGGGTGGGTGGGCTGACCCCTCCACAGGCTCAGGGGAGGAGTCTTTCCTGCCTCCTCCAGCGTCCTGGTCATGTGGCCCCCACGTCACAGGGCCTTACTCTCTCCTCTCTGGACCTGTCTCCCTCCTCTAAGGGCTGTGGGACGGCATCGGGCCCACCCAGATGAGCCGGGACGAACATCCCATCACAAAATCCTTACTTTAATCACAACTGCAGAGACACTTTCTCCAAATAAGGAAACACATCCGGATTCCAGTGTTCGGGCTGGATGGCTTTTATCGGGGGATGGCTGGAAGTCGCACATGTTCTGGGAATGTAGCCCAGGGGCCACCACAGGCTATGCAGCTCACAGTCCTGTTGCATCCTAGAGTGGGAGGTGACCCTGACATATTTTAATACCCACACACCTGAATAGCTGTGATTTGTCTGATTCAGAGCTCATTTCCAGCATTCATCACACTACTCAGCCTGTTTTCATCGACAAAACCATTTCCTACGTTCCTGGTAATAATCACGCAAATACAGTGTGGGTTGGAAATGCAGAGCAGAGCCTGTGATGACGTCAGTGTGGACCCTTCCTGATGGCAGCTGTGACCACGTCCTGCTGTGCAGGTTGGTTAGTGTGTGCCGCCCGCAACGCCAGGACACAGAGGTGGCTGGGCTGTGCTGCCTGGAGCCCCGTCTCTGGCTCGTTGTTCCTTGGTCACCTGTAGGACATTGTGTCTGGTGACGTCATTGCTCACCTGGGCTCGTTCACGATGTCCTGTGTCTTCTGTTCCCCTGACCCGCTCTCTGTCTCCGCGGGCATCATGCTTTGCCCACAGCCATCAGACAGACAGGGGTCTTGACCACTCACTGACAAGCATTGTGTAGAGACCTGGACCCTGTGAGAAAGTTCCACCCTCGGTGTCTTTGACCTGAGCTCACCCCAGGGCACCTGTCACGTTGGTGGGTCACCCACACCCTCCTGGTTTCAGAGCTTTGTCATGTCAACAACCTCCCTCCAATTTCAGTCTCTCTCCCCACGTCCTTCCCTTCGTCTTTTCTCTCTCGTGCAGTATTTTGTTTAAAAAAACACAGGGAGAAAATAGTTTCAGTAGAAATAGAAGAGCCCCTGTTTCTTTCTAGATCTTTGAGTGAGTCATGCTGTGAGCTTCCTCAACGATGAAATGTGTTTTCTTTGAACTTCATGGGACATGGTGTGTCTGGCCTGTGTGCCGTGCTCGTGGCTGCTTCTGTGACTGTCGATTCTCGTTTATTTTGCACAGGCTCCATCGTCGCCTCCGTCGCCCGTAGCTAATGAACCAAAGTACGAGAAGCGCTGGCTAGACGCCTGGTCAGTCCCTCTGTCTATGGCTCGAATCTCGAGGTACAGAGCTGGAGCGGGAACGCTAAGGTGTGTGACCTTTGTCCGAAGTGGGAAAGCTGAAAACCCCGTGACTTTGCCCAGTCCCTAACAGTCCACTGACCGCCTAGCATTTGGCTGGGTCATTACGTAGAGCGTGTCTGTCTTCTGATAGGTGTGCGTTTGCAAAACACGGTCACCAAGCGAGCTGGTTTGTAGGAATAACTGCCATGTGGAAAGGTGACTGTTGTCACTTTTTTTTGACACATTTCCATGAGAAGAAACCACATTTCCAGTTTTAAATGTTAACAGAATTAGATTGGAAATAAGACTTCACTCTTGTCCGAGTAACAAATGATTACAGAAAAGTCACTTAAACTCTTTGCATCTCATTTTCTTCATTGATAAAATGAGAGGTTAGACCAGACCAGTGTGAAATGCTCACTAGTGTTTGAGCTCAATTAATTAGAGGATTTCAAAGACTTACCTGTAAAGGTTGTGTTTCCATAATGTGTGGTGGGACAACAGCATTTTGCAATGTGTCGTCTGTGACTGCTGTGCCAGTCTTACGACAGGGTAGAGAAGACCCCGTCAGCCATGTGTCTGCTTAACTGTCAGCAAAGAAGGTGTGTTTGTTGATGTGAACTTGAGCATTGTCCTAGATAAAACACGCGTGTGTGTGTGCCTGTGTGTGTACGTGTATGAGTGTGTACACGTGTGTGAGCGTGCCTGTGTGTGTACGTGTATGAGTGTGTGTACACGTGTGCGTGCCTGTGTGTGTACGTGTATGAGTGTGTGTACACGTGTGCGTGCCTGTGTGTGTACGTGTATGAGTGTGTGTACACGTGTGCGTGCCTGTGTGTGTGCGTGTATGAGTGTGTGTACACACATGTGCGTGACTGTGTGTGTACGTGTATGAGTGTGTGTACACGCGTGTGAGTCTGTGTGGTGGGGAGAGCGTGAAGTCTGAGGCTCTTCACTTGTCCTTCAGTGAAAGGGAGAGTCTAGCTAATGAGGCTTTGAATGAACAGGTATAAGTTGATTTTTAGCATTAACTGATATTAGTTGCACAACTTCTTACAATGAAAACCTGTTTCTGATACCATAGAACTAACAGGAATTCTGAGTTTGATTGTTGAACATGTGTCTGTCTTTGGGGAAGATAGATAGACCTGGTAAGATATGTGTGTACAGCAGTGGAAAGATTGGTGATGCATCGATGATAGATAGATAGATAGAATGACAGATGATACAGAGATACATAGATAGGCAGATAGAGCGATAGGTAAGTTGATTGATAGACAGATATGAGAGATAACAGATATAGATGATAGATAGATGATTGACAGACATAACGATAGATTGGCAGATAACTTGCCATTTGTAAATTTAACACAATAGCAAATGTACAAGCAGTCACTCTCACTGCCACAGACCCTTCTAGAATGTTCTGCATGTGCATTCGTGAGTGAGGCTTTCCCACACCCTGCTTCTTGTTTGGGGTTGGTTTGTTTAGGAACCGAGCAGGGATTTGGGTCCCTGTCTGTCTGGACAGAGAAGGAAGCACCGTGCTGTGTGCTGTCTGCCCATCAGTGTGTTTGGATTGAGTGGTCCTTGGGAAGTGGAGCGTCTGGGCCTCACGGAGCCCTTGGCAGCCAGGTGCCTCTAACGTGATGAACAGGGGACATGACGTCCAGTGCTGGGGAAGCTCAGTGTGCATGTGGTCCTAGGCTGTGGCTGCCCTCCCACCAACACCTGCAGGATGGAGGCTCTGGTGACTGTGGACTGGGTCTCACCAGCTTCCTGGCTGCACTTAGAGACCTGCTTTAGTTTTGCAGCAGGAGTGTCTGACCCGTGCAGCCCCCGCCCAGCTCTCAGCAGGACAAATGTCAGGTGTCTGCAGATGACATGGAGCTGACATGGCCTCCTGCCACCTGAGCCGTCACCGTGCCCTGTCCTTCCCGATCAGGTTCTGTCAGACCCAGCAGCAAACCAACAGGCCCCTCGTTCTGAAGGCAAATACGTTACTAGTTTTGCTGACTTTTTCATGGCTTTAAGCAAGGTTTTAAGATGGTCAGGAAGGTGCAACAAGGACTCAAACCTGGCATTTGATGGCATGTTTGACTCACGGGGGTCTTCAAAGCCATGCTGTGGCCTCAGGGTTGGCTGTTAGCTGTGTCTGCCCCAGAAGCCCCCATGGTCCCATTTTGAAGGAGGAAGAGGAGGCGTGAGCATTTCGACAGCTCCTGTGCATTTTCCCCCAAGGGAGCTGTGGTCTGGGGGCCTGGAGGAGCAGGTTTAGAAATTGCCAATTCTAAATCAAACAGTTTGAGACTCTCAGAACAAAGGCTGTGCACTATAGCCTGGGAAGAAATCTTAGGAGATGCGTCAGAGCGGATAAAAAGTAAATAGGATAATGGGTCAAAAGTCCTCTGCTGCAGGACCTCAGATTTGTCACCATTTCCTCTGGGTCTTCTTTTTTAAAAAGTAATTGGACCAGTGGTGGTTGGCATTCCTTAGCTTTCTGAATATTTTGAAAGATTTCTAGAGTCGATGCATATTTAAACCTACCTCCTTTGAAATATGTATTGAAATGTCACAGTGGTGAGTACGACCATTTTCATGTCCCTTTTCCCCAGATACTACAGCTGTCCCCTGCCAGAAGCCCTGTCCCCTGTCCCCTGTGAGATGGAGCATAGTTCCAAGTGGTTCTTGAGTAAAGTGGGAACTAAGCTTTTAATCAATATTTCACTATGTTAATCAAAATGTCACTATTAATGAAGATTAAATGACTGGCCACACACTAAGCAAAAGGATGGCTCAGTAAGAACCAGGGGAAAACATCTTGAGATGAAACCAACACAGACATGAAAACAGCATGTTTATTCCGTGGGTGGAGCAGACTCTGCAGAACCAGTGTCGTCCCCAAAGTGCCTCCGGGGGGAAGTGAGTGTGTCTAGGGAAACATCACAGGTCACCTGTGTGACTGTGCGATCGTCCTTCTGGGTTAGTTGTCAACACACTTCTCTGACATGGAGAGAAGCCTGGCGATGTGCGGGTCAGCGGTCACAAAGCTACTAGCGTTTGCTCGCTGTCACGCGTCACTTTTCCGTGGCTGTGTGAACGGTGAGTGCGCACTCAGCATCCTCAGCAACACAGGTGTCTCACCATCTCCGGAGGCCGGAGTCCGGCAGGCGTGGCTGTGCCGAGCTCGCGGTCTCCCGGGCAGGAGTCAAGGGGTCGGCCGGCTGCTTAGTGTCTGAGTCTGGGGTCCGTGAGAGCTGTCGTACTGGACACAGCCACGTTGGGGATGGACACCATTGGAAAGGGGTCATCGTCCTGATGAGACCCGGCTGCTCTTGCACAGGCCAGTTCGTTTTAAATGTTCACACAGGAAAAGGTGTCTGTGTAGTGAGTTTTCTGTGGCTGGGAAATCTGGAAAGCGCAGCCCTCCTGACACCTGTCAGGCAGGTCTGGGGAAACAGTGCCCTGGGGGCACCTCAGGACGAGCAGGGCCTTGTGGGGTCAGGTGGTAACAGGAGGGTTGGGGACTCAGGGCTGCGTGGTTGGCAGAAATGTGAAGGTGGGGGAGGGGCACCACGGTCCGTGGGAGAGCTGCGGGGGGAGGCGGGGGGTCTCTGTGCTTGGCCGGGCAGGATAATGGACAGCCCTCGTCTGTCTGTCCCCTGGAGTTCTCGGACAGTTGTCCCTGATCTGTGGAACCGCTGTGTCCATCTAAAGAGCCCCACGGTGTGGCCGGTGGCCGTCACACGTCAGGTTGCTCTTGTCGGTCTCAACGCTCTGTCTGCACATTTTTTTGCAAGTGTCGTGGTGGGACAGCAGGACGGGGTGTCCGTGTCTGCGGAACGAGGACAGTGACGCTCTGCAGCATCCCTACCAGCCATGCGCTTTGCCCTCTGCATGTGAGCTGCTCTTACAAGAAGAGCAGCTGCTTCCAGGACTAGGGCGACGAGTGTGAGCCCACGCCACCCAAACGCAGGCGGCCAGGTCCGCTCGGACCTCCCGCCTGGTTCCAGATGCCGCTGAGTTTAGCCGTGGGTGACGAAGCCTGTCTCCAGCGCAAGTCCCCACTCGGCACACACGTGAGGGCACGGACCCCCAGCACTGCACAGAGGGTTGAATTTTTAAACCTCCGTGGCATGTTTCTAGCCTGTGTTACTGGCTTTAACGCTTGAAATAAGTCTGTTGTGCTTCCTGTTTACTTCCCAAACCATGGACCGTGTAACTCACACCTGCGTTGACGCACTGTCCCCTCTGAGGTGGCCCTGGGACAGGGACTGAGCTTTGCTTCATGGTGGGATGTGCATGGGGTCCTGACTGTCCCTGGGGGGGCAGTGACCGGCCAATGTCACTGGTCAGCTCTGTCACTCTGGGTCCTCCAGGTGGCCGAGCACAGTCCTTTTTGCTCCGAAGCCGAATCCGGGGCTAACGTCTTTCTGGGGCCCAGCTCGGTGTGGCAGCCAGGGACCTTCGCCTCCACGGGTCTGGTGCCCCACTGGTAACCTGGGCAAGGGCCCCTGCTAGGTGACTCCCCAGGTAGTTACTGTAGGACAGATGCTGATGATACAGGAGCGTCATTACCCCCCACCCAGCTCATCAACGTGCACAGCTGTCCTTGCTGGAACGCAGGCCAGCTGTGTCCTGGGGGTTCCGAGCAGCTCCCAGCAGCACTGATGCCAACAGTGGCACGGGTGGTGGCGCTGGCAGCGGCGCTGGCGGCGTCCCTCTCATTCGCCTGGCTCCCTTTTCTGCAACCAGTGCGCTTGTTCTGGGGGAATGCTCCTCCCTCTCTCTCCCAACCCCACCCTCCCCATCCTCCCCGCTCCCCTCCCCTCCTTTCCCCCTCTCTTTGTGGAAATGTAATCAGTTCTCAAGCTTTCGGATGAAATAAGCAGGACGGGGTTTAAAGTGGGGAGAGTGGAATCTTGGAGGAAAGAGCCACCCTCTTGTCACATCCTGTTCTCCTAAGAAAGTCCCAGGCTGGCCATGCCCACAGTTGATCCGCCTGCCACTTGCCTCTGCCCGTGGCTAGCACCTCCCTGCTCACTGGGCACAACTCGCGGCTGCGGGTAAGACATTTTCTCTAGTACCCCATCTTTTTACCAGCATCCTCATCGTTGCAACAGAACAAACGGCCCGAAGTGGCGGGGTTTTCGTGCTGCTAAAAGAGAGCCTGTGGTAATGGAGTTTTTGTCCCACCCAAGTAAGTGCTATGCAAAAAAGCATATGTGCCAGCAAACAAGCAGTTAAATTAAAAGTATAATATTCAAGTATCCAAAACTATAGTGTCCCAGTGTCCAAGGGAGAGAGGATCGTAAGTCCTTGGAGAGTGGGATGCTGTTAGGGGGCTTCCGGGACAAGTGAAGCAGCTTGAAGAGCAAGGAGTACCTGATGGTATGAATGGTTGGGGCACGCACACACATGCACACACACGTGCACACGTGCACACGCACGCACACACGCACACACGTGCACACACGTGCACGCACACACGCACAGACATTCATGCACACACGCACACACGGGCACATACGCACACGCACACACATGCACACATGCACATGCACGCACACAGATGCACACGCACACACATGCACACACACGTGTATATGTGTGTGTATATGTGTCTAGAACAGAGGTGTCCAAACTTTTTTCAACGTTTTTCACCAAGGGCCATATGCGGTAAAATACACAAACAGACGGGCCACTCACTCGAGGTGAAGTACGTATTGCCTCACCTGGTTTATTTAAGTAAACTGAATGTATTTTGGGAATTTGCTGTGGACCAATTAACAATGGATTGCGGGCCGCAGTTGGCCCACGGGCCGCAGTTTGGATGCCCCTGGTCTAGATGGTGTGTGAATACACACACACATATCTATAGATACACACAGCTAAAATGTTAGTTCTCAGAAATTCAGAAAATATAAATGTGGGGGAGTGAACACTCCATGTTTTCGCTGTGAGATGGAGTGTTCCCTGACACAGATCTGTCTAGACATTTTCTATAGAGATGGAGGTAGCATCACAGATGAAAATACGGCTCTGGCATTTTCACGAGAAGAGAACTGTGTAGCTCCCAGCTCGAGGTACCGTATATGCTTTCCCCGCACTCCTTTATAATGGTACCAGCAGGTTCTTCTTTGTCTTAAAGAGATTTGGGGACTGCTGTAATGTTCTTGTGTACAATTTTTGTGCACATTACTGATCACTCATTAGAGTAAATAATGTCGTTGGATTATGGAATGAAAGGGTTAAAGCATTTTAAGGGCTTTCACGTGTTTTGTGAAATATCCCATTCACACCAGAAAGCTGACCCCTCTGCAGTGTGCAGGTGTCTTTTTCTCTTGAATAACTTCTGAAGTTAGCTTCCTATGGAATAAATGGGAAAACAGGTTTAAAACTAACTTATTATGCAAGTAAACTGAAAGTTGAAAAGTGAGAAAATCTATTTACCAATAAATCCATCCACTCAGTACCCAACTCTGCTGTTTTGCTACTGTCCACTTGCTTCAGTCGGCTTCGGAGACTCTGAGACGTTATTCGTTTAGATGAGATCACATGGGCTCAGGAGTTAGGAGTATGGATCTGAATTTGGAAATAAAAGTGAATCAGCATTAGAGAAACTGAAGGTTGTGTGGATAAAATGTGCATTTTTCAAGGGAAGAATCGATACTCAGAGCATCCCTCAGTGTGGACGGTGGCATCAGGAGTTGGTATATTCCCCGGTCAGTTGGCTTTCCTCGCCGTCAGTCAGAGATGCAGAGGGAGGGCTGGACGTCCTGCTCCCTTCCTCGGGCACCGGCTGAAGTGTGTGTGGGGTCGGCAGCCATGCTGTGGGCAGTGACCCACTGCTATTGTTGAAAGATACCTGGGCTTCAGCAGGTTTGCCCAAGGGAAGCAAAGCCCGTGAGGACAGCTCGGTGACCTCCGGGCTCAGAAGTGCAAAACACACCACCCAGACTTACACGTGCGAGAAACCACTGATGACCTAGGAAATGGACAGGTGGTGTTTGTGATGCGAACTGTCCCCAGCTATAGGCCACAACGCCATTAAATCGGTTGGGAAAACAGAACTTTGAGACTTATAATCCCAGTGACTTTGGCCATCTGTCATCTTTTAGGATGAGTTTTGTTGCCTCTTTACAAACAATAAACACATTCGTCTACTCTCGATTTACAGTAGTTTGAATTGTTGGCAGTAACTTCAGTCATTATGTAAAGTGAGCTTTTAAAATGTCCGATTCTTGGTTCCAACGTGAGAATTTGAAACTCCAATCAAGACCACGAGATGCGCTGAGCAGTGTTGAGCGAGTACAGACCCTGATTCCGGCCTGCTTGTCACTTAGGACACAAGCAGGGCTTGGAGCCCCTTGTCCCATCCTCGTGTGTCTAACACTGTCATTCACTGGGCGTTTGTAATAAATGTGGGTTTTTTTACAAAGAGCTGTTCATCATCAGTAGAGGAGGTCTTGTGTGTTTTGTTTTCAAGTTCATGAGCTTAACTCTACATTTGCCCTTAAAAACAGAACCCACAAGATCTCATTAGCAGTGACCAAGCGGCTCTTTGCAGCGGCAGCTTCTCTCACATGCAGACACCGGGCTTCCAGGTGTGCCGGCCACACGCACACAGGAGCCGCAGGAAAGGGGCCGCCTGCGTGGCTGGCGCAGGGGCACTGCCCCTCCCTGCTGCGTGAGGACCCACCCTCCTGAAGAGGCGAGCTGGCACCTCTGGGGACCGGGAGCTGTGAAGGACACTCTTGGCGCTGCGTCGCTGGCCAGGCAGCACTCAGCTCACGTGTCCATCCCACCTGTGTTTGCACATCAGCTCCCGCGGCCTGTGCAAAAGTGAACCCGGGCAGGTGTGTTGGGGAAATGCCGCTTACGTTCCCATTTGGTCAGAGCTGGCAGTTTACTGACACAGCTCGTTATCTTCGATGTCTTTATATAGAATAATATAATAATTAATATTCTATAATAATATAGAATTCTATATTATTCTATAGAATAATATAGAATTCTATAATAATATAGAATTTCTATAATAATATAGAACGGAACAAATAAGTACATAAATTCCTCAATATTCCACCACTCGGTTGTCACCACTGTTTACTCAGTTCTGCTGCAGGCACCAAGTACACACTCCCCACTTTTGACCCCCGGACGCCCCTTCTTCTGGGAGCACCCTCCCCATCTGAGAAATGAGGAAAGAGCATACTGTGTGCTGTTGCTTTCTAGTCATGGTGCTGACACACTCTGATGGTCAACAGAAGAGCAGAGGCAAGGCAGAGGACCCAGGCTGGAGAGTTCAGGCCGCATTTCCCTGACGCTGAGGAGATTCTGGTGACCGTGTGATGTGTTTGTGTGGATGGAATTGTGTGGGCGCAAGGCTCTGTCACAGGGATGGCTGGTCACATTTGCTGCCTGGGGACTGACAGTGCCTACTTTTGGTGTTGGAGGCCATGGGGGCACCTTAGGGATGGGTCATCGAGAAGCAGGACAGGAAACCTGAGGCAGCTGCTTGTGCTCTGGGGACTAAGGGTGACAACGGTTTCATGTCTGTGGGTAGCGTGGTCCACAGGAGGAACTCGCCCGGGCTGCGGGCCAGTGTATGCCCCTGCCAGCTGCCCAGGATGGGTGGGGATACCATCCCTCAGCTCCGTCGCTTCCTGGGAAACTGAATGACAGCACCTCATTCGTGAGGGCTGTGAGGGCAAGTGAACCGAAAATGACTCAGGCGAGAGCCTGGCACAGAGCGAGCCTCCAAACCCTTTAGGTCTTGTCACTGCACCCTTGTCACAGCAGTTACTACTGCCATGAGGTTGTGTGTTGCCAGCACCTTCCTTCTGATATAACCAGGTCAGTCGCAGGCCGCAGATGTGTTAAAAGAGACCCAAGCCACTCAGTACAGTGCCGGAGCCGTAACCAGGAGACGGCCCCCTGAAGAGAGGTTAGTGTGATAGGCATGTGCCTAACACGCCACATGCAGCTGTCACCTTCTGCGCCTGATCTACTTCACCTCACCGCCCCACTATGTGGCGCTTCAGTTACCTGTCACAGGGGAGGAGAGCGCACAGCTCAGCAGGGGTGGGGGGTGTTCCCACATGGGTGGCCCTGGGCAGTGGGGGCGATCGATGTGTGTTACGTCATGCTGCACGTTTTCCTACTGTGTTCGTGCAGCAGACGCTCTGTGCCTACTGTGTGCAGGGGCCTACTAAGTGCAGGGGCCTACTATGTGCAGGCGCCTACTCCGTGCAGGGGCTGTTGTGGGTGCTGCAGGTATGACGTGGACACACTCTGGAGCTTACTGTCCTGTAGCACGTTGTAGGCAGATGTAAGGGTCAAGCAGGAAGAGTCCTGAGTATCCATGACCCTTGAGCCTCTTTCTGTCCATCTTCCTTCCACCATCTGGCGGTGGCGTGGTCCTCAGGGCCCTCTGCCCAACACAGCTCTGAGTCCTGCTCCATGAGGGCATGGGGCAGGAGGACACTAGCCTCACAAGGGACACAGGGCGTGACAGGAAGATGATGACACACCTCAGAGACAGTCTGGAATGCAACATACAGAAGAGAACATGAAGGTTTTTCAAATTCTGAGAGAGATACATGTTTTCCTCTCATTTTGTGTAGTGAACGCTCAGACCTCTGCGTCCTGGGCTAAAATAAACACACTTGCTCCTCAGCTTCCAAAGCACAGAGGCTGCAGGTCAAACGAAGATGAGACCCTCGTGTGTGTGTCCCTCCTGCCCTCCCACGTCACCGCCCGGAAGAGAGACAGGTGTTGGCAGGGGCCTCAGGGCAATGGCAGGGTGTGCTCCTCACCGATGCCGTGACCTGTAATTCATGCTTCAGGGTCTCTGGCTAATTTTGGAGGGTCAAGTATATTTGGTCTTTCATAACCACATACCTGGTTTAAAGGTGATTTGTAAATGCCGAGTTTGCTTTCTCGACATTGAAGCTCTGAAGGCAGGTAAGCATTTGCACTTCTTAGAGTCGGCTCCGGGATGGGTACTGGGAGCCACGGCACGACGGGGGCAGGAGCTCGGGAGCTGGTCCTTGCCTGACAGGCTGACCGCGTCAGGTTTGGGGCCTTGAGAACAGTTGAGACGAGTCACGCGGTCAGATGCTGCCTGAAGCAGTCGACTTGGTAAAGGGTCAGGAAGGACGAGCGTGTGGCGAATTCCGGGACAAATCCCCCTGGTTGTGGTGTTCAGTTCTCCATCTGTGCCACCGGATTCAGTTCCCTAGGATTTTGTGCAGGACCTTTGCAATATTCCAAGCAGGTATTGGTCTGTAGTTTTCTGTTCTCGTGACGTCTTGTGGTTTTGGTATCAGAATAGCATCTGCCTTATGGAAGCAGTAGGGAGAGGCCCTCTTCTGGTTTTGGCGGAGTTTGTGGGTAATTGAATGTTTGGTAGAATTTAGCAGTGAAGACTTCTGGGCCTTGGCTTTGCTTTGTGGTTAGTTTTTTGGTTAATCGAACTCTTTTCTTGTAATATTGTCCATTCAGAGTTCTTGAGTCAGTTTTGGTAGTTTGTGTCTTTCTAGGACTTTCTCAATTTCATATAAGTTATGTCATTTATCAGCATACCATAGCTCGCAGAATTCCTTTATAATTCTTTTATTTCTGTAATATTGATAGTAATATCTCATCTTTCATTTTTTATTCTAGTCTTGTGAGTCTTATTTCTTTTTTCTTTGGTAAATCCACCTAAAGCTTGTCAACTTCGCTGATCTTTTTAAAGAACCAGATTTTGTCTACATTGATTTTCTCTTCTCTGTTTCATTAAGTCCGGCTCTAATCTTTATTGTTTCCTCCCTTATGTTTACTTTATGTTTAGTTGTGCTCTTCATTTTCTAGTGTCTTAAGATAGAAGGTGAGATGGCTAATTGGAGATCCATTTTCCGTTGTTAATCAGGCATTACACCTATAAATACACAAGACGGTTCCAGCTGTGTTCCATCGGTTCTGGACTGTCACGTCTTCATTTTCACTCATCTCAAATCATATGCTCATTTCTTCTTTGATTCGATCCTCTGCCTCATTTAAGCTGCTGGCAATTCCTTCAAGTGTGTTCTGTGTTCTTTATTTCAGTCATTGTGTTCTTTAGTTCTAACTGGTTGTTCGTTATCATTTCTCTATCCTTCCTTATGTTGTCACTAAGCTCCTTAAACATTTTCATCATCAATGTTCTGAACTCTGTCTCTGATAGGTTGGTTACCTCTATTTCATTTGATACCATTTCTGGAGGTTTCTTCTGTTCTTTTATTTGGGACATGTTTCTTTGTTTCCCCATTCTGGCTGACTCTCTGTGTTTGCTTCGATGTATTAGTAGATCCCCTAGGGTTCTCAGTCTTTGCTGGGTGATCTTATGTAGTATGTGTCCTTTATATTTGACTTGCACCACTTCCCTATTCTCCTGTGCGTGTGCTCCAAAGGTGACCTTTGTGTTGTGTTTGTTCTCCCGTTAAAGTTGAACTTTAATTGCTTTTGGCTTGTCAGTAGGTGGGATTGACTTCAAGGCTGTCCAGTTGTGAGAATTGGCTCTGACCACAGTGGATGAGCTGCTGCATGAGGGTTGAACGCCCAGATGAGACTTGGCCCCTATGGGCTCTTGTGCCTGTAGAGAATTCCCTCTGGGTGTGTCACTTGTAGGTCAAACCCAGTAATACTCTGGTTTGGTCTGGAGTTGGCCTCTGGGTGTGTGTAGGGCCCTGGTGTAGGGCAATTTCAGAACAAAACAAATCAACAAGCACAATAACAACAACAAAGAAAAAACCACATTCTCTCACATGTAAAAACAACTGATAACCGACACTCAACACAGGCAAAAATATCAAATACACACACACACACACACACACACACACACACACGAAAAGTTAATACTGAAAAATGGAAAGAGGGAGGAAAAGTAGGGCAGGGAAGAGAAAAAAAAAAAAGAGAAAGAGGGGAAAGTGTATGTATATGTACATATAATATAAGCTAAAAATGATAGTCATACGAAAAAAAAAAGCTTTTTGCCTTAAGCCCACCAAACAATCTCCAGTTCGTCCTCGGTTGTACAAAGAGTCCTCTACGTCTTGTGCAGGCAGATCTGGCCGTCTGGTGCCCAGAGTGACCCTGGCCCTGCAGTTCTAGATGAGTGGGGTTATGAGGTGTGGTTGGTAGTTTCCACAAAGTCAGTGCACTTTCTGCTCTCACCTGCACATACGCTCACTGAGAGCAGCACAACCAGCCGCTGGGACGTGGGCTTCTCTGTGCACAGGTCTCCTGAGTCTTAGGGCACTTCTTCCGTCAGGGGGTGTGGAGGGCTGGAGATTTCTGAGCTGCTGAAAGCCCAGAGCTGCCTCTGCCCCCTGCTGTTAGCCCCTGTGTGTGTCTCTGAAGCTGTAATTATCTTGTCACAGCAGCAGCCCAGAAAAGGTGGGGGCTCGGAAAGGAGGTTTCTGCCGTCTCCCAGCCCAGCAGTGTCACACTCTTCCCTGCCTCTTCCCTGGGTCACAGTTGAAAGCAGCTTTTTTCCGGGTCCTGAGCACTATGGCTCCTCTGTTATCTGACATACTCCTCAGTTCAGGGACCAGCTAGAGACTCTGGAAGGGCGGGGCTAGGATTGCTGTGGGAGAGTGGGGGAAGGGGCCCAGGTATGGCTTTGCTTTTTTGTTTGACCTGGGGCCCAGCTGGAGATCTCCGATGAGGTTACTGCCTCAAACATGGGATACCTGCTCTCTCTGCAGGAGAGATCAGCTGTGGGACCAGAGAAAGAGCCCACCTCCTGGCCCTTGTGATCTCTGTTCTGTGTCCTGGGGCCCCCGCGTCTCCCCAGCCGTGGATGCGGCTGCGTCTCCACTCCACTCCCTTCCCTCTTCCCATGGTCGCCCGGTTTGCCCACCTTGGAATAACCCTTGTCCGAGCCTCTTCGCTGCTCTGTGTGATGAGCAGAGAGTCTTTGATGGGTTATAGATGTTCAATTTGGGGTAAGTTCCAGAGGAGAACGCAAGGAGACCACCTCACTGCTGCCATTCCTATGACGTCACCTCTGCTCTTCTTTGATCCATTCATTATTTGGGACTGTATTGTTTAATTACCATATACTTACGAATTTCTCAATTTCTTTCTGTTATTGATTTCAAATGTGAGTCCACTGCGGTTGGGAAACACACTTTGTATGATTTCTGTCCTGTTAAGTGCTCTGAGTTTCTCTGGCCAGGTACATAGTCCGTCCTGAAGCAGGCTGAGCTTGCGTCCTGTCACTGCCTGGGGAGTCCCACGGGGCTGCCAGCTGCTCCATCGTGCGGCTCCGGCTCCCCTTTCTTGTCATCCTGCTCAGTTTTTCTAGCCGTTATTACAAGTGGGTATTGAAGCCTCCAACTATTTGGCCCAGCAGTGCATCATATACATATTATTTTATATAATTGCCTTTTGCATTATTTACAATAAGAGAGGAGAAATACGTATACTGTTTTTATAGTTATATTATTACCTTTACTAGTGGTCTTTGCTTTCTCATGTGGATTCAAATAACAATCAGGGGTCTCCTGCTTTCAACCTAAAGAACTTCCATCAGTCTTTCCTGTAAGGAGGTTTTATCAGCAACACATTCTCTAGATCTTGCTTATCTTGGAATGTCTTCATTTTACCTTCGTTTTTCACAGAGAGCTTTGGTGCGAAACACAGTATTGGTGCTGTATTTCTACTTGGTTGGCAGATTTGTCCTTTGAGCACTTTGATGTGCTGTCCTAGCATCTCCTGGCCTCCAGTCTCCACTGAGAGGTCAGCTGTTCATTGCTGTTACCTTATCGGTGATGACTTGTTTCTTCTCTTGCTGCTTTAAGATTTTTCTCTTGTCTCTGATTTTCAGCATCATTGACGTAAGTCTGTTTGTGGGTATCTGTGTGAATAATCCCACTTGGGCTATTTGAGCTTCCTGGATACGGAGCTTAGTGTTTTTCAATAAATTGGGGAATTTTTCAGCCATTATTACTAAGAATATGTTTTCTGCTTCTTTCTCCTCCGCTACTCCCTTTATGCAGGTATATTGGGGTCGCATTTTCAGAGGCTCTGATGATTTTTCTTCACTCTTCTTTCTGTCTGTCCTTTAAATTACGTGAGGTCTATCAATTTGTTTTCAAGTTCCCTAATTATTCTTTCCTTTAAAATCTATCAAGCATGTCTAGTAACATTTTTGTTTCAGTTATTGTACTTTTTAACTCCAGTTTATCCAATTTAGTTGTTTTTTGTAGTTTCTCTTTTCTTACTGATATTGATATTCTCTATTTGATAGGACGTTGTCGTCGTATCTTTATTTCTTTAAACATGGTTTCCTTTAGTCCCTTGAATATGTTTGCAATGGCTGTTTGGACACCTTTCTGTTCAATGTGACATCTGGTCCTGCTCACGGATGGTCTCTGTGCCTGCATTTTCCCAGCATATAGGTCATAGGTATATTCTCCTGTTTTTAGCAACTCTGGGTACTGGTCCCAACCCCACCCCTTCTGGGGCTTGTTGTTCCCATTTGTTTGTTTGTTTGCTTGTTGGTTGGATTATTTTTGTGATGTCTATCCAGCACCCTCCCCCCGATAGTGTCCCGCCTCTGTGGTGGTGCTCGGAGGTGCAGTTTGGGTGTGTACACAGTCACCCTGGGCTGACAGTGGGGTTTGACAGGGTCCCTTTGTCTCTTTCCCCGACCACACCCATTTATTAAACTTCACTAATTTCTAGCTGATTTGTCTATTGTTTGGAACAAATCTTTGTGGCATAAATGGTGCTGCAGAATAATCCAGTCACATCTAGTTTCTTAGAAAGACTAGATCCTGGGGTCAGAGCTTGAGATTCGTTCTGACCCAGGAGAGCTCCTGTCAGGTGCCTTACCCAGGTTTTCTCCTGCAACCCACCAGCTGCCAGGTGAGCCTGATTCATTCAGTCTGTGGTGGTCCTTTCAGCTGCCTTTCTCCACAGCAAACAGCGCTTGCAGTGAGCCCAGGCCGGACTTCTCCAGCCCTGTTGCAAGGACAGGCGGTGCCTTTGCAAACCTTTCCTGAGGAACTCGAGGCTGTGGCCCCTGGGTAACAGCTCTGAGCCAAGGCAAGTGGAGACAAGGACACTTGTCTGTAAACAAATTTTCTGTTGAATCAAGTCATGCAGATGAAGGTGGGAGTGGCACCTCATCAGGGATGTCTGCTTAAGGAAAAGAAAGGGTCGTTTCATCAAGGAACCATAGTCTGATAGATTTGGCCCACGAATGCACAGGACTGTTTGAAAATGTCTCTGGTTCCTACTCCTTCTCTTATGGCCTTTCCCTGCTTAGTGAAACCGTGATTAAAGTCATATCTGAAAGATTAAAACATAATTTAGTGTGGACCTTTTTTTTTTTTAATGTTTCTTTTATTGGTTTTTACCTTTCAATTATTTGCGTCGGGACATGAAGTCATAGGCTACCTGGGTTAGTATACACTGCGTTCTTAAGAAAAAAATGAACAGAGGTGTAAAGACGTTCCTTTTCTGTACTAACTGTGTCAGTCAGCTCGGGCTGCCACCGCAGGACGCCACAGGCCAGGGCGTATGCAGCAGACATTTATTTTCTCTCAGTTCTGGAGAACAGAGGCCCGAGGTCAGGGCGCCAGCACCCTCGGTGTCTGTGAGAACCCCCTCCCTGCTGTCGGTGAGAACCCCCTTCCTGGCCGGCCCACGCTGCCGCCCTCTCTGTGTCCTCACCTGGCAGAGTTCTAGGCCTCCTCTTACAAGGACACTAGTACTGTCAGATCGGGGACCCACTCGACCTTACTTCTTTCCTCCAAGGCCCGAGCAACACATATGTCCACACTGGGGATTAGGGCAGCAACAATGATGTTTGGAAAGGGTACAACTCAGTCTGTAACAGTAGTTTTGTACAAATTATATTTGGAAAACAGGCTTTGCATTATAGGGAAGTACTGAGCTGCAGACAGTCGTTTTGCTGTTAGGAATCATTTGTCACGGCAGGCTTTGTGGCACGCTGATTTTCATGGAGAAAAGGACGGAGAACCAACTTCTGCAAAAGCTGTCATAAATCAGAAATGCACGTGTGGCCATAAAACATGGTCAGTGCTGTGAGGACGCGTTTCCCTTGCCCTGTCATCGTCGTGATAAGAGGTTTCAAAAGCACAGCAAACTGCCTTCGAGGGAGAAGCTACCGAGGACCCCACAGGCAGTAAGCCAGAGTTTCCACGGGGGCAAGAACTGTCTCCCATGGGACTCGCCCTCCGTGTTTTTATTGAATTAGGAATAGCTGTTGGTGGGGGGTCTCAAAGTACTGACCTGAGCTCCAGTAAAGCTCCTCACCACGCGGGAGCGTCCGCGGATGGGCACGCTGTCTGTCTGCCGTGTGTCCTGCGTGCGCAGATCCATACTGAGTGGGCTGGAGGGCGGCGTGCGGCCAGCGGGGCTGAGGGCCCTCGGCGCTCCTGCAGGACGGGCCTGCGGGCTCCTCGCCCAGCACCGTCCTCTCCTTCCTGCAGGCCCAACGCCTTCCAGGTGGTGGCGCTGGATGGAGCGAGCTCGGGTCTGCTTCAGTTTCCCAGCGCCCAGGAGCACGCTGGCTGGCTCCAAGCCGTGTCCGCAAACATCGGTGACCTGACACTGCAAACCGTGAGTACCGCGTCCCACTCCCTCTAATGCACGGAGATAATTAGGGGCCTTGTCACTCAGGATTCACCCGAAAACAACCAGCTAGAGCATGAAACAGAAGAACAGGTACTTCCCCCCAACATTTCAGATCTATGACTAAAAAAGTTAAAATTTAAGCCATGTGAGTGTTTCCTCAGTAAGAGCATAAGCTGAGTCAGACGTCTGGGTACTTGAATGGTGGGTCCCTCCCTCCCTCCCTCTCTCTCTTGCTTTCCATGTTCATACACATAAATATTTGTGTGAATAGAAATAGAAATAAAGATAGATAGATATTATAGATAGATTCCAAATGCATGGATATAAAGTGGCATTTTTATTTGGGGAACCTACTTGGGTTAAAGGTATAATTCCTCGAAACATGATGAAAACTTGTAAAGCGGCATTTCCAACCCGAAAGATGACTTCTCCAATTGTCACTGCAGGTATCAAAAAAGAAACAGTGCTTTGTCTCCTGGACTGATCTTTTTCATTTTTAAGGTCAATGTGAAATACCAAATGAAGAGTAAAACGAGATCGGGTGGGAGTGAAAAATCAGTCGAGTATGAGGTTCTTTGAAGCCACCCCTGTGTGGAGGCCACAGCTGGGAGGTTCCTGAAAGGTGGCCTTTGACCAGCTTTCTTGTTCTCAGTCCCTCCCAGCTGACTGGCCCTGGTGACTGCGGGGACACCCCAACCGAGGCTTCTGTCCCAGGGCGGGCTTTGGGCTCGTGCTCTCACAGCAAGGCCAGGCCCCGCATCCCGCCCACACCCACCCCACCCACTGCCCTCTTCCTCTGTCCACACTGCCTTGCTCCTGGACGCTGCAGGCGAGGCCGGCAGAGCACATTAAAATATTGGGGGAATATGTTGGATTTCTCTTCTCCAGACCTCAGGGCTTCCTTCAGTTACGTAAGGAGGCCTAGAACTTTTCAAGACCTTAGTTTTAAAGGTTAACATTCTCAATTCTGAAGGTACCTGGATGTAAAAGGAAAAGAAAGAAAAAACACAGGTGGTGGTCGGTTGATATTTGCTGAACTGCCTGTGACGAGAGCTCTTCAGGTTTAGGTGATGTCCACACATTCTAGCAATTCAGCCGAGCAGAGCAAAGGAAACGCCAACACTTCAGAGCCAGACACGTAGGCTCAGAGCCCTTTCCAGTGTGGAGCCTTGGCGTGCTATTGTTTTGCACTTCCTGGCCTCACTGGTAAAGTCTGGGAAACAATACGACCTTTCAGGAGTGCACTAAGTGAAGGATCAAATGAGGAATGTGAAAGCCGTCATGACCATAAGTTCATGCACAGCAGAGTCATTTCCCTATTTTTCCAGATGATGAAATTTAAGCATCAGCTGTCCCATAGCTTTACTTACATAAAACGCTGATATTTGAAAAACAGTAATTTAAGTATACCAACACTGGGTTTTTTTCTGTTATGGGAATTGCTGCCAGCCATTGGTATTTACTCTGCTAAGAAATGAATTGTAAGAGAAACTCCCAAGGACCCTCCCTGCAGCTAGTTAATTCCGTTGCCAGTGAGACAGGCTGCAAATCTGTGGCATGAATGTGCTTGTCACAGCGACTGACTCCTCTCCTCGCTTCCCTCTCTCTGCAGATGGAAATGACAAATACGTGCTGTTCTCCGTGTGACCAGGTAGGGGCAGTGTTTTTTGTGCTTGTCGTATAATAAGTCTCCAAAAGTACTTTCTTCCTGTTGATGACATTTGATTTGGAAATTTTGATAGAAAAACATGAGCACATGCCAGACGGAGGTCATGCCCTCACTGTTCACAGCACCAAACTACTCGTGCGCCGTGGAAATAGTGTAGGAGGAATCGTCCCATCTCCTGTGTGGGCTGTGTGACCAGGTCTGTCTGTCGGCAGCCGTGTTTCATGAGGAAGCGTGATGAGAGAATCGCATGCCGCTGCAGTGGTTTAAGCTGACAGGGTGTACGATGGAGGCACCTGTGTAACTTGGAATCTCAGGCACCGAGTGATTTGCTTAGATAGCGTCCTCACTTGGAGAGCTTCCCTCTTGCGTGGTCTTTGACCCAGCAGGTGTTATTGTGGGAGGTGGGCACCCTCCCCAGACAGGCAATTTGCTCACCTTGAGGCCCAGTCACAGGTGTGGCTCCCACGTTGGGACCCTCAGCTCACCGTCCTCGGAGCGCAGGCCCGACCTCCAAGTGAAGGGCTGCTCCTGGGCTGGGCCTATGGGGACGTAGGAAGATCTCTCACATCAAGCTGCGGGACAGGTAGGGGAACTCCAGGCCACTGTGTCGTCCTGCGTCCTTTCTGATAAAGCCATAGTGTAGGCTGCACAGGAAGGGCACACAGTTTTTGTTTGTAGCTCATTAGTTTCTGATTGTATCTTTCATGCGTTTGAGGAAGTGTGCACTGTAGCCTCAAGTGAAGAAAGCTGAGAAGAATGCATTCAGCGTACTTTAAGTACTGCTTGTCAACACTTTAAATGACGCTTAGTGATAAAATTTGAATTCAAGATGGCAGACATTTGGGAGATTAAGCCTCTGCCAATCAAAAATTTACTGAAGAAAGATTGGAAATTAGGACCAAGTTTTTAATTAAACCAGTCTGGTCGACATTTTTAAATTAGAAAAGAAATTCTAAGAAAAGTTACTCTTGTAATATTTTTCTAAATTTATGATCAACTATGTTTTTTTTCATATATCTAAACGATATGGTTAGCTATTTAATGAGTAATATTTCCATAAGTGTCTTCAAGTTAATACAGGATTCATTTCATATTCTTATACATGAAATATTATATTCCAGCTATGCTTTGTGTTTCTGACACAGAAGTTGTCAGACTTTTCCACTGAGGACGTACCTGTCCATACTTCACACATGAAGCACATCTTCTCTGGATTTATTTACTGAGGCTGCTGGGAGAATGGACCACATCGGTCCTGTTGTCTCCAGGAATAATTTGCCATTAGAAATTGGGTTTCTGTTGGCAAAATCAAAATTAGCAAAATGCCCGCGAGGTCCTTTTTAAAATGAATGAGAGGCTCCCCTGAGTGCATGGGCGGGAGTGCTCCGGCGGTGCTCCAGCGGTGCTCTGGCCGTGCTCCGGCAGTGCTCCAGCGGTGCTCCTCCGTCTCGTTCACGGTGGGGCAGTTCTCTCTCCTCTCCTGTGACTGTCCTGACACATCAGCCACGGTCAGTGGTTCGCACACAGTTAAGTACAGAGCAAATGTGAGCAGCCCTTATGCTGAGAACATGCCGCTGTGATGTGCAGTTTCCATGGGCCTTGAATTTGATGTGTTTGGAAGAACACCGAGGGTTCTCATAGGTGCACTTGAACTACTTGGCACCACGAGAAGCACTCGTCTGGAAATCAAAACATGTTTTATTTTGCTTTGAATTTAACTCCTCTTTCTCATTGCCTCACAAGAGAGAATCGTGAATTAAGGTTCAGAGAAACTTAAAACTGTCTGAGAAGCAAACTCCCACTAGAGACAGAGAACATTCAATGAATAGTGGTTCAAACACCTTGGAGGCAATGGGATAACCTTGCTTTTGTTTTAGTGAAATGTTATCGCATATTGAACCTCATATGTGCGATGTCACTCTTGGCAGCCTTATTTAACTAAAACCTGGATTCCGATCCCAGCTAATCCCTTCTCTGGTGGTGTAACGTAAATAAATTAACATCTGAGTCCTAGTTTTTCATCTATAAATGAAGAAAGTCTTACTGAGTAATCTAAAGTCTTTTTTTAACCTTAAAAAGTTCTATATAACTTTGAATTTACTTGGGTGTTTGAATTAGTTTATTTGGAAGTAAATATTAGAGCCTCACTATGTAGAATTATTAACGAATTACCCCCACCATATCTTTTTGCGCTTTCGGTAGAGGATTCTTTCACATTTTCTCCCCAAATTAAACATTTTGTATGTATTATAGTTTATATTTATGATGTTGGACCCTTCAAAGACAGAATTTTAAAAATCATTCTGGACAATTACTGATTTGGTGTATAGCAAATAAATAATATTTGAATAAGTATTAAAAAATAAAGATATTTGACAACCACTGAAATTGGCCAACAAAAACCAAACAGGATTAGAAGGATAATACAAAAGGCATAGGATATACATTTTTAGACTCTTACATCTAATACATAAAATGACTGTACAACTTGTTATCCACACTGGGTACTTCTTTCTGGGACAAAGACCAACCTAAAAGTGACACTAAAACAACAGGCACAGATTTTGAATTGTCCCAAACAAACCGGAACATATGTCTACCCAGTATGATAGCAGATAGCTCTGTGTATTTCCAAAATAAATTTCTCCTCAAAAGCCTGAATTAAAGGGAGATGTGGATGCCTTAACTACCAAACAAATACACACACACAAAAAAAAAAAAAAAGAAAGAAAAAGAAAGAAAGAAAGAAAGAAAGAAAGAAAGAAAGAAAGAAAGAAAGAAAGAAAGAAAGAAAGAAAGAAAGAAAGAAAGACCACCCTGAACAACTCTGGTAATTCTGACTACTTCTGTATAAAGGAAAAGACCAGCTGTTCTGTCATCATCTGATGGATGCTGAACTAATTATCTTGACTCATTCAAGTGAGGAAGAAAGAAAAAGAGTTTCCTATAGAAATGCCATCAGAAAAGATAAATGAAAATATGCTTCTTTACTATAATGGTTATGTCCCCTTAATTTAATTATGGTGATACAATCAGATAAGTGTTCATAAAATTATAATATACATTTCTTGGGCTATGTAAAGCCATTAGAAAATTCATAATGTAAAAGATAAAATTCGCTCTCCTTCAAGTTATTTATGAACTGCATATACCTAAAAATACTTCATAAATCAGCCACTGTTTCCAATAATAGCTAAGCTGTAACTTATTTATCTGCTAATTAATGTAGGTGGAATCCAGCTGCATAGGGAATTTCATTACATTCACATCCAAGTTGCAGACATTTCCGATTATTAACCTGTGTGTCGCCCTCTTGGCCAGAAAAGGAGCTCGTCCTTCACTCCTCCAAATAACATTCCTGTTGGATGACGTGCCGAGCGCCCTTCACCAGATACAGGAAGGAACAGACTGTGCAGTGCTGGATGGGCAGGCCGCAGGTTAGAGGACAGGGCTGGGGAGAAACAGGCGCTCAGCCCACGGCGCCCCCCAGAGACCTAGAGCAAGTGCCATGCTGCGTCCGGTCGGGCGGCAAATCTGTGTCTGGACAAGGGCAGCCCTGAGAGGGTGCATGCTGCCCTGGTCAGCCTGGGACGTACATGTCCAGCCTTCTCTCCTAGCTCTGTCCACGGTAATAAATCCAGCTGTCCGTAATGTCTGTCTTCCTGGCGTCTGCCTGACATCTGTCTGTCTGGCATCTGGCATTGCATTTGTTTCTATGTGGCTATTACTGCCGTGTCTTAAGTTCCTCCAGGTCAGGTTCCCATGTATCATTCTTGTGAAATCTAAACTGCAGCACTGCAGCGGTTAAGTATTTCATGAAGAGAAGGAGGAGGGTGGGAGGCTTGGCAGTGTTTGGATATGTGATTAAAAACTTAAAGGAAAAGGAAAGAGTGCAGGTTTTGTCCTTCCCTACAGGCAGAAGAACTCTTGAATCTCTTCTTCCCCTTTGTGAGTCTAATTAGAAGCAAATTCAAAGGCTCTGGCTAGTAGGCGTTCTCACCAGAGGAAACACGTGTTGGGCAGATTTCCAGGAGCCCCGCAGCACACTGTGACAGATGCAGAGAGGGGCGTTTTGTTTCCATTCCTACTGTTTTCCTTCTGGATTGTGATTATTTT
The DNA here is from genome assembly GCF_036562045.2 of Rhinolophus sinicus. Classification (NCBI taxonomy): domain Eukaryota; kingdom Metazoa; phylum Chordata; class Mammalia; order Chiroptera; family Rhinolophidae; genus Rhinolophus; species Rhinolophus sinicus. Next base: position 504,967 of record NC_133755.1, read on the forward strand.
CCGTTCCCCACCAGTCTGCTAAAACAGCTAGTAAAAATGAAACGTGTCTTATCCACCATGTACAAAGAACTCATAAAACTCATGGTAAGGAAACAACCAACTGAAATGAAATATGTTTAACAATGGGAATTGAGCACCATATTATGATGAAAAGAAGTATTGTTAGTGTTATAAACCCCCCCAAAATATTTATCTACGTGGCCCGATCAGACAAAAAGGGAAATAAATAAATCAATTCTATGTTTTTAAATAATCTATGTACTTGGTTTCAAACCCACAAGACGTTTAAGGAATCAGTGATACTTGGGTGTCTGCCACGCATCACTGAAGGACACGTGTCATCTGAACAGCGTGTTGTTAGTTGGCTGCTGCCCGCCAGCGCTCTCAGTGGGGTGCCTGTGTCTCGGCACTCAATCCCAGCACGTACCATGCAAGGGCATGCTAGTCCCCTTCTCCGGTGGTCAGGAGAGTTCTGTGTGTGCGAGGACACGTATGAACTACAGCTGTCGTCTGCTAATAACAAAACTATACAGCATCCAGCTCTTATCACACAGATGTGAGGGCTTAGAAGTTCACAGCCGTGCATGTGAGTGGCCTCAACACCAGGCCCGTGAAAATGCTGACTGTTCAGCCATGGCGAACGTTGTCCCTAGCATGACACACATCAGTTTTCTCTCCCTCGGCAGGAACAATGTAGAATATCATCTAGCATCTTGACATATGAGGTCTTTCACCAGGCACAGGAGGGAAAGCTGTCAGTGATTTATCAAACAAAGAATGGTATCAGAAATGGCCTACCTGGAGCCCAGGAGTAGTCATTGCACTCGCCCAGACAGCGGCCATCACGGGCACTCACGTGGGCACCACTGTCTGCGGGACGCCCCCCCCCCCCGCCCTGAAACAGCTCCCAGGACAGTGCATGTCCAGAAGTGGTTACCATGACCACGATAATGTCCTAACAATTTTGTGCAAGTTGCTTTAAATATTTACTACCTAAGAATATGTTAGGGTTTTTTTCTTCTTAACATGACAAAATGAGGAAGTGGAAAAATTAAAATGAAATGACTCTTACCACTTACTACAAAATATGTGTCCCATTAAAATTTTAGGCAAGATGCACAGGGCTTTAGCTTAATATATTGAGTATGAACTCATGCGCTGAATTCTTAAGTTGTTTGACTGTTTCCATTAACTTTGAATCATATTCTGATTTGCATTGTTTGTATTTTGTGTCACAGATGAAATATAGTCAGTGCCAGCTGTAGTAATCTAACATGGTCATACTAAGTTTGCTGTTGTCAGGAAGTTGAACTGAAGAAACAATTGTCCCACGTTTGTCAAGCTTACGCTTACTATAGAAATGGAAAATGCAGTTAGTTGTTTTTGCCACTCACAGACAAGTGTGTAACACTAACACTAATGGAATGAAATGAAATGCTGTGTTGTACGAGATACTTGGAAGGTACAAGTTGAATGTCGCTGAGTGGTCAGCACTGGCCACACCAGAAGTGGTCAGCAGCGCGCGTGTGCAGCCTGGCCCGATAACAAACTCTGGATGTTTCAGCGGGATGTCACAGACTCTTGTCTGCTGCTTCATCTGGAGACAGACCTGGGGCCCCGGCCCCTCCGCCCCAGGCTGTGGCTTTGGTGTGCTGAGGTCGTGGGAGGATGATGTGTTTGGTGGCTGTCTGGCTGCCCCTGTGACAGTGCACAATTGTCAGGGCTTCTAACTTTCAAGCTTTCCCTCTGCAGGTTGTGCACATGGGTTGGGTCAGTGAGAGGCTCGAAGAGGCTGACCGCTCTCAAACCTTCAGGCCCACGTTCCTGGCCCTAAAAGGCCCCTCCCTGTACATGTTCTGCACCCCTCCGGTAAGGACACTCTGACATTCCCGGGAAGGGTGCTGGTGAGGAGAAGCAGCCAGACAACCTGGGTTTGGAAGAGACCAGGCTTTTGTCCCCTGTCCCTCCATGGTTGGAAGGGTTCTGCTCAGGATTCACTGGCTTTTCTGCCTCTAAATCCATAGATGAATCCATTTCTGTCTTTCACTGGGAGATGGCAGCCTCGCTCTGCTTACAAACCTGCGCTGTTGGAGTTGGGGGTTCAGGAGGCCATGTCTTAGAGCATCAGTCATGCGGTGGGAGAACTCCCAGAACAAAACAGACAGACCCTTCTCTTCAGGCATTTCTGAAACATAAAAGCTATTCTTTTCCCTCACATCTTCCAAGGTTTATTAAAATAAACAGCCCGATTTAGTCTGGTCCATCATGTAAATTTTATGCTGAATGCTACAGTTTGCATTTTATTTTCCAATTCCCACAAACACAGCTCACTTCGAACTGACTAAATGTGTCGTAATTGTTTTTAGCAATATGATCATTTACTAACTTAAAGTAACGAGTGGGTGCCCTGCCTAGAAGTAGTCTGAACATCAGAACTACAAACAACAAAACCTGTGCCTTCATGTTCTAGGAATTTGAATGCAAGTTCTGTCGAGCATTGATGGAGCTTTGTGCCATTAAAAATAAGTGAAAGGATTTCCTTCTTCTTAAGGCTGGATGACATTCCACCCTGTGCATATGCACATTCCCTTTACTCACTCATCCGTCAGGGGGTGTTCTGGTTGCATCCACGTCCTGACAGTGGAGAAGAAAACTGTCGTGAACATGGGAGTGTGGATAACATGAGATGCAGATTGCATTTCCTTTGGATAAACACCAGAAGTGGAATTGCTGTGCCATATGATGGTTCTAGCTTCAATTATTCTAATCTTTATTCAATGTGTTGTGGTAACAGTGGTTAGTATAATAAAATTACATAGGTTTGAAGTGTACAATTCTGTATCACATCATCTGTACATCACATTGTGTGTTCACCACCGAGTCAGTTCTCCTTCCATCACCACATGTTTGAATCCTTTTTCCTCATCTACCACCCCTTTCCCCCCTCCCTCTGGTAACCACTGAACTGTTGTCTGTGTCTATGAATTTCTGTTCCTTTATTTGTTTGTCTTGTTTCTTTGTTGCTTTCAGTTTTATATCCCATATATCAGTGAATTCATATGGTTCTCAACTGTTTCTGTCTGACTTAGTTCACTTAGCATTATAATCTCAAGATCCATCCATGTGGTCACTAATGGCAGTATTTCCTCTTTTCTTATGGCCGAGTAGTATTCCATTACGGTGGAAAATGATACTCCAAGCAAATATTTTCAACCTTTTGAGGGACTTCATGCTGTTTTCCAGAGCGGCTGCTCACTTCCATTCCCACCAACAGCACACGAGGCCCCTCCCACCCCCACTTCACCAGCACACGTCCCCTCTTCCTTTGGCAGCTGATGGAGAGGTGACGGCACAGGTCGCAGTGCAGGTTTCATGGCTGTTCTCTATCTTCAAACTCATTGCATTGTATACATTAAATGTGCACCATTTTTTGTGTCAGTCATATGTCAACAAAGTTCTTTCAAATGTAACAAAGGGACAAATCAAGTTCCACATTCAAACATAAAGACAACACATATTTGTTTTAATTGGTAAGGATAGTTTTTTTGTACAATTAGCTTTGCATTTTGGAGTAATTTTAGATTTACCAGGAAGTTGCACATGTGGAAGGAGAGTCCCTGTGTTCCCAAATGTTAGCTCTTCCATAGCGGGTGTGTTTGTTAAAACTAAACTGCTAACCACGGTATAGCACCATTAAGTAAACCCAGCCTGGGGAACCTGCCCAGTCCCCCACTGAGTGTTTCTTTGTCCCCAGCTGCCGTCCAGGCTCCCATGTCACAGTGACACACCAATGCTGTGGTTTCCTCACGTGAGGCGTTCCCTAAATATTTGCATAAATGATCACTGAATGCTCCTCAGGACAAATGTAATAATATTCGTTAACATTTATTGCTAAATGTAAGATTATATGGTTTCATCTCACAGGGTAACATTAGAAAATAACTAGGAATTTAAAGACATGAAAATGACTGTGAATAACCCTCCATTGAGGCTCCAGAGAGGATGATCGGGGACCCGAGAGAGTGGCCGTCAGTGATCAGGTCTCATTAGGCTCCAGCAGGGGTGCATCGCCTGCCCCTGCGAGGACAGAACAGGCTCTCAGCTGCCCCACCCCCGCTCCCGGTGCCCACGTCCAGCTCACGCCCCTGAGGACTCGCAGTTCCCTTGTCCCGTGTTCAGGTCTCGGTATGTGATTTCTCCTCGTGTACAAAATTCTAAATTATGAGAAAGGCTTTCAGTATTGCATCAAATTCCATACCTGTGTGAGCAAAATACAGTTTAATCCACTTCCCTTGGGAGTTTCGATGTCATGAACAGAAGTTCTTATTTGTGGGGGCAGAGGGCACCTCCGCAGTCATGCGATGGGTAATGTAATTTTTATTAATGCCGGGTTTTGCTTGTTCATTTTAAAATCCCCCGGCCTACTTTCTTGGCAGCACCGCCCGCCCCAAACACCACATCGTACAGATAAATCACCGCCCTCAGCTGTTCAGATTTGGCTGCAGTCAACTCCCCTTGCACTCCTGTCAATATTGTGCTGAGAAATTCGAAATCTGTTCAGATCTCTGCTCTGAGGGAAAGGACTGACCGGTGAACAGAAGTGAACAGAAACCGACAGGACGCTGTGTCCCCTCCATGCCCACCCTCAGCAGTGGCGGGTCCCCGGGACATAAGCGGCTACCCCCACCCCCGCTCCTGGGCCCTGGTGAGCCAGCTCTCATACCCTCCTCTGCTTGTTTAGCTCAGACATCTTCCAAATGGCAGTGCGTTAGGCATGTGTGGAATACACCACCTGTCAGCAAGTGGCATTGGTCCCTGTGCCCCAGGCCTTGCTCGCCACTCAGGCCCCTTGCTCTCCAGGGCAGTGGTTGTTGCTTCTGAAATCTGGACCATGTTCTTAGCCTTTTCTTAACACTCGTGTCAGAATGTTTAAATGAATTTTTAAAGGCACAAAGATTCTGTGGCAAATGTTTAGGAAAAACTGAAAGATAAAGTCCCATATTGAGGGATAGTTTCTGAGGTCCATCTGTTGGGACGGTGTTTCCTGCAGGCCCCCCCTGGGAGCTCAGTCACCCCTTATTGGAGCTGTCCCCGGCAAGCTCCCCCTAAGAGCTCAATCCCCCTCCTCCTCCCTCCTTATCAGGATGACTCCTGCAGGCACCATAGTTAGAGGCCTCCCTGGCAAAACAAAGTTGAGGGATCACAGCTGCTAGGGACGGATCTCCCTGGCACCCCGGCCAGATTCTCCCCCCTCCCCCAACCCGGAGGCCTGGCCCTATAAAATAAAGCGCCTGACCCCAGTCAGTGCTCAGTTCTTTGGGAAATACCCCACTGGGCCCACTAGTGTAATAAAGCTGAGCTCCTTGCCGTCTGGGAGCCGCTTGTGTTTCTCCTCCTCACCGCTTTTCCACAGCACATCAAGAGGAGGGAAAGGGATGGAGTGGAAGGACAAGAGGAGAAAGGAAGGGAAATGGATGGGGGAAAGAAGGGGAGCAGCCGGGGGTGTTCATGCTGTGAAGAGGAATCAGCCGTGGGGGGCTGGCTTCCCAGGGCTTCCAGGGCACAGACCAGGCTGGAAACAAGCCACGCCCCGGCCACGCCCCGGCCACGCCCCGGCCACGCCCGGGCACGCCCCGGCCACGCCCCCACCCCCGTGCACTCCAACTGCCTGAGGCACAATAGTTCTGATTTGCAGGTTGGATCTGAGAAAGAATGGTGCAGCTCTTACGATTTCAAACATCCTTAAAAGGTGTTAAGAGTTATAAAATTAATTTTACAGCATTAACATAAATTATATATAGCTGTTGCCTACGAATATACAAGAATTAGTAAAAGCAATTTTAAGACTGTCAATTAGGCAAGTATGTGCTATCATTTAAAAAATTTACCTGTAAATAAGTAATTTAACTGAAGATTTGTAGACTAAAGAAATATTACACGATTATGTATTTAACACAGAATTAAATTACCCTGTATCACCGTGGGGCTACATATTAAGTTTTCCACAGTAACATTGAAAGATGCCAAGATTACATCTTATAGTTTACAGTTTCTGCTATGTTTTTAAGTCAAATGCGGTTAAATAACATAGAAAATTGTCAACTGTCATTATTTGGAAAAAGCAGATGTTTTCACCCCTTTCTACAAAAGAAGTGCATCCTGAAAAACAGTGACCCTGTCATTTAAGGGAATTATGTCACGAGCCATCGAGTTTACAGAATAAGGAATTCTTGTGTAACATGAATAGTGATTAAATGCGCGTCTGCTTTGTAAATACAGTTTCTTAATCCACAAGCCCCTCTTCCTGCGGCTGTGCTTCTTCCTCTCCCTTGAAAAGGTGTCAGGCTTTTGGCCTTGAATTGTTTGCTTAGGAGATGGCCACCGAGGAGAGGCCACCAAGAGCACACTGCACAGACAAGTGGCCGGGAACATTCCTCAACACAGGTTCTGATCCACTCGGTCGGGCTGGGGACCTGAGGAGATGCCAGCCGACAGTGCTGCTGAGCTGCTGGTCCCCACGGCCTCACGCCCTGGGAGCCCTGTTAATGCACCAGTAGAAAATTACTTAAAATAAACACCAAGGTCTCTGGGCCCTACTGCCCACTTACTAAACCTGAACCTGAACCCCTCGGACGAGCCAGGGACCTGTGTCGAGTGAGCTACAAGGTGACACCTGGCTGCATTCAGTTGAGTACAGAACTCTGGGAATGTCCTGTTTCAGAACTTTCAGTTTTGTCACTGTGCTACTATCAAACCTGCAGTTGGAACTTTATTTCCTAATTATTAAATATATACATTTTATATTATTCACAATGTATACATTCTAATATACATTATAGTATACATTCTCTTAATCTAACCTAAATTTGATCCTTAATTTAGTCTTAAAGGAATGCAAAATGAGTTCCCCAAAGGGTATCCACTACGTGTAATTACAAGTACATGTGTCAGCGATGTGTGTGATGCGGGCACGCACACCGTCAGCCGTGAACACGCACACGCCCGTCACCATCCACAGCCGCCCCGAAGCTCAGCGCCCATTCTCCACTGCGGACGCAGAACTTAGTAAGATGCAGACACACTGACCCACTCCCTGTTGTAAATGTTCCCATTCTCCAGCGACACGTGGATGTGTCTTCATGGTGCATTTCAAGAGTTGTCAAGCTTTATTGAGATATAACTTGGTAACAAAATTTTAATGCATTTAGAGTATACAATGTGATGATTTGATACATGAAACGATCCCACAATAAGTTAATTATCACGTCCATCACATCACATGGTTACGTTTGGGGGGAAGGTGTGTGTGTGTGTGTGGAGACTTAAGATTTATGCATATGTTCTGTATTCTTGCAGGTGAGCATATTGGACTGGGTCCGAGCAGAAAAAACCTATAACCTCTGTGAGGTGCTATTTAAAGTTGACAAGGTAAGTGTCTTTGCACAGTAGATGCTTCTGTGTGATAAGATGTCCCTTTGGATTTAAAGTGTGAGAGAGACATTTGTTCAGCACTGTTCATTGAAGCAATAAACTAATGTGAAAATCTGCAGTCATTTGCCCATCATGTCCTGAAAGTTGTCACCCTGTTGCTTACCAAGGTAGACGGACAGACGGACCATGTATGTGCACATGCGCATGCGTGTAACAGGGACGGTGGTTTAGTCACTTCCAATCACAGTGAACTATTCCAGGAATTTCAGTTTGTTGTTGTTTTTACCAAGTCATTTCCAAAATGTGTGTAAAAGCTTTTCTTCCTTAAGCCTGGCCTGAGCCGACCAGAGTGACAGCCCAGACCTGGTCCTGTTTGGGGGGATGTGTTCCTGGGTACAGAAGGCGGAGGTTCATCCCTAACACGCACGTCCAGCTTTCAGAACAGTCCTTTAGTGGGAAGTTTGCAAAGCACTTAATCTCCCACGAGGTTGGTTTCCCTGTTTTCCCCCTCCCCGTGTACGGAGAGCTGCGTCCCCCAAGGGACGGGCCTTGAGGAAGCAGGAGCGGGACGGCCTGCTCTGCCCTATGAACACGTTAGATGTAAAGACAACATGACGTGTAGGTGCGCACACGCCACCGAGTGGAGCACGCCTAGGAACACGTTACCTCATTGCTACGACTCCTGACATTGCTCGGTTTGCACAGAACTCCTGGTAACGCTGAGTTAGACAGGTTGGGATGTTGAACCTGAATGAAAAAATGTGGGAAAGAAGTGAAAACAAGTCATTGTCACCAAGTGGACTCTGCTGAGCAATGGATCGTCACTTGTCAGATATCAGAGGACCTCTGTCTCCCCAGGGGTGTCAGGCTGCCCGTGGGATTTCTCTGGCCCGCGGTGACTGGGGCCCAGACCTGTCGTCCGGTGTGGTGTCTGCGTCTCCTGCTGCACCGTGAAACAGATGAGAAAATGCACCCATCAGCCGGATCACCACCGTGACTTACATTACAGACAGGCCCAGGGCATGTAATTCAACCGTCAGGAACACCCCTGCACAGAAGCAGTGGCTGTTTCCTCTCCACATAAGGACATTCCATTTGAAACTTTCAGGAAAATTAAATTTGCTCCTGTGTTTGGCAGAGGACGTGGTGACAATGTCTGTGTTCCCCGAGTCCCTCCGGCGCTTTGCTAAGCCGTCCCTGCTCGTCTCCCCACCTGAGGACTGGCCCTCGGTGTGTCCACGAAGCACAAAGTGGACAGAGATTGCCAGGCCGTCCCCTGGAGGTTTACCTGGCTGCAAGGTCGGCCAGGTCTCGTTCTGGTTCACTCGCCAGACACTGGCACCCAGGAGCCCCCACAGTGTCCACCAGGAGTTTTGTGACAAGCTGTCCAGCCCCATCTGGTGCTGTGTGAATAAGCAGGAAACGAGGGAAAGTCCTAAAGTTTCCTCTGATCCTGCCACGGCCACAAGTGCACCCATCAGACTGAGACAGACACGGAAGACTTCCAGACCTCTGCATGGGGGTGAGGGGTGGGGGGACGGGGGGCTCGATTCCACGGAGCCAGAGGCAGGGTCCCTGAAAGCTGGGTGCCCTGAGGTCCTGGGCCCCCCGTGTGTGCTAACAGGCCCAACGTGAAGGAAACTAAATTTTCTTGACTCTTCGTGGTAGGATACAGTTTTGTGACTTGGAATCACCTCATGAAGATAGGGCCCTGGCCTGGGGTGGGGGCTATTTCTTGACTTTTATGTTCCAAAGGGATGGTCCCTGGGTCCTGGGGATAGACAGCCCTGGGAGGCAGAACTGGCAAGTGGCTTTTAAAAGATTTGCATCTCAAAGGGGCAGAGAAAGGCTTCACAATAATGGGTTGTGCTGCACAGGCTCAAAGGCGGGGTCTCGGGTGGGCCTGGGCGGAGTCTCGGGTGGGCCTGGGCGGAGTCTCGGGTGGGCCTGGGCGGACAGCAGTCAGGCCGAGGGAACGGAAGGCAGGTTGGTCACTGGGCACTCATGGGTCCTTTCTGCACATCGTCCCCTTTACTTAACTCTGTGATCAGTCACTCCAGCCTTTAGGTCGTGTTGACACATTGCAATCTGCAGAGACTGCGTTACTGTTTTAAAACGGAGCTGCAGGGTGAGTGGGGAAGGAGCCACACGTGAGTGACTTATGTAGCATTTGTCACCCATGGTTCTCTGTGAGGCTGCACGGTTTGCATTCTGGAAAAGAACATGGTCTATGAAATCCTTCAGCGTTTCATGGAATTTCTCAGGTTGTTCAAAAGCTACTTTGAATCCCTCCCTTTTGTTCCTGAATTTAGAGCTCAGCTCACTGACTTGCCAGTTCAGGAAGTCAGGAAAATGTCACCGCTGTCACTGCTCATGAAAGAGCTCACTGCCCAGAGCTGACTCTGCAATCACAAGAGTCAGATGTTAATGATTTTCCATAAGCCAGTGGACATTTCAAGGATCGTCAAAAGACCGCTGAGAAATGTTTAGAAATCTAATATGATCTTGTTTAAGTACTCCATTAATTACATTACAAATTCGTTAAATTACGTGTGCAGAGACATTGCATGGAAAGGAGATAAAAAACCCAATCAGATGACAAAAAGGTAGTGATCGTATTAATAGAATTCTCTCTCTTTTGTATTTCCTGCACTGTTACTATAATTGTTCCAAAATAAATAAATAAATAGAAGCAGGAAAAAATCGAGGTAATTTAAAAGACAGTCCTTTTGTTTTCAGAGGAGACCCTGAGCTGGTTTGTGTGTTCTGGATGTGGTGAGGGCCGTGGGGCAGCTGGAAATGTAGCTGCAGGGAATGACCGCTGACCGTCTGGGAAGCGCTTAGCTGAAGGTCAGACACCACGTCTCAGTCTGCACCAGGGCTGTGCCTCAGAGACCCAGTGTTTTATGTAAGTAGAGTCGGAGCTAACGACTGGTCGACACAGGTTTTACCTGTGCTGTCACTTAAAGCCTGAGGCAGACTCTTTCTTACGACCCCAGTTTGTAGCTCCAAACCTAAGTGGTTCAGGGTCATCAGCTAGTAACTGGCAAAGGAGAGTCTGCAGTCTGTCTGCCTCGCTCCAAACTGGCTCATCTCCTGTGAGAGCGCACAGCGCCCTGACCAGAAAGGAAGTGCGTCTCCGTGACGTGACGTGAGCACTACCAAGACGCCCTCTCCGGGGTTGATCTTGACACTTAAGTCCAGTGGATCAGGCCGGTCACTAATGCCTGCTGGTCCCGGTTTGTGATACGCAGTCCTGTGAATGGGGTGGTTTTGTGTCTCCCCGTCTGCGGTGAAGACCCTGGGGCTCCCTCCAAAATTGAGGTGCAGCCTCTGTCCCAGGTTCAGTGGGTACCAGGAACATAGGCACCACACATGCACACACACATGCCTATGTGGACACACATCACCTGTCTATGCACATACACACACCACCTGCACACACGTGCACACACGCCACGTGCACACGTACACACCTAGCACATATGCACACATGCCACATGCACACATGCACACAGACACATACACATGCCTCATGCACACACGTGCACACATGCACAAAACACAAGGCAGCAGGTGTCTAAATGAGGGACAGAGTACACAGGCAGCTGGCTGAGTGACCTGAGTGGGGACACACATGAAGTGGGATCCTACAGACTGTCCCCAGCCCCCCGCGGAGCCCTGGGGCCCACCTTCTGTGCACCCTCGATCTCTTTACCTAAAGTCTATACCCAGAAAGCATAAGAAGCCATTTGTCTGCTGCAGAGCTGCTGCAGCCCTGGCGAGCTGACTGGGACACAGGTGTGAATGGGGTGTCCGGCGAGAATGGAAGTGTCTGAGTTAGGATGCGAAGCCCCGCCTGCAGACAGCCTCCTCACTGCGGCGACACACGGGCCATGGTGCAGGCACCCTTCCTTGGGCCACTGGCAGCCTGGCCCGTCGTCCACGGCAGCGCCTCCTGCTGTGGGCTGGTCAGTGTGTCTGTAGACGGAGGGGTGACGGATGTGAATCTAGAGGGAGACGGATTCGAGCATGAAGTCCTGCTATTGGGGACAGTGACCATAGGAGAGGAGCTTGGCAGCTCTGCAGGGCCAGTCAGCAGTGACACACTTGCTACGGTGCCCTGGCCGCTTTTGGGGTTTGCTGGGTTTATGTTAAATTGTCATGACTTCCAGCTCCAAACTTACCAGAGAAAATGAACTTGTGGTCAGCAGTATTTGAAGTGCAAGTGCTCACAGATACGTCAGAGGTAGACATAATGTCCTTGCCGATACTTGGGCTCACCACACAGCACCATGTCCCGTCCCCTCCCACGGGAGCCCTGGGCACAGTGTGGGGAGAGCTCCGGCCCAGCTCACCTCAGCCCTGCCCTGTCTTCCAGCCCCAGCTCCCGGATGCCTGCTGCTCACGCGCAAACCTGGGGTTCCGGGACCTGGACTTTGGGGATCAGGGACCACACTGCTTCAGTGTCCAGGTCGGCCATGGCGGAAGTCACTCCTTCAGCGTGGAGCTCGGCAGTGAGCTGGCTGAGTGGGAAGCACGCTTCCAAAGAGCGACCTTCATGGAGGTTCAGAGAACGGGGGTAAGTGGCTCAGTGTCCTCAGAGGAAAGGTACTGGGTGACAAGCGACATCGGAGTGCGTGTGACACCGTCTGAGAAGACGCGACTCTAAAAGTTGAGTGTTTCTGTGGGAGGCACCATGTGAGATGCTCTCTCCTCCATGAGTCACCCCCAGGGGGGGGGCTCTGTGCGTCTCCCTTGACACGTGTTCACACTTCAGGTGGGGAGTAGGCAACAGGCGACTGCGCTCTCCATGGACGGACTCACTGATGCACTGACTGGCTTCTCGCAGACTGGTAATTGGGGCGGGGAGGGAGAAAGCAAGAAATAGTCCTGTGCCTTTAAAACCTGATTTCAGACAGCGGAGTAAACGGGATGCAGTGGGACGGAAGCCCTGGCGTGTCATCTAATTATGACGGCATGAGAGTCCGTGTGTTAGGTCCTCAGAGGGATCACCACTGACCATGTTCTTATTGGCTCGTTTGTTGTAATTGACCTGGAAGTGGGCGTGTCCTTGGTGTCGGGTCTGACAACTCACCATTCCCCTCTAGTTCTGGAAGGGTCTGTCCTGCATTGTTTTCTAAAAGCTTCGAAGTCTCACATTAATGCATGTGGCCTGTGCGGGAGTGCCCAGGTGCCTGGCAGGTGCGGTCCCCAGCCTATGAGCCACGTGCTGTCTGGTCTGGGGGGTGGGGAGAGTGAAGCCTTTGCACACGATGCAGGACAGGAAGGGGCAAGGACGTGGCTCAGAGTGAGTGTTTCGTGCTGTCTAGACTGCGATGGGGGAACAGGAGGCAGGCGCCGCCCTGGCCAAGCTCGGGCCTGGCTGAACAGTCCCATTTTGAGGGCAGTCTGAATGGAAAGGGGGTGAAAACGAAGCCTCTGGTTTTCTGATTAGAAACGTTCTCTGTGACACTCAGTGACATGGATTTGCTTCACAGATGACATTCTTTGCTCTCTGATGATTTCACTTATCAAGTGTCATCCATCCGTCAGCAAATCTTGAGATTTACCAGGAGCTACCTCTGTTCGTTGCAGCCAAGTCTGGGGCTTTCGGGGGGTGGGTTTCAGAACGCCGGGCGCAGCTCGCTTGCTTAGCCCGAGCGCCCCAGGTACCTCATGGTTTTGTAGCTCAGGACAGTGACCAGCCGTTTCCTTCCTGTCACCACACTCGGGCACCATGACGTGCAGTGAGGTCCGAGAAAGGTCCCCAAAACACCTGCCTGAACTTCTGTTTTAGGTTTCCTAGTCTTTCCCTCCCTCACTGCATCCTTCCTCTGAGCACCACCTTCTTTTCCGGGTCACATGGCGATTTCTAGAACACCTACCGTGGCCAGCAAAACAAATACAGCCCTTGTTAGGGTTTTGTCGAAAACAAGAGCAAACAAAACCCACGTGGAGAGGACGCATAAGAGTTAGTTCCTGGGGGGCTGTAGGGGCGTCCTGAGGCGTCAGACCCTCCTCGTCCCCCAGGCCATTGGTGTTCTCTCAGGCGGTCCCTGGGGGCCACCGTCCACCTGCCGTGGACTTCTTTAGACGTTTTCAGGTGATCCAGGAAGGTGCTTTCTCTGAGAGCAACTGTCAGGCCCATGAGTGAGTCCAGAATGTTCCTTCTCACTGTGCCGGCAGCAGGGCCGCGGGTTTCCAGAGGTGCTTAGTTCTGAGCATCACAGATAATGTAAAATCACAGAGCCGGGAATTATAACTGAACCATAGCCAGAAAAAGTGTGTGTGTGTGTGTGTGTGTGTGTGTGTGTGTGAGAGAGAGAGAGAGAGAGAGAGAGAGAGAGAGAGAGAGAGAGAGAGATTTGCCGCCTTGAGCTTGTGTAAGGTGAAGAAGATAACCTTGAATAAGTCACTTAACCTTTATAATTATTAGTTTACTTGTTTCGAACATGATCACTATTTTATCTCTTTGAAAGGTGTTATGAAATTTTATTAATTGAAGTGTATAAAGCATTTGACATTGAAATATGCAAAACATAAAAACATAATTTCCATAAATGTTTAAGTTAACTTTCCAGATTAATTTTTTAAAAATCTGATGCTTGAGATATTTAAAAAAAAAAGAAAGAAAACACTAACATTATTGGTAGCACCATGTAGAATACTATAAATATGTTTTCTCCTTAAAGTCAACCAAGATGGCCTAACAGATAGTCAAGTGAAATATTAGATAGCACTTACATTAGAATAGATCTATGAGGTCATAAAATGATAGTTATTGGTTGTTACCAGAAGCACCAGTTCAATTACACAGTTATGTTTTATATAGTTTTCAACATATTTAGGAAGCTGTACAATTCTAATTTACCTCGTCGTTTCAAGATGTGGTTTTGCAGCAGCTTTATTTTAAGTTAAAACCATCAATGTAATCGTGTGGCTTGTGTTGATCACCCTTTAAATGTTCTGTTTCCTCAAATGCACAGCATTTCCACAAATGGCCTAGGAGGTGAGTAGCCTCTGCTGGGACCCTCTCATTCCTCTTGGTGCATCTTTGGACCCCTCCTTAGGAGAAGCTCTCAGAGCTGTCACGTGGGACACATCCCCCTCTCAGAGCCTCATTTGAAGTCATGTTAAAATTGAGCTTTTCCTTTAAATTGTTATTCCTGTGCTTGAATACTCTCCATAGTCTACTCTTAGCCATTGAAGGAAATTATGAATTCGATAAATTCACAAATGACCTCACAATTCAAGTTTTTTGATACATTGTTACAGACTTTCTAAAAGAAAGATCTAACTGGTACTTACTTTTCTGATATTAGCGTTTTGTTTCTACTGGGTTTGTTGCCGTGTTATATAAGCTCCGCCAAGTCCGATGGTTCTCACTGTGTGTATTCAGACTCAGATGCTCACAAGTAACTTTATACCCCTGATGTTTGCGGATGAGCAGACGCCACCCAGGCTGGCGGGGACGTGCGTGGCCTGTACCTCTCACATCTGTGGGGAGTTTCTTGCTCAGTCGTGCTCGTCTCCAAGCCAAGTGTCACTGCTGAGCTGATGAGTGCCTGCTGGCCCTGGGACACTGAGTGCGTGAGCTAAGCAGTTAGGGCTCCCTGTCTCGGGCAGAGTGACGAGGGCTTGTGAACGTCAAGGACGCCTGCCCTGCGCTCACACAAGGGTCACTCGAGCTGCAGCCACAGCCACCCAGTGCCATGAGCTCCTGTAAAGTAGGAATTAAAATGAAAAAGTGGTTGTTCAGGGACTGACCTAAGAAATCAGTTGACTTTCAGCTAACCAGTGAATTTGCTGGAAGTCACAGCAAATGTCGTGCCGGAAGCATGCGATCAGGAGACACACACCTGGGGGCCCTGCCTCGCTCCCTGTGTTCCAGCCGGGACAGCACCGCAGACGGTTACTGTCTCACTGACCTGCAGGTCAGCATCCGACATGGGTCTCTCAGGGCTAAACTCAGGCTGGCAAAGCCACCCCTTCCTGGGGGCGCTGGGTGCACCTGAATCCCGCTCTGGGGACCATCACCTGCCTCGCTCGGCAGCCCCACGGCCGGCAGCACCACCTCCCTGGTACCCTCTGTCCATAATCATGTCTCTGACCGAGCAGGGAACATCCAGCTCTGCAGGGCTCACGTAATTTGATTAGAGTGGCCCTGGGTCATCTACCCAGGGTCCCCACGACCCCGGGTCAAGGTCCTGAACTTCATCACATGGGCGGCGTCCCCTTTGCCACGTGAGAAAACATAGTCCCAGGTTCTGGGGTCGGGACCAGGACGTGTTGGGGGCCTGTCCCTGCTCATTGTATTTTCTGTGGGATGAGACGGTGCCGTCGTCGTCTGGGGCTCACATCTCACTGAGGTCCCTCTGTATGTGCACAGGCGAGCAGGTGTGTCCCGGCGTAAATGAGGTGAGTAGATGCTCGGGCTCACTTCTCATGAACAGAAGCTGCTCTACAGTTGCTGGTACAGCTCTTGAGGGACAAAAACGAGCAGTTTCAGGAAGAACAGGAACCGGGAGGAAAATTATTGTGTTAAAATACTGATTGCGGTTGGGCCCTAATCAGGAATGTAAACCTGACTTGAAGACCAAAATATGTAGCAAGTCCATTCCAGTTTTAAGTATTCTAAACATTGTCCTGATTTGCCCAGTCAGGGTGTCATTATTCACAGACATGCATTTGCAATACAGACTAAAGTTTAGGCCTTTATTTATCCTCTGCAGGCACCCACGCATACCTATCCACAGGCATGCACACAGATGTGCACACATGTGCACACACAGATGTGCACACACAGACATGCACACACAGACATGCACACACATGCGCACACACGTGTGCACACACACACACACACACACACCGTGCAGGATAATCACACACAGCACAGTGACAGGAGCTGCACATGCCTGAGCGCCCTCTTTGGGTACCCACCTCTCATTCAGGTTTCCCTGCGGGACCCCTGAGCAGGCGAGACAAGCCGGTACAGCAGCCAGGTGACCTTCCCAGGCCAGTCAGAGGATGTCACAGCCAGGCTTTCGGCCAATTTCAGATGTCTGTTCGCCTGCCGGCTGCCAGGATCGCTGGCTCAGCACAGAGTGACGTTTTATAGGATGAATTAGTGGATAAAATGGGGCGAGGGGAGGAGATAAAAAGAGAAAACCAATGCAGTGCTCGTCTCAGGAATCCCATGAGGAGTTGAGTGAATGACCAAGTGCTGGGTCTCGCAGTTGTTTAGAATATGTTGTAAAGGGCCATGCAGCCCCTCGCGAGGACGGCTAGGGGCCGATGAAGGGTCCACAGGCAGCTCATCCAGAGGAAGGAGAACCAGGGATGACTGACGGAGCCACCTGGATAAAAGCAAAAGAAACTCACAGGGATCGTGATGAGATTTTAGCGTTTCTTTCTGAGGACCACTCAGTCCCTGGTGATTCCTCTTGGCCCGTGGGGACCACATTCACTCTCCACTCCCGAGGGCTTGTCAGGCAAACACGAAGCCCCCTGGCTGCCGGGACGTGCGGCCCAGCCTCCCGGAGCCGAGGGTCAGCTCCACACCAGACGTGTGCACGTTGGGCTCCTACTGTCCTGCTCTAGGCAGCGTCCCACCAGGTGCCATAGATTGTTCTAGAAGGGGTCATATTGCTCTTGGCCTCAAATATCTCAGAGGAGACTTGACCCGACGCATCTGGAAAACCACACAAGTGTGTCAGTGACCAGGCAGCAAGCGTAGTGAGGGTGCAGGAGCCCAGAGCAACAAGGAGGTGCCATGTGGGGCGCCCCACAGAAGCCTTACCGGGAGGGGACCTGGGTCTGGTGTCCTCCCCACCTCTGTGCGTTTGAAAGGAAGTCCTTTTTTTAATTGCCTTTCAACCCTTTTCCTAAATTTTACAAATTTTCCCAAATTTGTAAAAGGTTATGAAAATGTATCTTACAATGAAATACATTTTCCTTTGGAGCAGAATGCTTGTTTTTGAATAATAATAATAATAATTAATAATAGCAGCAACAGTCATAAAGCATGATCTCAGGTCCAGGAGTCTGCATCCTCTAGTGGGAAAAACATGAATTTCAGGTTAAAGTCAGAAGCCCCAGACCAGCCAGGACCTTGGGGAATGTGCATACGATCTGAGCCCCCGCGTTCTCATCTGAATACAAAGATAAAGCCACCTAAGCACAGCCTCTCATCTGGTGACGCTGTGGTCATGTTACGTGTCGGCACCCCTGCTGATCACCATTGCGTGTGTGTGCACACGGGTGCCCGTGTAAGGCTGATTCCACATGCCATCAATAGTCTATCCCAAGCTGTTAGGGCTCAGCCATTTCTAACATTATATCTATAGGAGAACATTTTCCAAACTCTAAACATCTGACTGACATATGAACTGCTGGCCTATGGCCTGCTTACCACTGCTTGTTCCTAGATTATCAAAAATACAATAAATATTAATAAGATATATTTTAAAATATATACCCTATTTGTTTATTGGATTTTATATGACGGCAATAAATGGTGACTTTCCCATAGTCCTTTGTCCAGACACCAGAAATGAGCATGTAATTCTCTTTTTCAGTGACATAAATACATACCTATAAGGAAATAATTTCAAGGCACCTCTGAGGTGTGTGCAAATGTAACAAGCACACTGTTATTTGTTGCTAGTGTGACGATGTCATTACTACATATATCATTGCTTGTAATCCTTTCAGATGAAGATAGCATCTTCCTATGGAATTTATCTTTCATTTATTGTTCATCAACTCATCTAACTCTCAGTGGGAAACTGTTGAGCTAAGAAAATGCCAGTGCATGCTTTTGAAGTCAAAACACACCCCATATATTCAGGATGCGAGGCTGCGAGCTGGGCAAAACCTCCTCACACAGAGCGCATCCTAATTCTTCCCTTCGCAGCACGTCACTCTCTAGAATATCTTCCATCCGTGTATCTTAATCTTTGCCTCATGAGCGGCTTTTTTCCATCAGTGATAGAGTTGCCAAAATCAGAATAGAGCAGCAGCATTTCCTGGTGTTATCAGTATGTTTGCTTATTAATGTAGCTCGAGATCCCTTTACTCACGTGGGTGCTCTTTGCTACAATGAACTTGCACATATTTTCCAATTAAGTTCAAAATAGGACCAAGAGGCACAACACACAGATGTGAAGACGGAAGTGGCCCCAGGAGGTCGGCAGCTAAGCTAAAAGGAGCATCCGAAGCTGCTGCACAGAAGGAGGCCGATGCCCAGGCTTTGCAAAGGTGCCCCAGCTCCCGCCCCGGCCCCTTCCAGGAGGAGGGCAGATGTGCCCCTTCCCCGCTGTGCCCAGAATCCAGGGTCTTCCAGCATGTTCCTGTGTCAGGCTGGGGGGGTCGGCCAGAGCCACTGAGACCCTCAGATCTGGGGACTGCGTCCCTGCCAAGTCTGGGCGGGGACAACGTGGAGAGCGACTGCCCTTGGCTCTCTGTCAACACCCAGACTGTACACTAGCCTGCGAGTGGCACAGGCAATGCGTCCTGTGCTCCTGCGGCCCACCAAAGCGGCCGTGCAGAGTGACCCCAGTGCAGCCCTGCCGCCCGGCCCCAGCGCTGCCTGCGGCCCCGACAGACTGTCCACCTCGACGGTCCGGAGTGTGTGTGCTGCGAGCAAGAGCAGATATATCCAGTGAGTCAGGTGGCCCTCGGGGTCGTCACTATTTGCTGCGGACTGTTTGGTGAAGAGCTAGTGTGTCGTGTCTTCTTCAGCTGCTTGGATGCAGGAGGAGGGCTGCCGATGAGAGAACCTGGCTGGACCAGGCTGCCATCTCCTGGTGGAAATTCTGCTTTCAAACTCTGTATTGACCAACCTCCACACTCACTATTTGGAAGTCTCCAGAGTGACCCTCTGACACACGTGTCATCGTGAGGAGTGCTGCCCACTGTTTCCTTGCTACAAATGAGGTCTTCTGAACATTTCTGGGAAAGAGACAAGTACGGATGGCACTCCATTCCTCTAAAACCCATTATGGCTTAATTTAATTAAAAGGGAACTGAGCACAGCTTGTAATGTTTCCATTTCTGCTCCTGAATTTATTTCGGGGTTGAATCCAGTTCTTCAATTAACATTCCTATCATGGTAGAGCTCAGCCAAATGAGCTTTTATTAATTGTCCACATTTTAGTTTCCTCATTCCAAGCCTGATTCTAACGGATGACGGTAGGAAGGGAACAGCTGATTTGGCCTGAAACCGTGTCTGAGAATCAGAAGCTCAAATAGCCTCCTGCAGCACAAGCTCGGGGGTGGCAGCAGCCCTGTCCCACATACACAGGCCAGGCACCTCAGAAACGCTTACAAAATGACCTGTTTCCTTTTGGCATAAAACTCAAAACCAGTTTCTTTCAGTTTATGGACAGACCCCCCAGTGAAGAATGTCATATATTCTTGAGCCAGACAAGACTAAATTGGCTTATCTTTTAAAATTCCACTTAAAATGTATTTTTACAGAACGAGTGGAAAATGAGAGGCACTGTCAAGGAAATCCCCCGTTTCCAAGAGTGGTGCTTGTGCTTTGCCTCGGAGACAGACATCTGTGTTTGTGATCAAAACACTATTTTGTTTGTAAGTCTCACAAGTCAAACTTACTAACATTTGCTGCAGGTTTGTTAGATTCTAGGAAACCCTCGTTTACGCAGAAGAACATTTCACAACAAATTCCCTATCTGTTCTACTTTTGTCATCACTCGCTCCCTGGAAGAATCATATGCATGAGGGTTTTCCCAGCGGTCTCTTCTCTCTTTCAGAACAAGGGGCTTCTGAAAATAGCGAGCGCTGAGGAGCCCAGGAGGCTGCCCCTCCAAATGGACACAGCGCTGTCTCTTAGCCAGGCCGGGACTGCCAGGGCCTGACGATAGCCCCCACTGTCGCCAGTAAGCACAGGTAGTCACAGGACTGGCCTGGTGGGGCCGGGAAGACGTGCCTGGCCCTGGGCCGCCGTCTTCTCCCAGGTCGCGAGTTGAATTCTCTGCTGTCACCGTCGAGCAATCCTTTGACAATGGGCCCGGGACTGCTACTTGACAATTCACTTGCATCAGACACCTCGTTATTGTTCAGAAATACACTGAAGTGGCTTCCAGAGAATTCGTCACTTCCCCAGCAAATATCCGTGGCTGTGCCGGAGGTTCTTCCCAGAGACCCCTGGACAAGTGAGTCCGTGGAGCAGAGGGTAATGAGGCCACAGGAGCCCCCGGGTGAGAGGGAACACGTCCGGGACGGGAGAGCATCTGAGCTGCGTCCCACCTGCTGCCCACGCGCGAGCTGGCCCGTCGGCCCGTCCCTTGTGCTCTTCCGTCTAAGTGGGGAGTTACTGTTCTGCCAACTTGTGGAAACTGTTGAGACCTTTATGTTGTGAAAAGTGTTTTAAATGATTTGATTTCTTCAGAGCAAAGAGAAGGGGTCCGTCCGGCATGTGGGACGCTGCGATGGGGGCAGCGCTCTGACTCGGCCCCTCAATCCTCACGTCTCTGTGCTGCCCTGAGTGGACAGTGTCGCTGCCCCGCTGCCCCATCTCTCGTTCCTGGGGAAGCTGGGAACCGTGAGTGCTGGCCTGTACCCATGGAAGGCAGTGTCTGCTGGGCCCAGATTCAGGCTGAGAAGTTCTCTCGATTGGGAAGGTCAGTGAGAAACTGCACAGAGCCTCCTACAGAGAGTGCCAGGAGGTCTCATCTGAAGGTCAAGGTCGTAGAGAGCAAAGGAACACGGCCTGGCAGGTGGGGAAGCTAGGACCCAACGCCGTGGCCCATGTGACACACGGAACAAGTGAGGGGGGCTGTGGCCGCTGGGCTCAGGTCCAGCTACGAAGCCATGGATGGAACACTGCACCTTGGCTCTCAGGTGGCAGGTCAGGGACAGTCAGTGCGTCACCTCTTAGTCACCAGGAAAAGGTAAGCTCGGCACAATGAGTGCCACTCACACTGCTACACACCCAGTGTGAACAAGTTTGAAGATACGACGAGGAATGGAGCAGCAGGAATGCATCACAGGCTCGGAGGGGCAGAGCAGTGTCCCTGCCGTCTGTGTGGACTTCAGAGACATGAGAAACGAAGGCGGAGCAGGTGGCGAGGTGACCAGGAAGTGAGGTGACGACCCGGCGGCGAGTGACGGCCAGGCTGTGAGGTGACAACCAGGCAGTGAGGTGATGGCCAGGCAGTGAGGTGACGACCAGGCAGCGAGTGACGGCCAGGCAGTGAGGTGACAACCAGGCAGCGAGGTGACAACCAGGCGGCGAGGTGACAGCCAGGCGGTGAGGTGACAACCAGGCAGTGAGGTGACAACCAGGCAGCGAGGTAACAACCAGGCGGCGAGGTGACAGCCAGGCGGCGAGGTGACAACCAGGCAGTGAGGTGACGGCCAGGCAGCGAGTGACGGCCAGGCAGTGAGGTGACAACCAGGCAGCGAGGTGACAACCAGGCGGCGAGGTGACAGCCAGGCGGTGAGGTGACAACCAGGCAGTGAGGTGACAGCCAGGCAGCGAGTGACGGCCAGGCAGTCTGACCTCAGACTGTAGACCCCGGGGGTGTGGGGGAAGATGCAATCAGAAGGAGAATAGACGGCCATTTCAGCATTTAAGTGTGTGTGAGATACTTTATAACAAACATGTAATTTAAAATAATAAAAATGTAAATAGGAGACAGGCTATTGGGAGGCAGCACCCATTCCCAAGCAGAAATGTAGAATCAAAAGTTACCACTAAGAGCTGTTAACAAAAATTCCAGAAGATCCTTTGGAGAAATTACAAGAGGGTTTTCCAGGTCTGATTTGCAAATCGGGGTGCATCCCTCAGCATAAACCCTGAGGTGGGTGGCAGTGCTGGGCTTTTAAAGACAAAGTTGCAAGGAGCTGACCAGTGAAGAGAATGGGTGGTGTCATGAGCCCACTGGGCAGTCAGGATTGTCCCTGGTGCTGGTTGTGGGCCATGCCCAGCGGTAATGGGGACACTTGTACCAACAGAGGCCGGAGGCAGCCTGGACCCTTCCTCAGCTGGCAGCCACCTGGCCCCTGCAGAAGATGAGTCAGAGAGAGGCAGACAGGATATGAGTAAGATGGAGGGTCTCCTAATATAAAAATATCCAGATTCCACTCGAACATCACCCCTCCTACCGAGAACCAGGGAGGTGTGGACTGAATGAAAATGGCAGTGGACGCCAGCATGAAGGGGGCAGCGATGTTAGAAGTAGCTGACAGACACTAAAGCGTTTTAGCTGCAGGCAGAATGCTCGCGACCTCCTGTCCCAGGTCCCTGTGTGTGAGCAAATGTACAAGCTGTGCTTTTGCCTGACTTGGCTGGATGTGTGCCCACGTGTGCCCAGGGATGTGTGTGTGTGTGTGTGTGACGGGGCAGGGAGGCAGGGAGTCCCTGTGCCTTCACGCTCGGGACCTAACATCGGTGGTGCCCCAGAGACAGGTGTTTCTCCCAGTTTGGTTCCAGGTCACGTGTCAGCAGGGTCCACCCCCACCCAACAGTCCCCAGAGGGTGGGACATGGGACCCACTGCAGCCACCTGTCACCTGAGAGGGGTCCTCGGTCTTAGCTTTGCATTTTGGTGCTGCCAGTGTTTCTCTGCCATCGGTTGTTGTCCGTCAAACTGCTCGTCAGAGTTTTCCCAAGAGGGCAGGTGTAGATTCTCCTGGAACGGTCCTGCAACCTGGCCTCTGGCCTGAGGCAGCCTGTGACACAGGGAAATGTGTGGATGACAGCAGGCGCTTCGGAGTGAGGAAGCAAGTAGGAAGTTAGTGACCCAGCGTCTTCTGCATGTTGAATGGAGATTCATTGGCT
Source organism: Rhinolophus sinicus (assembly GCF_036562045.2). NCBI lineage: Eukaryota > Metazoa > Chordata > Mammalia > Chiroptera > Rhinolophidae > Rhinolophus > Rhinolophus sinicus. The sequence goes on from NC_133755.1 coordinate 528,211, forward strand.
GTTCCTTCATTTGTTTTTAGGGTGATGTCTGCAGAGACTAGCTTTTGCAGTTGGAAGGTTTGCCAGGGACAAAAAACAAGGAAGTGCTGCTCAAGGAAAAACGTCCCCACAGGTTTCATGTGGCCGTGGGCCCTCCAATTTTACTCATGTCATTTGTGTGTCAAGGCTGTAAAAAGTAGTTTCTGAGCAGGGAGCAGGGTGCTGGAGTTCTCCGATGGATGTTAACAGTGTTGTTAAAGAACGTTTAACCAGAATTCATTTGTTCTTCCCTCTAGTCCAGAACATACGTGTGCAGCTGGCGAGGACGAACACTCTGTCTCACGGTGGACTTTGCGTTGGGATTCACCTGCTTTGACAGCAGGACAAAGGTGAGATGCCAACACCAGAAGCCAGGTGCCTGCCCGTGGTGCTCACGCCACCTGGCAGAGCTGGGCCTCCCGAGTGTCTGGCAGGAGTCACCAACTCTGAGGTGTGTTGTGTGTAAGTCACACCTGCCCAGTTGATTGCACTGACGTGTCGCTCAGGGACCCACAATTTCCACAAGCCCAGTGCCGGGCAGTATTGGCAGCGAACTGCCCGGTGGTGCTGGGAACACTGTTCCCACGTGGGTGTGGGGGAAGCAAGAATGGTGCCCGGTCCTGCTCAAGGGCAGGGGCCACAGCACGGAAGAGAACCCTGGACAGAAAGCGAGCTGCCGCCTGAGGGGAGCCCGAACATGTGGTGAGGGGATGGCACCCGTGCCTGGCAGACTCTGTGCAGTGCTGATTCCAGGGATGCAAAGCTGTGATTGCTTTCCGTTTTACCCAACGTTAACTGCCTAGTGTGAGCAGCGGGGTATCAGACTCACTCCCAGCAACATCTCGCAAAGACCTGGGCATCCACCTGCCTACACAGGTGTTGAGAAAATGTTTTGTGAGCACAAAGCCAGTATTTCTTCACGTCATATTATTAGAAACCCGCTCTCTGCTCTTCAGGATGGTGGGGCAGCAGGCATTACCGTGGGGTGCCGTCCTCTGACGTCCACTGCAGGGGGCATGGGGGTGCCCGAACGCCTGTCCTTCTCATCCCACAGCCTCGGTCACTGCTCTGCCCCACCCCGTGCAGCAGGCAGACACTGGACAGCCTCTCCCACACCCCCGTCCCCCACAGATCCCTGCCCACGTGGTGGGATCCACACTGAGGGCATCACGGGCCCACAGGGCCCCCGAGAGTGGACAGGGGAGTGGACGGCCGAGCGGTCACTCAGCAGTGCTCTTAAGCCTGTCACCCAGCCACTCCTTTCTCCTGCCGCTGCTATGACCTGTCTCTTGGGGGTGTTGCCATCCCTGCTTCTCCGGTATGTCATGGGCGAGCAGGTCTGCCCAGGGCCCTGGGGAACCATTGCCTACCCAGACGTGCGTGCAGTTCCCTGCCAGCCTGGAATTAATCAGATACTGTTTGAAATAGCTGTATTATGTTTCCTGCTGCTGTGCAGGCTGGGCTGGGAACCCTTAGGGTGGAGCTGGGATGTGTTAACCGTCCTGGTTTCCGGCCTGTGTCACTAAGCTTCGTAATTAACATGTTTTTATCCGTCATGGCCTGAACACCTGGCTCTGCCAACCAGTGGACTGAGACCTCGGCTGTGGGAGTGAGCCTGTCAGCCTCTCAGTGGGACTGGGGCCTGTGGGGGCAAGGGGACCACGGCAGGACATGGCGGGGCGGGATCAGGCCAGGAGCGTGTTGCAGATGTGCTCAGCCCCCCGGAACCCCCGCCATCTGGGGGAGACAATCTGACCTCGCCGTAGTCTGTCACCTGCTCAACGTCAAGTCCGCACTGTTTAAGTCAAGGTTTTCTGATTCCCAATTAAGTGTCTCTGTTCATCTGAGTTCACGTTCACACCAAGACCTTCTCCTGATCTGTTTTCCTCTGAAGGTGAACTTTGCATTTTTCACGTGGATACTTTATTTCAAGAGGTTGTAGCCTAACACTCACATATTTATTTTGCTCTCAGTAACTGAAAGTGAAAACAAAATGTGACAAAAAGAAAATTGTTTCACAGGCTAGTTTCATATCATGCTTAAAAAAATTTTTTTTGAGTTTAAAATATTTGAATTAATTTTCTAAAGGAAAGCTTTCCCAGCTTAACTGTGAAGCATATAGCAACGAGGTGTAACTATAAAATACAACTTTGCTTCATTTGACAAACCTTCATCTGTAAGTTCAGTGTAAATAGGTTTTCAGTTACTTCTAGAGTGATCTGAAATAATTATGAAAAGCACAAAATAATTACTGAATACGAAATGACTCTGAATAATTATGAAAACGGTGTTTTCTCTGTGTGCCCTTTATGGTCTTTGTGGAAAAACCAAGTACATTTCTTGGCCTAGAAATATTTCGACTGGGAGTTACCTCGCTTATATTCACAAGGCAATTAGCAGGCACCTGTTAGGCCACTTCTGTATGATTTCGGGGTCAAAACTAGACCCACGATGTGGCAGCAAGGCTTGCTAACCAAGTGCTTGCAAGGAAAACGACTAGATTTGGACACCGGCCCAGATGCCCCCTGGACGGCTGTGTGGATGTCACCTCTGCAGTCAGATGTCCCAGTTCCCCACTCTGGGCCCTGCCAGGGCAGAGCTGAGCAGTTGCTTTCAAGCCTGAATCCGTTCACCATCAAAATGCCCTTTTCAGCACTGACACAGGTTCTGAGCTGAGAAGATCTGAAATGACACGGAATATGTTTGCCCAGGGAAATTTTTCTGTGCTTACAAAGTAAATGGGAAGAGCATTATCTAGTATTTTAAAATTTTCTAGACAGTTTGAGAAATGCATTTAGAATAAACAACTGCCTGTGAGCTGCCTCTCAGCCATCTTCACGCTAGAAATGGCTGCACCCCCGACAGCAGCCGCCCAAGCGCGGGCTGAGAGCTGCGGGTTTGCCTCCTGCTTCCTGACCCTCCGCCTGAGCCGTAACCCACGTGACGTCCTGTCTGCGCTGTGATTGACAGAAGTGGGCGTGGACATCACCAGACTGGATGTGGAGCGGCGGGTGGGAGAGCCTGGGGCTGTGTCTCCACGAGTCCCGGTCAGCGCGCATGGAAGCTGTCATTTGAGACTTAGAACGAGAGGGAGCTCTTTCAGGTCGCACTTGTCACCGGGCTGCCTGCAAAGCCTTGTCCCCAGGTCCGCGCCTGCCCCAGGTTTCCTGACCATATGGGTGCTCTGTGCCCAAAGCTCAAATAATCATTCTGTGTTTAGGGCACCGAGTGGGACCCTCGTGACCACGTGCAGGCTTGACCCCTCATAACCTTGTGAGGTTGAGGTAAGACTGAGGTGGAAGAACAGACTCATTTTTCAAGAAGATGAGAAAAACTGCAAAGGAGCTGACTTTCTTGTTGGGGAGCAGGTGGTGATTTGGGTCTGGCCTGAGGAGAGGCAGGAAAGTCTCGCCACACCAAATGGGGGACGCCGAATGGCTCCGTTCTCACACCAGGGCACCTCGTCTTTATTTTATGAAGTCTCAGGGGTGCTCGTTGAGCTATCACAATGAAGGATTCAGGGATTCCTTCCATTGCCAAGATGTGGAGAATTCTGAGTTGCTACAAAGAAGGTGAGCAGTGATTACAGTCAACAATCTGTAATCATAAAACCGAAACATAAACGTCAGCATGTTTCCTGTAACGCACCTAAGTATAAAGCTGCTTTAATCACTCATACCGTGGGAAACGCTTTGCCATCCACGACTGAGACCTCGGAGTCAGGATTCCCTCCTGTTTGCGTAGCCGACGGGAGGTCCAGAGCGGAGCTGGTGCTGGGAGTGGCTGTGCAGACGCATCTCTGGACTGTGGTGGACGGTTGGTCACAGTCTGACGGAGAAAGTCAGGCAAACCACATCTTGCAGAAGAGCTCAGAGTCCTGAAACTAAACTGTTACCCAGAGTCACCTTTAGGTAAAATGTGCAGAGTTGTCATCCCTAACAGAAAGAGCGAATTTTTTTGTTTTTTTACAAAAACCACCAGTTTTAAGTACCTGAAAGAAAATTCAGAACGAGTTCACCGAGCCCGGCACTAGTGAGTTGAAAACCACCTAGAGGAAGTGTGGTTCCTGGAAGCCTCTGCGTTGCCGCCTTCACGCACCGAGCTCAGAGCCATGTCCAGTGCCCGAGCCCAGCAGCGTGTACGAATGGGTCACTTAGCGTGTCCCTGCCACCTCAGGGCACGTACTCTGGAGAAGCGGCTGAGAGCATTGACTCATGTCCCCAAATGTTGGCTACGAGTACACGCGTCCCAGCGAGTGACCTGTGGGTGTGCATGTCTCACGAGGCATCTCAAATCAGCCCACACTCAGGGCCGTTTCCATGCAAATAATGAACCAAAAAGTAGCAGCGACACACCTGAAGGGCTTAGCTGTGAGGCCATTGAAATTCTTAAACAGTCAGCGGGGCTTTTGCATAAATACGTTGGCCCTTTTGTTTAACGTTTTCACAGCCGTTTATGATCGTGTGTACAATGCCAACTGTGTAGTTATCCAGGATTTTATCCTGATGAGGGAGACCGCTAATGAGACGGCTGTTTTGGGAGGACTCTGGCAGGACCCTGTGCCCACAACCCCTCTGGCTTCTCGCGATGGCACCACCGTGTGGTTGCAGGTTCCTCGTGTGGAACCAGAGGGATAACTCTGAGAACAGATGTGATTTGGGCCCTTGTGGCTGAGGTGACGCCCTGTGAAGTGGGAGTGGCCAGGGAGGGAGGCCGCTCCAGGACTGTGGCCTCGTGGCCCCAGTGGGAGGCTGCTTGCCTGGCATCCATCTGTCTGACCGGCGTTGGTCCTCTGATGTTGGAATGCCCTCTGGGCTGTGGGGCTGTCGGCTTTTTGGGCTGTTTGCAGCGGGTGGAGGCTCGTCTGCCGGGGACGTACAGCTGAAGTGTGATTCCAAAGGGTCTCGCTGTGTGGAGGCCACAGGTCCAATCTGAAGGCGCCTCAGTGCCTGGTCGGGGCCACGGTCGTGCCAAGTCGGGCACAGACTTGGCTTCTGCACCCCCAAAGTGAAGGAGCCGGGGTAGCTGTTCCCCAAGACCTACAGACGTCCAGGTTTCTCTGAATCTAGGAGGAGTGTGTGTTTGGCACGTTGTCCTGAAATGCAGACTCTGTTCATCTGTGAGGTTCACAGTCACAGATTGTGGGTGGTGTGGGTGGTGAGGGAACAGACATGCCCTTGAAGCGCTCCTCAGTGTCCCATCGTGCTTGCCCTTGGGGACTCTTAGAGAATAATAGGTTCGTTATTTCAAACTAAATGCTTTAATAGAAACCCAACCTCTAACTCGTGAAAAAAAGTAATTCCTGTTCTTTATTGGGAATGTTCTGGGAAGGTAAAGATTTATTACCATGAGGTGTGTGCAATTAGAGACCATCTTTTATGAAACACAGCCATTAAGTGGTTGTCCGGTGCAGCCCTTTCATGTTGAAGAGCAGAAATTTATAGTGGATTTCATCTCTAAGTTACCTTAGCAAACATTAAGTAACCTTTGCACTTTAAGCGGGATTATTATCTACATTGTTCAACTTGGAGAAACTAATCTGCGTGATCGGAATGTGGAGGGGGTGTGTCCAGCACGATGAAAGGTTTTCATTATATCTGCTCTCCAGACCGTGTCCCACGGGCCGTAGCAAGAACTGGAACTTGAAGTGGATTTTTTAAAGTTTACATGCAGAAAAAGGAGCGAGGATCTTACGATGCTTTTAGACTACGTACAGAAGAATTCAAGAGAAAACCAGAGAGGGTGGATGCGGATGGGTGGGGTTGGAGAGAAGACAGGGAAGGGCTGTGACCCACAGCTCCAGGCACAGTGACCTGGGCTTGGCTGGAGGGGCAGAAAAACCCCTGGGGGTGTGAGCACGTCCAGCCCCGCACTGAGCGGAGAACAGACGGTGGTGATTCTGATAAGCTATCTCACACTCCATGTAGATAAGATGATTAAACAAATGTCTGTGTGTATTTAAATAGATTATTTAAGGTATGAATAAATTTAATTAAGTAAATGAGCTCTTGTTTCTAAATCACTAATGAATTCCATTCCTTTGCAGAACGTCCTATGGAGATATAAATTCTCTCAGCTTAAAGGGTCTTCAGATGACGGGAAAGGCCGAGTCAGGCTGTTATTTCAGAACCTGGACACCAAACAAATCGAGACAAAGGTACGTGGGTTCGCTCTGCCTGCCAGCCCGCCCCACGTGAAGTGAAACGTAACTGGGCAGCAGGTCAGCGTTTCCATCGCACATGGAAAAAGGTCCGTCCCAAAGTGCAGACTCTCCATACAGCCAGGCAGTGGGGACGCCCAAAGGGCCCACACTCTGCCCCCCATGGGGACTCTGCGCCTAAAATCATGACTTAAAACATTTGATTCCATGAGAAAACACGTGTTTCTTAGTAAATATTAGCAGGAAATCAATATTTTAAAATACATGCGAAGTCGAAATTTAAAGGGAGAGTTTTACCGACTGCATGACACACACGATAAAGTGTCTGTCATGTTAAGAACAAACTGCTGGTTGACAGGTTGTTAGACGTAACCTCACATTCATTGCACGAGCTGTCACTTTGCTGTTAACAAGTACTGTTTTATTCCACGTCCTATGTATAAATGTTTTGTCAACAACCCAGTTTTAATACAAACTAAAAACAAAATAATGATAAATTCACTACACTAAAGAAAAAGAAAAAAAAAAAGTGTGAGACCCATGACGTATCGTCTGTAAAAAGACTCAACACTTTGCAGGCATTTTTTTTCTGATGAAATTAATCAGAGGGACACGTCACACATGACATTTTTATTTCTGAATGTTTAGTATCAACTTTTAACAATACTTGACTGAGTTTACTTAATGTTACATCTCTACTTTTCAGTACAATTGAAATTATACAGAATTTCTTGACATTCTTATATTCAGGGAATGGATACAATAAGACTCTGAGTGTAAACACTGTCGCTGCTATTGGGTCATGCGGTGTATAAGGGGGCAGCCGATGGCGGTGCTGGTGTGGACGCAGGACACTGGGCTGTGACAGAGAGCTGGCCACGCCCAGTCGTGCTGCCCTGAACAGTCCAGGGGACGTTTGCCACCGCAAAGTGCGAATCCTAGATGGAGGTGGGGAGACTTGAAATAATGTCACTACATTAGTGACATTATTTGCACTGATATGTTTTATTTGCGCTTAGTGTTTTATTTGCACTGATATGGCCCCAGGGGTAACCCTGACACTTGGTCCTTTCTCTGGTTTGTGTATTTATTTGCCGACTGCCCTGGAGGGCCGAGGCAGGGAGCCGTGAGTCCTCCACGCTCACGTCCACAAACCTCTTAACCCAGTATGTTCTGTGTGAGTGTGTGCGACGCTGTGTGAGCTGGTTCACCAGGCGTCCTGAGGCATGTGCTGCGGTTCCTCGTTGCTTCCGCCCGAGCAGCTGCTGTCCCAGGGCACATGCTTTGGCAACACCCAACTGCTTACGTGGCTGTCCTTTGGACAGGTGACACCTGTTTCCTTAGATTTAAAGGTATTTATTTTTTTAACATTCCGTCACCTTCTGGTTTTGAGTTATTAACAGGAGCAGAGGTAGTGTCTTGTGTAAACCCAAGAGTTGGAGATACGTGGGATTTGCTCGGGCCGTATGTTTGTTTCAGAAGGCTCAGTGGCTTCATGGCATTCTGTTTAGATGGCATCAGTTTCCATTTTCAGTTGAAGGAAGAGACAGAACCCTAGAAAGTTGTAGAAGTGACAAGGATGGACATGGGACCCATAGGGGTGAAGCTCAAACAGTCTTCAGGGGTCTTTAATGCACACACAAAAAAAAGTGGCAAGTACAATAACTACACACAGGAATGAATGTGAGACACAAAAGTATCTCCCAGCAAACCCAGCGCCCCTTCACCTGGTCCCAGTGTCCCTGCCTCCCCGTGAGGCCATGGGCTAGGGAGGCAGAGGGCAGAGAGGCGGAGGTCGTAGGTAACTACAGATAGAATAGGACAGGTAGGCGTGTCGCTCGGCCCCGCCAAGGCCCTGCACAGGGTCTGTGCAGCTGAGGACACAAATGAGGAGAAAATAATTTGCCACGTCACCCACAGAGCAGGAAACAAACCTGAAAGAGCCTCAAATAGGCCACACACAACTTGCAGTGGTCACTCGAACAAACTCCCTTTAAGCTGATGTCTGCATTTTTACAGCTTATGAGACCGAAGAAAGTTGGGGATGCCAGCTGGGGGTGCAGACCCCATGACAGTTCTTGGTGTGGACGTTCGACTTAAACAAGAGCCTTGGGTGTGAATTCTGAGCAAGAACCAGAGCTTTGCACATACTTGGTGTAAGCAGCGTGGGGATTTGGGCGGCACCCGAGCCTTGTGTGCCCCAATGTGTCAGTTAACCGGGAGTTGCAGAGACAGCTGTGCTCCTGTTGCTTGATTTTTCAGGTAAATGAGTCATCACCATGGAACAATTTTTAATAGTTATTGCCCGTCTTTCTGGGCTGATACCCACAGTACGGCATTAGTAGTTAGTCGTAATGAGAAAGCTAGCGTCCCTCCTGGAACCCTGGGAGGACGCTGGCGCCTGGCGCACCAGAGTGGAACGTTTCTTCTTAGGACCCACGATTGACAGAAATCACGTACACGTCAGGGATTTGGGATGGTCCCTCAGTGGCTCCCATGGCTGGAGATTTGGGGTTGCAGAATTTTTTAAATGAACCATCTGCTTTTCTTTTTTTCCCCTGTTTCTCATTTAAGAAAGGGTAGCGAAGACAAGCTTTACACAATGAGTGACTCACTCCCCTGCTGTCCTCCTTAGCTGGCTGTATGTCATTTCTGTAAATTAGGCGGATGATACAGACTCCACGCGGAGTGTGCCACGGGGCCCCGTTCCACGGAGACTGAAGCGCTGTGGACGTGACGGTCTGTTTAAAGGGCCTCTGCAGGGGGGGCCTCCTAAGTATGGCCGCTGGTTCTCTGCGCATTGGCACAGATGGCCAGGGGCTGCCTCAGGCGTCTGGGGTGTCTGGACCGTGGCTCTCAGGGCGGCCTGGGGTGTGGGACCCACGTGGCCAGAGGGCAAGGCCTGCGCCATCCTCCCATCTGACACTGGGCCTGTGCATTCACGGGTGGGAAAGACGTTGGTGCTTTCAAACAACGGCCGGTCCGCGAGGCCAGTGTAAGCTGAGGAGAAGCTCTAGTTACTCTATGTTCAGCTTCTCGGGCTTTAAGACAAACTGTAACTAGCCTGGACCCTGGGCAGCAGGCTGCATGTCCCAGGGTGGCGATCAGACATCCGGGCACACGTGAGAGATGCGCTTGGGTGCTCACAGAGCGCTGAGAAACCGCGTCGCACGCTCCGTTCCTGCCAGGGTGCCCCGGCAGCTCGGGGCTCTCCTACGGCCGTGGCAGTCGGCTCACTTCAGACACCAGTTTGCAAAGTGCTCTGAGGGGCAGGTCCCCGTGGGTGTGCGTGTGAATGACCCCTGGACAGCTGCTCCTCCCTTAACTTCCACCTCGTAAGAGAGACAAGGCCGTGAGCTCATCGCTGGGGGGCCGAGAAAGGCATGTCTGTTTCATGGCTTTCACTTACATTATCGTCACCCATCAGCCAAGTCGCATTCTCATGACTTTGTTTTTCTGGTTTTTATTTTTATTTTGAAGGGACCATCTCTGTTAGACCTTATGTTTTGGACATCAAAATAATGTTGGTTTTATAATTAAAATACAGTATTTCAACTCAAAGATGTTGCAAAGGAAATAGACACAAATATGCCTCTTTTGACATAAGAAAAACACCAGTCATAATAGTACCTATCAGTTTTTCAATGAAAGAGCAAGGCATTTTCTTATGCAGGCTGATGTCAGGCCACTTCCTCTGTGGGAGAATGAGCTCGTCACGCTGTACAGGGGGGCAGCTGAGGCTCAGGGAGCTCACGGCAAGGCCCAGCGTCACTCGGCTTCTGTCTGATAGAGTGACAGGTGTGTCCAGCAGGCTGCCCTCAGCGATGACATCCTGGTGTTTCTTTTTTCATTTTTTAAAATTTTGGTAAAATATGTGTGGCATAAGTGTGTCCATTTTAACTAGTTTTAAGCTCGATGGCACTAAGCACGTTTGTGGTGCTGTGTTACCATCCCCACCGCCATCTCCAGAACTCAGCATCTTCCCAGACTGACCCCCGGCACCCACTAAACACTCATCCCACCCCGCCCCCAGCCCTCGGTGCTGTCCCTGTGGTTTGACGAGGTGCCACATATGAATGGAGGCGTAGAGTATCTGCCCTTCTGCATGTGGCTTCTGCCCCTCAGTGTGGGTTTTCAGTGTTCTTCCATGTCGGGCATCCATCAGTGCTTATCCTTCTCATGGCTATGTCCCTGTGGGCTCCCCACGTTCTGTCTGCCCGTCACCCCTGTTGAGGGACACTCGGACTGCTTCACCTTTTGGCTGCTGTGAACTCAGGGGTACAAGCATCTGTCTGAGTCCTTGTTTTCAGTTATTTGGGGTGTGTACCTGTGAGTGGAGCTGCCGGGTCTCGTGTGAATGCACGCTCAGCTTCTGGAGGACCCGCTCCCACCGGCAGTGTGTGGGGTTCCAGTTTCTCCACCTCATCACCAACACGTATGTCCTTGCTTCTTACTTGCCTCCCCTGTGGCTGTACGGTGGTGTCTCACTGTGGTTTTGGTTTGCGTTTTACTATCGATCAGTGATGCTGAGCCCCTTTTCATGAGCGTGTTGGCCATTACAGATCCCTTTGGAGAAAGGTCAATTCAAGATCTTTGCCCATTTTTCAATAGTGATTGTCTTTTTGTTGTTGACTTGTAGGCGTTTTCTATATATTTTTCATATTAAATCCTTATGAGATACATGATTTGCAAATATTCTCCCATTCTGTAGGCTGTCAATTATACAGGTTCTCTTGAACATGTCCTTTGATACACAAAACTGTTTAATTTTGGTGAAGCCCAATGTATCTGTTCTTTTGAAGGTGGAGCACCCGGCTTTAAGCGTCCTGGGTCCCGAAGCTGCACCAGCTTCCTGTGGCCGCCCCACCTGGCCACACGGAACCCCCGTGGACATGGGGTGGTTTGCAGCAGTTTTGTGTTTTTCTAGACTTCGCAGGAGGGCCTCTTGCCAGTGTGACGTCGGGTTGAGTGGAAGGCTTAGCAGGCCTCCTAAGGAGGATTTGCAGGCGTGAGGGGTAGGCTTTTGCTTGTGATCTCGAAACCGATGGAAATGAGCACAGCATCCACTGCCCTGCAAACGCTGTTTTGAAAACAGCTCAGCGACTGCTGGGTGGTTATTTCTCTTCTTAAGATTTTGAGTGGATTTCTAAACAGCGACAGCGTCTGACGTGCTGTGTGAGTTCTGAGTGGGTGCCTGTGGGCGGCAGCTCCGGGGCCCATAGCCGCATGCCCACGGCCCGTGTCACAGCCAGGGGTGAACAGCTGCCTCGGGATGTCCTAAAGCACTTCCTCCACAAGACCTTGGTGTAAAAATAAATGAAAGAAAGAAAGAAATCTGCCTGATGCTCAAACTTTCCACGTCCACCCTGAATGCAAGGAGCCGTTACTTGGGGAACTGAATTCAACCCACCCACGCTTTTCTGAGTTTGCGGGGTTAAAAGAAGGGTTTACAGATTTCTGCTTCGCCAGTAACACTTCACACGTAAACAAGCACACTGGCAGTGCCCAAGCAGAGGCCTTGGTACCTGGGGAGCCGTGCGGTGGGCAGCGATGCACAGGATTGCACAGAGGTCAGCTCCCTGGGACTCGCTCACAGGGACCCCGCTTCGTTCCCAAGTCAGCCCCGCTCAGCGGTCCCGAGAGCAGAAGCTTCCTCTGTGACCCGTCTCCTCCCGTTTTCTGAAATGCATGACTTCTGGCCCCACGTCCACAGATGAACCGTGCTTCACACAACCTGCTCGTGGCTCAAACGGTCGTGACCTGAGTCACTGTCGGGCTGGGATGAGCGTCTGGAGTTCCCCACGTTCTGGGCGCTGTGAGCCCACTACGACCCCCTCCTCCCACCCCTGCCCAGCCAGCCCTTCCCCTCTCCCTCCCTCCCTATGAGAACCCGGACCTGAGGGCACCCCTGGCTGCGGCGCAGGCTCCCGCCGACCCCAGGACAGCTGCCTGGGTCAGAATGTCCCCAGTGCCCAGTGGTATCCGTCAGGGGGCAGTGTTCCCAGAACCTCCCCACCTCTGCAGTGGGGGCTCCAAGGGCATTAAGGACACCAACTGGGGGACGCATGGGTGAAAGAAAAACACCCTCGGAGGCGTTGCCATGTCACAGGGAGAAGAGGTGGAGGGGGAGTGAGAGGTGAAGGCCCTTATCTCCCACCCAGCACGAACCCCCCCAGACACTCCCTGAACCACCGGGCAGCTGGGCTCCGGGCCTACGGTGCTCAGGGAATGGTCCCCCCTCCTGAGGAAGCACAGGGTGGCTCAGAGGAGAGGGAGCTGGTGTGAAGGCTCAGGGAGGAGAGGGGGTCTGAGGGTTGGACGGAGAGCTGGTGGGGCCGCCCAGAGTGGGCAGCTGGGCTGGCAGGGCACCACACTCTCCAGGGCAAACAGGAAAGCTATGGAAAAGGTTGTCCTTCTCTTGATTTCATTTGACACTTGGTAATTTGAGAATCTTGTAAATGGATCCTTATAAAAAGGCCTTGTGTAGTTGAACCAAGAAAGAAAATTCTCAAGAAAATTAACATGTTTAGGGGAAATTACACTACAAACATAATACCAATTAAAGTGCATGAAGAGCCAGACACACGTGGCCAAGCAGCTGTTTCTCCTGGGAGACGTCTGACCAGACGGGGAGCCCGGAGCCCGGACGCGAGGCATGCATTCTGCAGCCACTTCTCCCCAGATGGCTTGGAGGAAGACTGGCCCTCACGAGTGGGCTGCAACCCACCACCCCAAAATAAACCAGAAACCACACACACACAAAAATGTGTCCCAAAGTCACTGCTTTTAAAGGGGTAGGGTCTGTAAGACTGTCCTCCTCCAGAAAGTGGACCCCAGATGGAAAATGCCTGGGACGTGGCAGGTGGGCTGAGGGCCTCGTCAGGGACTTGGACGCCCGAAGCCAACATCCTAAAGCTGCTTGTGCTGGACGCACTGGTCCGTCACTTCCGGAAGCCATGCCTTCCCCTAGCAGTCCCGTAAGGGGTGTGTCCCCACCCAGCCCAGAACCACGGTGTTGCAGCCCCTGTAGTCCACTCTCCCTTCCCTCTGACCCCAGCCGCACACAGGGCCAGCGGCATGTGTCCCCTGCTTGGTTTCGTTTGAAAAGCACGCTGAGTGGACACTTGCTCTATACGTATTTGAGCAGAAAGCACCTTAAACTGTTTGCGTGTCGGGCTGTCTCACAGCTGTGTTTCTGGTGAAGCCATTGCTGACACGTGCATATGCTTGTTCTGTGGCAGGAGCTGTGCGGGGCCTCCCGTGCACAGTGCATCACGTGACAGCAGCCCTGGGAGAGGCTGTCGTCACTGGCTGTGACTGGCCTAAGGGACTGACTTCCGGTCCCAGAATTAAGGGTGGAGAGGAATCGGAGCCCAGAGTCCATACCGACGGCAGTGTCCTGTGCTCACCGTCTGTGAAAGGCACAGGCCAGTGGATATAGCATAAGCCGGGCCCCCACGCTCTGACTGGCAGAGTCTGAAGAATGCGGCCTCATGTGAGGGAGGGACAAGTCCTGGTGTGAGGCCGTGGCCCTGCCGAGGGCTGGGAAGCCCAGATGCAGGAGACGTTTTCTCAGCGAGGAGGGCACGAGCATGTCCTCTGTGCTCTTCAGGGACCTGGTGACAGACCATGAGGCCTGGTGTTGTCCGCACGCGGGCAAACTGCCCTGGAGGGGAGGGAGGGTGGCGGAGGCACTGCCAGGCTGAGGGGCAGGCAGACTGGGGTGACCGGCCAGGCCAGGCCACAGAGGCTACGTGGTCCCAGGGACTCAGACCACCAACTCAAAGTCAGTCACCATCCTGCCCAGAACCCGGCGTGGGCACGGGAGTAATAAGGAAAATGTCACCAACCTAAGCCACATGGTCCACCTGGACACGGTGTTGGTGAGTGACAGAGTGTGCACAGCACTCGGCCACGTGCCCACTCAGCCGCTGTCCACGTCTCAGTCACAGCTGCCCAGTTCCAGGCCTTGCCGGCGCTGGGAAAGGATGTGTTTCTAAAATAATGAGTCTAAGCCTTGTTTTGGGTAATAAATCATGGTGTCAGTTTAAAATTTATTTTTTAATTAAAATTTTATAAAGAAGAAAAAGGTATCGTGTTTAAATGACCAGCTGGGATCAGACATCTCTGTGCCTGAGGGTGTGGGAGGGGCATCTTCTTTCACCCTCGGTGTGAAGTGTGGTTTTCTAGCTGGCAATTCCCCGAAACTGGGCACGAGAGGCAACTTTACAGGAAGAGGGCAGAAGGAGCTTCTGTCAGGAAAGAGGTGAGAATTTGCATGTAGATGCATCAGTTACTGACGTTTTGGCAAAGAGTTCATTTCAAAAACTTTTGAATCAATGAGAGAGAGCGTCCGTGTGTGAGTGAGGCTGGATGTCGGTTACCGTGCAGCATGGTGGCCCGGCTGTGCATGCCAGCGTTTCGGAGACAGTCACTCTGCATCCTGAACAAAGCATGCAGACGGCCCACTGCCTTTGTTGTCAGCCGTGTCAGCGTCTCCGTGGTCCTTCCTGCCGATTTGGCGGGCTGTGCAGAACGGCACACACACCATGGAAGGTCGCGTGGCAGCTGCTGGTCGGGCACAAGCCCCTGCCATGTGTATGTCTGAAGCACCAGCCTGTGACATTCTGGCTCTCAGGACTCACAGGAAGATGGAAGCAAGGTGAACTGTGACAAAGGGGGCTGTGGGACTGCCTGCTGCAGGGTCCTAAGTGAGAAACTAGGAGGACACACGTCCACAGGTCCCTGAAAAGACAGCGAAGCGACCTGTTCAGCTGTCATCGCCAGGGCACTGCAGACAGACATGGCATTTAGGTGGCTGGTAGACGACGGACACAAACCAACGCCTGGTATGGGCTTTTGTTAATTACTAGCTCGTCACAATAACCTGAAAATGTCTTTTCCAGTATCCTAACATATGTATTCTACTTTCTAAAATCATTTCAGCATGAGTAAAATTCTGTGCTGTTTCTTTGAAAATTGATTTTGTTTATGAAATAAGTGTAGGAGTGATTTATCTTTGTCAGAACTTGGAAAACTTCGAGTAAAAGGTTTACATGAGCAGAGAAAAGCAGGCCAGTGACGCTCGTGGCACCCGTGTGCGTCGGGGTTACTTGGGGGGCCACACTCCATGGAAACAAGTCTCGGGCAGCAGACATTCATCTCCCAAACACAGGTCTCAGGGGAAGGAAGCTGGTGAAAGTGACACACTCAGCACTTGAGAAAAGTCAGATGTTTTGAGAGTCCTGGTGAGATGGTAACGCTGAGCTTTCCTGTAAATAAAACCTTTGAAGTTATTGTGCTGTTATTTGCCAAGGGGGGAAAGGCAGTTTAAAATGGGAGCCAGAGAAGAGCCCAGCAGCCCTCAGGGTGCAGAGCAGTGAGCGTCCAAGGAGGTATTTACAGAGGCAACTACGACGGTGCCATGGCAACCACACTTCTGTGCAGGCAGGTGGCCCTTCTGAACCAGACAGAAGGAAGGGAGCAGGTGACCCAGGTCAATTCCAAGGGGACGGGAGGGTCAGCCCCTCCTCTCCTCCCTGCTGTGCTCCTGCCACCCTCGGGACAGCATGTGCCTCACGGAAGCTCCAGCTTCCGGCCACAAATTGCCCCTCTCGGTGCTTGGTGCTCTGCCCAGTGACCCACCAGGACCTCTGGAACGTGGCCGTCCCTGGTCCCTGGCTCAGGCTCCGTTCTCTGTGGTTCTCCCCGAGGAGTTTCCTGCCCCCAGTGCTCCCCTTCCGCATAATGGCAGAGGTCATCTTTGTCATGCAGACGTGACTGCGCCTGTCCCTGCTCACCCCCCACCCGGCAACGGGGCCCAGGGCAGCATTGGACCACACAGCCCCCCACAACACCCCAGGACACAGCCGGCCCTCGGAGCTCAGCGCCCGCCCGCCAGCCCTACCCCTGCCAACTGTAACAGGCCGGTTACTGCCGAGGCTGGTGCGTTCAGAACCACGCTCCACTCAATTCTGTCCCCGTAACCTTTCTGTGCATCGGGCAGGGCCTGCCCTAAGCCTGTGACAAGGGCAGAGTGCACATCCGCACCCCCAGACGGCCTCTGTCGTTATGCGCACACAGCTCACCAGGGAGGACCCACTTCCGCTCAGTAGGGGAGGCAGAGCCTGAGAATCTGTGTTTCCAAGAAGCTTCCAGGAGCTGCTCATGCTCTGGGATAGCCCCGTGTGAAACCTGGTGCAGCAGTGTTTCTGGGACGTCTTTGTGGCATGGTGACGCTGCGGGCGAGTCCTGCAGTCTACAGTAAGTGAAACGGCGCCCACCCACTGGACCAAGGGCTCAGTCCTGGATTTCAGGTGCCAGTTCCATGACTAATCAGTGTTGTCACCTTGCAGAGGTGACTTAAAACTCTGACACCTCCACTCCCTCACCTGGAGAACGGGATTTATCTCTTCATGGTGAGTGTTTTATTTTACTTTTTATCTTTGAGGCTGGGACACGTTGTCACGGTGACACAGATAACTTGGTGAAGAGGCCTGTTGCTGGCTGGGCACCGATGGAAGCAGCTCTCAATCACGCTTGGCGGTGGTGCCAGCTGAGGTGAGAGAGACGCCACCACAGCCCTCAGTCCTGAGCTGCGTGGGGCCACGCCTCCTGCGAGCCACCCAGCAAATCACAGGAATTTTGCCAGCAGATGTTAAACTGTTGAAAACCATTGCTTGAAACTGACTGTGGTGGGAATACTAAATGGGAGACCAAGGTCTGAACCCCGATATCCAGAGGTATTAACCATTAAATTATAAAGGTCAGAAGGCGGTCGGAGTCCCTGCAGAGCCGTTCGTGGTAAGTTGATTTCTGGGGCCTAGTTTTTTCTTGCGGGAGCATATTCTGTCATACATGGTCTCAGCCTTCTCTAAGGGCAATTACAAAGCATCGTTTCTAGATGGTCATTCATTTATTCAGCAGCTGTCTAGTTCAAGTACATCCTCTGTGAGGAATTCACTGGGATGGGACATGGTGAGGCTCGCTTTGAAATACAGTCTGCATTTGAATTGTATGGCTGAGTGGAAAGTCTTCTCCCTAATGGCCATAGACTTTAAATCTCCCCCTCAATAAGGTTGTCAGGTGACAATTGGGGAAAACTGGAAACCCGGGATGGCTACTGTTCATCAAAGGGGTGTCAGTCAATGTGCGGGCCTTTTACGGGCATTTTTTGACAAGTCTGGCAATTTGTGCACTGAGATGGAAATATGGACAGTTCAGTAAAGAAATGTGATTTCTACTGGAGGAGATTTACTGAGGACAGGCAGGTGATATTAACTCTTGTGTTGATTGAAAGTGTCGCCCTTGTGATAGACGGAGCAGTAAAGAGTGTGAAGGAAGCAATGCTTTCTCACATTTCAGTGCCCTCACTATCCCTGTTCTGACGAGCCCGGTGTAGGTCCTATGGCTTCCTAAAAGTTTTACCTCATTAAGGAAAAGTCCGAAATCTTAAAACACTCAAAGTGGATGGATAATTGTGCCAAGCTGTAGACTATATTTAAAATCATTATTTCAGCCAACATGAAATATTAAAAGGCGTTATGAAAATGTAGGTCATTAGGACAAATGTGCTTCAGAGGAAAGTAACTGGGTGACAGTTCAGTGGTGGACAGAGGGACATGGGACTGGCAGTCAGTGGCATACGCTGTAGCCACTGTGCTCGACACTCAGCTTCCTGGTCTTTCCACAAGAAAGGTGTTGCCTGTTGGAAATGTGGTTGGCTGGGACAGTGCATGCAAGAACACTTTGGAACGTTCAAGCAGTTTCAAACCATATTTTGTGAGGGTCGGCAAACATGGCTGAGCAGAAAGGTCGTGGGCGTCAGGGTCAGATAGACCCCGATAGTCTCCCTTCACCCACAGCGGCAGTGTGACTCGGGCTTCAGCAGGCCTGTTTGTCATCATGAGTCAGGGACCGTCCCGCCTTGTGAGTGGTCATGAGGGGAAGAAGGCGTGTGCGGCGGCCGCCTGCCCAGTGACCACACAGATTCACACCCGTTAGTTTTCATTGTCTTTGCACGATGTTAGTGCCAAACATGCCACCACTGTGGCCTGGGAGCTCATTTCATCTTTCCAGGACTCAGAAATCTTTTTTTTCACTGTGATAAATCATATGAGGTCTGTTCTTTTAACCGATTTTTAAGTGTACAGTTCAATAGAGTTAAGTGCATTTGATTGTTGTGCAACTGGTCTCCAGAACTTTCCATCTTCCCAAACTGAAACTGCAGCCACTGAACACTCACTTCCCCTCCCCTCCCCCAGCCCCCGGTACCCACCATCTATTTACTTCCTTTCTCTGTGAATTAGAGGACTCTGGGGACCTCATAGGGTCACACAGGGTCTGTCCTTCTGTGACTCGCTTATTTCTCTTAACACAATGTCCCAAGGTTCACGCCTGTTGTCACGTGTATCAGAATCTCCTTTTTTAAGGCTGAATACTCCATTGTGTGGCCGGACCACATCTTCTTACCCATTCATCAGTCAGTGGACACCGGGTGGTTTCTGCCTGTTGGCCGCTGTGGCTGTGCTGCTCTGAACATCTGGTACAGAAGTCTCTTTAAGTCCCAGCTGTCAACTCTTTGGACAAATATCCAGGAATGGAATTGCTGGCTTGTGTGGTGGTTGTATTTTTAACATTTTGAGGAACCTCTTTCCTGTGTCCATAGTGGCTGCACATTTTCCCCTCCCACCAACTGTGCAGGAGGGTTCCAGTTTCTCCACATCCTCACCAACACTTGTTTTCTATGGTTTTGCTGTTTTTTTTCTTTGAACAAGGCCATCCTAACAGGTGTGAGGTGGCACCTCATTTCCCAGATGGTTAGTGATGCTGAGCAATTTTTAGCACACCTGTTGGCCATGTATGTGTCATCTTTGGAAAAATGCCCACTTTTCAATTGGCCCATCCACACGCTATGTTGGAAACATTCTCCCTGTCACATTCCCTGGCCCTTGTATGGAGCCTGGACCATGGGTTAGCAGCCCAGCCTGTTCTAGAGAAGTTTCTGGTATGTCCACATCAGCAGACCATGCTCGTGCACCCCCATGCTCGTGCACCCCCATGCTCATGCACCCCCATGCTCGTGCACCCCATGCTCGTACACCCCCAAGCTCGTGCACCCCCATGCTCGTGCACCCCCATGCTCGTGCACCCCCATGCTCTTGTACCCCATGCTCGTGCACCCCCATGCTCGTGCACCCCCATGCTCGTGCACCCCCATGCTCGTGCACCCCATGCTCGTGCACCCCCATGCTTATAGTACCACAGTGGTGGGGGTCAGGTTACAGTCTTTATTCCCAGAAGGCTCTGGGTACCTGCTGCACAGGAAGGAGAAGCCCTTTGCTTTCTCTATGTTTGAATGCATTATATTATAAAAGAGGCAAATACAGTGAGTTTTTTCCTTTATTTGAATAATAGAATTCTGTCCCTATGTGATTTTCTTTCCTCCGCTTCACACACAAAGCAGCAAGCACACACTGATCACTTGTATGTCACCAGACACAGGGCTATATGTGGATGAGGGACCTTCTCTTGGGGATGGAGTGGGTGATTTTGGTTTAATATCTGCAAAGAAAGAGCCTCTGAAATAAAGAGCACGGGGGTCCACGTAGCATATGAGACATGGTTTCGCAGAAAAATCCCGTCACCCTCTGTGGTGTTTAGAGAATTGGTCCCGTGGGAGCTTACAGTCACCAGGTGGCTGGCCTTGGGGACAAATCCAAGGCCAGGTCCCCCACACTGTCCCACCAGAAGGATCATATCTATCACCTCAGTCTGCTCTGCCCTCGTCATCCCTCAGAAGTTGCCCTGCGTGGGTAAACTGAGTGCTTGGGTCAAGGGCTGGGCTCTTTTCTGTGTTTTCCACTGAGCCTCAGACATTGGACCCCCGATTCCATCATCCTGTCTTGGAGACCAGCATGAAATTTTGTAAAGGTGCTGCGTGATTTCCTTTCAGTGCTGGCAGCCTGAGAGTCTATGGTGGCCTTATAATGTGCCCCACTCTCCACCAGTAATGAGGAGTTTCTCTGTAACAGTTCACCCCATGAATGTGTCAGTCATGTTCTTTAGTCGGTTGCAGCGTTTCCTAAGTGGTCCTCGGAGATGTCCTGTCTTTAGACAGTCAATCAGCCTGAGAAACAAAGCATTACCGTTGCAGAGACAGGACGGTCACCCAGTATCTGAAACAGCCAAAGCTATTTAGGTCTCCCGAACTGACTTTTTCTCCAAACCCATTTGCACCAGCGCTCCTTTCCTAATATCACACTTAATACCGTCCGATAGTTTGGGGAAGTAGTGCTTTGTGATAGCATCACATTTAATATAATTTTCCAATCTCTTTACTGTTTGAGGGATGGGCAGTCTTAGAATTCGGCATGAGCCCTCCCTGAGCTCTAACAGAACGTCAACATCTGTTCTTGGCTGGCTCAAGCGGCGAAGTCGTAACTCAGCACAGCTTTGCTGGTAAATTGTGGTTAGGAAATCAGGCAGACCGGGTGTTCTGGGAAACGTTCACAGGGTGCTGCTTACTCAGTTCCTGGGGAAAGGTGGGATGGAAGCTTTATCCTGGACTCACGTACTGTCAACTAGGACCCTTTGTGGAATTTAGGGCTGTGCTTTTCCGCGGTTCTGTCAGCATCTTCAGAGATTTGGCTGTGTGGCTTCAGTGTGTACAATCAGAGGTTACTGACCCTGTTCAGAGTGTGTGTCGAGGCTGCACACTCCCCTCACCCCTGGGCACGTTGTGCTGCTACTGGGTGAGTCTTTGGGGAACTAGAAAAGCAGCTTCCAATTTGCAGATGTAAATGATGTGGACAGAATGGCTCTTCTTTGCAAGCTCAGTAATTATTGCTTGCAGGCATATCCATACATTGAATTAAGTACATGGCACTTTGCAAGAACCTCGTGTTTTTTCTAAAATGTTACATGGTTTTCCAGGGACAAATCACAGTGAACGAAGCATTCTGGGTGTAGTCTCAGTCGAAGGAAGCAGTGGGTCCATTTGAATGACAGCTCAGCACAGGCACTGGGTGGCCCCCAGGTGCAGCAAGGGGTTTGAGTACCAAGGGCTGTCGTGACTCTTCGGGAAGCTACTTAGAAATTATTAAGCTCCCACAGGAAACACACCTAAACATTTTGAGCTTTCTGCTCATCACCACTTAGAAAAAGTCAAAATAAATAACAGTCCATCAAAATCAGTCACCTGATGGTGCCGCTTGCTGTCACGGCTCAGGAAGGGCTCAGCTTACGGGGGATGGAGAAAGGGGCTCCTTCCCTTTGCTTCTGCTGCCTGGGCGTCGGGGCGGCTCCACACAAGTCTCTGCCTCTGTCCCTCCAGGCGGGTGTCCCTCTGAAATGAATTAATCCTCTCGAAGTCTCTCTCTGCTGGCAGCAGAGATAACAGCTTAGGGTGAACGTCCCACATGCGGCACGCCACCGCCTGGCATGCGACTGCCTGGCCACCCACGGAAGTCTGGTGGTCCCCGTGTCCCACAGGCCTCCCCGAAACGGGGCAGCTCCAGAGGAGGACAGGTACTCGTGGTTCCAACAGAGGGACCGAGTGGACTTCACGTTTAAAGGGAGTTTGAAGCCATTGTTGAGGTGTCACATCTTGGGTTACGAGAAGTAGCTCAAAAGGCAGGGATGGGTGGCGGGCAGGGTGCCCTCACCGGCGTGCGGCCGTCCCTCCCGCCTGCAGCTGTGTCAACTTTCCCACCCTTTGTCCTGTCCCACAGTGAAAAGGTCAGAGATCTTCCTCAGAGGTGCTGGAAGAAGCATGGCTGTGGAGCAAATCAGAGCATGTTGTTTTCCTTTAAAATGATACATAAAAGCTTAGTTTCTGATGTCACTTCAGCAGCTCATAAAAACTCTACTAGGATTTTGAAAAAAATTTAGTTACTAGGATGCCAATCAAATAGCAGTCACCTTGAAAAGAATTTTGTTGTTCTTCGTTCTTTTGGAGTTTTGTTATATCAAAGTTGAAGAAAAAATCATAATACTGCGTTTAAAGCTCCCTTCTCATGGGTGGACGGCGAATCCCAAGTCGCCACAAAACACGTGGACGTACAGGTCGTTTCCCCCCATAGTAGCGTAGCCTTAAGACAGTTTGTCTTCTGCTTCAGCTGTGGGGCCATCGCTGACTTGTTGGTGTGATGCGTGGACGTATGTGGGGAGTTTTCAGGAAGAATGATACCAGTCTGTGGCTTGTTTTTGCTTTTCAGTAGCATTTGGGGTCTTTAAAATGGGAGTGAGGGATCCAGGAGTTTGTTCTGAGTATTTTTTGTTTCTTTCTTAGTGGGGGCACTGCGATCTCTGCAGGAAACTCACCCTCGAGCATCATTTCTTGTTTTTCCTGTTGGCAGGGTTATGAGGCTGAACCCGAGTCACTTGTCTGTTCCCTGCCCTGTGTGATATGTTCACAGCACCACAGCTGTCGGCTGTTCAGATAACCACGGTCTTTGTTATGAAGCATTCACACATGCACGCATGACACTTATGCACAGGCACCAGGAATCCACACGCACAGGTGCACACTCAGGCACACTCAGGCACACATGGAGAGGCACACACTCAGGCACGTGTGTGCACACGTGCACACATATGCTAAAGAGCTAGAGCACGTGGTTAGTGCCACTAAATTGCAAATGCCATGAGGTCTGCTGTCCCATCGTGACCCAGTCACCCAGCTGGCCATGCTTTAGTGAAGACTCCAATCGGGACTGTGCTGGTCAGGTGACTTGCGACCCAGCGTGGCTCGCACTAGATGCCAAAGAGAGGAAATGAGTGTCAGCCTGAGTTAGTTACAAGAAAATAAGGCACTGGAACTAAATTGTCAGGAGAGCAGCGCAAAACCCAGTACATTCAGCTTATTGCGACCTGAGACCGGGTGACTCTGACACCTACTCTGCCTTCCTGATTTCCATGTCTGTGCACTTGAGTGACGGTCTCGGGGGTGATGGGTTCCGGCTCTGGCACGTTCCCAGTGTGCACACTACACACTGCGTTCTGTCTTTCCTGCAGGAGCTGGGGTTTCAGGACCTGACAGCCGTCCTGCACTGCGTCCACTCCTTCATGGCAGCTAAGGTGGCCTCGGTGGACGCCGCTTTCACGGACAGTCAGAGCCTCACCAGGAAGTTCACGCACAGCAGCTGAGCTTGCGCTGGTGACGATGCACATTGAGTTGTTTTCATAAGGAGGGACTCTGTTCTGCGCAGCACTGCGCTTGTCTGGTTTTCTAGCCAGTCTGCAGTTGTGACACCAATAAAATCCACCCGTACTTTCCAGCGATGGGAGGTGCTTGTTAAATGGACAGCTCTGTGTCACCATGTTGCCCCCAGTCATGCTGGTGGCCTCGGCACCATGCCCTGGTGCCACTATGATTTCCTTGTCACGGAGACCCCGGCGACTCGCCACGTGTATTTTCCTGGGGGTGTGGTTGATCAGTGCTCCTTTTCCTCAGGGAGGAGGCTGAGTCCAGGGCTTGTGGGCGAGAGGAGCAGAGGACTGTGGGAAAGGACATGGGCTTGAATGATTTAATTTACTATTAAACATTTATAAGCTAATTCTTATGTAATGAAATAATGATCACTTAAAGGTTACTTTTCCTAGTTCGTGAAGTGTAGCCTGCGTTTTGGTCTCCTTGTTTCTCATATGTTTTATTACCTCTAAGAAGTTCCACTGTTTTCATTACCAAGAGCAACTTAATGGACTCGTGAATTTTCTTCCAGGGGTGCAGACTGTAGTCAGAAAAAGTCAAGGTCGTGTACTCATTTTCAAGGCTGCAAGAACAGGAAGCATAAAACCAACCAGACGGTAAAGTGCAGAGGGTGGTTCCATGTTTCCTGCAGCTTCTACTGCAGACCAAGCTCACATGTGACCAACACAGCAGCGTTGGGGTGCAGTGCCCTGCAGCCCCATCCCTGCGGAATTGGTGTTCAGGACGAAGGAACTGTCTTATTTATAACGTATCAAATATTTACAAGTGATGGTTTTTATGTTTGAAAATATATCCTCCCTTTTAGAGGACATCTCTATATATTTTATGTATAAAATCCCATTTACATTTTAATGACCTCCACGAAGAGTCTAACGCGAAACCTGTATTTAAAGTGAATTTTAAATAATATTTCACGAGCGTGGTGTTCACAGAGCGTCAGGCAGCCTTTTTCTCTGCAGATGTTTATTCTCTGGTTTTAATGTAAGCTTTAACTCAAATATTAACGTTAATAGCAATAGGAGTTTACAATTTTATAAAATATTCAGTAACTGAGAAAGATAAAGTTAGCAATGTCCCTTTCTCTCGTTACCTTTGGGTTTGATAGTTTGATCTGAGAATTTAATGCTTTCTCATCTTCCTCCCTCATGTCAAAGAGCCTAAACTCACTCAAAAGTGGATATGCTCTGTGCTGACGAGGGAAGAAGCTGTGAGGCATCTGTGTTTGGTTTTCATGAAGAAAACAGTTTAGAACGTGCCTTTCTTGGAGTGTGAGCACGACCACACACTCAGCTGCGAGCTGGGCTCACCAGTCCTTGGCTCTTTTAAATGGTCCACAAGGAGCTTCTCACAAGTCTGTTCAGTCAGATTTGGAGGGAAGGAGCTGCTGGACAGTGTCCCCGAGAGGCCAGGGGTTTAGCAGTGGGCCCAGGACGGCCTCTTCATTCATCTGATGCGGGGACGCTTCCTCTGTGGACGTGGCCTTTATATCACCCAGGGCACCTGGGGGGACCGAAGGTGACCACGTCAGGTCTGCTGCTGTGCCTGCCCCGTGCCTCCTCGTGTCCAGTGCAGGTCGGGGACGGCCCACTGACCTGTCTGCCCAGACGGGGGCCACAGGGGCTCAGGGCATCAGTGTCCCCACACCCATGGCTGAGTCTTTCCTCACACGGCCCCTTTTGCCCATGAAATGAGAGTAAAGGCGTTTAATAACAGCAAAAATGACATTCCCATGGCAATTTAATGGTGTTATTTTTAAGCTGCACAAGCTTTAATGCTGCTCGCAGGGAAAGGAAAACCAAATTCACATTTCTGATACTATTCCCAAGGGCTTGGGGGCAGGACAGCTCTTAGTGTGCACTGTCCTAAAAATTTACTTCCTGTTTCAGCAATGACAAAAGAGGTAACACAGAATTTGGTTGGAAAAAAGGGTATGTGAAGTCGGACAATTAAGTTCGCGAACTTTCCACTATGCGTTTACATGATGGAAAGTTCGCAAACTTAAGCGTCCGACATACATTTTATTTGTACCTAACCGTAAATTTATACCACAGTGAGCGATAAGAATATTAAACAATATGTATTTTTCCTAAGAGAAAATTATCTTCCATAATAAACTGTTCCTTTAAAACTGGAATTCAAAGCAAATGCAAAACAAAACGAATGTCCACAGTTTCCTCCAGGGAAAGCAAAATTCCTGTTTCCTTTAGGTTGCTCTTTACCTTCATTTGTATGGAAGAAAAGCAGCCCACACTGCCACCAGAGGTGTGTGGGCTTCCCGAGCCCTCCAGGAATGACAAGTGAGCACTTGCGTTCCTTTGGTGGGTACCGACCTCGATTTGGGACAGGCACTTTCGGAAGTCACCTCCAAGGTCAGCCTGGGATTTCTGTGCTTCTTTGCAAAACCACCTCTTACCGGAGCTCAGAGCCAAGATGAGAGACGAGCTGCGAAATGTGAATCGCACATGGGTGACAAGTTGGTGACACGTAGGTGCACATGTTGGTGCTGCAGGGGCCACCGTGGAATGGAGCCCAGGGTGGTTGGCGAGCCTGGTTTGCTGGTGGTGTGGGGGCCTGTGTGCAAAGCCTGAGTGTCTGGAAGGCCAGAGGGGTTGCACATGCAGGGACAGCTGGAGACACACTAGGTGCTTCCTGCCCCAGGAGCCTGGGGGGGAACTGTCCCCTCTTACTGAGGGCGGCACATGAAACTCAACAGGCTGATTATCCGTGAGGTGAATCGACTCAGCCATGCAGCACTGACTTGCAATCCGGTCTGTCTGGGATAAGCCAGATGCACCTGGACTTACTTCATTCAAGGTGAAGGTGAGGAAATTAATCCGTGAGGTCTATCTTGGTAAGTGTGAGCCCCACCCCTGTGACATCAGCAGAGGGCCTGGCCAGTGCCAGGCAGGTTCCTATGTAGGCAATCTATCTGCCAGACTGATGGTGGCACTGAACCAGAGAAGAGCAGCTTGGGGCATTGCCACCGACCCCTGATGCCTGGAACACCCCAGACACCTTTCTCAGCTGCTGTGGGTGACGTCTGATTGTGCTGAGGTGTCCCCCAGCCATAGATGTCACTGTGGAGTGAGGGACAGCAAGCTCCCCTCCCCTGGTCCATCTTCCCTTTGGCGCTCTCTCTGTCTTGCGTCTGAAGCCCAGTTATTTCCGGGCTTCCTTGTCCTGGAAGAACATGCCCGCCCACACCTATGCCTGGGGGTCTCATTTCTATATGAAGTCCTGCTCATGCTTTAATATTATAACTTTCCTGTCAAGAAACATGCATTTGATAAAGAGCCTTCAGACGACAATATCTTAAATCAACCTGACAAATGCTACAAATGTGGGCAGAATATCTCATTACAGCATTGATCTGAAGAGAGAGCAAACGTGACTTGACAGAAGGCCAAGGAGAAAGCCTGCGTGTTTCTCATTTTATCTGAGAACACTGCAAAGTAGTTTTTCTAACGACAGCCTGATTTACTCCATGGTTGCCTGCCATTAGACTATAATGGTCAAGTTCACCGTTATACTCTAACATGGGGCTGTACCTCATCATTCAAGGAAAATAAAAGGTAGTTCCCATTTTAAACTGTCCAATTTTCAGCAATTTACCTAAGAACTCAAGTGACACAGCCCCCAGCCCCCATCTGAATGAGACTAGATTGTCCACATGTAATCAGTAGAGTAGATGGTTCTACGAGAATAGGTCTCATCTGGAAAACAAATAAGCATATCTAGAAAAGATAACTCATTTAATGAGTATTTTGTGTCCAAATCTAAAGTCGGAGTTTTGTGTACACTAATAAAATTTTACAGTATAGTAGTTTCTTCATTCAAGACAAGTTATGTTTCAACCTAATGACGTCAACATGATGATACACCGTGGGATAAACTCGAGAGTCTGGTCTGGAAAAGCACATCCTTTTTCCTCCCTACTTTGGGTTGTTCTCCAGTGCCTTCACCCAGTCATTTTTTAAATATTTTGTCCAGGATTTGTAACTTTTCTTCTGTAGGCCTTGTCTATTTATTTGTGTTTTTCACCTGTCCGTCACCCCGCCCCTTTGGCAACCAGCAGCTTCTTCTCTATCCTGCTCTGTTTCTGTTTTGTTTACTCTTCGTTTTGTCCTTTTAGATCCCACACATAACTGAGATCATGTGGCATTTATCTCTCTGGATGACTTATTTCATCAGCATAATACCTTCTAGGTCCATCCATGTTGTGGCGAATGGTAAGAATTCATTCTTTTTATGGCTGAGTAATACTCCATTGTATAAATGTACCACCTCCTCTTTATCCAGTCGTCTGTTGATGGGCACTTGGGTTGCTTCCCTGTCTTGACTATTGTAAATAATGCTGCAGTGAACACGGGGGTGCAGGTATCTTTTTGAATTAGTGGTTTGGATTTTTTCACGTAAATACTCAGAAGTAGAAATGATGGGTCCTAAGGTAATTCTATTTTTAATTTTTTGAGGAAGCTCCACACTGTTTTCCGTAGTGGCTGCACCAATCTGCAATCCCACCAACAGTGCAGGAGGGTTCCCTTCTCTCCACAGCCTCACCAACACTTGTTGTTTGTTGACTTACTGATGATGCCATTCTGACAGGAGTGAGGTGGTATCTCATTGTGGTTTTCATTTGCATTTTCCTGATGGTTAGTGACGTTGAGCATCTTTTCATATATCTGCTGACCATGTGCATGTCCTCTTTGGTGAAATGTCTGTTCAGGTCCTTTGCCCATTTTTCTTTATGAAATTCAAATAAAGGATGACAAGTAATTTTTCTAAATGCTTGACAGAACCTTGAAGTATCAGATAAATTCATATAAGAATTTACTGAGCATGACTCAGGCCTGCCTGGGGCATAGGGGTGGGGCAGTCAGTGTCCTGAGGGAGACCACAAGGGTTGGAATAAATTAGCACTGATTTATGACACAACTGGAAAACTGATTGACTCACAGAAAGTGACCCACAGAATCTGCCAAGCAGGGCTGGCTGGCAAAGTGCAGAACACAGACCGTTCTCTGGGAAGCAGCCTAACAGCTTGGACACCCTGTGCTCACTCACCCTGGTCTTCTGTTTTCTTAAAGGAAACACAGTGTTCTGGAACACAGTGGTGGTATGAAAAGAAAAAGGTTTTGTTGTTATTGTCCTGGGTAGTTTTGTATTTTTGCAAGCAGATCAAAGCATCACACAGAGGTCATGGGCCACTTGGCTTCAGTGAGCAATGAGTGCTCTCGCTGCTAGAAGCTCTGGGAAGCTTCCAGAAGCTCTGGGAAGCTCCCAGCACATTTGATAAACAGTAGGGAGTTGGCAGGTGTTGACGCCTGTGGCTCTTCGCAGTGCTACCGCAAGTCACATCTTCATGGGATGGTGTCGCCTTACCCAACAGACTGACCCACCCCTGCACCAAGGCTTTGAAACCCCCAGCTTCCACTGGGTGGCTCTTCTAGAAGGACATACTTTAAACCAACACACGCAGGTGATGCTTTAAAGAAGTTTCCCGTGAGCTTTACTTCAACCACAAAGCTTTTGGATTGCAAAGTCCACTGGCAGAAAGTAGAATATCCACATATTCCAGGTGGGAAACTTGCATTTGACTCATGGGGGGGCCAGGATCTCCAGCAAACAAGACTGTCAAGTTGGGCCAGTTTAATCGTTTCGAATTAAGTCACTATTGTAATCTTTACCAGCTCTGTTGCCTGAATGACATTCACAGACGCGAGAGAAGAAGACAAACTTCTGCGTCTACTTTCCTTTTACTTTGAAAATGGGGTTTATTTTACACACACATATTTTTAGCACAGTCGGTGCCCGGTCCATCCTCATTAACCCGAATGCACACTTTGACTCCTTTCCCTCATATTCGTTGCTAAGTAAGTCATGGGCGCTACAACGGGTTAGGTAGCGCTGTCCCCCACCCTAATGAGAGGAACTTTGGGGCCGTTTTAATCCACTGCGAGGGACAATCAGAAGAGAAGGAAACCTTTCATGTGGCAGATGATGACAATCGCTATGTTGAGCAGCAACATAATTTTTATCTGTGTGAGGTAGTGGTTGTCCCTCTAGGCCATGCCGGTGGTGTCACGGGGCCACCTCCCAGCTGGGACACACAGTGACATTTATTTCCACCCTTCTTATAGCCGTGGATCCTCTCTATGTGTCTACAAGCTTCTTACATTCAGAAAACTTATTTTTGAAATGTTATTAAAAATTGACAGGGGGGACCCTGGGTTATAGAAAACACGTGAAGTTAAAGCCAGCTATTCCCTAAAACCCCAAAATATAGGCAACTTTACTGCATGTGTCTTAGAAAGAGACACTATCTATTGTGATGTGTGAAACCATCTGGCAGACTAATGAAAATGTAAATTTCCTCCAGGCTCCCCAGAGACTGAGACATACTTTCATTGTAGGTGTGACTTTATTCAAGAATCTTATCAGCAGGAATTGAGTATTAACCCCCACAGTCTTCTTCATGTCTCGGCAAGTCAATCATTAATGACTAAGCCTTGAGAAGATCTTTTATTTTATTTAATTCCTTTTATCTTTTATTTAAAAATGTGAACAGATTGCTTTCTAATCGTGCATTCTTGTGGCAGACATTCCAAGCAGTAGAAGTAAAAAGATCCCTTTTTAACAGGCCTCCTTCCCCACCGTTTGGCGTCCCTGGCGTCCCTGTGGTCCGTCTCCTGTGCCACGTTCCTCCCGGTGGTGCACGGTGGGTCTGCAGGGGTCGTCCTCACCCTTGTTTGGAGGGCAGACAGCACGGCATCTGGTGCCCTCGCAGGAACCAGGCCTCCAGTGTCCGCGCCTCAGGCCACCTCCCCAAAAGCAGCGGCCACCTGAGGCATACCTGTGGCAGGTACGTCACGGGGTGGGTGGCACCACTGCCCCAGGAGAGCAGAACTGGCACAGTGGTCCCCACTCCTGCGGCCAGTCCTTCCTTGTCTCCCTGCTGGCACCCACAGCCTCCTTGGGCTCAGCTGCCAGGGAGCACAGCAGGACACGTGCCCTCCACCTAGGGCCCCGACATCCACTCACGTGATTACAGTTTCTGCCGCCCCAAGGCCACTCCGCAGCAGATGTGAACATGCAGCAGAACACTTGTCCGACTGTTCAGATACATTCCAGGTTTGCAGCAGTGGGTGGTCCCCGGGTTTGAGTTAGGGGTTGGAGGGAGTGAGGGGCTGAAAGCCAAGTGTTTATCCAGAGACCCTGCTGAGTGGGCAAGGCCACGAGACAGCAGACATAAATCGGTTGTGTTGATGGCAAGGGCCTGAAAGACAGGTGTCCCGAGACCCCAGCCCTGGTCACGCCCGGGGACCCCTGCGTCGGCTCAGGGTGCTGAGAGCTTCACTTACAGTTTCTTCACCGTGGAATCCCCATGTACAGACCCTTAAGCCCCATCTGTCCTGCACACTCAAATAATGGGGTACATTTTCTTGCCTGATTATGAATAATGAAATGGCCAGTGCCACCTCTTCTGGTGCCAGGAGAGAAATGGCCTTTCGCAGTTGGGACCCAGTGGGAGTGACAACCTTGCTGTCACTTACTGCAACCTCTTATAGGCTGAGTTATGTTCCCTCAAAATTCAATGTTAAAGCCCTAACCTCCAGCACCTTAGATTGTATTTGGTGATAAGGTTTTCCACAAAGTAATTGAGTTAAAGTGGGTTCAGGGTGGGCTCTATGCCAGTGTCTTTTTAAGAAGAGGACACAGGCACACACAGAGGGACACCACGTGAGGATGTGGGGAGAAGATGACGTCCACACACCCAGGACAGAGGCTGCAGGAGGAACCAGCCCTGCAAGCACCTTGGTCTCAGACTTCCGTCCTCCAGGACGTGAGAAATGAATTTCTGTTGTTTAAGCCCCATCTGTGGTGCTTTGGTACGTCTCCCAAGGGAACAGGTACAACACCCTTTGCATCCTGACAGGAGGCTTCTCATGGTTTTGTGTTGAATCCTTCCATTGAACTTGCAATGAACAGATGTAAGGGCCTTGTTTACATTATAAGACCAGCACCACGAGTCTCCTGCTCATCCTTTACAATTCACCCTCACAGTGATCTAATCAGCTCTTTAAATGTGTCATCCATCATTCATTCCATTCTTTCATCTATTCACACATCCATCCATCCATCATCCATCCATCCATCCATCCATCCATCCATCCATCCATCCATCCATCTATCATCCGTCCATCCTCCCATCCATCCATCCATCCATCCATCCATCCATCCATCCATCGGTCTTCCATCTGTCATCCATCCATCCATCATCCATCCATCCATCATCCGTCCATCCTCCCATCCATCCATCTATACATCTCCATCCATCCATCCATCATCCATCCATCCATCCATCCATCCTTCCATCCATCCATCCATCGGTCTTCCATCTGTCATCCATCCATCATCCATCCATCCATCATCCATCCATCCATCCATCCATCTATACATCCATCCATCCATCCATCATCCATCCATCCATCCATCCATCCATCCATCCATCCATCCTTCCATCCATCATCCATCCATCCATCCATCCATCCATCCATCCATCGGTCTTCCATCCATCATCCATCCATCCATCCATCATCCATCCATCCATCATCCATCCATCCATCCATCATCCATCCATCCATCATCCATCCATCCATCATCCATCCATCCATCATCCATCCATCATCCATCCATCCATCCATCCATCATCCATCCATCCATCCATCCATCATCCATCCATCCATCCATCATCCATCCATCCATCCATCATCCATCCATCCATCCATCCATCCATCCATCATCCATCCATCCATCCATCCATCCATCCATCCATCATCCATCCATCCATCATCCATCCATCCATCCATCCATCCATCCATCATCCATCCATCCATCCATCCATCCATCCATCATCCATCCATCCATCCATCCATCCATCCATCCATCCATCCATCATCCATCCATCCTCCCATCCATCCATCTATACATCTCCATCCATCCATCCATCATCCATCCATCCATCCATCCATCCTTCCATCCATCCATCCATCGGTCTTCCATCTGTCATCCATCCATCCATCATCCATCCATCCATCATCCGTCCATCCTCCCATCCATCCATCTATACATCTCCATCCATCCATCCATCATCCATCCATCCATCCATCCATCCATCCATCCATCCATCCATCGGTCTTCCATCCATCATCCATCCATCCATCCATCCATCCATCCATCCATCGGTCTTCCATCCATCATCCATCCATCCATCCATCCATCCATCCATCATCCATCCATCCATCCATCATCCATCCATCCATCATCCATCCATCCATCATCCATCCATCCATCCATCATCCATCCATCCATTCATCCATCCATCCATCATCCATCCATCCATCCATCATCCATCCATCCATCATCCATCCATCCATCCATCATCCATCCATCCATTCATCCATCATCCATCCATCCATTCATCCATCCATCATCCATCCATCCATCCATCATCCATCCATCCATCCATCATCCATCCATCCATCCATCCATCCATCCATCATCCATCCATCCATTCATCCATCCATCATCCATCCATCCATCCATCATCCATCATCCATCCATCCATCCATCCATCGGTCTTCCATCCATCATCCATCCATCCATCCATCCATCCATCCATCCATCCATCGGTCTTCCATCTGTCATCCATCCATCCATCTCCATCCATCCATCCATTCATCCATCCATCATCCATCCATCCATCCATCCATCCATCCATCCATCCATCGGTCTTCCATCCATCATCCATCCATCCATCCATCCATCCATCCATCCATCCATCGGTCTTCCATCCATCATCCATCCATCCATCCATCCATCCATCCATCATCCATCCATCCATTATCCATCCGTGCACCCACCCACAAACATTTTTGATTGCCAACATATGCCATACTTTTCTCAGCACTATGGACAAAACAAGAAACAAAATCAACATATCATGGCACCTCCCTGCTGTCCTCTTTAACCAGAAGTCTCTCCTCTCTCCTCTCTTCTTACCCTTTATCTCCCTGTGAAAGATTTCCTTACCATGTCAGGCAGTCAGGCACCCTGTTCTGTGTTCCCAAGGCTCACACCCAGGATTCTAATAGGGGATGTGTCACATGCCACAGAAGTGTTCAGTTGTCGTCCTAGCGACCCTGTCCCTCTCATAAGCTAGGGGTACCTCTACTCATGTTCCTGTCTGTCCAGCACAGAGCTTAGCCCCAAAGAGGCACCCAACAACCATCTATCTGTTAAATCCAACAGTGAATACGTGTCATTTATCCTAGTGACTCAATATAACAAACAACTTCAACTGGATTATACTCTAAATTAGGCCTTTGGGGTTTTTTAGTTCTGTGTATATTTTTTACTGTCATTACAAAAGAACCCCCAAGCTATCTAGGAAGAGAACATATATTCTCTCACGCTGAAATGTGGTCAAAACGACACTGAATATACAATTTTGGTTTTGTTTTGTTGTTTCCCTAAATTGAGTGACTTGACTGTTTTGCCCTCATGT
The DNA here is from genome assembly GCF_036562045.2 of Rhinolophus sinicus. Lineage (NCBI taxonomy): Eukaryota > Metazoa > Chordata > Mammalia > Chiroptera > Rhinolophidae > Rhinolophus > Rhinolophus sinicus. The sequence continues at coordinate 562,168 of NC_133755.1, forward strand.
AAGCGATGCCTTGAGTTCACAGGAAGAAACACCTCATCACTTTTCCTGAGAAAACTCTGTGTTTGTAAATCAGGAATTATTGTGTGTGATATTCACATTTTCCTCTAGAAATTGTTCAGGTGCGTTTGCTGACTTCCCCAGGCATATCAGAGAATTGCCCTTGGGGTGAGAAGCTCTGCTTTCTAACACTATGGGATCCAGAGCCTTTTACATAAACTAGTAATTCTGAACCTCTATGAAATGCTGAGCTTAGCAACATGACATTTCTTCAGAACCTCCAATCTTTTTCTTTTCTTTTTCCAGGGAAGGTGAATTATATTTTCTGTCTTTCTGTGACTATTTTAAGGCAGTGAAGCGAGTGGGCCACACCTGACATCTACTCATCTTCTCTCTGCTTTCAGACAGAATTTGGCTTGAATCGCATGGTTCTTGCACCCATGTCAGTCCTCGAGAGTGACAGTGACGTGACCTCTGACCTGCTCCTGCTTATCACAGCACTGCCATGCGGAACGCAGTCTGTCTGTTAACTCATTTAAGGTGAGAGCGCCGCCGTGAAGCAAAGGGCCACATGTTGCCCACCACCTCCTAGCGAGCTCAGGTCAGGACCCCAGTCATTTCCTTCTCAGAAACAGAAACAGGAGGTGCCTTCCTGTGATTGACAAGGGGGAGGGTGAAGCTGCCAAGGGCCTGAGAGCCCTGGATGAGGTGAGGCTGTGTCACTCCCGCCCACTGTTCTGGGCAGGACAGTTTCAAAGGAAGTGATCAGTTTGACCCGGTCGTGTGCTGGGAGGTCCTGGACCGGAAGGCACACTGGGCTGCGTTCAGTTGTCACCACTCCCCGCCCCTCACATATGCGTGGCCTGTGTGACCTTGGAAATGTAACTTGGCTGCAGGTGTAGCCAGCGGGGGATGTAGTGGGCCGTGGAGGAAAGCTGAGGTCACAGAGGGATGGGGGTTGATGTAGTTGTTAGCAGGAGATGTGTGTGCACAGCTTCCCAAACCCCAGGACACACGTCTTACTGGACACGTCACTTGCTCAAATCTCTGCTCATGTCAATATCAGCAAGCCACACTTTGTCGCGAGTGGAATGTGTGCCCTCACTTTCAGAATTCTCTCAGGAGGACGTGTGTGTGAATAAAGTGCCTTTCCAAGTTCTAACAGCCCTCCCGGAGTCCCCAGACCCCTGGGCTCTGCCTTGCGGGAAAGGGGGCGGCGGTCTCTCTGTGTAAGTTAGAGAATGTTTTGAGTGTTGACAAGCGGTTCCCATTCCGGGGCTTTCAGAGATGAGCAGAAGGGGGCCAAGTGCTGTGCAAAGCACAGCTCTTGATATCTTTACAGACTGGCCAAGCCACTAGATTCCTGTATGTGCTTGGGACCTTAACAGCAGCCCAAATGTTTTCTTTATTTCTTTTTTAAAGTGGAACATTTATTTTTTAAAAGTCTTCCAAACAATTCCCTTTCCCAGATTGTCTTTGAGCAGTTAGCTAAGTAATGTGGGCATTTCAGGAAATTCACATGGTTTTCTGTTCCTAAGTCATCCAATGTCAGCATTCTCAACACACAATGTACAACCTGGTCACCGGGACATTCAGTGACCAGAAGAGCGCAGTGCCCTCCTCCCAGCCATCCATGTTTCTGCCATCCCTCCCACGAGCTGAGCTCGCTGAGGAGGAGGAGGTCATGTTTCTCTGAGACCCCGACCTTCAGGGTCGGGCTGAAGGGCACAGTTCGGATGAGAAAGTCGAGGCCTGGGAGCCTGTGTTGTTGGGAGGTGTTTGGCTCCACCTGGCAACGTCCTGGATCCTCTTAAGAGAGTGTGACGTGATGACTCATGAACTGGAAAGTACTAGAAGACTCAGTGGAACGAGGACCGTCACACGCCATGGAGCATCCACACAAACTCCTGCAGTCAGCTGACGCCAAGGTCACACACATCCTTCTGCCACTTAACCACAAGGGCCTGTGTCCCTGTGTGCAGAGCAGACTGACGTGAGCTGAGTCACTAACCCCTGGCAGCCAATTGAGCGGGTCGACGGGTGAGCAGTCAGTGGCTCAGAGCTGTGGCCTGTGGAGACCATGGCTCTTTGGCGGGTGTGGCCCTGGCTGAGACTGAGTCCCCAGGACAAGCCCTGCTTCTCGTCCTGTCTCCCGGGGGCATCCCACCCTCAGCCTGGACGTCACCCAGCCGAGTGAATGCACAACCTCAGTTAGGGGCCCCTGGGGACAGACACCTGGGCCCTGCTGGGGTGTCAGCACAGCCAGCCTTCCTGGTATGTTGGACACACATGTGTCTTCAGCTGGACACCAGCTGCTGTCAGGCTGTGCTTGGGGCCCAGGGTGCAGGAAAGTTGTGTAGCCCTGAATACTAGCCCCACTTCTGATACAGTGTGATGCTCACAGCAGGAGACACACAGAAGCTTGCAGACCAAGGCAGCCAAGACCCCGGCCTCCCGCTGCATACACAGAACCGTCTGCACTCAGACAGTCGCAGCGACCTTGGAGGTGCTGAGAAGAGAGACACCAACCTAGGACAAGAGTTCGTCCCTCTGGGCTCAGGGCCACATTGTCTCCACTCAGACTCTTGAACCTCAGTGAGAAGTGGTGGCTGGAGGGGCAGAGCCAGCCCGGCCATTGGAGCCTCTGCCGAGGTGACGAGGTGACAAAGGGCTACTGGCCTCCTGGGCAGTAGCACAAGTGATGATGGCATTAGTTAATGCAGCAGGAGAGGAAAGGAAGAGGAAAAATAACCACCAATTCACAATTCGGAGGTTTCCTCTCCCAGTTTATCTGATTGTCCCGCAGCCCCACCCAGGTCACCTCCTGTCCGTTCCCAGGTCTGTCCTTCCAGCCCCAGGGTCCACCTCAGTCCTCCTGCATGGTCCTCTTGTGAGTTTATGTCCCTCCTTCCTGTCCCACTGTGCTGTCACCTGATGTCCCATAGCACAGTGTCACTTTCGTCCCCAAAGCTCTCTCTCCTTTACTTTCTCCAAGGCCAGAGCCCATCTGAGCACGACAGTGCCTGGCTCTGTTGGGGCCAGGCTGTTCTTCCTGGGGGCTGAGAGCAAAAGGCCCAGGGCTCGTGGGCTTCACGCACCACCCACACCCCCTGAGCCGTCCAGCCGTCTCTGCAAACTGGCCGTGACACGGTGGTCACCTAAACAGCTCTCCCTGTGCTGCAGAGTCCTGCCCTCTGTCTCGAGCCAGGTCGGGCGACGTCCTTATCGACAGGGTGCCTGTGACGTCAGCCTCGTGCGGTGACTCTGTCGTCCTGCACCACCTGGCTGTTGGGCGCCGCCGCCATCGGCTCAGAGGCCCACGGGCGCCTCGCAGCTGCGCGTTGTTGTTGCCTTTTTCCTGTGCATTTATCACTCACCACCTTGTACTGTGATGCTTTATGGACACATCTTATCTCCACTTCCAGCTGCGTCATTATGGAATTGCAGCTTCAGAGATTGAGACCCTTCAATTTATTTTTGATAAGAAAGGCTTTGGGTAACGTTTTCAGCATTCTAACCTAACTTGGAAAGAAACGCCTGGTTCCCGGGTCCCCTCCTCAAACTCGAAGCCTTGTACCTAGACCTCCAGGACCCTCCCTGTCCTGGCTGGGGACCTGGGGACACTGTCCCTCGCGGGGTGGCCCCCCTGAGGGGCTGGGACACACCCCAAAGCCCAGAACTCAGCCCCCTCCCCCCTCCCATGTCTGCAGCTACAACAACTCCTGCCCGTGGGCCACGCAGCCCACTCCTCTTTCCAAATGTCAGTATTGTCATTTTCTAATGAAAATTCTGCCACTCTTTGAAAGCCATCCAGGTGTGGTCTGTCACCATGTCCTCCCCCGGTCCTACGAAGGGGCCTCAGGGAGGTGGCAGGCATGGAAGGACCCCCTGCCTGATGTCCCTCTAACCACAGAGCCTCAGATTATTCTGGAACGGTTACTTTTGGACCCACTCAGTGGCCTCCCTTTGCACTACATAGAGTGATGGCCAGAACTGATCCACTAAGGTCCCACTGCAGGAAAAACCAAGTAGGTTTGATTCTGGCTGACCTTTCACTTTGTATTGAGTGGAATCCCACTGTGCTGGCCAGGGGCCGTTTCTCTCCGTGTCCTCCTGGCCAAGGTTACTGCCACCTGCACAGAGACGGCTCTGAGGTGAATGAGGACATCCTCGCGCTTCCGGTTGTCTGCTCAATGGCAGGCTGACATCCAGAGGCGCTGGTGCAGCGCCGTAGGACGTTATGTCATCTTCCTTGGAGGAAGCACCAGTCGTGTGGAGGTGAGTCCTAAGGAAGAGAGGAAACAAGGAGAAAGAAATGGTGTTCATGAGCAAGAAGCCTCAGACTGAGGTGGGAACCAGAGTCGGACTCTCGCGGTTCCCACCAAAGCGCGGAGTGCTCCATTCACCTGCCAGCACGCAAGACTGAGGGTGTGGGGACGCTGGGACAGACCCGAAGCCACCAGCATCAGTGTCACACCTGCAGCCGCCGTTCAGCTGGCTAAGCTCTGAAGGGGAACATCTGCATTGTCCCCAGGAAGGTTTTAACTCAGGAAAGTCAGAGACAGGAGATGCAGGTGGCAGAGGGGCCGATTTCAGTCGGCGCCTTCTTTCTCAACACGTACATTTTCCTGTCCTGTCCGTTTAATGCATGGCCAGCAACCTCTCGGGGGCCTAAATGACACAACCCCTCAATTGCCTGGAACAAACACCACACAGGGTCTGGTGGCCACGGGAAGGGAGCCAGCGGCTGGGCCACTCCAGCGGGTGTCAGAGCGTGCAGCCCTTTATAGGAAGGCAGCCGGGCCGTCACACCAGGGTCCTCCCAGAAGAGACCGGCCCCCGGGAAGCTCGCAGCCCTGCTTGTTCAGCTCCGCTCCAGAAGACACAAAGGGGCAGGTTGTAAAGCTCGATTTCTCCATTTCCTTGCAAAATTCATCCCGCAAACTTGTCACCTTGTCCTGGGGAGGTGGTTGTTGGGGCCGTGTGGCTGTGTCTCTGGGCACAGCTGATTGACTGACACCTGTTAGGTTTTCCATGACCTGCTCAGAGGTCTGGTCACTTAACTGTCATCAGTCATGCCTATGCACTGAGGGAAGCCCCAGGTTAGGGAAACAGAAATTCGGGAGGTAGAAATGATTGATTTTTCAATCTTCTGCTCTGTCTAAACAGCTGGAATTCTGAGATTGTTTTATAAGCAGGGAAAAGAATGCTTTAGAAGGTCAGGTGCACTTAGGGAGTTTATTTGCCACTTTGGTGACCACTAAAGCACTAATATTATTCATTTTTCTACATGGATGTATGATGGGAAATAGACGTATTTTATTCCCAGTACTTATACCCCATAATCTTACGTCACTGGATGTCACTGTGAAATAAAACAGGTGTGACTGAGCCATTCTGGTGACTGTAGCTGCCACACTTGTCAGATTTGTTTTCGAGTAACTGGGACGTGGAAGGTGCCCAGCGCTACGGACAGAGTGAGCCATCTCCTTGGTGGGGAAGCAACTCAGAATTTTCCAGAGCCCAAAACACAAGCTTCTGACCCTCGGTCGTGGTCTTAGAGACGAGCAACGGGCAGCTGGTAGGATTCTAACTACAAGCGGCCAAAACGCCATCTGCTGACCTCACCTGATTGTGTCTCTCTTTGTCCCGACTTTAGGATGAGAGTGCTGGCCGTCCTGGGCATCACACTGGTGGTGGCCTGCAGCCAGGCTTTCCTCCCTTTCTTCTTGAGAGGCATGGAGCTCCTTTGGGGTAAGCAACAAGTCAAATGTGGTCTTTCCACCTTCTAAAATTGTTGTTCACGGTTCTCAAAACAGAAACATGCTGGCAGTTGTCAGGGTGGGTAACGACCCCGCTGGTTCCGCTGGGCTGTCCACAGGAAGGGTAGTCCTTCTTGGGTTTAAGAGGATTCAAACACGCCTCTTTCTAAAAAAACATGTGGTTTTCCTATGATGGCACAGTAGAAAATTTTCATTCTCAGCTGCTCGTATATTTGAAAAAATGTTGCTGTGGGAGTCATTGTTTTGCTACAAAATCCTTTTTCATTAAATGACTTGTGATGTGTTTTCTGGACCGAGGGAGTTACAGTGCCACATTTGATTTTCAAAGCTATGGAGATGCAGTGGTTAGAATAATCACATCTAAACTCTACTTTTGTTTTGTTGAAAAATAAAAAGGAAAAAAAGAATTCCCAACCCCCAAGAGGGGACAGTACTGGGCAATGTTGGGGTGGTTGGTGGCACAGCTGCTGCCAACATCTGGGACATTCGCGCCTCCATGGGCAGCTGTGTCACTCATGGCCACGCCCACACTGCCTGCTGGCCCATCCCCAAGAGTCACAGGCCTCCCCGCCCACCCCCCCAACATTGACTGGTGCTCTGAGTCCTTGCCGCCCATGTCCACGCCACGCTCTGCACCCTGCTGGGAGCCAATTTTCCCAATTTTGCTGAATACTGGGGCCCGTGATCTTAGTATAAGGTGCGCCAATGTCCGGAGACCTTCACAGACTCGAATGTGCCTTAAGAAAGCAGCACACCGTCCCAGACAGCCAGAAGGTAGGAGGCAGGCTGAGGCGAGGGAAGCCGTCAGCTGGGGTGCTGCCAGTTACTGATGGGCAGGTGGTCCCCTCCCTTCTTTCTCCGGACTCTGGAGCTGTCCGTCACAGCAGTTATTGCGCGGCAGTTATTGCGCGGCGCCCCTAGTGAGACCCTCAGAGCTCTGAGCGCAGCGCTTCACACTGGCCAGGACCAGGAAATGAAAACAGATACATGTTTCAAAAAATCTCAGGAAAGCGTTGTTTTCATCTCGCCCACAATGATTCCTGGGCATGATAGCTGCTCAGCAAATGCTTTGTGAATTGGTTAACTTGTCCTTACATTGTTATTTATTAAGCTCCCAGTTTTCTAACCCACAGTAACAAAAGTCAGAAGTCACCAAGCTCATAAGGACGCAATGGTCCTGCATGACAGCTATTCAACAGAGATCAAAGTAGCTGTGGATTGTTTAGTTTTAGAAATTAGTTTTTAAAAAAATCTGGAAATGCGGTACTTACAGCTGTGCTAAAGCAATTTTTTATTATTTCCCCATCTTGGAGACGTATGCTTTTTTTTTGCCTAAACGTTCAGTAAATATATAAATAATGCACAATACAGTCTCCAGTAAAAATGCTGCATTTCAGAGACCATTTTATTGTTGATTAGGATATTTTGAAGCTGGCTTATTACTTGTTTACTTTTAAATTATTTAGAAACATTATTTACCTTTCAACTTTGGAATCTTTAATATAAGAGATTTTTTTTTCCACTTGCCAACAAGCCAACAATAGCTTTGAAACAAAATAATTACTCAGGGCTGAACTTGCTTTGAAACATAACTTTTGTCAGTCACATTTCACCACAGCCAGTTGAGACGATGGCACACCTGACTTTGTGAGTGGGTTTGTACGGCTTGCGCTCTCAGACTGTCACGAAGCAGAGCCTCACACCCTTGGTGTGCTGAGAGCCTGCTCCCAGAGCAGCCGGCGCACTGGCAGGAGGACAGGGTCGCTGCTGGACCAGAGATGGCCATCTGCAGGTGACAACACTCCTCAGTACTATTCGTCCCCTGTGGTCAGTCACCCATGTCACAGCTCCAAAGACACAAGCCCCAGGGTCTCAGCTGTGGTCAGACTTGCTCTCATGTCCCGGTCTTCACACAGCTCAGCACACACCCTGTTTGACTCTGGCTGATGAACCCCTAGAGGACAGGGTGAGTCCTGCACACACGTATTGGCCCTGTGAGTAGTTTGTGGGTTACAGGAACGTTTGTGACAGGTGAGCCCTGCACAGCAGGGCTTGTGTGCAGCACGAGGGCGGGGTCAGTACAGGCCCAGAGTAGGGAGGGGCCCAGCTCCAAGAGAAATAAACTTCGCACCTGGCAGTTCTGCACCAAAAGTAATTTGACAGTGGAAAAAGATTCCATTTCTGCTCAAAAATGTATGCAGGACCGTTGTGGGCCTAAGAAAAATTGATGTTAAGTCCCTTCTCCAAACCCTGAACATTTTGTCATGGAAACCACATGTGTTCGTCACCACACAGATAAGGGTGCATTTCTGGTGCTTGTGCAGAGTCAAGATTTATGTGCAATTATCTGTACAGCAAATGTTCCCACAAGTTGTAGCTGCTGAGAGAAAATAAATGCAAACGAAGCGGGAAGCGGACCTCAGATTGGAAGAGTGGGCGCCAGCCTTTCTGTGACCAGGAAAGTCGGCAACTTCACGCCGGTTTACTGGACGTCCACAAACAGGAATTGTTAGAGGAGGGACCAAACCGGGTCCTCAGGGCGAACAGGGGCGGGGAGCCCGTGTGGCACCTGGTTTTGGAAAAGGAAGAGCTCGGTATCCTGCAGGAAGGGGTCCCACACTCCGGGTACTTTCTATAGACACTGAGACACTGATGTCCCAGGGTAGAGGGGGTGGGGCAGAAGTAAGTAGGGACAGATGAAGGAATCGTGGGGGGTACTTCTGGTTTGGCTGAGGGAGGAGGGGGCGGCAACTGAGGCTGGTGGCTGGACACCCTTTGAGGGGCCTTCAATGGGGTCTACATCCTGGGCTGGGGGCCCAGGGACATCAGGGGTCTGATACAGTCACGTCTTCTGGGAACTTGCGGTCTGAAGTCCCTCACACTTTTCTAGCAGTTTTAAGTCACGTAATTTCTTCTCAAAAGAAGATAATCAGTTAAGTTTTAGGACAGAGGCCAATATAGTAGTCACTGAACCCTGCTGAATTCCTCAGCAACATAAAGTACTTTCTGGAATCCGTTATGCCCACTTAATTCTAAAGATATTGAAACGTACATTTAAAAACAGTTGTAGCAGATGTGCAATGTTGGAGGACATTCTGATATTCTACTTCCTTTTAGGAATAAGTGAGTTTCTCTTGCTAAGATAGTGATTATACAGAAGATAGTTTAGTGACGGGAGTTACCTGTGGGGACGGAAGCCTTGCCTACTTGTGTTATTCGTGTGGACCTCGCCCTGTCACCAGAAAAGGAATCTCGCATGCCGAGCCCATCCGGGCCGCTCTCACAGAACAGCACACATGGGGCTCGTAAGCAGCAGATGTCCGTTCCTCACAGTCTGAGGCTGAACGTCTAAGGTCAGGTGCCTGCAGGGTCGGAGTCCAGGGAAGCCCCTTCCCGGTGCACAGATGTCAGAGAGGGTGAGGGTCCCAGGGTCTCTCTGACAAGGGCACCAGTTCCATCTCAAGGGCCACCCTCGTGGCCCATCACCTGCCAACATCCCCATCTCCTGGCACCATCAAATAGAGCAATAAAGTTCCAACACATGGATTTGGGGAGACAAACATGAGACCATGTGTCAGAAAAACACTGTTTGGAGTCACTAGAGGTGGTGTGGGCAGCGAGAGGGAAAGAAGCCAAGCTGAACTTGCGTGAGGTGAGAACAGGCGGGTCCTCGCCCCATCCCACACGCAGCTCTGCCCCGGGGGTTAGCACTGCTTTGCGATGGGGCATCCGGCTCACTGCCCAGCAGCCCAGCAGAACTGCCCAGCAGCCGTGTGGTTGTCATACGCTAAGCTGGAACCCTGGAGAGAGCTAAGGTGACAGAATTGCTGGACATCTGGTTTGTGCTGATGTGTGTCATGCTTCCTCCACAGGAAAGTCTGACAACTCTCATGTGCTCAGCATTTTAGAGGAGAGCAAGCTACTGGTGGATGACGCCATCTACAGCACAATGAAAAGGTGCCGTGTCCTAGAGGGCACAGAGGGAGGGGACTGGCGTGACGTCACCCAGGGTGTGCCAAGTCCTGCGTGAGTCTTCCTCTGCTCACCTAGTCTGCCTTTCACAGTCACCTCTGAAATTGGTCTCAGCATCTCCATTTTACAAATTAGGAGCTGAAGCTCACATGGGTTACTTGACTTTTTCAAGGTCATGTGCATGCCACTGGAAGAGCCAGTATCAGTCTCAGTCTCAGTCTTTCATTAGCAAAACACAGAGGAGAGCACAGTGACCCGCCCATGTTTGGCTTTACCAGGAAAAAGATGAGAGAGACTGAAGTCCAGACAGGTAAGTAGGCTGCTTCCTGCAGAACTGGCACAGACTAAGGAGTAGAGGGCAGTGCAGGTCCCTGAGGTGCAGTTGTGACATCACCCAGGGAGTGTGGTGGAGCCGTGACATTGCCAAGGGTGTGTGTACAGCTGTGACATAGTCCCAGTCGCTGAGGTACAGCTATGACATCACCCAGGTCGCTGAGGTACACCTGTGACATCGCCCAGGTCACTGAGGTACAGCTGCGACATCGCCCAGGTTGCTGAGGTACAGCTGTGACATAGTCCCAGTCGCTGAGGTACAGCTGTGACAGCGCCCACGTCTCTGAGGTACAGCTGTGACATAGTCCCAGTCGCTGAGGTACAGCTGTGACATCGCCCACATCTCTGAGGTACATCTGCGACATCGCCCAGGTCTCTGAGGTACAGCTGCGACATCGCCCAAGTAGCTGAGGTACAGCTGCGACATCGCCCAGGTCGCTGAGGTACAGCTGTGACATCGTCCCAGTCGCTGAGGTACAGCTGCGACATCGCCCAGGTCGCTGAGGTACAGCTGCGACATCGCCCAAATCTCTGAGGTACAGCTGTGACATAGTCCTAGTCGCTGAGGTGCAGCTATGACATCGCCCACGTCTCTGAGGTACAGCTGCGACATAGTCCCAGTCGCTGAGGTACAGCTGTGACGTCGCCCAGGTCGCTGAGGTACAGCTGCGACATCTCCCATGTAGCTGAGGTACAGCTGCGACATCTCCCATGTAGCTGAGGTACAGCTGCGACATTTCCCAGGTCGCTGAGGTACAGCTGTGACATCGCCCAGGTAGCTGAGGTACAGCTGCGACATCGCCCAGATCTCTGAGGTACAGCTGTGACATAGTCCTAGTCGCTGAGGTGCAGCTATGACATCGCCCACGTCTCTGAGGTACAGCTGTGACATAGTCCCAGTCGCTGGGGTACAGCTGCGACATCTCCCAGGTCGCTGAGGTACAGCTGCCACATCGCCCAGGTAGCTGAGGTACAGCTGCGACATCGCCCAGGTCGCTGAGGTACAGCTGCGACATCTCCCAGGTCGCTGAGGTACAGCTGCCACATCGCCCAGGTCGCTGAGGTACAGCTGCGACATCGCCCAGGTCGCTGAGGTACAGCTGCGACGTCTCCCATGTAGCTGAGGTACAGCTGCGACATCTCCCAGGTCGCTGAGGTACAGCTGCGACATCGCCCAGGTCGCTGAGGTACAGCTGTGACATAGTCCCAGTCGCTGAGGTACAGCTGTGACATAGTCCCAGTCGCTGAGGTACAGCTGTGACATCGCCCACGTCTCTGAGGTACAGCTGCGACATCGCCCAGGTAGCTGAGGTACAGCTGCGATGTCTCCCAGGTCGCTGAGGTACAGCTGCGACATCGCCCAGGTCGCTGAGGTACAGCTGCGACGTCTCCCATGTAGCTGAGGTACAGCTGCGACATCTCCCAGGTCGCTGAGGTACAGCTGCGACATCGCCCAGGTCGCTGAGGTACAGCTGTGACATAGTCCCAGTCGCTGAGGTACAGCTGTGACATAGTCCCAGTCGCTGAGGTACAGCTGTGACATCGCCCACGTCTCTGAGGTACAGCTGCGACATCGCCCAGGTAGCTGAGGTACAGCTGCGATGTCTCCCATGTAGCTGAGGTACAGCTGCGACATCTCCCAGGTCGCTGAGGTACAGCTGCGACATCGCCCAGGTCGCTGAGGTACAGCTGCGACATCGCCCAGGTCGCTGAGGTACAGCTGCGACATCGCCCAGGTCGCTGAGGTACAGCTACGACATCTCCCAGGTCGCTGAGGTACAGCTACGACATCTCCCAGGTAGCTGAGGTACAGCTGCGACATCTCCCAGGTCGCTGAGGTACAGCTGCGACGTCGCCCAGGTAGCTGAGGTACAGCTGCGACATCTCCCATATAGCTGAGGTACAGCTGCGACGTCGCCCAGGTAGCTGAGGTACAGCTGCGACGTCGCCCAGGTAGCTGAGGTACAGCTGCGACGTCGCCCAGGTCGCTGAGGTACAGCTGCGACATCGCCCAGATCTCTGAGGTACAGCTGTGACATAGTCCTAGTCACTGAGGTGCAGCTATGACATCGCCCACGTCTCTGAGGTACAGCTGTGACATAGTCCCAGTCGCTGAGGTACAGCTGTGACGTCGCCCAGGTCGCTGAGGTACAGCTGTGACATCGCCCAGGTCTCTAAGGTACAGCTGTGACATAGTCCCAGTTGCTGAGGTACAGCTGTGACGTCGCCCAGGTCGTTGAGGTACAGCTGTGACATCGCCCACATCTCTGAGGTACAGCTGTGACATAGTCCCAGTCGCTGAGGTACAGCTGTGACATACTCCCAGTCGCTGAGGTACAGCTGCGACGTCGCCCAGGTAGCTGAGGTACAGCTGCGACGTCGCCCAGGTAGCTGAGGTACAGCTGCGACATCGCCCAGGTCGCTGAGGTACAGCTGTGACATAGTCCTAGCCGCTGAGGTGCAGCTGTGATATTGCCCACGTCTCTGAGGTACAGCTGTGACATAGTCCCAGTCGCTGAGGTACAGCTGTGACATACTCCCAGTCTCTGAGGTACAGCTGTGACATACTGCTAGTCGCTGAGGTACAGCTGTGACATCGCCCAGATCGCTGAGGTACAGCTGTGCCATCGCCCATGTCTCTGAGGTACAGCTGCGACATCACCCAGTTCACTGAGGTACAGCCGTGACATAGTCCCAGTCGCTGAGGTACAGCTGTGACATCGTCCAGGTCGCTGTGGTGCAACTGTGATATCGCCCAGGGTGTGTGGTGAAGCATTAAATTTTGTCATCATTCTCTATTCAATAATTGAGAAACACCGTAATATAAAATATGTAATTGACATGAATATTATGGTGTCATGTTCGATGTTTATAAAACAAAACAAACACGAAACTGAGAAGCAGGTTTTATCCTCACAAGCTCATTATTTGGTTGGACGTTAAGTAATAATTACAGACGCTCTCCAGGTACCAAGCATCACAGGGCAGCAGTTGTTTTTTTCCAAAGTTCTATTACTCCAGTCAGAAAACATCCTCATTGTTCTTACTGCCTGCTAGTTCATTTTTACTTATTTTCTAAAAATTTGAATAGAAGGGAGAAAGAGGAAGGAGAACTTTCTCATGAACTCATACTTCCTCGTGTGTGTGAGAGCGTGAGGAGACGTGGGGGGCATCCAGTCCGGCACCTCACCAGCCACGTTACCCTCTCAAGAGTGGCCACACATACACAGGAGTCTCTGCACGTGTCAGCTCTGTGGCCGCAACAGGGCAGCACCTCTCGGAGCCCCAGGTCACTGGCCCAAACCCAATTCTAACTGGATTTTTAAGAGAAGGTTCGTCTTACACAGTTGTTATGCGAATTGAATGACCAGATATGGACATTTGTAAAGGGCCAACATTGGCCATTCTGTTCATCATTCAATTGATGGGTCACCTGTACTATGTTTTATCCCTTCACTATGTCCCACGACCCTTGTGGACAAGGCCGGTACAAGCGCCGTCTTCTTGCTTGTCTGGGACGCAGCAGATACTCAGGAAAGTTTAGCTTAATTGATTAGTAATTAGCTACCAAAACAGTCATAGAAGAATAATTGATTTTATATCTCCTCCTCGTGCCGTAGAAACCTCGAGAAAAGAGAACTCATTTCTCCGTCTCAGCTTCTGTCTTTTTCCAAATTTCCTGAGCCAACCAGCCGAGCTATTGCCCGAGCGGCAGAGATAATGGAAGCTTCAGTGCAGGCGATGCAAAGAAGAGTCCAGCTGCCCCTGACACAGCCACAGCCTCTCACAGGTAAGCACAGCTGGTGCTCCGTCCCACGGGGTTGGGGTGGGGGCGGCCCCCACAGGTAGACCAGCTGACTTGTCCGGGGGCCTGGCAGCCATTTGTGGACAGCCGTTTTTTACTTATCACCACGAAGGTATGATTTTCCCTCTCACTCAAAGGGCAAAAGCAACAGTTCTTAAAATGCTGGTAAAACACTCACACCCTTTGTTTTTGTTAGTCTGAGAATTACCTGTTTCTCTGCTATTCAAATTGAATCTGGAGAACTACTAGCTCGAGAATCAGTTTGTTGAATAAAGAGCGATAGAATTGGCAAAAAATGAGAGAGACTTTTTTATGGGGCCTAATTTAGAAATATTCACAAGGAGAAAATCAAAAATCAGTATGAAGGAAAAAGAAGGGTTTTGTAGGTAGACACATGAACACTGTTAGCCAACTTGACGGAGGCAGCTTTTGTTGGCAGGGGCGGGAAAGTACTGGGTATCCGCTGTCCTCTGAAGCATCAGGCCACGGCTGGACACACTGCCTCAGCGGTGCCATGTGACAAGTGACACGAGATAGACAATCGCCCTGAGCACTGAGCCACTGGGACACAGAGCTCTTAGAACCGCTTTTCTGAAAGATCACAATGCGGAGTAAATTGACAAACCCGCATCCCTAGCACTGAGGAAAGCCAGCGGATGGAAGGCAGCTTGACTTCAAGGATAAGGAAGGGCGTCCCACACAGAGGGGCGTGGGTCACGTAAGGATCCCAGACTCAGAGGCTGCAGCAGAAGGTGGACCTGGCCAGGTAGGTGAGTCACCAGTCTGTCCTTGGCATTCTCCTGCAGACGCCTTATCGGAAGACCTCCTGACCACCATTGCGGAGGTGTCTGGGTGCCTGCCTCACATGCTGCCCCCCAAATGCCCATATACCTGCCTGGCAAACAAGTACCGGCTCATCACGGGGGCTTGCAACAACAGGTATTCTCTCTGGTGTGCTGAGCCTCGCGTGCGGGGGGGTCTGGACATGGCCAGGTGCCGTCGGGAGGGCGCTCTGTCGACTATTGGTGACGTCCCCACCTCTGAGCTTCCGATCCCTCAATCTGTGACATCTCCCCTTGCCACTCACACATCCTGGTCCTGTTGCCGGCCTGCCGGGTGGCTCTGTGAGCAAATGGTGGCACATTCTGTGGTGACAGATGGGCAAGGGTGACAAAGTAAGCAATTAGCATGGTGACAAGCAATACGGAGAAAATGGGAAAGTGACATGATACAGTGACCGGCTGCGCCTCTGAGATCCGGTGTCCCGGGAAGGCCCCACGAGCCGCGCCTGGTGCTGAGACCAAGGAGGACAGCCGGGGAGAGCGAGGTCCCTGGGGGTACAGACGGCATGGCTGGTTCCCAGGTAGAGGACAACCGGCTGGGGGAGGCCATGACTCAAATTCGAGTGGGGACCAGCCCGCCCAGGTGCTGAAAGGGGCAGAGAAGACATCCAGGGGGAGGTTGAGTCAGAAGTGGGGGCTCAGGAGAAAAGCAGCCGTTCAATCATTCATGGACATATTTATCCAAACTACTCTGAGCTCCCGTATTTGCCAGTCACTCTACTTATGCTGGGAATATCACAGCCTCTGTTCTCACAGAGCTGACAAACGGGGGCTGTGGGCCCCAGTTCACCTGGGAGAGCCCAGGCTCACACCCATGGGTCTAGCATATCAATATTCCCTCTTTGTTATTACAAAATATTTCCCAATTTGGAGAACAAATTCCGTGAGTCCTCCTCATGGACTAATAAAAAAATGCAGAATAAATGTCAAAACGGTGGTGACCACGTGGTGTGGCCGAGGGATGGGAGGACACACACAGGGGTTCCTGTAAAACACGCACATTGTGTTAGTCGGGGTTCAGGAAAGCTTTGCTGGGGTGCTGATGTGGGAGTGAACCAGACCCCAGCATGAGCAGGGATCTCCCAAGTGGCCGGTGGAGGGCGAGCTGAGTCCTCAGAGGAAGAAGTATTTCGAGCAGAGACCTGAGCGCAGTGCCTTCTGGCTGAAACACAGGAAGCTGTGGTGGGGCTGACATGCAGGGTCAGCTCAGAGGGGCACAGGCTGCATGGCTGGGGGGACAGTCCCTGAGAGTGACAAGGAGCCAGCAGGACCCCGGGGGTGTGATTTTCAGTGACATGGCATGACAGCCCCATGTCACATTCCTGAAGGCGAGGTAGGCACACCTGAGGGCAGTTTCTTACGTGACCTGTCGCAGAACAAAACGGGCATAAATAGCACCAGAGTCAGTGGGATTTTCAGAGTTTTTGGAAGTCCCTGAGTGCATGCCAACTAGAGAACAGTACCTCCTTGTCTGAGCGGGTCCCAGCGCCCACCTCCTGACCATCCAGTGCCAGTCTCGTTCCCAAACCATCTGGGTTCACTCGCCTCCAACCATGTGGCTCTGGCCGGAGGCACGATGCGTGACCAGCCATGCCTTCCAACACGTCATGGCTATCGCAGTGCCCCAGGCATCTTCTGGAAGCCCAGCCTCCCTCAGGGCTCAGGGCCACCTTGGGCCCACATGCCCCGTGCGAGGCAGAGGGTCCTCGCCCGTGTCCCTCACCGCTGAGCAAGTGGGAGGAAGTGGGACAAGGACGTGATGGCAGAGGTGCCAGCTTTCGGTTTATCCTGAAGTTAACTTGAACCGTTTTGTCCCCGGACCGAACACTGTGTGCTGCTCTTCGAGCGAGGGCACGTGTGTGGCTCTGCGTGTCCTGTGTCCATAACGGGAAGCCTCAGCCTCAGCTCTGCACCCCAGCTCTCTTTAAGCTGCAAGTTGAGAATTCAGAGTATCAGGAAGTCTGTAGTGACAGGCGCCTGGGAGAGAGGACGTAGTGTCGGATAAATCACGGCGTCTCGGAGCCACTGAGCACACAGGCACCCATCTCCTCTCCTCCAGAACTGGTTCCGTCCATTCGCTGTGGTCACTGTGTGACGGCTGGTGCAGTGCTGACATTAACCCAAATCTAATGAAGGAACAGTGTGGTGCTGCAGGTCTGTCCCCTCTGGGCCAGACGTTCTTCTGTCACAGCGAGCCGCATCTCAGAGCCTCAAAAGCGCCTTGCATTGGGCCACAAGTCCCCAGATAGCCCCAGGCGCAGCCACGGGCATTCACCCCATGCTTGCCTGGGTCCTGCTGATTGGCAGAGGCCCTGGTTAGAAAGGTCAAGTGCCACCCCCACTGAATGTCCACAAAAGTGTGTGGGCGCTTCGGGACTGCTGTGACACCCCAGCGAGCTGCTGAACACTTAATTACAGGGCACTGCAGTCTTCCCAGGCTGACATGTGCAGCTATTTAAGGCAGCAGTGTCCCGTGTCACTGCCTCAAGGCCTCTGGGTGCTGGAGATGAGTGAGACATCAATGACAGACTCAGTCCCCATGTACTGTCCCCACAGACATGCACTAGGAACCACCACTGCCTGCGGCTATGAGGTATCTCTGAACGGCTCCTGGATACGGGGGCAGTGATGGGAGTGACAATAGCAATAATGTCCCTTCCCCAGTGTCGGGAGCCACGAGTATCACTAGGAGACCTGCAGATGGGGAGAAGCTCAGTGCGGCCCAGCCCAAGGCCGAGGCCAGGCAGAGGCCAGGCAGAGCTACACTTGACCTTGAACTTCCTGACCCTGGTTGCCCAGGTGAGAAACAGTCCTCAGAGCACACAGACCCTTCCATTCTCATGTGGACCAGCCAGGTGGGTCTGAGGTGAGAGTGGCCGACACACGTCATGTCCACAGAGGTGGTAACGCTTCCGTCAGTAGCACTGCGACCCCCGTGGACACCGTCAGCTGGGCACTTGACTAATGGGTTCACTCGCAAGGTCTGCCAATGTCTGACCGCTGTGTGGTACAGCGTATTTCAACTGTAATGGAAAAAATTTTAAGTTATTAAAAAAATAATAATTTGGTGCCAAAACAAACCATCCCTTAATAATTTTTAAATACTTACATTTCTGAACACTCCAGGAGTTTTGAAAAATCACTCAACCTGTCACAGGTCTTGAAGACGTCACTCCCTCGGTGTTCTCAGTGTCTACCCATGAGACGCTTGAAGGAATATTAAAAGCCTAGATCCTGATCAGTTCAATTCACATTATTTTGCCACGTGGCCTCAAAGAGCCCGACACCACGTGACGACTGCCAACCTCCAACCTGCAGCCCTGAAGCTTCTTTTTGCCAAGACTCTGCACCGCCCAGCAGAAAGGCCTGTCTGCTGGGTCTTCCCACGTGGGTTTTGAGACAAATGCCAAGGGAACTTGGCTGCCGTAGCAGTTTTGTACCCAAATAACCCATTTTCAAAAACAGAGCACATTTTTCTCTAACATATAATTCCCTTTCTTGTTGTTCTTTGAACTGATATTTCCATTCTAACTCATCTATAATTTTTTTCCAAATGTGGGATATTTTATGATTGAAAGTCTTTTATTTTTTCCTTTACATACTCCATTATGTATGCTCTGCAAATTTATAAAACCTGATATTTTACTCTTACATAAATGTTACATACTCATTTATTTTTCATTCATTTATATATTTTATCATGTATTTATATGTTTACATGATCAGATATTTATTTTACATATTTATATTACATTTCATAAGTTGAAATTTTATATTCGCTTTCCAGAGCACTTTAGGGTTAAACAGTCATTATTTTCTTCGAGATTGAGACTTTTTTTTTACAACAGTTTTGAAGACACAATTGATCAAATCAGCACAGATACGTTGCAAATGTTGATACGTAATCATTCAGCAGAGAACTAATTTTTGTTGGCATTAACTTGCTGAAAGGTGGCAGACCCTTCAGTTAGCTCATGGGTCAGCTGGATGGGCATTACCTGTTGGCAGCGTGACCGCGAGCCTGGTTACCTAGAACATGCGACCCCTTGGACACGTGTGAGTCCAGAGTTACTCATTATGTGCAGTGCTCCCTTTCACTCAGACGTCCTGCAACGGGATCACAGGTCAGGCGGTCACCTCCTCACTGGAAATGAGGCAGAGGCAACGGCCGCGCCACACCTGTTTGTACTGCCACAGGTGTGCATGGCCAGGTGCCTGCAGACAGGCTGGGCACAGAAGTTCTGTTACAGTCATGGGGCCCAGTCCTCGGAAGTTTTCTGAGATTTGTCAGAAAATGAACAATAAGGAACTATCACTAAACTCACGTCTAATGACCTGTCGCAGACTCAACCAGGTTGTCCTTCAATTCGTTGTTTAGCAAAGACTGGAAAGCACCTGATTCACAAGAGGATTCGTCACTGATCGTTACTCTTTTATTTTCTCAGCTTCTGAGAAACTGAGTGTCACGTCACTCTTAGTCACACCTGTGCTTTTACTACGAGGTCCCGTCCTTAGCACAATGTGCTCAGAAGCAGCTTGTTAGATCACAGTATTATTATACTAAGCACAACTTGCGTCGTCATCCTTTTTATATTTTTGTCAAAATATACTTTGACCAATGGAATGAAGCCACAGAGCCATCTGTGTGTGGCGAGCTCTGCCATTCAAGCCACTGGCTGAGCCCATTCTCATGATCACGTCCATTTGTATGACTTACCGTTCCCAGAAAAAGCCTCACTTATTTTTAATTCGAATAACTGTAGTAATATAGTCTCCCTTGATAACCATCTCACTTCTGAATTTAGAACCTTCCAGCAAGTTCCAGAGAACCCTGCTGCCACAGAAACATCATGGAAGCCCCGTCCCCCAGACGGGAGGGGCCCAGTGCCCCAGAGGGTTGTGCCCCTTGGTGAGAGGATGTCACACACAGCAGTGTGCCCACTGCCTCTCTGCTGGGAGCCTTGCACTGCTGTGCTCCAGGGAGAGCCCCACTGTGCGTCTGAGAGGGCGTGAGGGGAGGAGAAAGGCTGTGGGGAAGGCAGGTGCCAATGGCACATCCACAGGAAGGACCCCTCAAACACGGGGGTGCTTTCAGGCCGAGAGAAGGGTGCATCCGGAATGTGGGCTCCAGGGCTTAACTCCTTGGAGACGTGCATGTCCACACACCCCAGGAAGCCTGTCAGTTCCCGCGTGTGGGCTGGATACCAGTCTTCACGCCAAGGGCCTTGGGAAGCCAGCTCCGCCTGTTGTCCTTGAGAATGGTTTCCTGTCCGTGGATTCTGCTCCCTTCCTGCTTCCTCCCCGTCTCACATGTGTGCACGCTTGTTCCCACAGAGACCACCCCAGGTGGGGTGCCTCCAACACGGCCCTGGCCAGATGGCTGCCTCCCGCCTATGAAGATGGTGTCAGTGAGCCCAGAGGCTGGAACCCCCACTTCTTGTACAACGGGTTCCCCCTGCCCCCGGTGGGTACCTCGCCGTGCTGCGTGGGCTGTCCTGGGGTTGGGCCCCGCTTTGCTGGGCTCTGGGTCGATGTTTTAGGCTCTGGGCAGGTGCTTGTGTCTTCCTTGGACCGTCCCACCCCTGTGAGGTGCAGAATCACAGCTCCCTTTGTGTCTTAGGAACTGAGGCTCGCAAGGTCAACATCACTAGTGAGTGGGCTGATGCAGATTTAAATCAGGGTCCAGCCAAGTCTCTCTCCTCTTTATAATCACTCCAGTGTTTTCCAGGAAGTCCTTACTCCTAGGCAGGAGACGAGGCGTGTGCAGAGACACTGATGAATCAATCGCATTCACGCACATTGTGCAGAGATGAGGGTCGCCCTCTGCTCCCAGGGGCAGACTATTCCCTAACCTCAAATCCAGTCTGCTGACCACGTCTTCTCTCCCAGGTCCGGGAGGTGACCACACAGGTTATTGAAGTTCCCAACGAGGCTGTCACAGACGACGAGCACTATTCTGACCTGCTGACGGTGTGGGGACAATACATTAGTCACGACATAGCCTTCACGCCACAGAGCACCAGTAAAGCTCCTTTCGGGGGAGGAGCCGATTGCCAGCTCACCTGTGAGAACCAGAACCCATGTTTTCCCGTACAGGTAGGATTTTCACACTTTTTATCAGGAAACTAGTAGTGCCATTTGAAAAAATCAAGCTGCAAAGTCCCTTTGTACTGTCCCTGGGGGGTAAGAATGTCCTATGCATCTGGCCAGAAGTGATCTGTGCACAGATATGGATGCACCAGGTACACACCTGTATGTACGTGCTCCGTGAGCCTTACGTGCATTGTTCTGAACCTGGGCCACTCAGCAACGTCTTACATTTCTCTCCATATCGTGAGATGGGCTGGAATTGGATCGTTTCATGACTTCTTATCCCACTGTGTGTATGTTTTGTAACTTCTTTCACCAGTTCACTTATTAATGAGCATTCAGTTGTTTTGGCATTGTGGTTGTGGTGGTGGTGGTGTCATGAATAACGAGGCTAAGAGCACTCTGGGACCTAAATCTTAGCGCACATGGGGGTCCCTAACAGACAAGTCCCTGGGGAGACAGACCTGCTGGAACTAGAGCCAGTGCCAGTGGAATTCTGACAAACATTACAAAACCCTTCTCACCAATATTGGTGTAATAGTCCCCCTTCCCAGCAAGGAAAGAAACAGTGCAGGCAGGGTTTTTTGTGTCTTCTCTTCAGAAAACATCTTTGAAGCTGGCAAGGGACATTTTCTACCCAAGAGCAAAGACTGTTTGGGGCTCGTGTCCTCACTGACATTCGTCCCATAAACCTTGTGGAGCTGTTCTGGCCATGCTGAGCAGTGACTTGGGGCAGGCCCTGCGAGGAAGGGCTTTGTGGTGGGCTGGCCAGGAAGAGATCCAGCAGTTCAGACACTTGGGGCTCAGCAGGAGGCCTCAACAGGCGAGGCCCTGAAAAACATATCAGAAGGAAAATTGGGGTGACGCAGGAAACGAGCAGCGTCACAGCACCACCAGTCATAACAAACAACTCCATCTGCATCTCATCGCCCTGACCCTGGGCGGAGGGGAGGGCTGGCTTGAGCAGATGGCAGAGACGCAGTGTTGTAGGGTCGTGGCCAGCCTGGGGCTCTGAGTGCCTTTACTGGGCTGCGAGAACCTGAGCTGACCACAGCTTCCTGTCCCGGCAGCTCCCCGCCAATGCCTCGCTGACCGGGGGCGCCGCCTGCCTGCCCTTCTACCGCTCGGCGGCGGCCTGCGGCACCGGGGCGCAAGGAGCCTTCTTTGGCAACCTGTCCACGGCAAATCCGCGCCAACAGATGAACGGCTTGACCTCTTTCCTTGACGCGTCCACCGTGTACGGCAGCTCCCCGGCCACAGAGAAGCAGCTGCGGAACTGGACCAGCGCCGAGGGGCTGCTCCGGGTCAACGCGCGGCACCAGGATGCCGGCCGTGCCTACTTGCCCTTCGTGCCTCTGCATGCACCCTCGGCCTGTGCCCCTGAGCCCGGCGCCCAGGGCCGCGCCCCCTGCTTCCTGGCCGGGGACAGCCGCGCCAGCGAGGTCCCCTCCCTGACAGCCCTGCACACGCTGTGGCTGCGCGAGCACAACCGCCTGGCCTCCTCGCTCAAGGCGCTCAACCCGCACTGGAGCGCCGACACCACGTACCAGGAGGCGCGCAAGGTCGTGGGCGCCCTGCACCAGGTGAGCAGGGCCCTCCTGTGCCTGGAATCCTGGCGGGCAGTCTGAGGGGACGTGCGCGTGGAGCTGCCATGTGCAGGGTCCTCCTTGCCCCAGCTCGTCCCCTCTGGGGCTGGTGGTGGCATCTGAACAACAGACCAATGGCAGCCACAGCTGCTCAGCGGTAGTGAGACGTTCTGCTCACCCAGGGCCTTTCTGGTGCTGAGCCCCGACTAAGGGCCTTGCGGGTTTTAACTTATTTAGTCCTCAGGCAACCCTTTGAGATGCATGTCTGCCAGTGATTTTGATTGTTTTATATGTTGGAGACAGTGGAGAAAATTAAAAGGGAAACAATCTGTGTGAAATTTGCTGATTAGCAAGTTAAATAAGAGTCTATTTTAACTCTTTCTTCGTTTATGATGATTTTTTTTAATGTGGCATCAGAGGATCATGGATGAAGTGTCAAGTTGACCAGTGATAAGTTGTGTTGATTAACTCCTCGTCTCTTCTTCCCACGCTCTGTCCTGCTGTCATTTAATTTAATTTAGGACAACTCAGAAGTTTTCTGTGTTCAGTGGTGTGTGTGGGTGGTGTGCGTGAGTATGGTATGTGTATTTGTGTGATGTGTGTGCGGTGTGTGTGGTTCGTTGTTTGTAGTGAGTGTGTGTGTGGTCTGTGGTCTGTGGTGTGTGTGTGTGTGGTTTGTTGTTTGTAGTGTGTGGTGTGTGTGTGTGTGTGTGTGTGTGTGTGGTCTGTGGTGTGTGTGTGGGGGGGTTCAGGAGTTGGAGTAGAACGTGGCGACTTGACACACACGCACTGACTGAATTTGCTCTAATGTTGAGCCAGCGTCCTCATTGAATTATATCCTCCCTTGAGAGATGGGAACAGACGGAATGAGTCAAATAAATACGAGGAGAATGACCATATTAGAATCTGTGAGGAGAATTTAAGCAAATGTGGACGACAGAGTAAGTCACGACCTGGCACCTTGTCACAGTTGTGAGGAAAAGGCAAGCAGCTCGTCAGCTGTCACCTGACCTCCTGAGCGAGTGGAACGCAGTCCGTCCAGACAAGCGCAGAGGACACAGCTCGCGTGGCCGTGTTAGTGCTTCCCAACCTGGTTTGCGTGACAGTGGCTGCAGGTTCCTTATACCCAGTTCCCCGGGCAGGTGCCACTGCTGGGCCATCCTCCCAGCGCTTGGGCCACAAGGGACACAGGGATCCAGACACCCAAGCCCAGCAGTGTCTGCAGAAACCGGAGGAACCAGGAGGTTGGGTGAGATGGGCCAGATGGAGCAGCACCCTTGGGAGACGGCGCCCCAGTGGGGCACCGGGGAGAAGAAAACAGGAGATGGCCACCCACCCTCAGGCGATGGGGAGGCAGAGGCAGGGTCCTGGTGCCCCCGGACCCACGTGGCTGAATGACGACACACCAGAGGGCTTTCGTGGGAGTTCCACAGAGGGCTGGTGTGACTCAGATGTGTAAGGCCGTGGGCCAGGTCGGTGGTGCTGGCCCGCCATGGTGACAGTCACAGGCATTTTGGCACCATCACAGTGGCGCCTCCGATCAGATCCTGAGAGACCGGGCAGTGGACAAGTGGGGGGTTGGGCGCGGAAAATGAGAAGGTGGGTGGGGACCAGAGGCACGCGGACTGCGCTCGCTAAGGGGGCTCTGTGCCCTGGGCGTGGGAGGAGTGGTGGCCCGTCCAGCTGTGCTCAGGACCCCGGTGCCCGTGAGCTGCCTTGAGCTCACCAGCCAAACTCTGGGTGAGGAGAAAGGAGAGTCATCATGGAAGCAGTTTACACCTGGATTTACAGTGTCTCCTGTCCCTGGTAGAGAAGAGGGAGGCCGGTTCCCTTCCACTGTGGGGAGAAGACACCGAAGAACAACGTTAGGTGCCGCCTGAGTGCTGCGGGAAGGGCCACTGTCCCCTGACTGTGCCGGAGAAGCCCCCGGACAGGCAGTGGCAGTTTCCACGGGTGACGCCATAAGTATCCAAATTATGATCAAGAACACGGTGCTTCCGACTCCTGAGCTCAGAAACCCTGGACGGGGCCTGTCACCGTGTCTGTCTGGGACTCACTGCCGTCTCCACTCCTGCGAAGCACCCGGTCACACATTGAGGAAGCACATTTTATCATTTGGAGGAGCACACGGTGCACGTATGCGGTGTCGTTTGTTACCTTTACACAATCTGAGAATGGTAACAGCTCACCCTCCTAGGCTGACTGGCTGAGTCTAGCATAGACCATCCCTACTGGTTTGCACCTCATTATATGCAGTTTATTAACCAAATATTCTGTTTAAATATCAAAACAATTTGATACTGAAAGAAATGCTGTTACACCTGAAAGAAGACCCTGGAAAACAGTTCTACAGGGACCAGGCCGTGAGTAGAAGTGACGAGGCCGGTGGCTGCACAAGGGCTCACCATCGACAGGTCACTCGGCTCCGTTAATGTTTGACTCAGTCCCCAAAGAGCTTGAGGAATCAGGTGTTCTTCACGGGAGAGGAAGCTGTCCCCACGGTAGGATGCCCACAGGTAGTGGGTCTGTGCTGTGGGGCCTGGTGCCACGTGTGTGCCCACCGAGCTGCCTTCCCTGCCACGAGCCACCCAGCCACCACCAGCCCAACATCTGGGGCTGGCGCTCTGTGGTCAGCCCTGTGAGCGGAGCTCCTAGACACACACACAGACAAGTTCAGTGCGGCTTTGACTGCAGAGCAAGCACTGTGCTAACGAGACCTGGTCACATGAGTGAGCAGCTCCCTTCCTCATCCCGTCCTCCGAGCGTGAAAGGAGCTGTCGGGCCTCTCGTTTTTGATGGCCACGCGTCCCCACAGGACAGCACGGAAAGTGGGAATTCAGGCTCATCTGTTAACCCACGGCACAAATTCAGTCCCCAGTGACACCCCTGGTGGCCCCTTTATCACCGTGTTTCTGCAGCTCTTCCCGGGAACGAGCACGTGGTTACGGAGCCGGTTCAGAAGGAGAGGCACAGGGTCTCAGTCCTGCCTAAGTGTTAATTTATGAGCGTCTCCCAATCCGTGTGTCAGCTTTAGTTGGTGTTTCATTGCCTTTAACCTGGGCCTGGAGTTGTCTGACCTGCATCATCTGCTGCATGAAATTACACGCGTATGTGATGCTGCTGTCACGTCTGACTTCAGACTCCATGTATTCTTGTCATCCTCATGAAACGCTCTGGAAGAGGCTTTTCCAGATAAGGACACGCCAGCAGAGCTGCTCAGCGCCCAGAGTCACCGCGCTGGGCGGCAGGCACTTGAGCTCGCGGTCTGAGCTGGGAGCCTTGTGCCGAGTCCTTGCAGCCCCTGGTTTCTGTCCGTCCTGGGGCCGCTGCCCTGGCCACAGGTGAAGGCTGTGCAGGAGCAAGAGGTTTGAACGGAAACTTTGTCCTGTCTGTGTTGTTTGTTAAATGTCCTGGGTGACATTTTAATAAAACCATCCATGTCTCAGGTGTGTGGCCCATCACACACCTGTGTGTTGCACTGCGTGCTGGTCGTTCGCGCTGCTCCCAGGTGTGCTGTCTGCCCCCCCTCCCCCCTGGCCTGCCTTGGGCAGTGTCTGAGGACGTCCCTGCAGGCCCTGGCCTGCCCTGCCTTGCCCATCGATGCAGCGCTGTCAGCCAGCCAGTCCGGACTGGTGGTGCTGCTGTCGCTGTTCACCTCTCACCTCCCCTAACCTGGAGGCGTGCCCCCCCGGCCAGGGCAACTTGGGCACCAGGGAAGTGTGGGGGCCGCCCCGCCGAGCCTGGGCCGGGCACAGCGAAGGCTCCCTGCTCAGGGGCTCGCGTGCTCTCCTTTCTCGTAGGTCATCACGCTGCGGGATTACGTCCCCAGAGTCCTGGGCCCCGAGGCTGTCAGGCAGCATGTGGGTCCCTACCAGGGCTACGATGCCACCGTGGACCCCACCGTGTCCAACGTGTTCTCCACGGCCGCCTTCCGCTTCGGCCATGCCACGGTCCACCCGCTGGTGAGGCGGCTGGACTCCCGCTTCCAGGAGCACCCCGACCTGCCCCGGCTGCCACTGCAGGACACGTTCTTCAGTCCCTGGAGACTCCTCAAGGAAGGTGTGCCCAAGTCCACACAGCATGCCTGGGGCTCCGCGGGGCAGCCCAGGGACGAGCTGGGTGGGCCTTTGTCTTTCACGTCGGCACTTGGCCGGGTACCAGCCCATTACCAGTGTTTATGGAGAAAATCAATGTACGCAGAGCTTTTAAAAGGCTAAGCTGCTCGTCAGGTCTCGGAAACTTCAGGATTCTGTGCATCCTCTCCCAGGGTCCTGCTGCCTCAGGCCCCTGCCAACCAGCGGCCCGATGTCCTGCCCCTCCTCAGGCCAGGCCCGGCTGACCCAGTCCACCCCTCACCCCTCTCCCATCCCCGTCCACACACTCCTGCCCGGCTGCAGCTCACCTCCCACCCGTTATTTCAGACGCTGAGTGGAATCTCCATTTACACTACACATTGCACATAAGGCCACTGAGTGTGCCTTCTTCGTTTTGTCTGCTCCACGGCCGAGCTCGGCACAGGCTGTTGGAGAACAACTGGGTTACATTTGGAGGTGAATTGTTTGGTAAACCCATCACAACTCTCTCCTGCCGTCTCCTTTCCCAGTGTCCTCTCTGTGCCTGCCGGAAGCTTCTAACCTACCCCAAAGGGCTCCCAGTGGGGGTGGGGGTGCCGGGACAGGGGCACAAAGTCACCGCACGTGCTTTGCCCTGCGTAAGCTTTCACACCGACCTCGTAGGCGAGAGGCCAGGGGTCAGCAGGAGCCCCAGCATTTGATGGCGACCGAAGCACACCGCTATGCTGGGCTCCGTGCGACGGGTGGGAGAGAGCTCAGGGGTGGCCTGAACCCTTTCCCTCCGGGGCCCGGGGACGACCGGCGCTTTGGAGGTGAAGGGCGCAGGGCCCCGGGGCACCTTCCTGAGCCAAGTCCTCCTCTCACGATTCCAGGCGTAAGATTCAGCAGCTGCTGCCTCTGAGCGCAACGTTTCTGCTGCAGAAAGAAACAAACCCATGAGCACGAGAGGCTCCATCTCTGGGTCCCCTCAGACCCAAAGTCCAATCCCCACACACACGGCTGGTCCCCTTGGGGTCCTGGCAGGAACCTGCCCCCCACAGGCAGCAGCCCAAGAATATCAATCTTTGGAGTCACACGAGGTGAACTTACGAAAAGCGACTTGTCCAGAACAAGCCTGGTTAGGTCTGGGTGACACTGTGTCTCCAGAACTGAGCGGGAGCCGCTCACCTTCTTGGGGTGCCTTCCAGGTGGACTGGACCCGCTTGTGAGGGGCCTGCTTGCGAGGCCGGCCAAGCTGCAGGTGCCGGACCAGCTGATGAGCGACGAGCTGACCGAGAGGCTCTTCGTGCTGTCCAGCTCAGGGACCTTCGACCTGGCTTCACTGAACCTGCAGAGGGGCCGGGACCACGGCCTGCCAGGTCAGCCTCCCGTCCCCTGTGGGCGTGCCAGTTAGCAGCCTGATTTGAAGTAGAACGTTTCTGTAGAGCTGTTGTAAACATACGAGAAGCAGGGTTTTAAAGCTCTCTAGTCCGTTCCCCTGAGCGGGCCACTCAGCTTTTCCCAGACAATAGAAGCATCCAGAAGGCCTGAGGCTCCCCATGAGCAAGGAGCTGGGCGGTTAGGAAGAACACCTGGAAGAGGCAGTGTCCCAGGCAGACCACGCGTCTGCTGACACCGCGCCCCCTGTCACACGCTCCTGCTGCCTCAGGCCCCTTAGCCAGCGGGCCCGATGGCCTGGCCCTTCTCAGGCCAGGCCCCGTGCTGACCCCGTCCACCCCTTACTGCAGCCCCCTCTCCCTTCCTGGTGCACACCATTCCTCCCTGAGGCCGAGCCTGACCCCTGTCCACCATGTCCATCCCGCCCTGGCCTCCTACAGTTCAGCTCACTGGTCGACCCCTGCGACATGTCCAAGGCCTCAGTTCCCCGACACCCAACTTCTGTGTGCAACCTGCTGTCCTTGCATCCCTGCAAACCCCTCCAGGACAGGTCCACCCCATATGTCTTCATCTGACGCAGGGGTGCTGCTGACATGTGTGGCCACGCTGCCCAGGGCCTCCCAACCCTGCTGGAAGGTGTTAGTGCTTTATAACCCCCCAAACCTAAGGAGGCTCGATTATGGGCAGTTACAAGTTGCTGAGCAGGCAACGCCCCAGTTCTGATTAGGTGTGTGGGGCGCCGAGGCGGGAAGTCCAATCGCCTCAGGAGGGAGCTTTCTGGAGGAGACGACACCTGGACGGGATCGGGGGTGTCAGGAGGGAAGAGCATGGAGAACGGCACAGGATGAGGAGGGGACGTGTCAGGCAAGGGAGGCAGCGACACAGCAAACTGTACATGGGAGCGCCTTCCAGGTCCCAGGGGAAGGCGGGGCGAAGGTTACGAGAAGCAAGAGTTCAACGGTGACCAGGGGCTGAGGACTTAGGGGACAATGGAGGGCTGGCCAGACAGGTGACCATGACGTCCCGTGTGTATGTGCGCACGCATCTGTGTTATGTGTGTATATGTGTGTATCTGTGTTGTGTGTATTTGTGTATTTGTGTTACATGTGTATGTATTGTGTGTGTGTCTGTATATGTGTCTGCATGGTGTATGTGTATCTGTGTTGTGTGTATTTGTGTATTTGTGTTACATGTGTATGTATTGTGTGTGTGTCTGTATATGTGTCTGCATGGTGTATGTATATCTGTGTTGTGTGTATATGCATGTGTGTGTGCATGTGTGTGTCACCCACATGGTACTGAGGAGCATGGTGAACTGGCGGGGCAGGTAAGGCCTGTGGCACCTGCTCGGGCGGGACAACCGACAGCAAGCCAGGTGACATGAGCCTGGCAGTGTATCAGGGGCCACACTGCTGCTCTCTCCCAGCTTGTTTATGAACAGGCTCTTGGTGAGAAGTTGAAGTCTGGAATATTCCAGCACATTTGTCTCTACAGGGCAGGGGTAGTGACATAGTTTTCTCTATAGTGGGAAATTATGGGCAGAACCTACTGCTGCAACCACACCACTCAGTGCCACGGCACAGGTGGGGCAGATGGGTGAGCAGGCCCTGTGCCCTGTGCCCTGTGCCCCATGCAGGCTACAACGAGTGGAGAGAGTTCTGCGGCCTGGCCAGACTGCAGACCCGGGCCGACCTGAGCAGCGCCGTGGCCAGTGGAAGCATCGCTGACAGGCTCCTGGACTTGTATAAACACCCCGACAACATCGACGTCTGGCTGGGTGGCTTAGCAGAGGCCCTCCTCCCGGGGGCTCGCACAGGACCCCTGTTCGCCTGCCTCATTGGGAGACAGATGAAGGCTCTGAGGAACGGGGACCGGTGAGTGTCTGGCCAGCCCCACCTGCGTCTGCACAGCAGGTGGCGTCCACATGGCTCATTGGAAGTTAAGTGGCCCAGGGCAGGTTGTTTCTCCCCATCGTGCAGCTGGGTGTCGTAGGAGCGAAACACATACGAGTACACACAGAGCTTGCTCACATTCTCAGCATTCTCACGTGTGAACCCTTGTTGGATTCTCCTTGTCACGCAGTCACAGGACTAAGCAGGCAGGGTGTGCATAAGAAACTGTCCCCAGACGACCCTGACATTCCAGTGTTCCTCACATGTCCTCACGTGTCCTCACGTGTCCTCACGTGTCCTCACACATCCTCACACATCCTCACATGTTCCCTGTCCACGTCTACAGAAGTGGGGAGGGTCAGACTGGCCGAGTGTGGGGACACAGAGGGCTCCACCTGGACGCATGCTGTCGTCCGCCTTGTCAGCCCTCAGCCTCCAGCCCAAGCTAAGGGCTCCAGGCCATCAGAGAAGTGAGGTCCTTGACCTGACGTCCAGTTCCAGTGTCCACATGCTGCAGCTCACGACAAAGCAGGGATGTGGGACAGCGTGACACTGGGAGGTGTCTTTCTTTTCTGATAATCCCCACACACCCAGTCTTTGTTGTACTCACTGTGGCCAAGTCAGACTCCTTTTCAGGAACATTCACAGTCTTTCTAATCAGAGGGCTCGTCAGCGATGCCCTGAGCACCCCCCCCCCCATACAATTTGTCACTAATCTCTAAGGTGCAGCATTTCAAATAGTTAGGAATGTCTGGGACAAGTCGCTACAAGTTGTCTCACTCAGAAGTGTGTCTTTACCAACGCATGTGGCTCGAGGTTTTCTGGGACAAAGGAAGGCACTGTCTCAGAAAGGGGCATTTTCATCACTGCCCACTGCTCTCTCCTTCTGCGCAGGTTCTGGTGGGAAAACAGCCGTGTGTTCACTGAGGCACAAAGGCGCGAGCTGCAGAGGCACTCCCTGTCCCGGGTCATCTGTGACAACACCGGCCTCCCCCGCGTGCCCGCCGACGCCTTCCGACTTGGCACATTCCCGCAGGACTTCAAGCCGTGTGAGGACATCCCAGGCCTGAACCTGGAGGTGTGGAGGGAGGCCGCTTCCCAAGGTAACTGTCACCTCACCTCAGCGCCGCCGCTCCCACCACAGAAGCGTAACTCCTCAAAGAAGCGGCTTCCAATTAGCACATTTGGAGAAAACACGGGAGAGCGAGCCTGGTGCCCGCAGGTTGCATCCTCCTTGGTGAGGAAGGAACTGTCCCCCAGCCTGGACCCTCCCTATAAGAGGACATTGTCCTGTGTGCCCGTGTAGGAGCTGAGTGAACGCTTACATCAGTCTCCCAACCTCACACCTGTGACACCTCGGGGCTCATTCAGTGTTTCGGGGTCCGTCCTGCTCTGTAGGATGTGCTGGCACCCGGCTAGGTCCCAGGGGTGCCACCGAGTTGTGAAAAGCAAACACAAATACAAGACTGCCACTGTCCTCAGTGGGAGGGCAGAGGTGGCCTGGCTGAGAAGCAGTAGCTCAGAAAACACACTTCTAGGATCAGATGGGGCAGCCAGCAGGTGGTTATAGGAAAGAAGGTTCTGGGAGGAGTGAGACTTGCCAGGGACCTGAAGGCTCTTTAGGCCTCAGTTTAGGAAAGCAGAGGTTTCTATTTTAGTGTTACGCCCACCAAAATTATCTTCTAATAAATGACAGAGCCAAGACTCACAGTGGGTCTTCAGCTTCCGTTTTTCTGCTGCACGTGCTGTCACACACGTCCAACTCCGTCTCCCGAATGTCGGGGGTGTTGTCCTGTTGTTATGGATGGTACCAGCTCTGTGTTGCACGATCTGGCTCCAGGCAGGAGCTGGGGGCTGCTTTACTGCTGCCGCCTCCGTGACAGGCACTTGTCCAGGTGCTGCAGCACATCTGTAGGAATGAACACATATTCACATGCACGCGCACACACACACGCGCATACACACACACACACGCCTGCCTTCGCAGCACTGACACTCTGGGTAGGGAAGACAGACAACATACGAGTGATGCTGTGAATAGAGCCTCCTGTCCCCATGTCCATGGGCACGGCCACAGTGGGAAGGGCTGGGGGGACTCGCGAGCGAAGCCTCCACAAAAGGCCGTGACTCTCCCTCCAGAGGGAAGAGCACCTGCCACCTTGTGAGTGCGCCTTGTATCCTGGGGTCCCTGGAGGCCGGTCTGAGGGGTGAGCGAGGAGGTGAGAGGTGAGGAGACAAGACCTGAGGAGTAACACAGGCCTCGGCGCTTGTAAGCCTCGTCTGTTATTCTGAGCGACACAAAGTATGGCAGGTTTTCCATGGGGGACACGTGACCTTGATGGAGACCCCTGGCTACTTGTTGGGAATGTATGTGGGTGGGGACAGTGCAGACACAGGAAGAACCAGCAGAAGCTGCTGTGACAGTCCCTGGAAAAGAGGAAGGTGGCCTGGCCCCCAGGAGGTGACTGTAGGAGCTGCCAGCGGTCTGAGGACAGAGCCCATAGGGCTTCCTGGCAGGTTAATTGTGTGCCTGACTGACGGAAGCACCTTGTGGGAGCTGGCAGGGCAAGGTGGTGTGGCCTGAATGCAGGTAACAGCTGTGGACTCGGCGGATGGGCTGCATGTCGGGAGTGAGAGCAGAGGTGAGTAGAAAGCAGCAGGGTAGGGAGAGTGGGAATCAGGAGGATACAGAGGTGGGACTTCTCTGAAAGCCCATCTGCAGAGGTTGTGTTTCATGCTGACAACCAATGACACAACCCCGGTGAGAGCTTCTGGAAGGGACAAGTCCTGAGTCAGATGGAAGGCAGGGGCTGCCAATGGCCTGGTGACAGGCGGCTGGAAACTCATTGTGACCTTTGGCACCGAGGGACTACTGGTCTTGATACAAGTGATGTTGTTGGAGTGGAGCCTGATCAGAGACAGTTCAAGGGCGAAGGGACAGAGAGAGAAGGAACTTCTGTAGGCCTAGGTGGTGGCCGGCGGGCACCACGGGGAGCAGACTGGGTTGTCTGTGTGAGACGTCTGGACGTGACATCCTGGTGAGGCCCAGAGGATGGATGACAGAGACAGGGTTTACTGCATTCCCTTTGACCCCTGCACAGATGGCGCGTGTGGCTTCCCAGGGAGAGTGGACAACGGGGACTTCGTGCTCTGCAATGAGTCTGGCAGACGCGTGCTGGTGTTCGCCTGCCGTCACGGATTCCAGCTTCAAGGACCAGAGCAAATCACCTGCACCCACCAAGGATGGGATTCCCAGCCCCCGGTTTGTAAAGGTCAGTCATTTAACTCTGTCTTTGAATGACGTTACCGCCAACGCTGCAGTTTCCAGATATGAATCAGGAATAACTGTCACTCACTC
This sequence comes from Rhinolophus sinicus, assembly GCF_036562045.2. Taxonomy (NCBI): domain Eukaryota; kingdom Metazoa; phylum Chordata; class Mammalia; order Chiroptera; family Rhinolophidae; genus Rhinolophus; species Rhinolophus sinicus. The sequence continues at coordinate 595,276 of NC_133755.1, forward strand.
ACCAGAAGGTGCCTTTGAGCACGGTTGCCTTCCCAGGGCTGTTTTGGCATGGACTTCAAGTGTCCCCTTAGCCGCCATGTCCCCAAGCTGACGCCTTTCTGGATAGTGAAGCATCGAGACAGTCACATCAGAGAAGCTCAACAGGATGACGCAGGGCAGGAAAGAGACAGGGAGAAGAAGCAGCTCATGGGACAGTTGTAGTGAAGCCGTTGAGCCAGTTCCTCAGATGAGTGAGACGGAGATGGTTCCACTGGGAGAACGTAGGGGCCGAGCAGCCCACCGGCGTCAGCTCGTCTCCAGGCCGGAGTCCCCGCATCCTCAGTGCCGTCTTCCTGACGCCCAGTGTGGACTTATAGCTGGGGACACGAGGGCAGAATGGGACACCCTCCCCTACCCCTGTGCCCCAAGCCCATGCCCTCCTGCTTTTCCTTTTCGACTGCGTGGAACGGGTGCTGGCTGCCAGGCTGGAAGACGCCACGCAGAGCTGTAGGCCAGGGCCCGAGTCCCTGGTCACTCCCACCGAGGCCAGTTCCAGCAGCTCACGGTACCTGACTCGCTCACAAACACCCTGCAGTGGAAGCTGAGTGCAGGCCCTGGGATCGCTGAGCAGAGCTGCAGCAGGAAAGCCATGTTTGAAGCGGGAAACGAATGCTGCCTAGCCGGTGGTGACACGTCTGCTTGAACTCACCAGCCGTCATTGGAAAGGCAGACCAACTGCAGCCAAGACCCTGTTAATACAGAGGAAATTGTCACCTGGCAGCCCACCTCATCCGGGCTGCTGGCCACCGGCTGCATCCAGCAAGGCCGCGGGGAGAGCGAGGTGAAGCCACGCGAGACTCGGGTTGCTTGGCCAGTGGAAATGAAAACAAAGTGCACATTTTTCAGTTTTACGGAGTTCCAGTTAGGGAAGATGGTGGTGATGCGGGGACTGATGGTGGTGATGGTGGCACAACAGTGCGAAGGCACTAAGGCCACTGAAACGTCCACTTAAAAATGGTTAAGATGGCGAATTTTATGTTGCCTGTATTTTACCACAGTAACAAGTTTCCAGTTCAGTTTTGGAAATCCACCATGCTTTGTCCCAGAAAGTTACAACGGCCAACTGCTTCACGTCCCCAAATCGTAGCAGAAACGCCTGCGGGGCTGAGCACAGAGGACCCACTGCGACCGCCGTGTCAGCTGTCACGTCCAGGGCCAGATGTCTCGGGCAGGCCAGGCCAGGCCGGGCTGCTGTCTCTCAGCTGAGAGAGACATGATGATGACGCGTGAGGTCCAGCCGGCTCTACGAGGACGTCTAGGGGAAGAGTGATGAGTTGGTGGCTGGGAGCAAACGGCCTAGGAGCCAGAGGAGTGGGGGCGTACTGCCCGAATCCCTGGGCTGGCTTCGGAGTCCCTGCCTGAGGCTGCGGGGACCCAGGGCGGCATGTGTCCACACACCCCACGTCGCTTCAGGGTTTGGTCGCGGACGATGGTGGACAAGAGACGCGACCAGAGGATGGACACAGAGCCGTCAAAAGGTGTCCCTCTCAGAGAGTGGGTCAGCACTTTCTAGAAAGTTCACATACAGGACCCCAGCTGTTCTGTGATGAGGTGACGCCTGTCACCACAAACAGCCTTTTATTACCTGGAAAACTGCATTCGTAGCTAAGCCTTCGGAGAAAAAGCCGACAAACCCACAGGTTTCGTGCTGCTCTGGCTCAGAGCCTGTGCCAAACCGAGATGCCCGCCGCGCTGCATTCCTGGCTGCACACTGGCCGTTAGCCCAGGGGACAGCACGTGGCTTCAGCATGGCCAGGTGTCTGCCAAGCACCCGGTATCGTTACACGGTGCTTATGTCATGTGTGTGCCGTAAAGTCCTTTGGCCTAAATGCCTGGACCCTCTAAGTCCTGATCGCGACTGTTTGTGGCACCTGTGACCCAAAGCTGTATTCACAGGGATCAGTAAGTTACCCATAAAGGAGGGGCAGAGCCCACAACAGGCGGCAGGGAGATCCGGGCGCCCAGCCTCGTGCTGCCTCACTGTGCGCTGAGCACCCCTCACTTCCCACCACGTCATCTCCTGTGTGGGCTCTTGTCCTGCTCCTCTGGACATCTGATGACATCAGCATAATTATTCTTTCTATTCCTGAGGTCCTTTCTCACCCCCATCCCTTATCTTTTTTCTGCTTTAATTTCTCACACCAATAGTTAACAGGACCCTAGAGTGGGTCACGTACTAACGCGTACCAGTATCAGCCTGGTCCTGAAGCGGGCTGCATGCTTTGGGGTCCAAGACCATCTCACCAAGTGGTCCATCGCGTGGGCACCATTCCTGGCTCAGAGGGAGGCAGCAATGCCCCGGGCAGCTTGGACACAGCATCTGCGGCCTCCCCAACTCCAGTCAGAAACTGCGGCTCCAGCAAGACCCCCATTACACTGCAAGCTGAGAAGATGGCTGACGGCCCACCGTGCCCCCTGCCTGGGCCGTTTCAATAGCTCCCTCGCCTGCCTCCCAGCCCCTGGTGTCTGTGTGCTGCCATGTTTTCCAATGTAAGATGAGGGTGGTGGCCAGTCCACGTCGGTGCTTGTCCACATGAGTCCTTTCCGGGCACAGGGCAGAGAATAGGCATGTCTCATCCCCGAGGTTATCACTGTGTGTCCCCAGCAGCTGGCCCAGGCATCCACGCTGTGAGTGTCAGGCCAAGTGAGTCAGCAGCCGCCCGACTGAAATGCTCCCACAAGCACGGCTGCGTGGAAACGCGAGCTGCAGTGCGACGTGCAAGAAGAGCCTGCTTTCGACAGCAAGGGGCCTGTGTGTCTGTGGCACGTTTATGAATGTTTTCACGACAACACAAGCTTCTTAACATGGGTCACAGCGGCAGCTCAGTGAGATGGCACGAGGAAGTAACTTTTTATTTATAGAACTGTTGTGTCTCCCTACATTTATAATTGATATAATACCTTAAAAATAAACCAGTTACAGCTGCTTGGTGAGGAACAACCACGGAACACAGGCACTCAGCTCCGGATAGATATTTTTACCCGACCAGGCCCCACACTGGACATTCCTGAATCAAGAATTACAGGATACAAGGGACTCAGATATGGCCACGAGGGGTCGCACTGCCCCACAGTGAACGGATGTCAACGTAACCACTCTAGCCAGTTCTCAGCGAAGTCAGCTTATCAGCCTGTCTAGCGAAGACCCTACAGGCCCAGCTGAATCCTTAACACGCAAAATCCTACTTATCCCCTAAGAGCCACCCGCATGAAAACCTGGTGGAAAGGAAAAACTGGCAAATGAATTATAATGTTTGTTGAGAGCCTGCAGGACTTGAACTCAAAATCAATAAAAAGCTACGTTTGTGCAGCGTGGTGCTCCAGTTACTGCCAAGCAGTTGTGTCGTGAACAAACACAAGTGTTTCGGTGTCTGAGGGGCAGAGAAAACTGCAGTCGGCACACATGTGCTCAGGGGACAAGGACTCTGCACGTGTCAGGGGGCTGGGGACGCAGGTGAGCGGAGCCTCGGCCTCTGCAGACTGACCCGTGACGCTGGGGACATGCGGGTCTCAGGTGGCTTCTCCCCAGTGTGGCTCTGTCACAGCTTCCTCAGTCTCACCCCTGGGGCAAGGAGACCAGTTATACGGTCCCTGACGTGGGGCTCTGACCAGAAGAAACTGACCACAGCTAGAGTGAAATGCAGCGAATTGTGTCCCCAGAAAGCTATGCTGCAGTCCTGCGCCCCAGACCTAAAAATGTGACCTTACAGGGCAGTAGGGTCATTGCAGGTGAATCAAGTTAAACTGGGGCCGCCAGGCAGGTGCGAAGCCGATGTCCTCGTAAGAAGAGACACAGGGAGGATGGAGGAGGAGGTGCAGCTACAGGCCACGGGCACCCGATCGCCAGCTGCCACCAGAAGCTGGCTGAGACCGGGAGGGGCCGTCCACGTGCCTCGGAGCGAGTGTGACCCTGTCAGGTCTCCAGCACCGTGACAGCAGAAACCTCTTGTTATAAAGCCACCGGCTCTGCGGCACCGCTGGTCATGGCAGCGGCCACAGGGACCAGTGACAGGAGGAGAAAGGGGGGTCCAGCCGCAGGATCCTGTTCTCTGCCCACCCCATCCCCTGGGTGGCACAGCCTCCGGTGACGACGCCCAGCCCAGCTGGCACGAGCCTGCCTGGTGAGGCTGCAGGTGCCTTGTCACCGGCACCAGCCCTCCCTGCTCTGCGTGGGGGGGGGGGGACCGTAAATGAGACACTTCTTAGCTTCTGCACAACCAAAGCTCCACTGGCCGCTCTGCCCCGAGCTGGGGCCTTGTGGCTCCAGCCCTCGAAGCCCCTCCCCCTCTTGTCAGCACTGTTTCTGTTTTGCTGTCCTTGTCACTGATGTCATTACTTGGAACTACAGATCTTGAATGGCGCCTGTGTACCAGCTGCTCCGCGAGGGTCTTCCTCCGCGCAGCCCGTGGGACACTCCCGCAGCCGCGCGCCATGTACTGGATTCGCCCCATTTATAGGTCAGGCTGGGGGGGTGCGGGCAGCACCCGCCCCCTAACGTGCCAGCCCGAGGCCAGCCGGGTGAGGCCCGTGCCCATCACTCACGTGTGGTCGCCTCGCAAGCACAGCGCCAGCTCGGACGGGCCTGTTTGTCCCTGGGAGGTGAGCGGAACCCGTGGCCAAAGGCGGCGGGTTCCAGCTGGTGCCCACAGATCCAGCTTTTCCACGTGGGCGGTCCCTCCACCTATCCCTGCTTCCGCCCTCTGTGGGGCGTGTGGGTAACACCAGGGTCGCAGACTGGAGTGCGGGGCAGAGCCTGGCCTGGCTGGCCGGAAAGCTGGAATGAGTGCCGTCTCGTCCCTCTGGACGGAGGGCTCCCCAGAGCACTGTGTGACATTTAATGCTGTTTATACAACGTGCACTTAGGAACGTGACATGCTCTCCTCTGACATTATCCTCCCAGTTTCCTGGAATTGGCCCAAAAGGCTTGCTATCCCAGGGAAGGTTACACAGCGTGGCGCTTGGGAACAGGAGTGTGGTGACGGGTGGTAGATTTTAGGCAGGAGGCTGTAAAGGCGGCACAGGTCCCCGTTGCGTGCTGCAGGGTGGGTGTCACATCACAGATGCCCGGCTGATGGCAGTGTTTCGGGGAGGAGGCTCCGGGCCCAGGCCCCCCCTCGGTTGTCCGCTTATGATGAGCTGATGTCCTCCACCCACCCCGGGTCCTGCACACCATGCAGTCTGACAAGTGAGCAAAGCGCCAGCTCCCCAGGGAGGCTGGGCCCCAGGCTGGTGCCTGTCATGCCCACACGCGAGCTTGAGTTAGACTCAGGTGGCTCGGGTGGGTCAGCAACAGTGCCCGAGGACGCTGCTGGGGAGGGGGGACAGGAGGGGTCAGAGGGAGCTGGCAGGCGCCACCCTGACTGTGGACCGTGGAGGGTGACGTCCCCTCTTCCTGGATGGGGATGCAGCCTTGGCACACTCGCTGGCCCTTGTGGGGAGGGTCACCCAGGCCAGAGCTCGCTGAGGTGGGGGGTGGGGCTGCTGCCTGCTGCTCAGCGGGGCCTCACCTCTGCGTCGTTTGTGTCCTTTCCACCAGACGTCAATGAGTGTGAAGACGTGACAGACCCCCCCTGCCACTCGTCAGCTCGGTGCAGGAACACCAAGGGCGGCTTCCAGTGCCAGTGCTGGGACCCCTACGTGTTAGGGGAAGATGGGAGGACGTGTGTAGGTGAGACCGCACGCCTCCCGTGCCCGGCGTGGGGAGCGGGGTCACAGTGCACTCTTGGGGACGGCTGCGGGTCCTCCTGCTGTAGCTGGTGACCAGTATGTCTACCTGCTGTGTTCTCAGTGTGGGGCGGGGCAGACATTGGCCTAAATTTACACCCAGAGGTTGTGAAAACTCGGGAGTGCCGGGTGCTGTGCCAAACTGTCAGCACTGTCACCCCTTGTGAATTACCTCCGTGAACTAAGCACGATGTCCCCACAGGGACAGAACAGAGAGGTTAAGTGACTTGCTGAGGGTCACACCACCACTCAGTTGCAGATCTAGGATTCATAATTTGGCTTCTAGCTCCTGTGAAAGAAAAACCATGCACAGATACTTGTCAACAGGGCAGGACAGACTTCATCACATCCCACAAGAGCTTCACTGCAGCAAAGGTCGCCAGGGGTCACAGCCAGTGGGCAGAGAGAAGGCACCTGTGGGGGGAAAAGACCAGAGGAACGGGGCCGGGTGGGGGTTGGGGTCCAGACCTGGCTGAGCAGGGGGCTCAGAGCATCCTGACCACAGTGAGGCCAGGGCGGGGGTCTTCCCCCCTGCAGGACCCTCACTACCTGCTGTGCTAAACGTCCCCACACATCATCCATTTGACGTAAAAGTGCTCATCAGGCGTCTGTTGTGAGCGTGAAAGGGGCCTGGGCTGCAGGGTGAGTGGCACCTGCCTCTGCCCCTTGTCCGGAATGGTCTAGTGGGGAGCACGGCGTGGCCAGCCAGGACGCGGCAAGCCTGGAGTGAGCCCCACTTAGATGCCCAGGGGCTCAGCGCCTGCACAGAGAGCCAGTGAGGAGCTGTGACCAGAGGGGCCGTGCTCCTGAAGCCCACTGGCCCCAGACGGCCTCGCCTCACGTGGACAGTGGAGACCTAGGACCTGGTGGAGCTGGAGGACCACTGACTGAGTCCCACGCGTTGGGGGGGCCCGGGCCCGGTGTGGGAGAAGCACTTCCCGGGGTCCAGTCTCCGGAAGCGGCGGTCCCGGGACCCAGCTGCCCCCGGCAGCCCTGCCTCACGCCCTCCAGAGAGGCCTGTGTGCTCCATTCCTGCTCAGTTTCAAGAAGGAACATTCACGCCCACAGCGGGAGATCTGCTGCCTCTTGTCCCCAGGGCTGCCCACGGCTCTAACTACCACCTGGGCGGGGACGGCACCTTCCTGACCGCTGTGTGACCTCTGCCTAGGGACGCAGAGGCACCAGGACGTGAATTCATCGACCACACTGTGCGCCTCGTCCCGTCTGCCCACCGTCACAGCCTCTCTGCACCCACTTTCTGCTGCCACCCCAGGGTCTCTGCAGTGGGGCTCACAGTCCCCTCCTGAGTTGGCAGGATGAGTGTTTGCATGGAGAGCCGTGATGTCACCTGGAAAAGGGAACAGGTGTCATCTGCTCTGCAAGCTTTCCTGTACGCTCGCATTTGGGGGTGCTTGCCTGTGTGAACACTGCTTCCAGGCGGCCCTGGGCCCCTCAGTGCATCGTGTGGTCATGTGGGGCAGCCCGGCCCAGGATTGGGGTCGGGCTGGCACACTGACGCTTCCCCTGGCATGGCGGCTCCCTAACTGCCTCGTTCTCACGCCAGACTCTGGGAGGCTCCCAAAGGCATCCTTGCTGTCCATCGCATTGGGCGCCCTGCTGGTCAGTGGCCTGGCGGGTCTCACCTGGACCATGATTTGCAGGTGGTAAGTCCCCCCTTCAGCTGGCACGAGCCCGTTTACTCTGCAATGGTCGGGCTGGTGGTGGCGCTGCTGGTTTTCTGAGGTCGGGGTACATTCTTGGGCCCCCACATATCTGCCGGGCCGCTTTGTACAAAGTCTAGGCTTCCGGGTCCTTACATTGCAGTCTAAACAGTGACGTGGGACAGTCACTCAGTCACCATAGGCGTCAGCCATCTGTGGGTGGCCGGTCAGCGATACTGGATTCATGACCGTGTGACACAGCTGCATTGAGACACCTCATTAGAGCCACGTGCCCCTGGGACTGGGTGGGGCATGGCCGTGGCTGAGCATTTTCATGGGCTGAGATGGGGTCGTAACTGTTAACCCCCCTCCCACGGGCACCACCGGACAGTGTTGTCATCTGACAGTGATGATGGTTTGGAGGGCACGTAGTGACAGCATTAACTAGGTGTGCGCTTGTCTGCAGGACACACTGTGACTCTAAATCCTCACTGCCGATCACGGAGAGAGACTTGAAGGCCACCTCCCCATTGGGGTGCCCGGACGTCGGCGTGTCACAGAGTGCTGGTCCAGCTCCGGGCTCCGAGCAGGTGGGTGACACCTCATCCTGCTAGGTTTCCAATGTCAGATATTTCCCTGAGGACCCAGGAAGTCGTCACAAATGTCCTCATAGTTGGTGCAAACACACGGGTCCTTCTCCGTTTCAGCTCAGGGCACAGCCTCCTTGCCTTCCTGCTGTGTTTTCTTCTCATATAAACTGTATTTATAAACGAAGGATATTGTGAAAACGGTAACCCACTTTTAAGGAAGTGTAGACAGAGGATCAGTGAGCCAGCGTGATCGGAACGGACCCGCCTTCTGCTGCACAACGTTCTCCCAGCTGAAGCACTGGCACCACACCTTCTCCAGTGCTGGCTGAAGGCTGGCAGGAAATGAACCAGAAGCAGACAGAAAATGGTGGCTTTTAAAACGTGCTTCTTTCAAAATCACATAATTATGATCAGTGTGGGGAAAAACCAGTGTAAACTTACTTCATTCCATCTCTACCTTCCATGCGAGACCCCAGGTGATGCTATAGTAGGAAGTCCCTCTGTACCCCGGGGCCACTGACGCAGAGGGTTGTTCAGAATTGAGACAGTCCTGTCCTGGGAGGCGTCGTTGCAGATGCGTCACTACTGGCACCAGATGCCCAGCCTAGAACCAAGAACCCCCAGTGGGAGTGAGGCATGGTGTCCCTTCCACACACAGCCCGTCCCTGTTCCCACCAGGCTGGGGACTGTGGCCCCACCGGGCAGCTCATCAGCCTGACTGAGACCCTAGGACCCAGCCATGTGTTCAAGTCACTTCTCTCCTGTAGGACCCAGCCTGTGGATCCCAAATCCTTCTCTGCAAGTAGGACATGGCCACTATCCCCACGGAGCCTGGTGTCACCAAGCGCGGCCCGCAGCTGACTCAGGAATTCCCTTCCCCAAACAATGAGGGGAGATGTTTGATCTCGAAATTGCCCTTTGTTTATTAAAACCACGGGCGTCCCGTCGTGTAGGACGTGTGTGGTGCTACTGGAGACGTCCTTCGCGTTTGTTCTGAGTTCCATGGGACGGTGACCGCACAGAGTGACAGGAAGCTTGCACATGGTCACGTGCTAGATCAGGACAAATGGACATGGACATGAAATGCTTCAGCACTATTCTGCGTTCCGAAGGTCACCACTAAGACTGTTTTCCAAATAAAGGCAAATCTAGTGCCACGTTCCTGCCAAGACGGATGCGGATGAGCAGATGCCCCCTCATGGGCCCCACTTTGTTGCAGACACTGCCACCTGTCCCTCCTGGGGGCCTCCACAAAAGGCATTAACATGGTATCCACATTTGTAAATGTTTTATTCCAGCCAAATAAACAGGGAAGCGTTATTTTCACCGTACTCGTATCTCCACTTTTAATTTTGTCCCTTCTCCTACAAGTCCTCCTTCCCCGCTAAGTGTCCTGCTGCCTATTCATTTCTCTGCTGACTCTTGACGGACAGCGCCAGCCTCGTGCAGCCCAGGGCCGCCTCGTCACAGTCAGGGGCCTGGAGCCCCCACCCCTTTTCCCTCCTGTCCAGGGATGTAACTCGAGGTCTCCTGCGAGGGCAGCAGGACGACTGTGGTTCTTAGGACCAAAAGGGGTGGTGGTGGTTTGTGCCAGCATGGAGGGACCTGCTGACAGAATTCGGGTAGAAGCAAGGCCTCCACTTCCCAGCGCCCACCCACCACCATGCCCCCTCATGTCCCCCTCGCCCGGGTAACAGCCTGATTATCCTTTGAGGGGCCTGTGAACTCGAGGGCTTTAGTCACCTCAACCCCAAAGCAACAAGTATCATTAGTTAGCACATGAGGTGACTGAGTCACAGAGGTGAGCGGCCTGCAGAGGTGACAGCCATAGGTGGTCAGACTGGCAGCCCTGAGCCCCACAACACATCACCAGTTCCTCTGCATGAACACCAGGCACAGACACGTGTGTCCGCCCTGGGGCCCGGCGGTCACCAACACAGAGAGAAATTAGTGACAGACAGACAGGACTTCTGTGCGGGCAGCACTGAGTGGCTGTGCCAGTGGGGACAGTGGCGAGGGGTCTGTGATGTTTGCTAGGTGTCATGCGGGGCGGCCTGCGGGGTCTGTAGTCCCGCTCCCCACATAAGAACACAGGACACGGTGAGGCCAAAACGGAACACCCACGGAGCCATAAGTAGGGGAGTCATAACATTATAGTCTCACTGGCGGCTGGGTTGGAGACACAGGAGGCAGGAGCCACAGAATCTGCACCCCACACTCCGCCACACTCTGCCATGAGAACTGCAATCCGTGCTTGCCAGCCCAGCCACCATCTTCTTGCTAGCCCCCATTTGCTGCTAGTGTAGCCACAGCAGTTATATTAGTGGCCAGAGGCTCACTGGTTACAGCTGATGGCCAACTAGCCACAGCTGATGGCCATCCAATCACAGTTGATGGCCATTTATTACCCGAGCCAGCACCTTCCACGTGAGGCCGAGAGCCTGGAAACTGCACTCCTGGCTCTGTCCCCACACTAGGACTGCCCACAAAGCCGCGTGTCATGTGGACAAACGCGTTTTACCTTTTGTTTTGTAGCCTAACAGCTCCGTGCCGTTTCCCATAGGTCCTAGGCCATCCTCGTCAAATGTTCTTCTTGTTAATCTAACGCCCATCAGTGACGTAACTGCTGAGCCTCCCCTGGTGACGTCCTGGCAGAGCCCCCTGACCACCCTTCCATCGCACCCCGGGATGCGTGGCCTGGCTTCTGGAAAGGAGCTCAGCTTCTCTGACACATGGCGAGGGGACCTCATGAAGTAAGGACCCTTCAGCTCACCACCACCAGCTGGAGGACGACAGGCCCTGTGCGTCTGAATAATTCCTGCCAAGAAGCAAAGGGGTGGGAGTGACACTGACTGACAGGTGGTCTTCTGCCCCCGCTGAGCCTCGTGCTGCAGTCCACACCTGGGAGCTGCCAGTTCTGGATCCTTAGCTCTTCGCCTGGGCAGACCTCGTCTTGTTCTTAGCGTCTGTTCCACTCCTGCGTGCTTGATTTTTGCCTCAGAAACTGCATCAACAAGCGAGCAGTTAGCCTGAGCCGCAGCCCATCGCATACGCGTCCCAGGATGACCAGGCCCGGGGCTCGCAATCCCAATGCCGTGCACCTGGGCTCACGCTAGGCCTTCGCGGCCACTTGCCGTCCTCTCATTGACCAAAGTCCCACTGTTGTGAAGGCACATTGTTGGGGTTTCGTTCCCCTGCTGGGGGCAGAGTGTGGCTGAGCTGTTGTCAGGATCGCCGATAGTCTTGCCCAGACTCGCTTTACCTGGAAGTCGGAACAGGAAGGCTCTGTGCATCGGGCTGGGAGCCCAGGGGGCCGTCGGCTTCCCTTCAGGCCTCTGCGTCTGCGGCCCTTGCGTTTGTTCTGATTATCTCTGGGACTTCATAGGGGGTGACCGTGCAAGCCGACAGGGGACTGGCCTGTCAATGAGCTGATGGCATCCGGTGACAAGCAGGGGAGGTCACCCAGATACCCTTCTGTGCAGCCCTTTGGCTCCATGCGGGACAAGCTGAGTCCTGGCGTCACACAGCAGATGTCCATTCAAGGAGACGTGAGGCAGGTCACAGTCAACTCCTAGAGCAAGTGCTTGCCGTTGCGGTGGGCGGGCCACCCTGCCACCCCCCAAATCCACATGTTCCAGGTTCGTTGCTGTTTGGATGGCTCTTTAAAACTCTGCTCATGACGAACCCTGGTCAAACGGATGAGAACAGGCCACCTCTTGGCCTTGGGATTCCCATCTTGCCTGAAGGTCCCCTCTGAGCACGTTGCTGGAGCAGCCCCTCCGAGGACTGTTTGTATTTTTCCTTGTAACAAAGGCGGGGCAGGGCTGTTCCCTTGGCAGACAGCACCACCTGCTGGCCGGCGGGGAACTCACATGATCGTGCAGTCCTGACCCAGCCTCTTGGCAGTTCCAGTGCCCTGCACAGCGGCAGCCTGTTTTCTCCTGGATTACACATCACCACTGGGCCGTGAGGTGGAAAAGCCTGGTGTCCTGTGGCCTGCTGAGCTTGGGATAAGCTTGAGAAGCTCCATGTCCAGCAGCAGCAGCTTACGGTGCCTGCTCAGGGACCAGGGATCCCCCAAGCGCCCACAGACCCGCCGGCCTCTCTCACCGACCCAGCACCAGCGCTGGTGGACAGTGTGGGGGTGCCAAGCAGGGACAGTGGCTGAAACGTAAGGACAGCACACATAGCCGTCCGTCCAGGCGCAGCCGAGCCCTGGACACGAGGGCTGTGGCCCAAATCAGCCGAAGCCCAGCTGGAAGGAGACGTAAGGCAGAGGGGGCAGGGCCCCTTCTGCTCCTGGTGGTCTCTGCTGGGCCCACGATTGCACCTACTGCTTTGCAATGATGTCTGTGGACGCTGGTTGTCCAGCCATCTAGGCACTTGGGGTCCTTGTGCACTGACGTTGGGGTGGGAGTGAGCAGGGGACAAAGTGCCACGGGCAGGCTGGGGCGCACAGCTCTCCTCCCCTTCTCCCAGGCTTCAGAAGCCCTTTGGGGTGTAACCTGCACGGGCTACTGGCGGGCAGCACCAAGGAGGGCCAGCCCGCAAGTCCCAGGTCAGCACGACCAATGCCCAGGAGCCACAGTCCCCCCGGGACCAGGAAGAGGGAGTGGACACTGCACAGGCCCTGACGGGCCCTCTCAGGTGACACCCAGGCCAGGGGACTATAGTGTGTCAGGAGCAGAGCCCAGCGCAGCACCTACTGTGAGCCTTGCTTCTGCACCCCTGAAAAAGAGGGGGGCGCCACACTGGCCCTAGCGAAGCAGTTCTTTTTGATGAAAGATATTGTTGCCATGTAAGCAAACATTTAAATCTGAAGCAAAACAATAGCCAATCAGTAAGACATCTAAACTGCGAGGCCGGCAGGAAGGTCTGTGTTGTGGTTTAACGTTAGCAACATTGTCAACAGATTCTACCTCTTCTGTTTTTGGATGCCTCTTAGGGCCCAACTGTTCATGTTGTTTAGCAGCATATTCTTAAGAGTTTGAATTTGTTTTTAATCTGGAGAGAGAACATCTTTCTGTGTCTGTCAATGCAGCGACAGAAATTGTGGAAATAAAAAGAAAGGTCTCATCCCCAAAATTGCATTAACTTCAGTTTTTTATACAACACAGTAACCTGACAGTTTTTGTTTCTGTTAAATTTCAACTTATTACAACTTTAGGTGGAGGAAAGTTCACTACTACAGAATAGGTCATTTCAAAAGAATGACATTGTTTTGCTCGCCCTTTATTTTCCATTTCAGCTAATTGTCTTAGAATAATGCAAGAGGTCAGGAAAAATTTTTCCCCTTGAACCTACGCCTGCCTCGTAGTCGCTGTGCAAACAGTGGGGTGAAAAATCACCGTGGCGCAGTCTTCACATGGCCTCACGTTACTGCAAAAGGTCAAGGTCAGGCTCTCAATCAGCCGAACAGCAGAAAAAGCAAAATGTTGTTAGATGTTGGTGGAACTTTCACAAAGGGAATTTGTAGTTGAAAATGTGATCGTTTTCATTTCAGCACACAGAGGCCGTGGCGCTGTCTCCACGCAACCGGACAAGAGCCAAGTGTCTGCACATCCTCCCCGTCCTCGCCAGTGCCCACGCGGCATGTGGGGCTTTGGGCTGAAACCCTAGAAAGCACCACAACTTTCTGAGGCAACTGGGGGCTGGTTATGGTCCGAGTCCACATCTTAGCTGTTCTCACGGGATCTTGGTGGCTCAGTGAAAACAGTGCATGAGCATCATTTGTTTGTTTTACCAGCAGGAAGGACATTTCCTCACAGCTGGTTACTCACTTAGAGACTTGGAGAGCCAGACCCACACGATGACCTCCTCCTCCTCCTCCTCCTCTTCGGGCCAGTGGAGGATGGCGGCTGCACAGAAACGGATGTCACCGCCGTGTGCACCCCTCTATCTGCGCCACATGCACCTGGGACCCAGGTGGCTGCAGGGATGCTGGCTTTGGAACGTCACACACCTACACACACGGTTAGTATGTGTTCACACCTCAAGACTTTTAAAGTGGGGAAAAGAAGGACGTGGTCTTGTGTGCATCACCGAGGAGTGGAGGGTGGGAATGTGCTGTTAAGACAGCAAGGCGCCTACTGTGTGCTCCTGTTTGGAAGCATGAAGGAGGCGCCATCTCACCTGTGTCACATTCAGTTACATGACGCTGGCATCTATGGACAGCAAGCCAGTGTGACCAGCAAAGTGACAAGCAGCTGGGAAGTAGTGACATGGGAAATATGTACCCGGCTGTGTGAAGTGAAAATCAGAGTACAATGTCATCTGTGCAGCTGGTGCAAAGGTGCAAAATGAAACTCGGACAGGGAGAAACATTAAAAGATCTAATGGACTAATGCAAACGTTGACTTTTTTACAAAATGGGATTGTGGGGAAATTTTGCTTTATCTGTCTGTTTTTATTTTAAGGTAGATTCCAGCTCCCCACCCCCTAAAATAGAGAAAAATCCTGTCATAATATTATAAACCTATTTCTAAAAGTCCAGCCAAAATGAAGCCTGGTTTCTGGTAATGAAATACAAGGTTTCTGTTGCTGCCTTTTTAACTTGTGAAAATTACTTTATTTCACCATTTTTAATTATTTTTCAATTACAGTTGACATTCAATATTATATTAATTTCAGTAGTTCAGAATAGTGGTTAGGCATTTATATAACTTATGAAGTGATCCCCGACTAGTCTAGTACCCACCTGGCACTATGCATAGTTATTACCATATCATTGACTATTCCCTGTGCTGTACTTCACAGCCCCGTGACTACTGTGTAACTACCAGTTTGTACTTCTTAGTCCCTTCTCCTCTCACCCTGCCCCTTGACCCCCCCAGCCCCCCCCCCGTGTGTAGATTTGACAGGGCCCCTGAGACTGCTGGGCCCATGGCGTTGTTGTGACTGCGGCTGGGCTGTGAGCCTTGCAGTCACCTGAGTCTCCGGCATCAAACACCAACTCATGCAAACCCTCGACAGAAAGGGGCTCGGTGCTGCAGACATCCTGGAGAAAATGGTGGTCTAAGCCTGTGGGAAATGTCCTGGGCAGCGTTTAATCCACTTTCCCGAACCCCCAAGCTGGAAAGACGATTTTCACTTGAAAATGCTGTGGACGTACAGCTGGGGCACATGAGCCTTCTCCGAGTGTGTGGCTCGCAGAGGACGGTGCGTCCACGTGGGCTGCGAGCACCGACGCCTGAGTGTGGCTCTAGGGTCAGGTTTGTAGGGGGCCAGGCTATGTGCGCCATCTGGAAGAGCACTGGCACACTTGGTGGCGTATTAAATGGCCGGGCCCCCACCGGCACAAGCACTGTCCTGGCCTGCAGTCGGGTCTGGGCCAGGACAGCACCTGCTGTTCCAGGCAGGACGTGCCTCTGAGCAGTCCCTGCCTTTGCTCCAGGAGCCAGGCCCAGACCTTTGCCCTAGGGGAGAGGCAGTTTTCTGAGAGCTGCCAACATGTGTCAGACGCTGGCCTCTCACTTGGGTCCCGGGGACTCGGGAGCAGAAGTCCCTACTGTGTCCCGACAATGAGGCCTCAGTGAGGACCAGACTCCCCAGGGAGGGGCTCCTGCTGAGATGAGGGACACACAGGCCCAGAGAGATTGGCCCAAACAGCACCCGTGGCCCCAGGACTGATTTTAAGCACGACCTCCTTCCACTGGTGCCAAATATGAGCCCCCAGGGGCCCCAGTGAAGGGCCTCCTAACAGAGACAGTACCCGCAGGCCAAGCGGCCCAGAGGGAAGATTCCAGAAGTGGGGACCCAGACATCTGCTTTATGGACAACTCAGGTCACTGCTGTTTGGCTGAGCAAAGGTAACACTTGGTAATAATTCCAGGAAGTCAGATTTCCTTGGGACACACGTGGGACAGGTCAGGAGGAAGCATCTTTGTTTGGTGAGGCACTAACTGCTGCCCACAGAGCAGATGTCATGTCAAGGGCGGTGGAAGGTCAAAAATAGAAGGGTGGAGGGGAAAGCAACTTAATACATGACCAATGTAACTGACTGTTATTCTAACAAACGCATATTGTTGCCATTGAGTCACAGAGAAGACTCAGCCTGCAGACCACAAATGAGCTGACCACTTGGACCATCTGTGGGTGACGTCACCATGCTTGTTTTCCAGAACCGGGGACGCCAGAATGTGAGGTGAGTCATAGCTACCCGGCCCTGACCCTGCTCAGCTGTCCTCAGGGGGAAACTGGTGGCAGCACCTCCACGTGGACAGGGTGAGGGGGCATTTATCCCCAGGGCCCACTGAACAGAAGCTCTGGGATGTGGCCTGGAGAAGCCGGTGTCCCCAGCTAACCTGAGGTCAGAGCTACATGGCCTCAGACCTGAGGGCTTGGACCTGTTCTTCCTTCGCAGGAGAGGTGCCCAGGGCACCAGGCTGGTCCTGGTACCAACCCACAGCTCATCCGTTCATCTTTTTTCCACTGACATTCCTGTGTTTATGTAAAAAAACTTCCCACTAGGCTGATCACTTTGCAGGCTCAAAGGGGCTGTGTAGTCTGTCTGGAGCAGATGGCCAGTAATCACTGCGTCTTCAGGTGTGTGACTTACAAACATAAAGGTTCTGGTGTGATCACCCTCCACCGAAGTCATGATGAAAAGGGGCAGGGCCCCACCAGTGAACGTGGGGCCAGGGCCAGAACTGGTTTTCAAACAGCTGGGAATTCATGGTCACAGATGCCATGGTAGCTGTGAGGACTTTGCAGTCCATCTGGGGACATGGGGCTGCACTCGGGAGAAGAGACATGGCCGCCGGCAAGCAGCAGAGCACCGCAGACGGGGCCCTGCCCTCTGGCCAGCCGCAGGGACAGAGGTGGAGTGCGGGAGGGGCACGGCAATCATTCAAGGACCAAGGATGAGACGGACGGACACGGGAGCAGGAAGGTGTTTGGGAGGCCATGGGAAGAGGTCCTGGAGAGTCCGCGTGGGCCCAGGTGCTCGGCCGCTTGGAATCGCCTTGCTGGCCGCAGCCATCAGCCTCCAAGTCAGAGATGTAGGGAAAGGAGGCCGTTGGTCACGGAAACATTGTTGCCTTTAAGTCTAGGCAGCGCAGGAAGTCAGGACCCGTCTCTCCCTCCGTTTCTTATTCGTATGAAACACACACGACCCTGCTGTCCTTTCACACAAAAATTACGGCCACGCACAGGTGGCCACAAAGAGAGAAGTCCTGTGATGCTGTTTGAGCCTTGGTCCATCTGGGCACCTGCTACGAGTGAAAACAGTTAATGGAAGACGGAGGGTAAGTGGTTTGGCAAAGGTCACGCAGCCAGACGGCAGCCCAGCGCCAGAAGGAAGCCGGCATCAGATTCCCAAAGGCACAGGGTCCTTCCCAGAAGGAACATTCAGCGAGCTGTGGGACGGCCCCCAAGGTGGGCACAGGTGGAAGGAACGTTTGCATCCATGCAGTTGTTTTGTCTTTACGTTTGGTGAAATGAAAGCATTCTGGCCTCAGTGTCAGGAGTGGGTTTCAGCCTTGGGCACTGCAATTCCCGGATTTGGGGGCGAGACCCATAGCCCCCTCAGGCGTCCCAGGGACACACAACAAGCGTAGCACCTGCTCCATCTCTTGTCTCTCTGGATGACCACTGTGAGTGCTGGCAGCAGCCCCAGCGGAGTTGGGCTGAGACCATAAACATGGGTTCCCAGCAGCGTCCTTGGAGGACCATGTACACTGTCATTCAGCAGTGGGTCTGTGTTGTGGCCTGATGTTTGCTCACTGAGGACAAAACAACCGGAACAGCAAGCTGGGAAGGACCCAGATACCTGGAAAAGCATGTGGCAAGGGAGTCATGCAGCTGCAAAGTTCGGGGCTTCTGAGGGTGAACGACCATGAGAAAGAAACCTGGTCTTGATAAAACACTGGGATGACACTATCCATGATACAGAAATTTATGCTCAATGTTGGCATGGGAAAGATATAATGGAAATCAGAAGATTCCTACTCCTCCCCACCCCCAAATCTCTGCAAAAGAAAAGCCACACCAATTTGGCTGTGACCAGTTGCTGCAAATGCCAAAGGGACATACACTATCCCCTCCCCTCCTAACACCAAACCTGCAATAATGACACTATTTGTGAAAAGCGGGACTTCCTGGCAGAGCTGTGGGAGACGAGCCACCAGGCTGAAGTTCAGAATCGTGATGGAAAAACCACTCCTTTAAGATTATTGTTAAGGCTAGACATGAGGTAAGGCTGTCGTGGGAAGGACGACGAGGATGGGGTGACCTCCGGGCTGAGCTTCCTTCCTCAAGAGACGCGGCCTCTGAACAAAGAAGCCCAGACACAGGAACAGCAGATAAGACTCTAGTCTCAACAACATAGAAACAGGCACGACTGGCGCTTCTAGAACCTTCCAAGTTCAAGCACGCTGCCCCACTGTCACTGCCTAAAGGTTTGGGGTTGGAGAACATTTGTCACCACAAACGTAAAAGAAAGCAAGTCCACAATCTGAAGGTGTCACACACAGAGGCTTAATGCTCAGCGCCTGAAGACGCGAGGATGGAGTCTGTTCTGAGCAGTTGGTCACCATGATGCTGGGGCCTCAGGACATCGGCCCACAGGGACACATGGGCGGGGAGGGGCCTCTTCAGACAGAACAAATGGGGCCACACGCAGGCCTACGGGACAGGCTGGCTGCCCAGACCTGTTCACCTGCAGGTGGCCTGGTGCTTGGGGGACCACTCTTCCTCACCTGCTGAACCTTAAGGCTGAACCTTAAACCTACTTGAGCCTCTGACAGCTGGGGGCAGGCGGCGCCATCACTGACGAGCGCGGTCCTGCTCACACAGCTCCAAGACCCTAGGGTGTTGTGGCTACAGCTGTGGGTACTGATATGAAGCAGTAAAGCCACCAAGAAACGTTACAGAAAACTCAGCTTGTGCAAGTCAGGCGACTTCCTGAAACTTTGTCAGAAAACACATTGCTTCTACATAGCAAATAGGTCGAAATGCATCACCATCTCTCTAGGAAGTGTCTCCGTTCTTGATCATGCTTGGATCTCACTGGACAAACAAGGCGCAGCCCTGCTGATGGGTTTCAGGGAAAAGAAGACGCCATTCCCCATTGGAAAACGTGGCCCCTTTATTGAACAGAAAGGCATCGTTACACAGTGCAAACATTTCTTTGGCAACAGTGAACACAAACAAGGCTGTGGGCTGTCGGCAAGTCGGGAAAGGAGAGAAACATGCACACAGCGTCCTATTATGGCCCCAACACAGCTGAGCCTGGCTCGGCACTACCCACTGTGGCGTGACTGCACGTCAGGTCCACGTGCTGATTCCAGACACCCCACTGCAGCTGCAGGATTGTCCTGTAACGCAGAGAACATGATCCTAGACGCCTGCCTGAGCCAACACGGCTGCCCGCGTGCCTGCCTGTCTGCACCGAGACCTCAGGTAAACCTCAGGTAAACCTCCAAGGCACCTGGACACCTGAACAGTCCCGGAAGTGGGACCCACTGCCGTTTGCAGCGGGGCAGCGTACACAACTATCGACCTTTTAGATGGAGTTTTCCATTTACTATTTACAGAAATTGATTCCAAGACCTGATTACTGAACCTGGTATTTCAAAAGTCCCATGACACATGCCAGCTTTTGTCTGTCAGGCAGTGACATGAGGCTAAGACGTCAGCTGCCCATGTATAAACCCACTGGCAGTGTTCTTATGGCAGGGTGTTCTTGCTACCCGGACATGGCAGCCTGCCACAGGGCACCGGAACGGTGCCCATGCTGGACAGAGGCGTGGCCATGACACTGCCCGTTGCCTGTGGACACTGCACGGAAACGTGCATCCCACTCGCCCTGGTGACGGCCGGTGTGGACTCGCCCGTGTGCTAGCACCAGCCACGTCCTCACAGGTCATCCTCACCGGCCATGTCTTCCCCTCACCAGCATAGCACCCAGCACGCAGTAGGCCCACAAGTAAATGTCTGTGGGACTGAACGTGTATGTTCAGGGACATGCTTCACAGAACACAGACCACTGTACATTTCAAACAAACAGGCTTTTGGTCAGTTAGAGCGACCATGAGGTACGAGAGTTACTTTTCTCTGGATTCTGAAAGAACCTCTGCAGAATGGAAACGATTTTCCTGCCATACCTAACACCTAAAACGTGGGCAAAATCTCATACAACATCATGCATTTTGAAAATACAAGTGAGGTATAGGGGCTCATGTTTGGCTCTTTAACGCACTCACAACCGGAAGTTGGCAAGTTCCCAGCATGTGGATTCCTCCCGCTGGAATGCAGGGTGCACCCGGCCAGGACACCTGCGGGGTGAGCAGCCGCGAGCTGGCTGTGGGCTGGCACGGTGATGATAGGCGCGCGACAGGCACTGGCCACGCGGTGGGCGCACGCGGGCAGGACGAAAACAAGCTCCTACATGTGGCTTGATGCTCATGCAGTCGCATACGGATGGTGCACAGACATGGTGGGTGTGCACTCGAGCAGCAGGAACATCTGCTGTGTGGCTGCGTGCAGAGCACCGGGGCGCTGGGAGCGGTGCCACCCGGGCACTCTCCTAAGAGATGCTGCGTTTGCCGAACTCTGACTTTCTCTGTAAATGCATGTGCCTCCTGGTGGCTCGGGCACACACCCACCTGCACGTGACACGTCTGCAAGCTTCTGGTCTCAGGGCCAAGCGGGGAAAACTCTCCATCAAGAGGAAATGGTGGTTTCAAGGGAAATGACGTGAGGAGCCTAAATGATTTAACTGTGCAATTTAATAGTAGCACCGACTTTTCATTAAAAAACTTAAATAAAAACCTGAGGATCTAACATGAAGTTAGGACTCGTGTCTGCTCCCACCGCATATCTGCTTGTGTCCCTGGCGCTGCTTCTGAGACAGCCCGGCGACATGTCCGGGACCACCTGACCTTCGTGTCCTGCAGCAGCCAGCAGCCTCAGAGGACGCTCGGAGGGCTCTGAGGGGCTTCAAGGCTTCCTTCCCTGGACGTCTTGCGGACAGACGGGGCAGCAGGCTCCACTGATTGTCACAGGCGCTGGGCAGTTGGCAGCCTGGCAAGCTTCCACGAAGCAGGTGACCTGCCCATCCTGGAAAGACATGGTGCCACACTGGTCAGCTCTGGGCCGGCCAGCCCTGCATCCTCCCACCGCCCACTCGTCTCCACTGTGCTGGGGTCTGACGGCTTTGGAGAGCCTTTCCACAGTGTGTGGCTCTCTGGGCTGAGTGACAGCTACAGGCCCCGCCCTTCCAGAGGCCCCGCTCCTGCTGCACGGAAGGCGCCCAGACCAGCCCTTGGTTTCCCACCATGAGTGCCCCCCGGCCAGAGTGCAGCCAGACCCCGTCCATCCACTTTCTCTGGGGACCAGAGATGCCTGGCAGGACCAGCCCTCCTTGCTGGTGTGAACCCTGTGGCTCCCGGGGTCCCTGACCGCCCCTACTCACGTGGCATTCACAGAGGGTGCACGCATCTCGTTTCCACCGGGTCCCGTCAGCGTGGGGGTCGCCATCCGCGCCCGTGCACTCCCCCGGGCTGAGCCGGGCCTCCAGCTTCTTTATCTGCAAAGCCAAAATGTGCTCGGTCATCCCAGGTGGAGAACCTGGGGCCACACCTGTCCTCCCGCAGGACGAGGCCTGTGGAGTGTGTGACAGGCACGAGGGGAGACGGACGTCTGGGAAGGACAATGGCGTCGCCAGTGCACTCATTAGACAGCCAACGGCCAGCTGTCCCGAAACCTGACCTGAGCTGCCTTAGCTGACGTTTACTGTAAAATAAGGTCAGCGGTTACTGAAAACAGAAGGAAGCGTGGACACTGACGAAGATGTGCCCACAGGGCTGCGCGAGAGCCACCCGGACGACAGAAGCTCTGCTGTGACCGGCTCCCAGTCCCCGACAGCAGGTCTTCCCTGCTTGTGCAATGTCCCTTCCTCTGTCCCCTCGCCGGGGGTGCCAACTGGGTGACGGTGGCCGGGGGCCGGGGTCCCTGCACCCAGGGCGTCCGGCAGCCTCAGTCCATCTCCGTCCAGCCTCCATGAGGGGAACGTAAACTTCCCCTCAAAACCACTGTCACCTGGGTTTTCTGTCACAGGCAACTGAACCCCAAGTAATGACAGGAGGTCTGGGGAGGACGCACCTGACCGCACGGCCGTCCTTCTAACCTACCCTGAGGAAGTGTGTGTGGCTGAGGGCGACGCGCCTCGCTGATCAAGGACGAGGACGGCCACACACAGACCCTGCAGAGACCTGCCGCGCGCCCACTGCAGGCAAAGCAGCTTCCATTTACCCTGTGTCACAACCTGCCACCAACAGCAGGGTCTCAGATCTCCCAGGACCAGGTCATGCTGCGTGTGCAAAATCACACGACCAGGGGTCAAAACCACCTCTCCCCGTGCACACGTAACGACCACCTCGTGGCACCAGGGGAAACACTCGGTGTCCGATGCAGCTGCAAGTGCGAGCCACTTTTGTGCGCGCGTCACCGACAAAGGCCACCAGACCTGACACTGGGCCAACACCAGAAGCAAGCAGAGAGCAGCGGTGATGCCGCCGTGGGGCCCTGTGACCAGCCCCAGGGGAAAGCCAGAAGCAGCAACACTCAGGCCCACGGGCCTCGGCGGTGGGCAGATGAGCTGAGCTGCCCGCGTGGGCCCGGGATGAGGGAGAGGCTGCGGGTCGCCCCACACCCACCCCTGACCAGCAGGGCTGTGGGAGTAACAGCAGACGTGCCACCTGCACTTCTGGGGACCTGGCGAGTGGCCCCTGGCCCAAGGCCCTGAGGTGGGGGGGGTGAATGAAGGCCATGCAGTGCCCCCACACACGAGATGTCACAACCCCAGGGGCCTGTGGTGGGCGTCACAGACCCACTCGGCACTCGCAACACCCATCTCCCTGGGCGGGGCCCCCAGGACACCATGTGTCCACCTCAGCCTGGGTGTGTCTGGCTCCTAGTGGCAGGGTTTCCTGGAACCCTGGAGCCAACCTGGAGAGGCAGAAACGACTCACTGGGCAGGAGCGGGAGACTGCATTTTCCCCAAACCTGCAGCCTCAGTGAAGAGCCGGGAACCTGTCATCCTCCAGCTGCCGGCGCCCTTCCCAACGTCCAGGTGGCCTGACCTCACAATACCTCAGACCCTCCCTAGAAGCCAGGTCTCAGCAGTCACCCCTGAAGAAGTGGCTTCAAGAAGGACCTGAGCTTCCAGTCCCCTTCAGGGCCCTCGTCCTGGGCCCACACCTGCCCCCAGCGGCAGCCAAGGCCGAGGGTCCCAATCGCCATGAGCCAGCAGACAGAGCGGCTCACCCTGGGCTCCTGGTCAGGGGCAGTGGGGCCACACCTTCGGGTCCCAGAGGACGAGTCTACAGACGTGCAGGAAGCTGTGCCAAGGCAGTGGCGGCCCCGTACCTGTGTCCTGAGGTCTGCGATGGTCTGCTGCATCTCTAGGACGAAGTCCCTGAAGTCACCGGCCCCCGGAACCTGTGGGTGCTCAGAGGCGGCAGACGTGGCATTTCTGGGGTGCTCGCTCTGCTCCCCAGCACTGCGTGGAGGGCACAGGGAGAGGCAAACGTGACCCAGCGTGTCACAGCCAGGGTCATCACACATGTTTACACCACACCCAATGCTCGTCCAGGGGCCGCGGCCATGCGGGGGCCACACCGGACGTCCCGCCTGGGGCCCCACGACCAGCCAGCGTTACAGACAGTCTGACCCTCAGGAACAGCCATACCTCAGCGTCCTCCCAGGCTCTGCTTTTGTGGCAGGCGCCTCGTCCTGGTAGCTGAATTCAAGGGACCGCTTGCCTCGGAAGTGATACGAGAAGGCGTTGAACTGTCCCCTGGTCCTACAGTCTAAAGAGGAAGCAAAAGGGCACGTCAGCGGTAAGGGCTGATTTTAGGAGAAACTAACTTCATCTGGGCAAATATCACGCCTTTCGTACACACCTCAGACACACGGTGATGCTTCATGGCAGGCGGTGGCCAGGCTGCACTTACCTGGCCCCTCCACATGCAAGCTGTGCGTGGATGGCGCCCAGCCTCCCCGATGACAGCCAGCCCCCTAGGACACCCTCCTTGGGTCACACAGCACACCCCGTCCTCTCCCACTGCCCTGGTCCCCACCACACACAGAGCACCAGGCCTCTGCAGCCTGCCCCCTGCCGTAGCTGGTGCTCTGCTCCGGACACCTACGAGTAATCCTGTTGCATCCTGTGCCCACTGCATGCACCCAGGACACAGCCCGGGACAGACCTCGTGGGAACAGGGCCATGGCCACAGGGGGCTTTCTCAAATCTGACGTCCCCTGGACCCCGAAGCACGAGAAAGGCACATGACACATGAACTGAGGCCACCTTCTGGCCCAGCTTTATCGTGACTGCCCACCACCGCCGCCATAACAAGCCACAGGCAGGCCCTCTAGGTGCTCTGTGACTTATGTCAGCCTCTGACTCACCTGGGTCCAGCCTCAAGACACACCCTGTTACACACCAGTGTAAACGCAGCAGACCCACAAATACCCAGGATTGTTCTGTGCCCGCAGAAGACCTGCATCTAAGTCCCAGGGCCAGCTGAAAGCCATGCCCGGCTCCCTGTCACACCCAGGGGAGTTAAGTCCCTGCAGCCCAGGTACCTTCCAGGGCTGTCCCAGAGCTCATTTTGAAAGAGGAAATGTGTTCATCTTCCTAACCTGGACATTTGCATTTTCATAGCCGCCCCCACCCCTCCAACCCCATCCTTTGGGGTACAGACATCACATTGTTGCCACATAATCCTAATCAGTGTCACCAATAACAGGACAATGTGGCTCCTGAAGACGGACCAGGTGACAACCTGCTTATTACAGGCTGTGTCCCTAATGCAGGACCTGGGTCTGGTCTGAGAAAAGCCAGACCAACTGAGAGAGACCCCACAGAACAGGGCTGTCACAGAGCAGAGGGGGCCTGGGGTTAGAGGTGGCTCTTACAGCGAAATCCTCAATTTGGGTCGAACCCACACTTAATTACTGAGGAGTAGAGCAGCATGTCAGAAACTTCCTCAATAGTTTAGAAAGAAATAATATTCATATAGATACACACACACACACACACACACGACAGAAAAATGAGTAACATGGCAAAACTTGAACTGATGACTCTGAAAGTACAGAAATTCCTTGTAATCCTTCCATAATTACGGCAATTATTTCAAAGTTGTATGTGTACCTATGACTCATCAACCTGCACAGAGAAGCTGCAATTTCTAACTCTGGTCAAAAGGAAAAGAAACAGCAGCCACCCAGGGCGGCAGGTGGGTGGAAAAGACAGACACGAGCTCGGGCCGCCCCTCAAGAACGTTGCTGTAAATGAGTCTTAGGAAAGTTGAGTGACAAGTCAACAGCAGTCGACATTCGGTCCTGTCGAACCCCAACTCTGTTTTTCTGCTTTATTTAGGTGTGGCTTTGGGACACAGCTTACAGGCAGTCTTGAGGCTCGGCCAGCTCAGGGCTAGCCTGCTTTCTGAGGGAGCCCCAGCGTCCAGCCCAAACAGGCTCCTGCGACTACCGAGGGCAGACCGGGCGCGCAGTGTTCCGAGGACTCTGGGTTCTCGGGGAAAAAGTACAGAAAACCTGGCTCTGCTTCTCTCTAAGCAGCTGGAGGGAACCGGTCAAGTCACCAGGAAGCGGAGGTTTGTCCGCGAAGGGGACTGGCTCTCCCGATGGCTTGGAAGAAGACGCGCGTCTGCCCGCACAGGACCAACCTCTGCCATTCCCGTGGGAACGCATTTGGAGCTGGATAAACCAGCGAGAATATTTATCAAAGAGCTAAAACAAAACAAAAACACCAGCTTCCACGGTGTGACAATGAGAACGTACATGCTTTGGGAAGGCAGGTGTGCAGCGAGCACAGCTTTCCTTTCTATGTGAGCTCGCCCACGGCGTCAGAACCCACATTCTGTGTGTACATGTTTACCATTACAACAAACATACTCACAGGAGAGGGCACGAGCTCGCAGACAGAGGCAGATGACATCAGCTCACACATGCACAGACGTTAGAAACTGCTAAATATCAACCCAGTTTCCAACATTTACTGAGGGAAGTCACCGCCAGCCCACG
The DNA here is from genome assembly GCF_036562045.2 of Rhinolophus sinicus. Taxonomy (NCBI): domain Eukaryota; kingdom Metazoa; phylum Chordata; class Mammalia; order Chiroptera; family Rhinolophidae; genus Rhinolophus; species Rhinolophus sinicus. Next base: position 621,344 of record NC_133755.1, read on the forward strand.
TGGGTGACGAACGGGAACCACTGCTTCAGGAAGGAGCGGCATGTCCGTGCCGCCTCTGCACTGCCCATGTCTCTTGCACACGGGCCCTGGCTCTGGCCGGCCCACCTGCCCCTGTATGGCCCAGTGGTCACTGCACTCTGGTGCCCCATTTCCTCACCACAGAGGACCAGGGTTACATGGGACGTGTCCACACGCCCCCCAGCTTTGACACTCCATGAGTCTGAGCAGAGTTTGAGTAAAGCCACAATTACATTCAAATTAGAAAGTGAAAACTGAGGCCCCCCAGCAGTGGGATTTCAGATGCCAAGTAGGAGCCACTGTGCGAGGACAGCGGCCCCACGAGCCACGTGGACGGGGACGTCATGTTGCCACCCCACCCCCCACCCCGGGCCGATGGGCGGGACAGCCAGCCCCTCCCACTTTCCAGGGCTTCCTAAGTCCCGGGAATGAGGCCACCGGAGACCTGCGAGGCCTGCTCACCTCTGCAGGGGCGTTTCCTAACCTCTCTTTGGTCACGTAAGTTCTATGCAGACGTTTGGAACACACGGCTACTTTCTAAAAAAATTTTGATGTCTGCTATGCTTGACAGGTTTCTTTTTCACCTTTTATCTGTGGGCACAGATACTCAGGCTACACAGAGGTCCTTCTACTCAGACTTCTGTGGGCTTTTAAAGAAAAGCTGGGAGCATAGCTACTCAAGTTTTGTTTCCTGCTTCTCGCACTTAGTATTTCAGCCATCCTACTAAATACTACAGATGTCACTGCAAACTTCAAATCGTGACTTCCTGTGAGGTCCCAGGACACCCTCGGTGTGGACACATGCCACTAACAAGCTGCAGAGCTGCCCACCTGTCTCCCGCTGGCCCCACTCCGGCAACAAGGTGCAGATCTGAGCAGAGACACCCACACTGGCAGTGAGCAAAGGCACCAAGCACACCGGGGCGGGGTCTCGCACACGGCCCACCTTCACAGCAGTCCTGCCACACGCGCAGGTCGACCCTGGGAATGTCGTCACAGCTGCCGTAGCCGTGGGGAAACTCCGCCACTCTGAACACATCCCTCTGCACACGCGTGATGTTGTCGGAATTGTCACACAGGATCCTGGCCAGGGACGTCTGCTTGATCTGCGTCAGCTGGGCCGGGGAAAACAGCCCGGGGTTCTCATACCACAGCCTGTGACCGCGGAATGGCACAGCGTCAGAGAACCGGAGGCCCAACCCCACGGGGCCGGACCCGCGCGTCCTCTATCACTCCCAGCATTGCGACGCTTTCAACAAGATCCCCTGAACGTGGACCCAAGGTCGCTCACATCCCCCTCCAACAACAAAACCACCATGGGACTAAGAACGGCAGAGCGGTGTCTGACGGACGGGCCCCCAAGGACCCCTGAAGAAGCCCCTGCTAAGTGCTTCATGACAGGCAGGGCCACCTCCCCGCATGACACTGATCAGCAGCCCTGTACCAAGCCTGAGCTCGCAGCCCTCTGAACTCCCACGGTGGTGACACCGGAGGGACTGTCCATTTCTAGGAACAGGAATGGTCTGAATAACGGAAGGGACACGAGCGCACCTTCGAGTCAGGTTCTGGTTAATTCTGATGCTGCGGTGACAGGCCAGCCACAGTGAGTGGGAGCTGTCACCAGCATGACGAGGGGCAAAGCCATGTTGCACTCTTAGCTCTTGGCAGGGACACCGGGCCGCCACCAAAGGCCCTCTCTTCCCCGAGTCCCCGGAAAGGTGCGTTCAGGAACAGACTGTCTTGTGGGGGCACCTGCAGTTACCTGTCCCCATCTCGCAGGCGCCTGAACTGCGTGCTCAGCAGACACATCAAGGTGGGGCCCAGGCGGCTGCCAGGAACCAGGTCTTCCACCATGAGGGCAGGGAACAAGTCAATGTTGAGTGGGGACCCGTACAACCTGCAAAGGAAGTGACACCTGAGGGTTACGAAACAACGCTCTTTCCGGAAGCGCACACGGCAAATACAGAGAAAGTCCCATTTCTTTGTCATTATTTCACGTTCACTTACAGAGACCTTCACTTACAAAGAGACTTCATCCTTGCTTCTGTAAAGCAGCTGTCCACGATATTTGTACCAAGAAAATGTTTAGGAAGCAGGGATAGTATGAAGGACTGAGGTAGCAAGGTTTAAATATTCAAGAAGAAGAATTTTCATCAAACTCTTTTCTTTCCTTAGAAATACATGCTTCCGAAGAAAGAGCTGACAGCTTCTGATCTGACTTCTCACGATACCCAAAGAATGTTCCAGCTGCCGCTCCAAGACCTTTTGAATGAGTCCTATTCTGAGACCAGCTTTGACACAGCCCTGGACTAGACACACTGTGACAAAGCCGGTGGGGCTCTGACCTCAGTGCCACCACCTGACAAGCAGCATGAGGGCAACGTCCTTCAAAGGGTAAGTTGCGATCATTTCCTCTAAGTTCAAGGATATTCACACCGAATTCCTCGCTCAGGTGCCTTGCTCAGGTGCGGGGTCAGAAAGAGCCTTGCAAGAAGACATCTGGTGCCCGACAGAGCAGGCTCAGAGCGAGAGAGCTTTTCCCAAAGGACGCAGCATTCCCGGGGTGGGGTCCTGCTCCCCTTCTGCACCCCCACCCTCACCCCGCCAGGATGCACCAGCACAGGCTCACCAGACAACGACCAGGCACTGGGGACACCAGATACAAGCAAGGAGCTGTGTCCCAGAAGGGGACAGGACGCCTTCCCCACCCCTCCCCCGCGGGCTCGGGACACACAGCCCTGCCAGAGCACAGGACACGTGGGTCCCTCAAGCCACCAGCAGTGCTAGCCTGGAGCTCCAGCTCCCCCAACCGCTTTGAAGTAAGTTTGTCAGATGAGAGAAATGACTGGGGACCCAATCTGCGTCAGTCTGGACCAGAAAAAGGAGGATGTTAAAGCACATAAAAGACACAGTTCCCATAAGTCCTAACGAAGCAGCACTGTGGCCAAAATGCCGTGGCACCACAGAGCACACACCCCTCCCTGTGGCAGCAATCTAATCCCATGATTTAAATGGACTTCAGGGCGCACAAAACTTAGGAGGACACACGAGCAAAAAGTCGTTTTCCTCTAGAACACACAGGACAGGCACCAATGGGGGCGTGTTTAACTTCAGCGTTCAGTGAGTGATGTGGGAATCAATAATTTACTGTTCGGTGAGCTGCGGAGTCCAGAAAATATTCTAAGTGAGTCTTTAGAAGAACGTTCCCTTTCTTCTTAAAACAACTCCTTCAAACGTGAATGAGTGTGTCTTAAACACACAGTGGCCCGTGGACTCCATTCTTAAGGGCATGTGAGGGTCAGTGTGGAAAAGCTCCAGCAGTGGTCATTCCATGAGAGCCTGCGTCAAAGCAAATGGTGCCCACACCGCAAAAAGAAGTTAGTGAGCAGAGCGGAGGGTAGACGGGGCACCAAGGACAGGAGAAATGTGGGGAGCTTTACATCTCATTAGCTCCCCGAGGGGAGCAGACTCGTGTCCCTGGGAGCCAGAGTGCACTGCACAGGCAGTGCTGTGTGACTGCTTTTCCCGGGATGGAAGGGGCTGCCCAGGGGCCCTGACCCTCCCCAGGCACGTCCTCACACATCCATCACCACAGGCCTCGGAGATGTGCTCCCGGGAAGGACTGATGCCACTGCAAAGTCCCTGAGGCCATCAGCAGGGCCCCGGGGACATGGACAGCAGCTGGGCCTGGGCAACACAGTGGGCGAGTCTGGGGAGAGGCTCCGAGCCCAGCCTCAGGAGCTGGTGCCTCCAGGCCCCACGGGGCCACCTCTGGCACTGCTGATACCACAGCAGGGTCACTTCCGGGAGCCCCAGGTAGACATGGCCTACGTCCTGGCGTCTTCCCCTGCAGATCCCTCACCGCACCTCCTGCTGCCAGGCCCCTGCCAGGCAAGCACACGCCTCTCTCAACTCAAAGCTCATTGCACATGCGGCTGCAATCACCATGCGCTGTCTCCCGCCGGCCGGCACCAGCACAGCCCCCACCCCCACCGGCTTCTCGTGTGTGACCCCTGGCTGTACATGGCCCCCAGCAGTGCCCCGCCCAGCATCCTTTGCCCATCAGACATTTACCAACAAGAGGTAACCGTGGTTTCCTCCCACTCACCGTCTGAGCTTCTCCCGGATCTCGGGGTTTTTGATTTCATTTCTCAGGTCCTCGAAGGTGTGGGCGGACGACAGGTTGCAGTAGACGCGGTAGTCGTGGTAGGGCGGGATGCCGTGGTCGCGGCCCCGCTGGATGTTGATGGCGGCCAGGTCCAGCGCCACCGTGTGCGCCATGGAGAAGAGGCGCTCGGTGAGCTCGGAGTTCACCAGCTGGGAGGGCACGCGCATCTTCCCGGCCACGCCGAACAGGCCCCGGAGCAGAGGGTCAATGCCGCCCTCGTTCACGATCCGGAAGGGCGAGAAGAAGGCTTTGTGCAGGGGCACGTGTCCCTGCGCGATGGGCTCGAAGTTCTCGTCCAGCCGGTAGAGCACGGGGTTGATGAGCGTGTGGCCGAAGCGGAAGGCGGCCGTGGCGAAGGCGTTGAAGACGCCGGCGTTGACGCCCGGCTCGTAGCCGCGGTACTCGCCCAGCATTTTCATGCCCACCTCGCCCAGCACCTTGGGCAGCCAGTGCCTGTACGTGATGTGCTGCATCTGCGCCCCCACGATCTTCCTCGCCTCGTGGTAGATGGTGTCGCCGTCCCAGTGCGGGTTCAGCGCCAGCAGCTCGGTGGCCACGCGGTTGTGCTCGCGGAACCACAGCGTGTGCATGCTGGTCAGGCCCAGCTGCTCGTTGGCGCGGTGGTCGCCGGCCAGGAAGCAGGGGATGGGGCTCTCGTTCTCGTCGCGCATGCACTCGGTGGGCGGCCCGGCGGCGAAGGGCAGCAGCGGCTTCCCCGAGCGCTGCACGATGCCCTGGCGCAGCAGCCCCCGCTGGCTGGCCAGGTCGCGCACGGCGCGGGCCTCGTGCTCCGAGCTCCCGTACACGTTGGACGCGTCGATGTAGGAGGTGAGCTGGTTGATCTGCTCCCGCGGGTACACGGAGTTCATGAGCAGCGACGTCATGCCGCTGCCGCACACGGGGCTGGAGCGCACGAAGAACATGCAGCGCGCGCCGTTGCGCACGCGCGGGTCGTTGGGCGGGATGGCGAGCGAGAAGCAGGGCGGGTCACTGCTGCACACGACGCTGCAGTGCTGCCCGTCGGAGAAGCGCGCCTGGCTCAGGGCCACCACCGTGGAGTCCAGGTCGTGGTCCAGGAACTGGCCCCACTGCATGAGCATGTGCGTGAACTGCGCGTCGGGCGTCACGGCCTCCGTCCCGATCAGCGTGGTGGACACCAGGCGGGGCATGGGCAGCGCGTGCCCGTGGTACAGCCGGCCGGGGTTGATGCCCCGCGGGGTGTTGAAGCCGTTCTCGTACACGGACTTCAACAAGCGCTCGAAGGCGGTCAGCGAGGCGCCCCACATGGGATGCTGCAGGTTGTTGCAGGTGCCGTCGTGCGTGCGGTACTTCTGGTGGAAGCACATGTCCGAGCAGTTGTTCACACGCCGGTGCGCGGTGCAGCCAGACAGGTTGGCGATGAGGCTCAAATACTGCGGCGACACGAGGTCGTTGTAGTGGTAACCTGGAAGGGAGGGCAGGCACGGCCTTATCCCCTGGAAGGGAGGGCAGGCACGGCCTTATCCCCTGGAAGGGAGGGCAGGCACGGCCTGATCCCCTGGAAGGGAGGGCAGGCACGGCCTGATCCCCCTGGAAAGGAGGGCAGGCACGGCCTGATCCCCCGGAAGGGAGGGCAGGCACGGCCTTATCCCCTGGAAGGGAGGGCAGGCACGACCTGATCCCCCTGGAAAGGAGGGCAGGCACGGCCTCATCCCCCGGAAGGGAGGGCAGGCACGACCTGATCCCCTGGAAGGGAGGGCAGGCATGGCCTGATCCCCTGGAAGGGAGGGCAGGCATGACCTGATCCCCCTGGAAAGGAGGGCAGGCACGACCTGATCCCCCTGGAAGGCAGGGTAGGCACGGCCTGATCCCCCGGAAGGGAGGGCAGGCACGGCCTGATCCCCCGGAAGGGAGGGCAGGCACGGCCTGATCCCCCGGAAGGGAGGGCAGGCACGGCCTGATCCCCCGGAAGGGAGGGCAGGCACGGCCTGATCCCCTGGAAGGGAGGGCAGGCACGGCCTGATCCCCCGGAAGGGAGGGCAGGCACGGCCTGATCCCCTGGAAGGGAGGGCAGGCACGGCCTCATCCCCCGGAAGGGAGGGCAGGCACGACCTGATCCCCCGGAAGGGAGGGCAGGCACGGCCTGATCCCCGGACGCCAGGCGGACGGACGCAGCCCTGGGCCCTCCAGCGCTGCGCCGCGAGCCTGTGGCACCTCTCCCTCCCGGCATCTCGCAAAGGCCTCTCTGCTCGTCCTCCACCTGACCCGCCTCCGCACAACTAACCCGCTCCGAATCTCGTGGCGTCCGAACCACGGTTCTGCTTCCTTTAACAACCTGTACAACTCAGCCTCCCCACGTGGAGCACGGTCCCCAGAATCCCGTCCTACCCCCTGCACCCGCCCCCGCATCGTGGGGGCTTCATGCCACTTAGTCCCCACATCCGATCCCTCTCGCCCTCCGTGTATCGTCATCATTCCTGACGACTGTGCCCTCTCGCATTGGAATTCCATCACCCCGGCCAGATGTCCCAGTCACCTTGCCTGGAATTACAAAGGGTTCCACCAGGGACGCGCCCTCCACTGGCCCCACGCGCCTCTGATGACCTTGCCTTCCTGCCCAAGACCTCAGTCTGCCCACCGGCTACTGAAGAAACTCCAAGCGGTCAGCCTGGCAGACCGCGCGCACGGACCTTCCTCATTCAAGGTCCCACTCTTCACCTTCAAGACCGGCTCGGCCCAGCCAGTGACTCCACGTCCCAGGTGTTCCGGGGGCACTTTCCAAACATGCTCCCACCAGGGGTGTTCCCAGCTCCATGCTCACAGAATAAACAGCTCCACACACGCCAGGGGCGCGCGCTCCCAAACCGGCCGCTGACACAGGGGTGCGTGCTGACGCAGGGCCTTGCGCTCCCACAGAGGCGCGCACTGACGCAGGGCGGCGCGCGCGCTGCAGGGCGCGCTCACGGAGAGGCCGCGCTGACACTGACCACACACGGGGTTCTCGGTCCTGACGTGTCCTCTTTCTAAAGGATCTGAGGGCCCCTACACCACTCTGCATGCGTTGGTGCAGGACACAAGCCACACACCCCTCATAGGGGGCGTGTCCAAAATACCACACAGGATGCAGGACAGAGCTAGACGAGAAGAAATTCCACAGGCTGCGGAGAAGCAATCAAACACAAGCGCTTTGCCAGAGGCGTGGCACCGCGCTCCGGGCCACTTGCGGCTCTTGCTCACTTAGACCCAGACTCTTCAGCAGCGTGCGAGCCACCAAAACCGCGCAACGGGGATGTCAGGCCCTGTTCACAGTTACTCTAGGCAAGTCTAAGAAAATTCTCAGTCTTGACCATCACAGAGTAGGAAGAAAACCACTTCCTCCCACATGTCACCTGGCCCCCAGGAGCCTTCTTCCCACACCATCACTTTTTCTGCAGCGTTGTCATCGCTTTAGCAGTGACTGGGGCCAGAGTGCAGTGGCCGGGTTCCTCCCGCCACCTTCCCAGGTGGGGCCCCTGGAGGGCAGGGAGCAGGCACCGGCCAGCAGAGGGTGGACACAGACACAGCTGCCTGTACACACTGGACGCGTCTGCCATGTGTTTAGGAACGGAGCCTCCTACAGTTTCACTGATAACGTGCTGCAGAACCAAGCCTATCTATGACAGCAGATGCAGAAGTGACTTCTGGAAAATGGGACTTAACCAGGAATTTTGCAAGCTGCCCTGACCTGTTCACTCTAGTTTGCTTTAGGAATTAAAACTGTCTCAGAATACAGACAACTATGGGTTAAAATACTGGAATGTGAGGACGTGTATACCTCCAAGAACAAGGCGATGGACCAAACAAATGCTTCACGACAGAAAAACGCCTGGGAAGCACTGTGAGTGGGAAAGTTTTACCCCACAGCGAGTTATCATTGTGGTTTGCGAAATGAGGGCACAGGAAGGCCCAGAGGAAACGTCTCGGAGGCACACCTGTGTGAGCGTCCAGAGCTGGGACAGCCCTCCCCAGCCCCTCACTGTCCTGGCCCAATCTGCCCTGTTTCACTAAGGGTCAGCTCCCCACCTTCCAGCCACTGGGGCAAAAATCATGCCGTCCTCTCTGTCACCCTGTATGTCCAGGTAACGAGTGAATCTGTCACCTCTGCCTTCATACTCCTCTCACCAGGCCACCCTGGTCCCAGTGCTGTCACCTCCCTCCCAGACCATTCCACACATACCTGCCCAGTTTCCAGCATCTGCCTCTACCCCTCCATGGTGACATCACCCATCAACAACATCCATGTGAAATCACGCCACTTCTCTGCAAGAACCACGTGGCTCCCATGTCACCCAGAGCTGGAGACAAAATCCTCACCTCTGACCGAGGACCCCGAAAGCTGCCCATCTCATCTCCTGCTCCAGCCAACCTGGACTGCCTGCCCCTCCTCAAATATCCCAAGTGTGGCCCTGATCCTGTCTCCCCCCTGCCCAGAGTTCTCCTCTGGCAGACATGGCAGGGCTGGGCCTCTGCTTGAATGTCACCCTGGTGACATTTGCTGCACCTGTAGAAAATGGCACCCAGAGGCACTCAGGACTCCCCAGGCCGCCTGCCTGCCAGATTTGTCCTTCCACTCACCACGTGGGGACTGTATGCACTGTCCCCACCTTCCCAGCCCACCTGCACTGACATGTCAGACCCCCGAGGGCAGAGCTGTGTCTGTCTGCAGCTGCCGCCTCTCCAGGTGTGGCAGAGAACACGTGCCCACACGTGTGCAGAGGAAGGAATGCATGCATGAATGAATGCGTAGGTGCCTGTGTATTTATTTAACTACTTTAGATAGAAGGAAACAAAATCATCTCAGGTTGTGGGCGAGTTGAGTGATCCTTCTTGTCCTTTGTCTTTTCAAGTGTCCACATGTCTGTGACCAGCACATATGGACACGGGGCCGGCGGGTAGTCCCTGGGGAGACGGGCCTCTCTGAGTAGCTGCAGTGGGAGGTTCAGGACCCGCAGTGTTTAAATCAAATGAAGGAAGGGAGGCAGTGCCGAGAACAAACACGGGGCACCCAGGCTGGGGCCGGGAGTGGGGGCCAGGAGGCAGCAGAGGGGCAGCCCGCACCCCCACGTGCCCCAGCAGCAGCCCTGTGCCCTACAGGCAGCAAGTGCCCAACAGACACAGCACAGAATGAAAACGTCTGACATTTCTCCCAGGGTGTGCCTGCGAGCTGAGGCTGGGGGTCCTCCAGAAACCGGTGGAGACGTGGTGACATGGCTACCCCGATCCCCCAGCAAGCCAGTGCCCGCCAGATGGGGAAGCAGGAGCCACAGCTGCCGCAGCCAGGAAGCCGAGCAGACTGGCCTCAAATGTGGCAGGACTGGGGACCGACCCACGCAAGGACCGTGCTCCTGAGATGGGAGAAGTGACCTCCAGCTTTCTCCCCATCTCCCTCACCTGACGCATTTGTATTTAAGGATAATGTTCAGTTCCCGAGAACATTCTTGTCCTGACGGGAAGAGAGGCTCAGCAGAGATAAGTTAAGAAAACACCGAACAAGCAGAGAATGGTAAATCACGCCGTGGCCGCACTTCCCAGGGACGCTACTGCTAGTATGTTTCCCAGCGATGTGGGCACAGCTACCACCTGACGCGGCAGAGGCTTCTCTCACTTATGGCAACGCCACGCACCAAGGCAGCATTACAGGGAGCAGTCACCACATGCCACCCCCAGTCGCAGGTGCAGGGACATTACAGCAGCTGGGGCTCCACGAACATCACTTCTAACAGCTGTGTGGACACAGCATCGTCCTGCAAAGTCTTCCCTCAAACGCCCTTCATCCCAGAGGACCCGGGTGGGCAAGGATGGCCTGGCCTAACTCTGGGCCCACACGTCCACCCCGACTATCTCCTGCACAGACTCATGGGACAGGAACATTGGAACCTGTCCCCAGAGGGCCACCACCCAGGAGGGGTCCCGGAGGGGCCTGGGTACTGACCGGTGCCGTTGAGGTCCACCATGAGGCCGTGCTGCACGTGCTCCTGGATGAGCTGCAGCGTGCGCTCAAATATCTCGCCCGCTCGCGCCTGCTCCACGGTGTACGGGTCCCTCGGGTAACGGAACAAGGCCAGCAGGTCGTTCGGGGTGCGTGGCCGGCTAGCAGTGAGGGCGAAAGGGACAAGGGACAATTACTAGGACAAAAGCCACTCCATCCAAACACATGACAGCATTTAATGTTTCTGAAGCTTCTCTTCTCCAGGGAGACATACCGTACCTTACTCATCCCAGTGGAAGGCAACAAAGCAAAAGACACTAAAAACAAACCGTTAATTAGGTCACAGAAAAAGCAGACGCTATTTCAGTGCAGATGCAGAGAAAACACTCTGGGACTTGCCAACGTGAACAAATCCACGAATGGCTTGGGAAATACTTTGTTTTTGCCAAATCGTTGAGTAACAAGCCAGAGGAACAAGCTGAAATTTTTAAGAAATGTTTCATTTGTGAAGCATAGTTCAGCCTCTACTTGGAAAGGATGTGTTGTCTTAACCCCTGGCAAGTTGACGCCAGCGTCGCGTGTGATTGCTAAATAAGTTTTCTTCAGACGGAACAGCTGCAAGTGTGCGTTAGAATCACCTGCCCCTGGAAAGCCGGAGCTGGTAAGTGCAATGAGGGCCAGGCTCCCTGCTCCCCCATGTACCTGTCGAACAGGTGTGTCCGCGTGGAGTTTATAGCTCTGTCAACAGTCGCAATCGCTTCCACAATTGATGTGGCTACAAATGGATCCCCGTTTCGACTGACGTCAGGAACTAGGAAAGCACAAAGTCACACGTTACCAGAAAAATGCTGCATAAGTTACTCATAACGTCTAGACACTACATCACTTAGACTTAAGACTTGCTTTCCCCAAATGTTATTTCTGTGTCTCACACCATAGCTTAAATTACTTTATCACAAATTCTATTAGAAGCTATTTCCAAGAAGGATGGAAATAACACTTTTAATTTTTGAAATCATGTGACGTCCCACAAAAGGACAGGGAAAATGTAGCTGTAACGTAAAACACCAAAGCATGACACAGGCGGGAGAGGTTAACTCAGGCCAACCCGGGGGCCAGCCAGCCGGGCAGGAAGCCACCGGTGAGAAGTGTTAACTTCTGGTGGATTGTTTGTTCCATCAAAGGCCAGCCCTTCTTTGGTGACTGGGTGTCACCTGCTCACCCCTTCAAGCCTGGTTCCCTCCATCATTGCGCCTGATCCGTGTGTCATTACATGGCCATCAGTACACCGCCCTTTTCCCGAGTCAAACAGATGAAAAGTTTTCCTAGGCAGAACCCCTATTTCTGCGTATCTCAAACAGCCCAAATTTACTAATTTTTGAAACCTAATATTCTTATACCAAGGGTAGACAAATGAAGCAGACGATTTTACATAATTTTATCACTAATATTTCATTATTATCAGTGATTTAAATTGAATTTGTTTTTCTCTAACCAATGATGGCAGGAAAATATGAAAACACTTATTTACCTTTAAAAATATTAATAAAGGAAATTCACCAAAATGTTAATAGTGATTATTTCTTGGGAGTGGGAGGTTATTTTTAAATTTCACATATAATTAATTCAAGTAGTAACTCATACTATTTTTCAAATATAAAAATAAGGGTTAATTGAAAACAGTTTTGAGTCATGGAATGCATCAATTTAATTTTACATTCGTTTCACACACTATATATAAAATGGTAAAATAAGGTCATTGAGCATTTTTCCCTAAAAAAAAAAAAAAAGCAGTCTTTCAGTTATTCATGTTTCACGTTTAGTAGGTGCATGTGGGGTCTGGGCGCTAAGTTACCCAGTTGTTCCTGCCTGGGCATCCACAGGCCCATGGAGAAGGCAGCCTGGTCACGTTACAGGGGAACAAGCAGGAGAGCAGACAGCGCGTTGGGCTGTGTGTGGGAGACGCTGACAGCGGGTGCAGAGCGGGCAGAGCTGCTAGGAGGCAGGTGTGCGTGCAACCAAGAGGCTAAGCAAAGCTAGTAGGTGTGCCATACACACACCAAGTGCGAGTGACACATCCCGACGTCTGTACTTTTAGGAAGATGGAAGTAACGTTTGCAGAGAGCAGACAGGGGGAGCCTGGGGGACGCTGGGGTGAGCCAGGGCGGGCCACACGCAGAGGTGGGACCTGTGTGGCTCCAGGGAGGGGAGGGTCAATGATGAGCTGGAGGTCTATGTCGAAGATGCTCGGGAAGCAGCACATCCCAGGACACACGGCCACTCCCGGGACACACGGCCACGCCCGGGACAGAGAGAGCTAGCGAAGGTGCCAGACTCCTGTGAGGCAGTTAACTGCACCCACGCTTCCTCCCAATGGTGACTGAAAATCACGCGTCACCACGTTTGAAGGGTTGAGATGCCACTAAACCCACCAGCAAACCCAGAGCAGGGACGCTCTGCCCAGCGGGTCAGCCACAGAGGCCTGCGGGTCCCCCAGCAAACGGTGCGGATGCCTGGCGGGCCTTGAAGCCCAAGCGCCTGGGTGTTGCTTCTCTGCGCCAGCCTTCCAGCCCACACAGGTGGGGACGGCGATGCCAGCCCCGGGACACGACCCTGGCTCTTACCGTTGACGCTGAGCACCATGCTGACCGAGGCCTGCCCGATCGTGTTCCGGGCCACACACTCGTAGCGGCCGGCGTCCGCGGTCCCCACGTCGTGGATGGTCAAGAACCCCTCAGGACTGATGTGGAATTTCCCACTTTCCGTCACTTGCACCCCATCCTGGAGCAAAACAGAGCAGAAATCACAGGTGAGTCAGACTCGGCAGCAGACAGAGTTTGTCCTGGGTGGGGCGGGGCTGCGTGTCAGGGCCTCACAGAGGGGAACTTAGAGGTTGAGCTTAGCGGAGGTTTGATCAAAGTCCTCAGGACCAACTCAGTGGGACACACGTGGCCTCCGTGCCTGCGCAGACCCCGAGGATGTGAGCAGACTGGCTCCTGGGCCTTCCCAGGATCGGGACGGGACGTGGGACACAGGCTACGGAGATGGACAAGGAACCTGCACTATCTCGGGCAAGACAGACGCTTGGGCCACACTGGGAAGGCCGGCGAGTCCCAGCCGAGGAGACCCAGGCGTCACCAGCCCCACCCCCGTGGCTCCTTCCCAGGGAACCACTGCACGGGACCACCCGCCATCCCGGCGTCTGGACACATTGCAGATCAAGCACTTGTTTATATGTTTAACACTGTTACACATTTTCATTGGGTTTAATAAAAACAAAACAGAGAAATGAAACAACAAAAAGCCTTCCCTACTAATTACAAAATCGGGATCTAACAGGAGGGTTGCTTTGCTTTTGTCCCCGAGGACGTGAGCAGGAAACCGTTCTGAGGCTCTTGTCCTGTTTTCATTACTGAGGACACCGGCAGAACGTTTTAATGCAGGCTTGAATGTGGGCGTTTGCTGTGGGAGGACACGGGGCAGCCACCGCACGTGACGCTGGGCACAGCGCGTACCTTGTTCCAAGTGATGGCCGGCTCAGGCTCCCCCTGGGAGCTGCATGGCAGCTGCACGTCGGTGCCCGACTCCACTGTCACGTCGCTGGGAATGCTGACGAACACCGGGGTGACTGGAAGGCAAGTGTCCGTGGTGGAGAACCCAGGGAAGCTCGGGACTGACGCCCCAGGTCCCTCCCCCAGCAGAGCAGAGACAGGGCCCCGAGGACTCCTGCCAGTCAGCCTGTCTGTTCCTAGCGGCATCTGTACAGAGCACAGGAGCCAGAAGAGACCGGATGGCCCACTGCCCGCGAGCAGAGCTCCGGCCTGGGGAGGGACGAGAGCCCCCAGGAACGAGGCAGGACAGAGGGGGCCTGAGAGAGCTTGATGACCACGAAGGAAACCTGCACTTGACAGGGCAGCTGACCTCACCTCGCAGCGAAGGACCTGGCCAACGGTGGCAGGTCCTCATGGGCTTTCAGGGACCCAAGTTCTTACCCAACAGGCCAACCAGACTCCTGCCCAGTCGGGAATAAGAGGGGAAAACCCACAAACCCAGTGCCAGCCAAGCACATCAGAGATGCAGGAGGGGAGTGGTCTCCCAGGCCTGACCCTCACGGGACTCTCCACTCTGCACACAGGCCTGGCTCCCCATTTGAGCTCTACAACCTCTGCACCTACAGACATCTATCCTGGGTCTTTATAGAGGCATGAGGCAATGTGGGTCCTTCGGAGTGGAGAAAACATGGGCCCTCCAGGAAGGACGGGAGGAAGAAAGGGTCAAATGCTCAGAGGCCAACAGGAAACAGACCCGTGCCTCCAGGACACGGGTGGGGGTCTGTTCATGGGTCAGCTGACTCAGACCCAGCGCTGCCTGAATAGCCACCCAGGAGAGGTGACATGGCCTTCTCTGAAGTAGGAGGTACAGCCAGGGGAACAAAGAGGTCCATTTCACGGTGACAAGTCGGCCTTATCAGAGTTCAGCACTGGCATCATTAAAACATAAACAAACGTTGTCACGGGCTAAAGTGAAAGACAACGGTTACAGCGTAAACACCTTGAGATTTTGAGAAAAAGGGACAGCTACTCAAGAAAGGAAGAGCCAGCTCCCGGCAGTTAACAGTGACATGGACGCTGGTGCCCAGGCCGGTCCTTCCACATGACCAGTCTGCACACGGCACCTGCACCACCAGCCACGCACCTCTGGGCTGTACCGTCAGGTGGACTGAGACCCTCTGGGAGCCGACGATGTTGACGGCCTGGCACTCGTACTGGCCCTGGTCGTGGAGGGCAACACTCGAGATCCTCAGTGTCCCTGATGACAGGACCAGGTGCCGTCTGTCCACCGACAGCTGACTCCCTAAAAGGCAAGGAGACACGGGTCAGTCAGTGGACACATGGGGGTGACGCTGTTACCGGCGATAAAGTGAATCAAACAGAACTTTATCTGAGAAAATGAAAGGAATGCAGCAACCTGTCTTTGCCGGAGTGAGGGCCCGGGCTCATCGTCCCAACCCTCGCTGGTCAGCGAACTCAGACGTCCCTCACACGCCTGCGTCAAGTGCCAGCACGAGCTGCGTGCAGTCAGGTCAGGGATGAACAGAACACATCCGCCATCCCCAAGAAAGTCCTCAGAAGGCGTGTGCGGCAGATAACAGGGCGACAGAGCTACGTAAGCAGGAGTCAGGACGGCAGGGGGATCCGGGACCCTGGGATTGGCTGGGCCCACGCTGGGTGTGAAAGGACACACATCTGGGCAGAGGGCAGGGGACTGGAGGGACTGAAAGGTGAGGTCACCCAACCCCTTGGGGATGAGCCTTCCTTCCTGAGGACTGGGAGGCCCAGTGTGGGGGTACACAGAGGGCTGTGGGAACCCCTGGAAAGCGCCCTCACGGGACAAAGGGACACAGCTGCCCTTTGGTTCAAGGCAGAGGTCGTCAGCAGGTTCTCAAGGTCACCCTGTGTCGAGTCCAGGACAGAATGCTGAAAGTCCACCCAGTGTGGGCACCTGTCCTCCCTCACCCCGACCTTGTCAGCCAGGCTCCTGTCACCCCTGGGGATGGTCTGTGCCTCCTCAAGCCCAGTGGCCAGCAGTTCACCCACCTGGGTAACGGGATGGACCCCAAGAAGTAATGTGATGGAGAGATGGTAGGAGCGCTCTGGGAATTAAAGTGAGAGCAAAAGGGTTTTCTCTACTGGTTTCCAGAAAGTTCTATCCCAGGTGTTGTTAACTTTCATTCAATGCTGATTAAGTATCCATTAAAGGTGAGACACAGACCATCTGGGTGAATATGATCGTGAGTAGAAGGCCACACCCTGTCCCTTCAATAAGGACAGACTCTGATGCGAGTGGGGGTGCCCACGGCTGGGGCAGGTGGAAACCTCTGGTTGTCCCCAGAGCCTGGGTCATGCTGGATTCAGCCACCTCGGCCCTGCCCACAGGACGGGGGTTTGCCAGGCCAGACAGACAGTGTGAGTTGAGTCTGGGTCCCAGGGAGGGAGGGAGGGAGGGAAGGAGAGAGGAAGGGCGGGGGCAGGGCCAGGAGCCCAGGTCAGTGTCTTACCTCCTTTGGTCCAGGCGATGACGGGCTGCGGGTAGCCCTTGGCCTCGCACTGGAAATCGACCGTCTGTCCTTCAATCACAGCTCTGTCCTGAGGGGTCACAGTGAGCTGAGGAAGAGCTTCCGGAAGGAAACACATTGGGAACGGACATTAAAAGGACAGCATTGCTGAGAATACCACACACCCTGGCGCTGCCACTGTCCCCCCATAGAAGGAGCTGCCCCAGTAAGGAGACGACAGACTCCAAAGGACCCTGCGGTCACTGCAGCAGCTGTGCACAGGTGGGGAGACACGTAAAGGGGGGGCAAAGGGAAGTGCAGGGAACGGGCGGCGGGCGTTTCTAGGCATCACCCTGCAGAGAGCAGACACTGGTTGGACACCCGCGCCAGCTACAAGTCAGAGGACAGCTGGCTTCCTTCCAGGCCGCGGACGCAGGCCGGCCCAGAGACAGTGCGTCCTCAGTACCGCCAATGGCTAGAAACGTCACTGAGTAACAACTGTGCATAGTGATGGGGTTCTTTTGTTACTATTGGGTGAAAAACACGTTACAGAATAGTGTCCCCAGTGTGATTCCATTTTCATAAAAGTAACAAGCACAACAAAGACAGCGAGCACCAAACAAGGGAGTGGCCAGATGATGCGAGAACGGCAAGGGCTCGTGAACTGGCTTCCACATTTACACACGCCAGGCGCTCCGGGTGCAACGGGTAACGGCCAGAAAATAAAGCCCCCCGTCCTCTGAAGCTTTGGATCAGAAAATAAACCAACCACCAGGTCACAGGTAAGGAGTCGGGTGGTGGAAAACACGATGGGTAAAGAAAAGCCAGTTCTGGGCGCAGGACCAGGGCCCGGGGTGGGGCTGCTCAGGGAGGGGGTCCCCGCGGGGCCCGACTCTCACCCTGGACGATGATGAAGGCCGTGGCGTGGATGCTGCCGACGCTGTTAGCCGCGAAGCACGTGTACTCCCCACTGTCCTCCTGGGCCACGTTCTGAATGTAAAGGCCGCCCGAGGGAGTGATGCTAATACGAGGGTCGACCGGCACCGGGGTCTGGTCCCCTCTCGTCCAGGTGATCTGGGGCAGGGGGTGGCCGGTGGCACTGCACTCCAGGGTGACACTCTCCCCGACCAGCACCTCTGTGTTCTGAGGCTGGATTACAAAAGTGGGTCGAGCTGTGACAACGAAACACAAGTTCGGAGTTATTTCTCTAGTTTGGCAACAGTTTGCTGAAGTTTTTCTGTTTTCATGCTATGAGCTCTAGCTAGTGACCTCTAACTAAGAAAAACAGACACATTCCACCGTGTCCTTGCCTTCTTTATTTCTTACAGAAAAGTGCAGAAAATAAAAATGGGCCACTGCCATGGGTCACACGAGCCATCAGCAAGTACGAGTGACGAGTGACAGTCGTGTCTTGTTGATGCAGGGACTGGACTCTCGAGAACTCTCACTGTTTGTCCCAAACACGTTATGTCCACCTCACTAATAGTTCTTATGGGCGTAACACTTGTCTTTAAAGAGTATTCATACCAAATAAAAGACTCTGTTTCACTTACAAATTAAAACTACTCTGAGATAACACCTTTCAACTGTGAAGCTGGGGAAAGAAAACCCCACACATTTGTTAACATGCTTCGTGGGTGAGTCTGGGCAGAAACCGAGCTCTCCCACCGCGGCGGCCCCAAGTGTCACCTGGAGAGGGACATGGCCACATGTCTCAGCACTAAAAACCCATAGGCACTTTAGCCCAGAAATTACCCACAGGGACCTTACGCCATACATTCAACAGAATGTAAAACAACACACACGTAGAAGGCTTTCTTTAATGGCTGTGGTGTTTCTTTGGACGGACACCCTCATCCATAATTCTGGAATCCACAAAGCTCCAGAAACAAATATCTTTTCATAACTTGTTGATAAATATCGACCTAAACCCTCATGAGGCTCTTTAGCGTCCTCATTTTCCTGTGAGTATCCCGGCCATTTGTTATGGGGCGTTGACACGTTGATTATAGGTGTGCACGCGCCACCTGCCTTCTGAGAAAAGTCCCCACATTAACGAATTTCAAATATCTGGCCCCAGGGGTTTTGGATAAAGGCGATGGACCTGTGATAAGAAAAAGTCTGGGGAGAAAGCTAAACATATCCATACGGGAGAAGGTTTTTGTTACATCATCACAAATCCGACACAGCTCAAAGGGAAGGCTTGCGACTGAAGGGGAAAGCCTCTAGCAGCGGCACAGATAGTTTTTCCAGAAAGAAGAAAAAACCACTGTAACTTGGGGACATGGGGCAGAGGGAGGAACTAAGTGGGGACACAGTGAGACCTTTCTACACTGTTCTATGTTAAAGTGTAAGCCTCACCTGTCAAATACCTCAGTAACAGAAAATGACAGAAAGTAGAGACGGCATTCAACACCAGCATTTCTAGAGAGCGGCAAACCAGAGGCTGGGGGCTGTGTACAGGGAGAACGCAGAGTAAAAGAGGGCCTGAGGCCAGGGGCAGGGCCGTGATCTCAAATTGTCCTTAAACAGAGAAAGATCAGACAAAGGGCGAGGGACCGGGAGGCTGGGTCCCCCAGTGCTACACCAACTAGAGGTCAAGTGGCCCCACCTCCCCACCCAGGGAACCATGCTGAGGGGAAGTGGCAAACAAATCTCATTTTAAATTCATTAACCGAAAGCTGGTCCTCATGTGGGTTTGCTGCCTAATTCACTCCACGTTAGGCAGAAGAAAAGTGGCCGCAGGAGAAGAGCTGAGATGCAGAAAGAAATAAAAAGAATCAGAAGTGATTAATATGTGGGTGCAGCTAGACAGGCATTAAGAACACAAAACGATGATGTTTTACACGCTGCAAACACAAGCCAGGCACAGACTGAGAGGCATGACTGCATTTTGGAGGTAAAGGTAAAGACTGGCACTGCAGCTCTTTAATTTAAGAATGCATTTAAAATGGCCTGGAATAACTACTGAAAGAAAAGAAATAAAGTGTTAACTTCCAAACTAGGAAAATAGAAAAGGAAAAATAATTACTCCAAAATAAGGCAAGGAACACAGAAAACATTGTTGGATAAATAGTTCAAAATAAGATGTAGAATTTATGTGTGTAAACATGTCGCTTACTACAATAACCATAGATGGAATCACTTTAAGACAATGTCCACTTGAATTTTTTTTCATGTGACTCAATGCTGTTTGTAACGAGCCTCCAATACTTATGGGTACAGAAAGGTTCAGAGCAAAATGATGGGACAGACACTTACTCACCAGAAGGAAGCTGGCTGCATCTCTATTAAGCCAGATTAACTCTGAGGCAAAAGCACTGACAGGTAGAATTGTTCACGACCAAAAGTTTAGTTCATGGAGGGAACTACAAGCCCCTAATAACAGAGCTTCAAAATATATAAAGTATATTTAGCCCTTTAGACTCCCGGAGACTTACAAGTTGGTCTATTGTCATTACTACATATTGTCACCAGTCTGGGGACAAGGCTGACAAACTTTCTGGGAAGGGCCAGAGCGTACGTTTCAGGATCGCAGACCACACAGCCTTGTTGCTGCTCAATTCTGCCGTGGCCTCAAAACGCAGCCACAGACAACTTGTAAAAGAAGGCGTGTGGTTATGCTGCAATAAAACCTAGTTTATAGACACTGAAACCTGACTTTCTTGTAATTACCATGCCTCCTAAAATAGCATGTATCCTAAAAACGCCTACGTTTCCGTCATATAAAAATGTAAAACCGTTCCGCATCCCCAAGTCTTAGGAAAACAGGCAGTAGGCCAGGTGTGGTCCACAGGACAGTTTGCCAGCCCCTGGCCCAGTGGCCTTGTCACAGATCGGGGGCGCCCCTTCACATGTGCTTCCGTGATCTACACGGACGTGCTCATCCGACATTCAGTGAGGTCACCATTCCTGAGGAAGAAACGCCTTCGAGGTGGGTCATGCTCCTGCCTGGAGGGCAGCCAACCTGCCACCCGAAATAAGTTCCTTCTCAGGCCCCACTTTTCCTTGCCCTGCAACCTATGCTGGGGGCACTGCCGCTGTGCACTGCCCTGTGAGTTTTCCTACTCCTCACACAAGCTCCTTCTGGGACCAACAGCTATGCCTTCGAGATTCCGAGCAGCAACGAGCCTTGGTGGAGACGCCCAAAGCCCTGTGGGAGCCGTGTCACTGGGCTTTGCTCTCCCTTGAGCTGCAATTCGATACTAGGAATTGTCATTCGCTACAGAAATACTGTGTGTGTGAATGCTCACCTACTGGGCGTACCACACGATACAAGTGTCAGACCAGTTTTTCGGAGCCAAGCATCTAAACAAAGGCTCACACACAGCCACTTACACTGCCATCCGACAGTGGGTAGGAATATAAAATGCAGGGAAACCCAGGCCCAGAGTGGTTTGCAAAGGAAGCCCAGGACGTAGGCAGGTGTCACCAGGCAGGTGTAGGGGGCACCCCTCAGGAATCGACTGCTGGCCCAGCCAGCAGGGAGTGACAGCACAGACCCTCCCCCGTGCTGTTTCCAGCAGCAGTGGCAGTCGTGGACCACTGCTCGGGACTCTCCAAGGGCCAGATGCTCTTCTGACCACAGCCCTGCAATTAAACACGTTGGCAAGAGCAGGCCTGCCGCCGGTGGGACCCACGCCAACTCCAGGCCACAGCGGAGCCTTACTGGACTTGGACGGTCTTTTAAAAATCAGGTGCCAACATTTTAGATGTGAGGATTTTGCATAAAATTCCAGATTTTGGCTTTGTTTTCAATAACCAAAGCTCTTGGCACAATGGAGACCCCACTGACAAACAGGACACCTGGCAGCTGCCCCTTAGGATGGGTGTGAGGGGCGGGCCTGGTGTGGTCTCGCAGGGGTCCATGGCCCCTCTGGTGGCCGCCTCACCACGTATCCTAAAAACCACGTGCCTCAACTGTCCACTCGGAGTGTCTGTCCTGCATTAGAGGCTGACTGTGGGCCAGTGACGGGCGGGGGTCGCCTGTGACCCCGCTGCCAAGCCCCGCGGATGGCGTCTGACCAGCAGGGCACAGAAAGAAGCGGCCTGAGGACGAAGGACCCTCATTTGCACACTCTCCACGTACCTGGAGACCCAAAGTACCTGAGGGTCACTTCCTGCGTCTTCGCCTCCCCAGCCACGTTTTTCGCCATGCACTGGTAGATGCCCTGGTCTGTCTCCTGTGTGTTCTGGATCATTAGGGTCCCATCGTCCAGCAAGTTCAAGCGGGAATCCGTCTTCATGCTCAGCTCGTTGCTGCAAAGACAGAAAGCCATGCGTGCCAGCCCTCACAGCACAGGAAGGCCTGGGCCGGGCCGCAGGGGCATCCTGGCACGGTGCCCGCGTCTGGGGGCCCCAAGTGCCAGGAGTGGAAGGGCGGGACCCCGTGTTCCCTGGGACTGAAGTCATGGGTGTCCCTGGGACAGAGGCCTATGCAGTTGCATCTCTCATTAATTCAAATATTTGCTTGTTATTTACATGTGCAATCTATAAACATTTAATTTTTAAAGTGGTCCTCATTCCAAAGGGAAAAAATAAACACAATGGAAAAAAAAATATTTCCCTTTGTTTCTGGCCAGTTCATTCAAGACAACAGGGTAGAAACACTTATGTTATTGAAAGCAAAAGATTACATAGCTGACAGCACACACCCATCCTTGTTTGTGAGCATTTCTGTATGGATTCCGCTGAGACCCAGGAGCTCCCAGACGGATGGCTCTGAGCTGCGGGAACACCGCTGTGCGGCCCACCCCCTTCCTCGCCCGGCCAGTCCCCCAAAAGTGAAATCCGTCCTCGTTCACGGGGTGCTCTGGATGGAAGCAAGCCACCTCAGGCCCCACAAATGAGACTCTTACTGAGGTGGCCCAGTTCCTGCCCATAAACACTTGAGCCAGCAGGTGAGGTAGGCTCTCAGGTGACGCAGACCCACAGGGGAGGCTGGTCCACAGGGGAGGGGAGGCTATCCCATGGGGGGGAAGGGGCGCTGGCCCATGGAGGGGGGAGGGGGGCTGGCAGGAACTGGCAGGGGGAGGCTCCGCCCTGTGCAGACATCAGGCCTGGCTCTGTTCTCCGTGACCAGCTCTAGGGTGTTAACTTTTTGTATCAACGTGTTCCGTATGAATGTGGGTGTGCAGGGCTTAAGCCAAACATGCTTCTGTGCCTTTTCAATGTGCACTTCAAAGTACTTCAGAGCTTGCAGTGCTCACTCTAGATTTTCAATCGCATCCACTTCAGAGCCAGCCCAGAAGGTATGTGACGTTTCCCCACACTGCAGTGGCCCAAGTCTGACGACAGCTCAGTGGTGAGGACAAGTCTGGGCCATAACAAACCCCACGTCTTTACAGCCAGGAACTCGTCTTCCCGGTCTGCACCGGGGGGCTCCCAGACGCCCAGCTCAGCGCCTGCATCTGCCATTCCTGCCAACACTGGGGACTCAGGAGCCCAGGCAGACTCCTAGGTCAGCCCGCATATGGAGCACGAGGCCCAGGTGGTGTCGGGCTCCCATCTCCTCAGCGTCCTCCTTGCTCGGTCATGACAACACGGCCCTGCAGCTCCACATGGAGACCTGAGCGCCGAGGTGACAGCCTGGACTCTGCTCCTAAGTGATGGTGGCAAAGTGCTCGTGCTCATGCACACACTGAGGATTAAGCCCAAAATGGACGCTTGAAATGCCCCCTTTACCAAAGACCCCACAGGCTGACCAGGGCCCTGGAGCAGGTGACCCCATCCCACACCTCTGCTCCCCACACCAAATGCTGGTGGACAAAGGGGAGACCTCCTTTCAGGAACAAGTAAGACGCACACAGGAGCTCAGCGCCTATGTGGTCACTTGCGGGAGTCTCCCAGGGGACCCCACCCAACACAGGGCCCCTCACCTAGTAAGGACAGGTCCCAACGCTCGAGGGGCCAAGCCCCCAGGCATCACACCCCAGGGCTTCCAGCCAGAGAAAGCAGGTGGGCACAGAACCAGTTTTCCCTCCCAATCCTAACCCGGGCAGGGGTGACATGCAGCCCTTTAGAGCAAACGCTGACCAGGGGAGAGTGGGAGCGAGCTGCTTCCCTGGGCGACCCAGCTGACGGCCCAGGGCCCTGGGACACGGACACATGTACCGGCCCCACTGCTGTTGCAGAGCAGAGAAGATGCACTAGTGTTTCCTCCTCGATGCCTCTTCCCCACGGCAGAGGAGCAGGGTCAAGGTGGGGTCTGGAGGTTGTGCTGTGCGCTGTCCAGCAGGCAGGGCACCGGGACCATCCAACACCCAACGTACTTGTTTCGCAGCCAGATGATCTCGGGTTTGGGGTTGCCCTCGGCTCTGCAGGTGAAGAAGACGGTATTCCCCGAGGTGACGTCTGCGTCCTGCGGCTCGGACGTGATCCGGGGTCTTTCTGCACCAACAAGGAAATGGAGAACTTCCTGGTCTTAAGCCGTCAAGGGAGCAAGGACCCAAGTGACACCCCTTACGTCATGAGCAAGTCACAGGTATTCAAGCTGTATGCAACTACAAATTTCCCCACAAAGTGGCACAGTTTCATCCACAGGAGACCACGTGACAGGCCAATCCCCACACAGCATCTTATACTCAGAGCCTTGGGGCGGCCTCACAGTAAGGTGTCTCGGACGCGCACCCAGTGGTGTACGCAGCTGTCAAGGAAGTGAGACCCCTGTGCAGACCGCGCACTCCATGAGTAACGGTGTTCAGTGAATAACAGAGTAGAAAATAATACTTTTTAGCCAAAGCAACCGGCAGCAGTAAAGGGACATAAATGATGACACCAGTGGCTCATGTTACCAGCAGGGTCACTGATGAAGTGCACTGGCTTCTAATCCTCCTTGTTTGTCTTTAATATGTAAAAAATAGCAATGATGCTTTAGAGGAAGAACTGAAAAACTAGGTTTAGCATCACAGAAAGGGCTGAAACAGAAAAGGCATGGCTCTGTGGGCATCTGTAGGGAAGATTCAGCCATGCAGTCTGCTTCGGGCTCGTTCCTGTTCTGCAATGTGGAGAGGTGTCCCAGGCACACGGTGCCGAGCCCACATGCATCAGAGGCATGAACGTGAGTCCCGCAGCCCGTGCGGCCACCGCCCAGCTCAGCTCCCAGCCGCCGCCAGGCGCCTTCACCACCTGAGTCCTCCCACCCCCGGGGCAGCATCAGGCGCACTGGCAGTGCACTTTGTTTGGTAGGTTTTGCAGGGAACCTCAAAGGAAAGCCCAAGTTCATTAACATAAAGTTCCTCACGGATACTACAGAGCAGGGCTTTCACCGGAGGGTCGTCGGCAGGTCCCCCTGGGACTTGCTTTTGGGAACCAGCCAGTAAAGACAGGGCTGTGACCGGCCACCCCCCTGCCACGCCAGCACGGTTCACTCACCACAGTCTAGCTCTTCTGGGGTGATGGTGGCCACCGACCGCCCCTGGATGCGTCTAGGGTATTCGCAGGTGGCAGCTGCCTGCGCGTTGCCCGACCTAGCGTAGGCTTTCAGCAAGTCCGCCAGCCACAGGATTTCACAGTCGCAGTGAAGTGCATTGGAGTCCAGTCGCCTGTGAGAAGCAGCCAGTGAGACACGAGACAGCAGACACTAACCATTCCAGACAGACCAAACTGGACAAACAGAGGCACGTGGCACAGCACGGATCCCGCCCAGACTGGCCCGACTGGAAAGCAAGCCCAGACCCACACGTCAGCAGCCTGGACAGCAAGGAGCACGGTGAGGGGTGGTGTGAGGCGGCGCGTTACACGTGAGTGTCAACCACCACAGGTTTCATGGTCAAAACAGAGACGTCTTGCGAGAGACGCAGGACGGGGCACCTTATAAACGACTACTATGTTGTAGGCACTGTGTCGTTTCAGGGGTCCTTAACTGTCCCTCAGGGGATGACAGTGGAGCTGCATGACCTGGTTGGGGTTTGTTTCCAGAGCACTGATCTCACAGACTGAAGTTATCCCAAAAGTTGCTGAGAAAGTGCGTGTGCAGCCAGACACCCCCATCCCCACAAATGTGACAGGCAGGGGACCCTCCACCTGGGCAGGACGGCTGTTTGTGCAGCACAGCGGTGAGAAGCAGCTGCCCCCAGGGACCAGGGCACAGAACTGGGACAGTGGCAGCTGCTGGCCAACGGGCCTGAGCTGGCTCGTTAGGAAACCCCACTGAAGCGGGCGCTGCCAAATTCATGGAGGAGGAGCTCACAGGCCCCAGAATTAAAGGGGCATTAAACTCATCGTCCTCTAAGTCCACAATGCAGGCCAGGGCCACGCTGGGGAGACCGTGGCCTGTGACATCACACCTGCCACCTGTATTTCTCCAGGACGGGCTCAGAACCAGCCCTCTACCTGGTCATTTCTCTGATGACCACCCTCAGTGGAATTTACTGGGCTCAGTGCAGACAGGATGTCACGACACGGTGCCTGAACTCTCAGGTGTGTGGCCGTGGGTGGGGAGAGCACGGGCCTGCTGGGTGCAGCCCTCCGACCCGACAGCCCCTCTCGACAACAAGACCTCTGTGAGGGGTCACAGGGTGGAGCGGGCAGACCAGATCGGTGTGATTCGCTACGTGACACTGGCCGGCCCGCCCTGGACTGGGGCCACGGGACAGAAGATCACCAGGAAGTTACTTCCATGCAACATGGAAATAAAAACTGACTTGAGGAAGTTAGACTTGATTTTTAAAATGTCTTATTTGACTTAAAGAATTAACCACGGCCGTATGCCCTGGGGACCTCGGTTCAGTGTCGCCTACTAATGGCTGTGACCCATCTCCTCACTCAGGGTCTGTCCTGATTTGTGGTGTGCACGTCACGTCCCCCAGGAAGGGGGCAGGCAAGTAGAAATCAGGCTTTGATGGGAAGATAGCACAAAAGGTGTCGTACTTACAGTCTTTTCATAGACTCCAAGTGACTGAATGTCCCTGGGACCAAATGTGTAATTCGGTTGTTGTGCAGAAATCTGTGGAAAGAGATCGTTCATACAACAAACCACCTTTGAGAGCACTTCTAAGACGTGTAGAAAAGAGCACAAGCAGTTGAATACGTTGGCTTTTAAAGAAAACTCTGATTGTGTTCACTTAATTCCAATGAGTTCAGAGCAATGCTATTTAGTCCAGAAAAGAACTAGATATTTTTCTGTTTTATTGCCACTCCCAAACAAAGAGAAAACTGTAAGTCTTGCTTGTGAATTGTTAGACAGGAGCTCAGTTTTATACAAAGACCATTCTTGGGTGTTTTAACCAATAGTAACCTGAACTCTATCACAGCTAAAGATAAATAGCCGTCAGCAGGTGAAGGTCAGGAATAAAACTCGACTTACAGCCTTTCCAGCTTCGGCAAATGTTGAAATGAGTCTGGGTCCAAAGTTTCTATCTGATTAAAGTGCAGGTACCTATAGAAAGTTAAAAAAGAAAGAAAGAAACAATGTAAATGATTTTAATTACTTTTTACAGATCTAGATTTACTGTTCAAAATGATTTTTCTAAAGTCATTTCAAATTCATATGTCAACAGGTAATTCTCTAGATGGTCTACACTGTGGGGGAAAACAAAGCCACCCAACAGGAGAATGAGAACCACTGAAAACTGGGCCCAGGCTTTATGACCGAGTGACAATGACAACTACGGGTCAGACACTCCGGCCGAGTCCCCGCACACCCCAGGGGGGAAGCCATGACTGCTCAGCCCCACTGGTTCACTTCCAAAATATCTGGACCTTTCTAGGAAAAAACCAACATCATCCCAATCATAGGACATATGCAGGCCTGTGAGTACCTTCCTTCAAATCTCTGAACTTACGTGTGGCTGCAGCAGGGGCATGAACTGTAATGTGACACTGCGTGTACTGTCAGCCACAGAAACCACGTCAGGAACCCCTAAATGGCACCGAGGTGAGAGGCTGTGCTCCCCAGAGCCCTTAAACTATGCGACTGCCAGAGTTCATGCTCTTTGCTTTCACGACGGTCCCCGTCCTGCCGCTGACTTATATATTCACATACAATTCCTTCTGATGGTCCTGAATACTGCGTTCTCACTTTGAAAATTGGCGTTTTTTTTCCTTCAGTAAAACACTGAGTCACCTTCTAACTGGGTGCTTCTGCTGGGACCCCCCCACCCCATCCACACAGCAAGAGCAGAGTCCCCACCCACGCACCACGCACCCACCCCGCCACGCACACGTTTTAAATGTCAGGTTCTTCAAGGGGTGCTGGGGATCAACAGGAGTGACAGAGCCCGGCCCCAGCGTGACAGGTCTCCATCATAAGCACAAACAGAAGAAAGCTTTCTTAAAACTCACCCTCCATCGTTAGAGACTTTCACTAACTTTTCCAAATCACTGTAACTTCAAAGTCACCAAACTCAACTCGAGTCACCCGCACCCAATCCCGTGCATGTCCGGGCCTCCCCCAGGACAGCTCCAGAACCGCCACAGGCAGGGTGACTCCCAGCCTGTGAGAAGGCGGCCCAGCTGGGGGCCTGCAGAACTCTGGCCTCCCCTGGTCACAGTCAGGTCACTGTGACACCTCCTGTCACCCCTCCTGCAGCCTCTATCACAGGACTGTGCCTGAAGGGGACAGGATCAAACAAAAATCTGCCATAGCCACTGTAGGGCAGCTCCAGGGATGCGGCCAGTCAGGGGCTCAGACACATGGAACAGACTCACGGAACAGACACACTCAGCTGGGCAGGCAGGGGAAGCCCCCCGAGGGCAGGAAAGGGGCATGTGTCAGTCCCACAGCGACTGCCCACGACAGGCTGGCCAGGCAAAGGGCTGACCGGAAGGGACACAGGGTCCTGCCTTGAATGCGCTGAGAGCCCTCACTGCCAGGGGCACACAGGCTCCTTTGCGGCTGCAGCTCCGGCGGCCTGGGGGCCAGCCACCCCGCCCCGACAGTGGAGGCAAAGACAGACCACGGAGAGGAAGCAAGTCTGGTTCTAACCCATGTTTCCTGACCCTGCACAGGCGTGTGCACTGCCTGCGACCCCAGCCTCCCCAGGAGGCCCAGCACTCAGTGTCCCTCCCATCCCCAGGCTCCAGGGGCTCATCCCTTCCTGCCTCCCCTCTGGTCTGGGGGGCCCCATAGCGCTCTGCACACGGCAGGACAGCATCCACCGCGTTCTGGGAGGGATGCTCATGGCCTCCTCACACAGGGCCCTCTGAGGGTGGGGACCGGTGCTGTGTGTTCACCCCTGGGACCCTCAGCGATGACAGCTGAATGGGAGAACCCAGAGGCAGAGACCCCTGACTGCCCAGTGCTGGGTTTCAAAGGCAGCCTGGCTCGCGTGCTCCCACAGTCTTCAGGCTGAGTCAGACAAGCGCACCTCAGAGACCTGTCCCAGACTCTTTCTTTCTTGACAGTGACTCAGCTCACCCCTCAGGAGGCTGGAGCACCTCCTACCTCCGCCTGTCGGCACATGTGAACCACAGCCACACTTCACCACCCCTACCACGATGACCTTACTGTCTCCATCCCACAAAAAGCTGGGTTCCTCTGTAAACTGCCCCTCCATCTGGATGTTTTCCAGAGATTCCCACGTGTTTCTGCAATGATCTGAACTTGTCCCGTCTCCTTCTCTCTGAGGCGGAGACTGCCCAGCCTGTCAGAATTCTCCCCAGTCTGGTCTGTGCTGTGCAAACCTGCTCAGGACAGCAGCTGTCGCTCAAATAGACAGACAGGTGCTTGCTGACAAGCTCGAGCAGGGTGCTTCCAGGGAGCGCCTTCTCCCCAGCTCTGCCTGCAGCCTGCCCAGCCAGCGGACAAAGCATGGGCACACGTGTGTGGCTGTGGCACAGGGCGTCACACTCAGCTCAGCTCAGCAAACAGCTGTTTGGGGCCCGAGGAACAAAGCGCTAGCAGAGCCTGAAGCTCGGGAACGGCTCTGGCTCAGTGACAGTGGGTGACCCGCCAAGCAGACAAGCCCGAAAAAAACTCCTTTTCCTGGGAAATACACTTAAAAATGAACATGCTGACATTGCAGCAAAGCAGGACTTCATATGTGGCCAAAGAAGCAACATCCTATAGACACTAAGTAGCAACGCA
Organism: Rhinolophus sinicus; assembly: GCF_036562045.2. Classification (NCBI taxonomy): domain Eukaryota; kingdom Metazoa; phylum Chordata; class Mammalia; order Chiroptera; family Rhinolophidae; genus Rhinolophus; species Rhinolophus sinicus. The sequence continues at coordinate 650,559 of NC_133755.1, forward strand.
TGGAAGACGGTTGATTTTCTCCAGAACGATGGCGTCACATGTAAAGAAAGTCACCAGGCTGTGTAGACACACAGCAGGCAACAGGACACCACCATCTCCTCGCCCCACACGCCCCAGCTCTTCTCCCCAAACGACCTTTATGTGCTCAGACTGGTTTGCAAGTGTGTCTGTCCTTTAAACCGGGGCACCATGGGAACAGGGCCAGTCTACTGCCATTTGTGTCACGAATGCAGGGCCCAGGGCCTGGGGTATGGCTGCAACTAGGAAATGCCCACCAGGGGACAGACAATTATGGTGACAAGCTAGTGAATTACGGCCCACTCGTTTGCATGCACACGTTCCCTATGTCCCGCTAAGTCCAGGCATGCAACATGCAAACAGCAATCTCAGTTCACTCCCCTGCGAGGGGACAGAGCAGGTGACACCTACAGAAGCGAGGGCAGAAGCGAGGGCCACTTACAGTTGTTCTAGAGAGGAAAGTCCCTTAAACGCTTGCCTGTCAATTGACTGGATCTCATTCTTGTACAAATAGCTGAAACAAGAAACACGGGAGGGTTAGCACACGCACGCGAGGCAGAACCTCAGAGGGCACGCAGAGTGACGAGGACTCTGGGACAGTTTCAAAATTAACAGTTGTAAGTTTACACAGTGAGCACTGGTCCCTCACACAGGCCCCTGTCCCCCTCTCAGAGGACAGTCTCAAGTGACAGGCAGCGGGTGCCAGAAGCAGGTGCTCCAACCACTGCTCCCCGGGTTCAGGGAACACACGTTTTACGGCCTAGGAATCGTGAGAACTCATTTGCTTCACACCCTGAAAAAATAAAATCACTTCCCCACAAACGCGTAACATGCACTGATTCTGTAACTGATAGTTTTAAAACATCCGGAAATAATTTGGGGAGTTGACGAGAGAAGACTAAATGTGTCTGAACTACTCACGCCCCCAAGAGTCCCACTGTCAGCAGAAGCAGGACCAGGGACATCAGAAGCTACGTAACTGGCCTGTGGGCTACTCTTGTGTGGCCGGCAGCTGACAGTATTTTCCACATTTTTTTCCTTTTCTTTTTTAAGGAGGACAGTGCTCACAGTGGCCCCTGTGGAGATCAAACCGTTCGGAACCTTGGTGTTTTTAGCACCATGCTCTAACCAAGTGAGGTAACTGGCCACCCCCTACTTTTTACATTTTTAAGTGGTTGCAATTTCAAACAAAAAACAGTACTTCATGGCGCATGAAAATGGTAAAAATTATGTGAAAGCTAAATTCAGTGTCCTGAAGATGTGTGGCACCTGGCCACGCCCACTCGTTTAGTCCCACCCGCAGCTGTGGCCCAGTGGCCCATGACGCCCCAAGTCTGAGCTGCTAAGCCTTCTTAGGACAAGCCTGCACCTCCGGAACGGACTCACGAAGGAGCACGACCACAAGCCTGTGGTTGGCTCTGCCCCCCCGACATGACTGGTGCTCAGCACAGTCCCCACGTCTGTCCATCACAAGACCCTGGTGACCCCAGAATCCATGAGTGCAGCAGGCACCTCCACACAGGCGGGCGGACCAGCCCACACCATGTACCCGTCTGCTTCTGACCCAGGCAGCTGCTTCTCCTCCCGCCGGCCCCTCGGTGGCTGGCTTCTCACCTCACCTGCTTGGGCTCCCTGGGAATCAACATGTGGCCCAATGCTTGTCACTTCGCGTACTGCATCCCAGGACACGGTGCCTGGTTGTGTTTTCATTCATACGTTCGGTGCAGGGCCCCATGTAACAGGACCTGCTCTGCTGTCTTTCACTGTTGCAATCCACTCCTGTGCGAACCTCACGAAGGTCCATAAGCAGCCAGATCCCCCCACCAAGTGACAGCCCTGCGCCCACATCAGAGGCCTGGCACGGCAGAGATTTCTCCAGGCTGCACGGTGGTGAGGCCTTGAGCTGCCACGTACTGGCTGTGTGGTCTTGGCTGAGACATTGGCCCCCCCCTGCCTCAGTTTCTCCCATGTAAAACGGGACCACAGAGACCAAACAAACAGGCGTGAAGCTCAGAGTGCAGCCAGCGAGTGGGAACGCCGCTGCGTGTCAGGGACCACGCCCAGAAACGTGAGTCTGAAGGGAGGTTTCGTGACCCTTCTTTGAAACAAAACATCAGTAGGGACCTCAGTGTGCATTTATATTAAACAGGGTGAGTAAAGGAATCCTTTTAATGGGACCAAACTAATATGGACGCCTGCGTGTCAATAAAGACAGGAGAACATCATTTGTTTTCATAAGAATGATTGGGTATTGATCACCTTCTAATAATAAATTATAAATAATACTCTACTTCATCACAGAGCTGACCCTTGAATGTAAGTTCTACCTGAAGAGTTAATCTCATCATCGGGAAAATTATGCCTTACCAGCAGTAACTGGGGTTGCAGCAGACGGAATACTCAGCTTCTAAAAGGTACTTTGGCACTGACTAAACATACAAGGCTGACGTAACCAATGAATTCCGGAAGAGATCTTACCCATCACACAGCCTCCGAACTCAGTGCTCATCCGTGCCCTCTCCCATGAGGTCTGAGGGAACAGGGGCAGGGCCCCGGGACCCTTTCCTGTGACCGCTCCATGCCTGCCCCTCGGCGCTTTCCTCATCACGGTCCATCTCCTCCCTTGCCTGCTGACCACCGCTCAGCCCACCCCCAGTGACCGGTGGCACCTAGGCCAGTGGGCACCACAGTGGGCACACGGGTGCTTTGAGAGGGCGCTGGTCAGTAGGCAAGGTGTAAAGAGTATTATCGAGTGGAAGAGATTATCTTAGGTGAAAAATGAAGTGTCCCAAACTCCTTGACATTAAGTACATTTGCAGGGCAAATAATAATTTGCTCTTAAGTAATTCAAACCAAAACCAAATATAAAATAAAAAGCAAACTACACACACACACACACACACACACAGTAAATCTGGCCCTCGGTAACCTAAGTGTGCTTTCCAAGAAATCAAAAACTTTCTTTTGGGACTTGCACAGCATGTAAAACAATAATAAGAATGCAAAAACTAAAAGAATAAATAGAAGGCCTGCCCCTCATTTTAAAAACGGGTAATAAGACTTACTAATGCTCACACAGAATTAAAAATTAACAAACTGTGCCAAAAGTGGTGGAGAAAAACGTCTACACATAACACACTCAAATACCTTCACTGAGGAAAATGCATTTTCATTAACAGCTACAGTCAGCTGTGTAGTTAAGAACTACTGACGTCTAAAAGCAAACGGATTCTAAAATATACATCAACACTGACAATATGACTTTGTTTTAAAAACCAAAATAACTTACAGATGTTCAGGTTTACATGTGACACAAATTTTCATTAAAAACACTGATATCCCCCATTAAAATGACTCTATTTAAGAAGTGATCTAAGTTCTGAAAGTAAGAACAGCATGTTCAACGCACACGACGCACCCTTGCCATCTGTGGAGGAGCAGCAGGTGGTCACAATGCTTTTCCCATCGCTTTCCAAGCTCAAAGTAAGTGCCCGTGAAGGCACGACACCAGCTCTTCCCAGCAAGGTCATGTTACAAACTGCAAAACCCACTTCAACAAGCAGGGGTTTTCAATGCCAGCAAAGCAATTACATAACACCACGTTTTAAAGGCAGAATACAACTAAACTGCATAAAGAAGAGGTGAAGTCACTCAGAAGACGGGAAAATCAGGAGTCAGTGCCTGGAAGGCTTGTCTGACCTGTCGCCCATCGCTGGGGAGGCGACTCGAAACTGTTCTGAGAGCTTATGTTTTCTAAAACATATGTCAGCTCTTCACCCACATAGGCGACTGACTATGTGGCAACTTCCACCCCAAGAAGGGCCATTATGACGCCCACAATGACTTTCAGAGACTCTGGCTTTGACGTTCTCTCAGCCTGTTTTCCTTAAGGCTCAGTAGCTAAACACAAAACTTTGCACAACGTAGCACTTTATACTTATGACAACTCACTTTAAAAATCCCAGCCTAAATCTCACTCACCTTCTGAAAACAAAACTTCCTTACATGAATGTACTAACCGTTCATCAACAGTACAAAGTGCAGCTCGGTGAGTCCACAGTGCAAACATAAATAGCAAGATTTGGGGGAGAGAGCTGGTCATTGAACTTACAGGTATTTTAAATTCTCCAAGTCTTCAAAGGACCCACTAGGGATTCTCTTGATCTGATTATTGTTGAGAAGTCTAGGAAGGAAGTTTCAGTAAGAATTAAAAACACAACACTTCGGAATGGTGTTATGAAAAAACATTTCCTATAATCTTGAAAAACTTCACAAAACAATTAAGCCACGGACCTTAAGTTCAACATTTGCTAAATTAACTCAAAGAAATAGTACTTTCCGTGTTGGACCCTCGTGATTCCAAGTGTGCTTAAGAAATGAGGGTCCACGACCCTCCCTCCCCCCCTTCCCCCCGTAGTTTCAGATTTGTGTGCAACAGAGCAGGCGTTCCCTGTCCCCCACGCGGGAGAGACATGGTTCTGTGTCCTGTATCTCTCAGGCTCTCCACGCCTGCCAGGACGGGGGCCAATGGGAAGGCCATCATGCAAAAACGGGAAGTACGGGGACCTGGCCAGACATGTCAGTGCAGGGCAGTTCTCTGGCAGTGACCGCTCGTCTGCCCTGGAAAGGGGCGGCATGCACAAGCACCGGCCCTCCTCCACCTGTCCCACTGGCCCCCGTGCAGCATCGGACTTACAAGGTATTCAGGCTCCTCAGCCTCCTGAAGGCTCCAGGCTGGATCTCTCTGATTCTGTTAAAGCGAAGATCCCTGTGAAGAGACAAGAAATGCGTTTACAGCGCGACATCGTCACTCGGCACTATTCTGGGCCGTTGGTGAATATTCACCTGCAAACCGTGCGGAGGTGTTTAAGGAATGAAATTACGCAGCTCATGCCTTGGATGAACCATCTCTGGCTGATGCTGCCTAGTACAGGAATATTTATCTGAATGACAGATCGGTGGCCTCACCTTACACACGTCTGTGTAAACAATTATTATGAGGAGGTGAACAATTGCATTAACTGCCTACCCATCCATCTTCTGCCAACCCACCGAAAAACCATTCAATGTCAGTAAGAGTTAACATATTAAACACAGCTTTAATTCGCATCTATTCAACAAGAGGGACACGGGCTGTGCAATTGTGTAAACACTTCAGAGCTCACTCCCGTAATTTCATGAGCTGGAATTCGGTTGTTTACCAGCTAACTACCTATAACGTTTTCTCAGTGAGGAAGTTTACTGAATGTCTCAGGCCACAGAGCTCATTCAGCACACAAGTGGGGAAAATAAGGCTGATACCCGGGATCTCAGCCTACTGCTTCTAACCAGGTAGTTTACGTAGCGTTAAATGTGCACGGGTAGACCAGTCGTTTGTGTTTTCAGGGACAAAGGAAGGACCTAAACAGCCTGGACAGACCACACACTGAGCTGCCACCTGGCCCAGCACAGTCCACCTTCGAGCCGAGCGAGTTTGGGGAGCTCTGACACTGAGGACAGCGGATTCAGGGACAAAGGCACACAGGGAGGTCTGTTTTTGCCCTCCCCCAGCTTGAATTAAAATCTATAAACTAGTTTGAATGTCACTGAAAACAAACAGAAAGACTGCCTTCTTTATCAAAGAGTCCTAGAAAAATTAAAATTCCTTACTCATAGGTCCAACCCCTTCCAACAGTCTAGTAGGGATTATTGCGGGTTGAACTGTGTCCCCCAAATTCTCATGGTGCAGTCAGTCCTTCCCCCATGGCCTCAGAATGCATCCTTATTTGGAGACAGAGTCTTTATAGAGCTGTCCCAGGCAGAATGAGGTCAGTAGGGTGTTTCCGGATCCAAAAGGACTCATGTCTTTACAAAGAGGGGAAATTTGGAGACAGGCGCAGAGGGAGAGTGCCCTGTGAAGACTGGACTTACTCTGCCACAAACCAAGGGACACCAAGGGCCGCTGGCAAACCACCAGAAGTTGGGACACATGGCACAGATCCTTCCTCACAGCTCAGGAGGAAGCAACCCTGCAAACCCTCGATCTCGTACTTATAGCCTCCAGGGCCAAGAGATAATATTTATTTCTGCTTAAGACGCCCCTCTGTGGTGCTTTGCTATGTCGGCCCCAGGAAACCAATGTGGGGACTCTGGGCAGCATTTGGTCCAAATCATGAATGGATGTTTCTCCTGTGACATTTACTGAGAGGGTTTAATGTTCATAATCTTTTCAGGAATCTGGTTATTCTGAGACCATTTCATAACCGTAAATGATTTGAGAATTGGTCCTAGTTTATGATGTCATACGAGCCTCTCCAAAATGTGTTAGCCACTGTCATTCGCTGTGTGTGGCTTCCTCCTAGGGTATAGTTCTCGGGAAGGGGGTCCCCTCCGCCCACCCAGGCAGCCACAGCCACCCTCCGACCTGTGATCCCAACCCCTCAACCTGGTTTGCCTTCTCTGACAATTCCCATCATCCACCAACAAATTCTCCCGGGAACAATGCCCCCCAACTCCCACATGAGCCTGTTTGTAAGCAAACGAGAATTTAATTCACATCAGATTCAGAAAAGCGCACCTGGTTCCATTGGGGGAGGTGCTAGAGGTCAGGACGCTGGGGGCAGGGACAGGAGGACAGAAGGGAGGGAGGCAGGTTTCCAGCATGAACCTTGGATCAGGTACTAACGAGGAAACAGCTCAGTCTGCAGTACAAGCCCCAGGGCTGGGACGAGCACTCACCTCAAACATAACAAACTCAGGGTGACACAGAATTGAACGGACGTCTGGGCCGACACCAGAGCCAATGTCCCTGGCACACTCGCCGAGCTGCACTCCCATGCACAGCGGGAATGGGTCGGACGCCCTCGAGCTTCAAGTACAGGGTGAGGCTGCGGCTGGACCGCCTCCAGCTCTGCCTCCTGCTCCCCAAGAAACTCAACTGACGGACGGGAGCCAACAGCGAAAACAACTTGGGCACCAGAAGGCAAACCTTCCATGTGGATGAAGGACTTGGCCACTTGAAATTAAACCCGGGCAGACGGCAGGAAAGGTTGAGAACTGGCCTCCTGATATGGACAACGACCCCCCCCCCCCATGTCTGCAGGTGGCGCGACCGAACCTCGGACAGCGGGGGGGCAGGGAGGAGCCGCGGGCACAGCAGCCCCCACAGCCGCTCTGAGCCCGAGTCGCCAGCCCCGACGTGATGACACGCTGCAAGGACCTCGTCTGAAAAGCTGAATTTACCTCTGTCACTGACACACATGTATATTGGTTACGTGTTGAAATACGAGTATGTTTGATACACAGGAGTTAAATAACGTCCTAGCAAAATTAACCTGTTCACTGCTAATTTTTTAGTGAAACTACCAGAAAACTTAAAATTCCTCACGTGCATCACACCCTAATTTTTCCGGATAGCACTGGCCTAGGTTAAGGGGGATATTTTACAAGCCTTTCACAGTGAGAGCGGTTCCCCTCTCTATTGACCAGGTAGCCTGGAAAAGACCCCACGGCTAGCCAGCCAAGGTGGGGCGCAAACAGGGCCCCCTTCCCTTAGCAGAGAAGCTAAAATGAGTTTTAAACAGAACGAAATTGAGGTTCTAGAACTGAAGACCACAACAGCTGAAACGAAAACCTCACTGCATGGACCAGACACCACACTGACTACAGGAAAAAGAAGGGGAGTGAACTCGGGAGCCTAATTTAGGAATTACCCACTCTGAAGAAGCGGAAACACTGTTTACACACTCAGCATTTACACACGCACACATCCAGGTCACCCCAGAGACAGCCATGCTTGGAGCAATGCAAGCGTAAGAGGCCATGTGACCCCAACCCATAGAGAGAGCAGAGGGAGTGAAGACCATGGACAGGGAAACCAAGAGTCATTTCATATACGAGCCCCAAATTCAAAGTCACGACTGCAAAGTATGGGGCTGCGTTTCACCTGAGTGAGTTCCCACCCAGAAAGAAATGTCAGGATGGGTGATGATTCTCTTCAGCAGTGTCCTCTGTGGGGTCCCCTGGTCGGGAGTGACATCACCTGGGAACTTGTTAGGAAAGTAAAATCTGGGCCCTACCCCAAGTCTGCAGACTCAGAAACTCGGGGGGTGGGGCTGGTGATCTACATTTTAATCTCTCCAGGTGAAGCAAGGTGAAAACCACTGTTCTTCAGAGATGCTGGAAGGAGGCGCTGTGTGTGTGTGTGACTGTGTGCATATTTGTGTGTGCGTCTTCTGTGTGGTTACATGAGTGGCCTTTGTACCTGCAAACGCCCATGAACAGACACTAACTGCAGGTGTGTGTGCCTCCCCATCCGAGCCTTAGCCCCTCGTCACTGCTGACACAAAGCATTACATACAAATAACTGCATTCTGCACTTAACAAGTGGTTAAAACCAAGTGTGCAATTTAATTCCCCTTTTTTAACTTCTAAATAATGTGTAACAGTCTGGGCAGGCAAATCCCCCTACACCGAGGACCCTCTACGACCTGTATTGCACATGGGTGTGGCTCAGTTATTTTACAAGCAATTACTCTTATAATCTAGTAACTACTTCACAAAGAACCCTAACGGTAAACAAAACTGTCCTAAACGCAACAATGAGCATTTGAGAAACACTCCCTCAGCGTGGCTGTGCTCCCACGCCCCAGCGGAGTGCCCTCTCCCTGGGGCCATGGGGCTGAGTACGGTGGCAACGTGGCCACACAGCCCTCACCCACACCTGCTTGCAACAACCAGGCCATCTGGTTATCGGCCACCAGCAGGGTTTCGGTGCCACTTCTCCCAACAAACAACAAACTCCTGGAAAGTCGTCCATGGAGTGGGCATCATGAGGAAAAGAGCCAGACTGAAGAAAGCTCTGGAAACGCACAAATGGCATGGTGACGAAAAGGCTGAGCCCACATGAACACTGAGCAGACAGAGGACAGCGTTACCTGCCTCTGAGGCCACGAGCGAGGCCCCGGGATAGCTCTGCACCCCTTCCTGCATGAGCCGGGACGTGTCCACCTGCCCCGTGCAGGCGCCTGAGCCACAAAACATCCAAACAGCCGAGACAGTGCTACGACATGTGCATGCGGAGACGGGCGGGTAAGAGGTCGCCACCAACCGTAAAGCTCTTTACAAACAGCCGTGGTGGCCGTCACCTCCAAGGTCGGCGGGCGCGTGAGGGGCATCTCCACACTTAGAGAGGCTCGGTGTAGGGCAGGAAGACACTCAAGGGCTCCCAGAAATTACGACTTTAGGGCAAGACCTGGTGAACGTCACGGTCCACTCCAACCTTGGCTACAGAAGCGACCGAGGTAACACCGAGGGGTGGGGGTGCTGGTGGGCACAAGTTAGGGAACGGTAAAGTGGCTCATTTTGGGAGGGAGCACTGGAATCGGTTAGAAAAAATCCCTGCATTTGGCAAACAAGGATTCAGAAACTAAGAAGCAGGGTAATTTCCCTGCAGCCACTCTCTCGGGAAGTAGCAGAACAAGTGAGAGTCAGCCCGGCTCTGGTCAGGCCAGGCCACTCCCAGAGGCGTCTCCACGCCCGGGGGGAGTCCACGCCCCTCCTGCAGTGCCCACCTGTGGCTCCACCAGGGCAGCGACCCTCACTGCCTGGAACCACCGTGACCCCTGAGGCACGAGGTCTGCAGGTCAGACTCTCAAAAACGGAACCTGGGTCATTCCTATCTTCTAGTAAAAAGCCCAGCAGACTCTAAGTTTATAAGGCGAAGAGTTTCAGGGTGACTGCTTTGTTTTAATGTTTCCATTATTGCAAAACCTTGATAGAAACAAAACACCTACCAGAAAAATACAAAAACAAAAAGCTGGGAAGAACTGCAGTGTTTGGGATGAAGCACAGGTTTACATTTAATATCAAAACCACGACTTACTGCAGAGCGTTGGATAATCGCAGTTCAGAACTCAGACAGAAGTCAAGATCCAAACGTTAACTGAACTCCCTCTGGGGCTTCTTGCCTGCGAGCTCCCTTTCACCATAACACAGAACAGACAGACCACCAGAGATGTTTCATTTAATCATCAAAAGTCGCCATGAGGGAAAAAAACACAATCATTGAAGACTTATAAAGTCCATCTTACTATCCTCTTCAAGTATGCCAATTTTGAAAATAAGACAATCTTCACTTTTTCCTATTTACTAAAGTGACACGTTTTACCTTTCCTTGAAATTTTAAAAGATTAAGAATGATTTGTCAACAAATTCAAAATCACACAGTAGATACTGTTTGGTGTGACAACCAAAAGTATTTCGATTACAGATTGAAAACGTACCTTATCAAAGCAGCAAACCTGACAGAAGTTACTTTTCTCATGATTAGAACTCGGGTATTTTGTTCCTTCTCGAGTCTGCGTCTGGGGCTGTGTGTCCACAGCACAGGAGCAGGTGTTACCTGCCAACATTCTCTACAAATAACACATCTCAGAGGTGAAGTGTCTTTATTTTCAATGCTTTTGTATCAGCGCTTTCTCTTTAGAGCCTGGATTTTTTAAAGTATTGGGGCATGAGTACATGTCATATAAGAATTTTGATCATGTCTGGGTCAGAATGTGCCAAGTGGTCTGGAGGCCCCCAGCACCATCCTGGTTTCTGGCTCCGGGCCGAGCTGTACAATTTCCAGGTGAGTGAGGGGGCGCAGCACGGCCACCGACCCAGACCTTCTGAGAAGCCTGCAGTACGGACCCCAGGGCTTCTGAGTCCCGCTTCCGAGGGGACACATTTCAAGTACTTACTGAGGTTAAAAACCAGAGTTACAATAGATGCAACACCCTTCTGATGACAAGATTCTACCCGGAAATGCTGACCCTCCTTCGAGCTCCCCATTCAATTTCTACCCAAAGTGTGGACACTGGAGATCGGTGACGGTCGCGTAGTTTAAAAACAACACCTTGAAACCCGACCTTAGGGTCTGTCATTCATATTTGGCCGGAATGAAATGATTTACACTTTGTGCACGGATGCTGCCGTTCAGACACTGAAACCTGTGTGTTGGTGTTACCGCTGTTAGCGGCGCAGGACGACCGCGTACGAAGACCATCACTGGAGCAGCCTCCAGTGCTTGGCGCAGTCTCCGCGCACGGCACACTTGCTTCTTTACAGCGATGAACACCAGGCACCTGCATGTTTAACGAACGTCAGCAGCCGTTGTGGACCCTCAGCCCCCTGATGAGCCCCAAGCCTGCACCAGGGCGGCGGCAGGACACACGGACAAGGGCGTGGAGGGACAGTCACCAGGACTGCCGGGGACCGGACGTGTGCTGTGTGGGAAGGAAGGGCTCAGGCAGACGCTCACCTCAACTACTGCAAGTGTCTGGGCCCCTCACTGAGGTGGGCGCTGGGGGGCGTCGGGGTGAAGGGCACACGAGCCTCAGATGCAGCTACACCTCCAAGCGGGGGGGCTACGCAGACACACAGTGTGCAGCCTGGAGGAAAAGCCCAGCGTGAGGACAAAAGTAGAGCTGTCACTCAGAGCCACAGGACTGGAAGACGGCAGGGAGACTGTGCCCAGAGGAGGGAGTGACAGAGCGAGGAGACGGGACAACCTCCACTCGGGAAACTTCACCAAAGGAATCGCTTTTAATTAATGTCGCCCCCCAAATCTGGTATTTATGCAGCTGATGTCTGAATATAATGTAATTCAATTTAATATTACTGAGTAATTTTGAAAAAACTGGGGTTACAGCTAGAAATCACAGAATTTTTATACATAACAACAATATTTACTCTTATTTTTGTTTTCATCCCTACCTCCCTCCTTTCACAAATCGTAAAAAGCAAAAAAGTACACAAAAAACAACACATGAAACAGTTTAAGGAGCTGGGGGGAGGGAAAAGGAGAACAAAGACAGAAAAAAATCAAGAATCACCCGAGATGCCTGAGGCAGGATATGACGCAAGTGGGGCTCCCAGCGTAGTAGCAGCCAACACTGGGAGGGAACCAGACAAACACAAAAGACTCATTAGCCCCCAAAACGTCCTCAGGCAACCGGGAAGGAACCTTTCGCTGATGCTGCCTTTCTCATCTGGAGGCTGGTGTGGAACAGCATCCTGAGGACAGATGGGGACAGCTCGTAGCTGGGGGGCCCCGCCCTCCCTGGCAGCCAGACGCAGGGCCCTGAGGCCCGACTCAAGGAAGCAGAAACACAAATTTCATCCAGTTTACCTCAGCTCCCCTTCTGCCTCAGGATTTGCTAAAAATCCTCTTGGGCGTGTGACGGCCACTTACCTTCTCTATCCAAGCCACTAAAATTTTTAAAAACATAACCAAAGATGCAGTCAGCAAAGGAAATAGCAGCATATCACAAGGAAAGCATGTGAGTGGGTCAGAGGCCAGGCCCTGGGTGCAGGCATTGCAGGGGACCCGCATCTGTGGACGAGTGACAATTATGGCACCGACACCACCAGACCCGGCCAACAGCCCTGCTCAGCTGCCTCCTGAGTCCTCCGCCTGATGCCTCTGCATAGGAGGCCTGACAATTAAGTTCGCAAACTTGTTACAATAATGTTGCTAACTTTTTTGGTATCAGAGGGATTATTCATTATGAATTTGTGCCAACTGGACAAACAGTTAACCAAGTTTACTATTTGGAAGTGCTGAAAAGGCTGCGTGAAAAAGTTAGACGACCTGAACTTTTCGCCAACAATTCATGGCTCTTGCATCACGACAATGCACCAGCTCACATGACACTGTCTGTGAGGAAGTTTTAGCCAGTAAACAAATCACTGTATGGGAACACCCTCCCTACTCACCTGATCTGGCCCCCAATGACTTCTTTCTTTACCCGAAGATAAAGGAAATATTGAAAGGAAGACAGTTTGGTGACATTCAGGACATCAAGGGTAATATGACGACAGCTCTGATGGCCATTCCAGAGAAAGAGTTCCAAAATTACTTTGAAGGGTGGACTAGGCACTGGCGTCAGTGCATAGCTTCCCAAGGGAAGAACTTCGAAGGTGACCGTAGTGATATTCAGCAATGAGGTATGTGGCACTTTTTCTAGGATGAGTTCGTGAACTTCATTGTCAGACCTCGTATAGAGAACTCCCGACACCACACCATGGCTATGACGACGCACAGCACCCTCTGGGATGCCCCTTGACATGGCCCTCAGCCACGTGATTACTGATAACCGCTTTCAAGAATGGAGCCATCAGAGTCCTGGAGGCCAGGGTCCTGCCCCTTGTCACCACGGCATGAGGTGGCTCATGGCCACCCATGCAGTGGATGACGCTGGGTCAGCAAACTGTACTGAGGTCAGTGTTTTTTGGCCGTTACGGTGAGGGACCTGTCTGATGGTTTGCTTCTTCTCCTCACTCTCCATCATCGGCTGAAACTTTTGTAAAACACGGTAAAAATGTTGTTGAATGTCACAGCAATGTCAAGTTGCTGTGGCAGCTCCTTTAACTATCTTGCTGCCAACGGTAACAAAGCAGCTGCACGCTGCCACCAGCACCCAGACCCACTCTGAGCATTACTTCTGCAGGTGACATCCATGCCACCCAGGGGACACAGGGCTGCTTCCTGGTGAAGGAGCAAAATACAAAGTGAGAGGGTCCCCCCAGGACTGTGCGTCCACCTCTGTTCAGTCGGCAGCCCCAGGAGCCGGGGAGAGGCAGACATTGGGTTCTTTGCTGAATATCACCCAGTTTTTCTTTCACGAGCCTTCGGAGGAGATGGGTCATCGGACAGGGTCCCCTGGATGAGCGGGGGGACCCTTATGCGGGATGGTAGTGCCCGCATAAGGCTGCTCTGGGCCACGTGGGGACTTAATTTTCTGTGGGGCAGCCGAGTTCCCTGCTGTGTCTCCCATTCACCCAGGATCTCAGATCCCAGAGGCCACACGGACTGGAGAGGCCCACGGGGACTCAGCACACCACCTGCCAAATGCTCTCGTCTGTCGTCCCCCTGCCTTGAATTTCTGCACCAACAAGCCACGGACCCTGCCTGCTACATCTCAATCGATGCCCCATCTGGCAGGATATAGCTAGCTACGCCCAGAAGGCCAGCAGAAGGGCTCCTGGCTCTGTAGACACACGGTCTCTGAAGTTACCACTGCACTGTCACTGCAATGACGGTCACACTGCAGTGGGCGTGCTAGGCTCAGCCAGTGACACTGCCCACGGCACCGCAGCGTGCCACTCGAAACACTGTATGTCAGGAAATAACCCTCTTCTCCTGACTTTCTCAAGCCTAATGCACGGCTCGCAGGCCAACAAACCCACACGGGGCCACGCGGGCCCTCGGCCCAGGCTGTGGACGAGGTGCTGGCGGCACTGGATCTCACCCCTCTGCCTGGGAGAGTAACCTGCTTCTAGGCTGTATGTTTCGGGGGCACCGCTGGTCAGGCCAGTCCCCGAGGCCCTCCCTGTGCCTTGAAAAGGACAGCGTGGACCCTGGGACCATGGTGAAAAAAATCACAACATACGCATTTTCCCTGCTTTCCAGGGAAAAAGGCAGAAGTGGGCACCAGTCTTCCCCAAGGCCATTTCCTCTGTCCCAGAAAGCCCAGCGTACGGGGTTACGCCAAGGACACGGTGCCGTTGTGGGAGGGCCCCACGCGGTCTTCTGAGCAAACATGAGGCAGAAACCACTGCAGGGACGAGCGTGAAATCCATTCCTTCCAACTAAGTGTGTCAGTGAAAACACAGCAGGCTGACGTCGCTCTAATTAGAAACAGCAAGGACACGGGCAGGTTCCCAGCAGAGTGTGCCAAGGTTCTGGGCGGGGGCGGTGGCCGTGGGAACCGGCCTCCTGCTGCTCGTCTGCGTGTGTCACCGCCCTGCTGGGAGGACAAGATACGCTGCAGGCAGGAGCCCACCTCCTGTCTGTGACACCTCAGGCCTCACACAGGTACGATGGCCCCAGTCCTCTGTCGGCCTGGCATCCAGTTCTGGACTCTGGAAGCAGACAGGCCAAGGTGTCACCATCTGGGGACATCCCTGCAGGCCAGGCGGATTCACGCCCAGCTGACTCCCACTGGGGGGCATCCCAGCCAGGTTGTGTCGTGTGTGCGGGCACACACACGCGTGCTCCAGGCACAGTACGCCCTCTGCACGCCGAGTGGTCTGTCAGTCCTTCCTGCCTTGGCAGCAGACAGGAGAGATGCTGCCTGGAAGAGCACACGGGCCTGGGCTTGGGTCTTGCCTCTGCACTTTGCTGCTGTGTGACCCTAGACAGACACGTAGACGTCGCTGAGCATCCATGTGCTTGTGCATAGAATAAGGTAACCACGTTACCTGCCTCCCAGGACCACTGTGAGGAGATGAAGGGCAATGAGCCCAGCAGGAAGCAGAGGATAAGGGGGATCGCAGCCCGGAGACAAAGGGCAGGGGGGGTACAGGCCCTCACAAGGGAGGGGGGCGGCGTTCTATGCAGAGTGCAGGGACCACCCTCTGAAAGGGACAGGCCACCTCCCGCTCTCATGGTGTGGTGTTCCTTCATGTCACCTGAGGGGGACAGGTTCAGAGAAATGAACTGACTGGCCTGGAATCACATCGTCTAACAGGGCAGCTGGGAAGGGACCTCCAGCCTCATGCCCAGGCCTGGCCTCCGTGTCCCTAAGACCCTGCTCTTCTTTGGGGACACTCCCAACAGTGCCTTCACGCAGTGTGATCTGAAAACAGTCACAGCAGCGCTCAGCACTCCCCAGTTTTCACCTGGCCGACACGCACGCATCGATAGAAAGACTAATCTGACTTAAATATGGCCATTTCCTTTAAAATGCTAATAACACCATTCCACATTTCTTCTCCAGAAAACGGCCATGAGCGAGTACGGGCAGAGAAGGTGCCTGGCTGGGGAGTTCCTGACCCACAGGCTCACGCCAGCTCCCTGGTGGAGAGTCTGACGGTGCGGGTTCCACAGCTCCCACCTGCATTCAGGCCCCTTTGTTCAGAGCCCTGTGGGTCCTGTTTGCCCACAGCCACCTGATTCTCCTGCCCTCAGTGGCTTTTCCTGTCGGAAACCACATCACCAAGGACAATGCCTTCTACACACAAACAAAGACTCTGCCACCACACCCCTGAGTCTGTGTAAACTCCTGTTGGAAATAAGACAGCAGGCTCATCTAATTTACCCAATGGGCAAAACGCTGAGAATCAAGTCGCCAAATTGTTGGTGCCAGAAAGTTCTCACTCACACAGAAAGCCTCCTGCAAAAGCATCACAGGATCACACTGGACTGGCAGGGCAAGCGACCAGCAGTGCCGGGAGGTGTTTGCCGAAGGGCTGGTGCACATATCAGGGAGTGGAAAGCAAAGAGCCACAAACAAGAACGTCACCAAATGCGGAAGAACGGAGGCCACGTCCCTAACGATCCACGGAGCGCAGGGCACCACTTACGAGGCAGACCCTCGCCTGGATGTCACAACCAGGAACAGAGGGGTACAGAGTCGCATCACACACAGCGGATGGCACCAAACTCAAAGCATGGGAAACCCTGCAGGACACGTGACCTGCTATCCTTTCTAACCAATTAAATAAAATGAGAGAACTGCAGATTTTGAAAAGCTATGTAATGAGTCAGCTAAATGCCCTGTGCAGATGGATCCTGGCTCAAACCAACCATCTGTAGGTCCCACAAGCGCCCGTGCACACACACGTCTGGGCACACACACGTCCGGGCACACACGCGTGCACACACACACACACACACACACACACACAGGAGGACTGGGGAAGGTGAGACATTGACGAGATATCAGATTATGTTAACATGTTAAATTTTTACATGCAATATTGTGGTTATTTTTTGAGGGCGTTCTTATCTTTTAGATACCTACTAAATATGGATGAAATGAAAAATAAAACTGAAAACAACAAATATTTAGTGGAAAGTAACATGTCCCTCTTGTTTACAGTGGAAAAGACCTAGTTACCAGCTTTAATACACAACATCAACAGTCAAGGCCAATACCGGCTGCTCATTCATGAGCTCACCCGTCGATTCACACCATGGATCCGCCGACGGTGAAAACCACATGCCCTTCTGCAACTCGTCTGTCACCTTCCAGGCCGAGCAGACCCTGGCCCTGTCCCTCTGCACACATGGCTCCCAGGCGGTGCTGGTGAGTCATCACCCACTGAAGGTCAGCCGCAGCCAGGGCACCTTCTGTCTGCACTAAGTCCCAGCCCCAAAGCCACCCGTTTCTCCACTCACAGCGCTCAGGGCGCCCTCCTGCAGCCTCAGGTCTGCAGCCTGCGCGTGACGGCCCACGTCCATCTCCAGGGTCCCTGAACTCGCACCCTGAACATCCTACAAGCAGCCTAGCGCTGGACGGACGGCTTGCTCTCTGTGACCTTGACTGTATGGTTCCCACAGCTACGTAGCCGGTAGCTCTCCCACACTTGACAAATCAATTCAAATCAACCTTCCAAGCCCAGACAAAGTCGCCACATTTCCGTCCATGAACACTTTGCAGACTGTGGAGGCCTGGGCGCCAGGATGGAGTTACGTCCTCTCACTGTGCGTCTTTCTTCACACCACCTCGTTCCCAGCCAAGAGAGCTCACGTTTGTTCCCCGGGGCCCCAAGCCCACAGTAGCAGGGTGAGCACAGAGGGTGCATGAAGGGGCCACCCAGGCAATAGCAGGTCCCGCCCAAAGCAGGGGGCTGTGGGGTGCAGAGTGAACCCTCCGACAATGCCCCACAGTGGGGTCGACTTGGGCAGATTCTGAGTCGGTCAAAGCTCCCTCCCCACAGCACACGTGTTCTTACACGGACCCTCCACCTCTCCAGGCTGGTGAAACCTGAGTCAGGTGGAGTGCAGCCCTGTACGGAGGGGGTGTGTCGCGTGAAGGGAGGCGCCCACAGAGGGCATCCAGTATGGCCGGAGCCGCCCATCGGCCCTGCTTGCCACCTGGAGGGCTGGGGGCACAGCCACGACTCATTTCTTCTGGAAGCAGGCGCTCAGCATGATGTGACGATCAATGCTGATGGCCACGGGATGGCAGGGGGACAGTGACACAGGCCCCGCTAATCGCTCCTCGCTGGCTGTGGGCTCAGCTCCAGGGACACACAGAGGAGCAGCACCGGGAGGGGGTCGGGGTGAGGAGTGTGTGGTGGCCCCACGTGGAAGCCACTTAGTAACCAAAACGGCACAGGTGACATGGCAGGAGTTTCTGTGCCCCACGGATTATGGGCTTTGGGGTTCACGGGTTTTCTTTTCCTCAATGTGATTTCAAGGTCTTCTTAAATGAATGATCTCACTTACACAGTAAGTAAAAGGTGCTTTTCTTTTATGTTTTAAAATAAAGTAATCAAGTGACTTTCTGGACTATTTGGGGCTCAGGGAATAAAACTCATTCAACAACTTGCATTCCTGAGCAGGAGCGGAGACAGCTGCAGACCCTGACCCCTCTCTGCATCAGTCCAGGGCCACACGTGCCTTCCCCGGGTGTCCACGCTCCAGCTGCCCTCTGCCCCTCCAGTGCGGGGAACTCGGCGCCCCCCACAGGGCTTTCCTGGCCCCTCTGGAGCTTCTCTGAGCCTCCTCCTGCCTGTGGCTTTCAGCTCCCACTGCTTGCTGTTTGTCCCCGTAACCTCTAGTTCCAGTTCCTCAGAGAGACCTGTCTGGGTCAAGCCTGCCCAGGAGTAACTGGCCAGCACAACGGCCCAGGTCCAGCCCGCTGTGACTGGGTGGGTCAGGGTCACGTGTCAATCAACAGGAAACCTGTATCAGCCAGGGTTCCCCAAGAAACAGACCCAGGAGTGGAGAGGAGGGCAGGGGGTGGAGAGCGAGAAAAGGATTTCCTTTAAGGACCGGCTTGTGTCTGTAGGGTGGGCTGCAGACGGGACACTCCTGAGTCCCTTCTGTCCGAGTCCCAGGACCTGGAGGCAGAATTCTTCCTGCGGGGGGAGGTCCGTCTTCAGGTCCTAAGCCCTTCGACCGATTGGACGGCGCCCACCCACACTGGGGGAGCAGGGAGGCATCTGCTTTACTCAAAGGCTACTGACGTAAATGTTGGTCTCATCTAGAAACACCTTTGCAGAAACGTCCAGAATAATATGTGACCAGGGGTCTGCGTACTGTGACCCAGCCAACGGTGACACGTCGAAGAGCCTGGCAGAGCCCAGGCAGGTTGGGATGTACCCAGCTCGGCACCGAAAACGTTACAACCGAACAGGTTGCAGAGGGGCCAGACGGGCTCTTGAAGTTCCGCAAAACGAACGGATAAATGCCACCGGGCACACACCCAGGACAGCCCCAGGCAGCCAGAGTCACACTGCAGCACAAGCCAAGCAGAAGCCACTGCAAGATTGATTTGGGCTCGTTTTTCTAAAGGCTTCAATCAGGCTGATTGTGTTTAATCACCTCCCGAAGAAATGGGTCATAGAATGGAGGCCACAGATGCCACGTCTTCCCAAAAGGCTGGAGCACCTCTGGCCAGCGACTTCCTACATACACACAACTGATGTTTTCAGGAAGACAAGTGCAGCCCAACTTAACTATCAATCGAGAACTGTTCTCAAAGGTAAAAGAGATGTTTCCGCCAATCAGAAAAGATCCGATGCCAGGAGAGCTAGGCCAGACAGCAGACACAAAGCGGACGTGTCTGGGCTGACCCATCAGGAAAGGCTTCTGAGGGAGGAATTATAAGACGAGCCCCAAAGAGAATAAAAGCAGAGCCATCCCTCCTGAAAGCCCCCCAGGTGGCCCCTTGTTCCTGCCTCACCTGCCGTGCCCACAGCCCATTCGCTGGGCAGCTGCATGGTCTCTGTCTTTGCAGGGACTTTCAGAGTTCTTGTGGTCTTGCAGTCCTGTCCAGACAGAAAACGAGAGGCCCCTGTAATGACCGGGTGCATCTCCAGCATCTCCTTTTCTCCAGCCCTCTAGCTGGGCTGCCAGTCCCGCTCCCACCCTGAGGACGGCAGGAAGCAGCCGGCTGTAGAGACACAGGCACCTGGCTATGATGGGACGGCCTGGCCCCTCCTGGACAGTGAGCACCCCAGCAGCAAGGTCTGGGTGTCCAGCCCAGTGCTGGACACTTAACCAGGAGTCCAGTAATGGGGCTGGGAGAGAGACGTGACAGGTGGGCAGATGGAAGGCCCAAGGAGTAGGTGGGAAGGTGCAGGGGGGGGGGGATGGTGGATGGACAGATGGGGGGGTTATGGAAGGATGGAAGGATGGAAGGATGGATGGATAGATGAATAAATGGACAGACAGGTGGGTGGGTGGGTGGGTGGATGGTGGATGGGTGGGTAGTTATGTGATCCAAGGCTGGATGGATGGATAGATGGGGTGACACATGCACTAACCTAAAAAAAATTATACAACAAAAAGACATGCACAAGAAAACAAATGCTCAAGGTTAATATTTAGCCTCCTGTTGCCAGTACAAACATGCTACATGTCTGAATAAGTTAACAATGATGACCAACTGTATCCACTCTAATTGCTATTTTTAAAAGTTAAAGTATTGCTCAGATGGTTACAGACTTTTAGAAATATTGTTTCAGTCCAGGAAGCGACAAGCCTAATCTAGGTTCCCTTTCCGTAAAGGAAGCCGTGATCAGGACAAACAGCACAAATTTAGAAAGAACGTCAGATAAACCACAGCCCTTGTTCCACTGGTGAAACAAACACACGCGCTCACATATGTCCACTCTCATGTTTCCTTCCACAGCATTTCCGAGTAAAGAGAGGTCCTGCCTGAGAGCTGTGACAGTGCTGTTTTACTCCACAGAAAGAGAAATACGCATCTACAAGCTCCAATCATGGGAAAGACAAACTCTTCCCGTGACTGCCAACGTCAGCCTTACGTTTATTTAGAATAACTGAGTTTCGTTTCTATTGTCCTTAATTCTTAGCAAACAATTAACATTCAATCTATGTCAGATGGCATTTTAGGAAAGTTGGGAAGAGAAAGAAAAGCAGAATTCTGGAGCATTTCCTGGGTCCCGTCCCTGCACTTCACAGGTGCTGCCCACACAAAGAAAACCAGACGCTTCTTAAACATTTGGGTTTGGTCTGTTAAGGAAAGCTGCGATTCCCAGATGCATTGACAATTCTGCCCAATGGTATTTCCTGTTTGCATCAGCAGTATCTGCTTCAACTATAGTCAGTGCACAAAATAGCGGAGCAGCCACGCCCTGTGCACGCACAGCTGCTCTCCACCAGGAGAAACAGCCCACGCAGCCCTCCCGCGAGGCCTTTCCTGCCATTCCCCCGTCTGGACTCCTCTGCAAGCCCACATTTTAATCAGCGTGATTCAAAAAATCCAGATCGTGGTTACAAAACAGCAGCTCCCAGTGTGCTAGGCTCTGGGTGCGGCGGCTTACATACATACCCTTCATTAGCCCTTGAGATGCTCCTCCAGAGGGGAAACCGAGGCTTGGCGGTGACGTAACCTTGCACAGGGTACATGTCAGGAGAGCACAGGGCCAGGATGCCACACCCAGCATGCCGCAGGCCCCAGGCTGCTTCCTCAGCCCTTGGTTAGGCTTGGGGCAGACCCCTAAGTGTGAGGCATCCCACTATGGCTGTAAGTGCAGGTCACATAAGTTGCCCTCGAGTCATCCAAGAAATACACCCCTGGCATTTGGGAGGCACGCACAGTAGCAGAAAAGTGCAAACTAGGAAATGACCCATAATAAGAATTTAGTTAAATACATTTGCAACTCTAAAAAATGTATCACGTGGCCGTTAACAATGATGGTACAGAATTCTAACTGATGCAGACACAGGGCCACAGTGTCATCAGACTTTAAAACGTGCAACGTGTACTACAGCACAGGACATCACTCATGACCCATTTTCTGAGATCGATGTGCATACACAGGCAGGCAGACGACAGACAGATACTCGTAGATACAGAGTAGAGGTGGATATAGATAGCTACAGACACAGACAGACGAGCGGTGATAGATGACAGACTGATGGATGTAGATATAGGTGGATATTCAGACATACTAGCATTTCTGAGCACACAGCACACGTAGAACTGTGTGTATGTGTGTATCTGACCACATGTCAACAGTTTCCTCTATAAGAATGTAGTTTGTTCTGCTGCGTTTAGCTGCATTTTCATTTTTCTACCACGAACATGTACAACTTGCATAAAAATATTTTAAAAGTTGTAAAAGAGAAACAAACAGGATGATGCAATCAAGTGGGTAAGGGGGCAGGTTTCCCAGGCCCCTCACTGCAGCTCTCGGGGCAGGTGGGGGGCGAGCTTCCACAGCCCTGCACCCACACAGCCCCAGCGCCTGCAGGGGGTGGGGGCTTGCAGAGATCACGCACTTCTGCATGTCGGAATCACGGGAAGCACACGGGGGGGAATCCTCGGGCAGCGGGCAGACTCTGGGGCGGCCTTTCCAGACACTCGGGTGGCAGGAGCATAAACACATCCCAGAAACGGCAATTCCTGGTTCCCTGCAGCTGTGATCCAAGCCCAGGACAGGATTCCTCCTGGGTTTTCTCCTTCCCGTCCCCCACAGCACGCCCCCAAGCCTCAGCCTGCACATCTGCAGCGACAGGACCCAGGACCCCTGGCCTGCCAGGTGCCTTGGAGGGAAGGCTTTTGTGAAGCGACTGTGGGTGACGGTCCCTGAGGCCGCCTGACAGTCCCCAGATCACCACACTGGGCCACTCCCTGTGCAGGATAAACAAACGGCCTTCAATGCCCAAGTAACCAAATTCTTCCTGTTGGAAGCACATGGCATTTCCTATGGTGGCATCTGGAGCCCACAGCTGCGCTGCCGGAGGCAGGCCGGGGTTGGGGGTAAAGTCCTTCCTACAGTGAGGACAGGGGCCGTCTCGCAGAGCCCTGGCTTAGACACGCGGTGAGCACGCAAAGGATATGAACCACGAAGGGGCGTCATGCACTGCAGGCCAGCACGACGTGGCTGTGGCCAGTGGGCTACTCACATGTCACCTCCCATCCTGGACACCTCCCTGGACACCTAGGCTGTGGCTGGGGACCCAGAACCCCAGCATCCAGGCCGGGGCAGGTGCCCTGCGCCCCCTGAGCGCCGCCAGCAGCAGGGGCGCGTGACCTCTGGGTGGCTTGGAGCTCCAAGCCTTCCCCTGTCCTTCCCCCTCTTTCTTCTTCAGTGACAGCCTGGCTGGCCAGGGACTGAGGGTGGCAGAGCCACAGGATGGCCAGAGCCTGGGTCCCTAGCCACAGCTTCAGCCAACATTTTCCTATAGGGCCTGGTGGTGACGACTGGGGCGGGTCCTGACTGTCCTCTGCCTTTGCTAGTGGAAGGCAGCCATGAAGCGGCTGCAGACGGAGGGCTCAAACTCGTCCGTGCCACAGGTCAGCCGCAAAGCAGGCAGCCTCCGGTCTGGCCAGCTGAGCGGCTACCAGCAGAACCTCCAGCAACAGCTGCCTGTCCCAGAGCCTCGGCTGTGGATTCCAAGAGCCAGGCAGGAACTCACATTGTTTAAGTCCACTGAGACCTGGGATGTTTCTGACAGCAGCTGAAAATCCCCCTGGCAGCACCCCAAAGGCAAATGGAGAGCCAGGGTGAAGAGGCTTAACTGTCCTCTACTCTGACTTGGGCGTGTGAGAGGTCACCGTTCTATTCTAATCCTTTCTCACGTTTTATCACACTTGGCTGCCAAAGAATTCAAAGATTTTCAAAAATTACCAAAAAAAAAAAAGTGGGTGGGACTTCTGCTTCTGAACAAGATGGAATCAGTCACCTCCTGCCTGACACAAGGAAGAAGCTGGCAAGACACACGTAGCCGCGGTTTACCAGACTGTATATGGGCAGCTGTGGACACAACCCTGCGACTGAAAATGAGCGAGGTAGCCACACAAGTGCCCAGGCCGCTGCCCGGAGAGAAGAGGCCCGAGAACTCGCGGGAGCCCAGGACACAGAGCGAGCCCAGGGTCTGCGTGCTCAGCTCGGTCCTGACTGGTGCCCATGTGGGGATGACCAGGAGAGCCAACGGGACCCAAGGGGGAGGAAAGGAAAGACTGAGACCAGAGCAGAAACCAGCAACACAGAAAACAGAGCGAGGACAGACAAAAGGCACTGAATCCAGACACAGGCTTTGCAAAGATCAGTAAAGCTGATGACTCTGGGCAGACAGATGAGGTCAGAGCGAAGACACAGCTTTCCAACAGCAGGAACAAGACAAGTGACGTCACCACAGCCTCGGGTACCAACGATGAGAGGAACAACTTCATGATATTCTGACAACTCGGTGACATGGGCAGTCTCCCTGCAGCGATCACTCAGGAGGAAACGGCTCCCCAGAGCCGCCGGATTCACTGGACAAAGTGAAGTTGTAGTTGGATCTCTTCCCACAAAGACAGCCCCCAGCAGGGAGTCTTCGCTGGGTAGGGCCCCTGGCCCCTGGGGGAACTAAAACCAGCTGTACCCTCTCCCAAAACTCGCTCCTCAGCTGAACTCCTTCGTGAGTGCGGCTTATCCCGAGAGCAGACACCAGACAAAGACATTCCAGGAAGGGAACAAAGGCCAAACCCCAGCCAGGCGGAGGCAGGGGGCTTCTGGGAGTGAGGGACCCTCTTACCCTGACTGTGACCACGGCTTCACACACAAGACATGTCAAAACTTCCCAAGAGCAAATGTGTGCACCTTGCCAACTGTTAACCTTGCCAACTGTTAATTATGCCTCAATGAGGTTTTTTTTTTTCTTAAAAGAAAATTCACCCAGGCAAAGGTCAAGAACAGGGACAATCAACGATTAAGCTTCTACTTCAGACCTCACTGCAGAACAAGACCTGCTGGCCCCACAAGGGACCTTTGAGCTGCACGGGCCCCCACACAATAGCGTGGGGCTCAGCTCTGCGCAGCTGGGCAGCAGGCAAGGGGTGTGGCCACACCTGCACTGTTCTCGGTGCTCAGTCCCGAACAAAACGCCACTGAAACACGTCTGACCCTGGGACATACAGAGGGCGGTCTCTCCACTGCAGCTCTCTGGGTGAGATCCTGGGGGCGTTACTCTCCCTTTTCTCGACCCCTTAAGGGTGCTGGGAAACAGTGGAGAGAGGCAACAGTTTCCAGGATAAACTAATCAACAAATTACAAGAACCACTCCCACATCACAGCCAGGAAAAGGGGAGCCTGAGAATTAACCCACGAGACACAGTCTGACTGACCTTACTGCCGTCTGAGTGACATCACAGGAGTAACCCTTTGAGATGTCTCTTGGTATTTGCCTGTGTGGTGTGTGGATCTGTGGCGTCTGAAGAGAAGCCAAGGGATGAGGGGACGAAAAGCATGATTTCTATTTTTCAAAATCGACTTAAGAAGGATTTTAAGCTGTGGATGGTAGTAGTGAGCAGTAATCATGCCTCAGATAGAGCTCAATAATGTTATCTCAAACACCCAAGAAGCAAACCCACTGAGCAGTGCAGGTGGGACCGGCGGCGCTCAGCCAGGCCCCGTCCGAGGGACCGGCCCACACGAAGCGCCAGGAACACCCAGCGTGTCTGAAGTGACCCATGAACATGGCGGTCAGTAACGCAGAACTGCTTTCAAACTGAATTCACCAAAAGGGTATTTTCACGTAATTCTCAGTTTGGGGGTACCCCCCCCAAAGTGTCATGATTAACACGGTGCGTACGGCGGGGTTTAAATCCCTCGTGAAGATTCTCGTGATCCGTACGCAACATGTTAAAATGCACAATAAAGCTGGACGTGAAGTTGAGGAGATCGTGGCCTGACCCTACAGGGGCGTCTGCACGTCCACACAGCCATAGGAGGCCAGAGGACCCGGGTCCGCTCCCCGGCCTGGGCTCTGACTGTGGACGGGGGCCCCCAGGGCCCGCACGTTCACCACCAGCATCTATTTCCGTTTCTTGTTGTCAAGAGCCTGGCATCTCCAGTCAGAAGGAAACCCACTCCCACTTGGCCGACGGAGCAGCATGGCGCGTGTGCAACTGCCAGCGTCTACCTCCTTTCCAAACTGATGACGAGATCGGCTCTGGGGATGGGAACGTGTCACTGGCTTTGTTGACATTTTTGGTGTTGAACCTCTAGTGGGTGTGGTGTGGTGGCCAGCCTTGTCCAACACCCACATCTTATAAGAAGCACACCCTGTTTTCCTGAGGCAAGGGGCCCAGCCTGCCCCCAGCCACAACAGGTCTACCTGGGGCCCCAGGGGCGTGGGGGACACAGGACACGCAGGTCCATTCGCACAACGCCCAGCACGTGTGCCGGGCACCCAGTCATTCACGTTGCTGCGGCTGCTCTGTGGCCTCCAAAGGGAAGCCAAAGCTGCCAGTCGTCACTACGTAGGGAAACTGAGTCACAGAACTGCGTGGAGAAGGAAGCCATGTCCTGATGGTGGCATGTGGCCCCCGATGGAGCCAGAGCTGCGTCGAATCAGAGTCCCAGGGAGGGAGGTGTCTCAGTACAACTATTCCCTCTGCCACTAAAGACACAGAGGAGGGAGGGAGGGCGTCGGACGCAGACAGCGAGTGCCTGAGTCTCTATCTTCCCAGGAAACTTTCAAACATAAGTGTGCAAATGTTCAAGTGGCGGCTGTGACGGCACAGGGCCGTCCCTGGTGGAGTGGCCCACGACGTGACTCGCACAGCTTCTTGGGAACACTGAGGGGTGTCCTCTGAGCCCAGCACGCCGGTGTCTAGAGCTCATGGCCCACACCGCCCCACTGGGCACGTAGCCGTGGGAGAAATATTCGTAAAGATAAATTAGTCGTCCCCCCGGCCCACGGGGATGGGTTCCAAGACCCCCATGGGTGCCAGAAACCACAGACAGTACCAAACCATGTATATGCTTTCTCCTAGACATACAGCCCTACGACACAGTGTAATTCATGAACCAGGCACAGTAAGAGACTGACGGTAACTAACAATGAGATGCAGCTGTAACGGTGTGGGCGCGTGGGCTCTCTTGCACCTTTTCACTGAAAGGAGGCGTTTTACCGCTTCTCTTGGGCGGCAGAGCTGTCACATCACATTCAGGGCCAGTGTTAAGTGGAACCGGGTGACCTGAAGGCGTGACGACCCCGTTGCTGCTACAAGACAGGGCTGGAGGCCGGCGGGGGCACATGCAGCCACTGGCCAAGGGGCTGGACAGAGGGCTGACTCACGTCCCGGGGGGCACAGCGGGCCTGAGCGAGATTTCATCACGCTGCTCAGAATGGCGTGCAATTTACAACTTAGGAATTGTTGCTTTCTGGAATTTTCCATTTAATATTTTCGGACTGAGGCTGACCTGGGTAACTGAAACCACGGAAAGCGAAACCATGGAGAAAGGGGGGCTACTGTACCGATACCTCCATATTTTTTAAATATTCCTGCGGTGCTTTTCAACTGTCATTGAGCTCTGGTGACAATAAAGCCTCCGACCTCATTACAACAGTCAGTTAAAGTGGTAATTTGTTTCTCTCAAGCCGAAGGCCCCGACTTAAACTGTTGACCCAGACTGCTGTCCTGGTGGCACGGGCGTCCTGCACAGCTGGTGGGCGGGCCGGGGGGCTGCCTTCAGGGTACCGAGCCTGTGCTCCCCGAGAAGACACCAGCTTCCCCGGGAGGCAGGGCCGCGAGGCGAGCTAGAGGACTGTGCCAGTGCCCTCACTGCCGGCCCCGCCGGGCTCACACCGTTTCTACCTCAGCTCACCTGTGCAAAGCAAAGCTGCTGCCAAATAAGGTTCACCTGACAGCCCAGCTTGGGGCGGGTGAGCAAGGAAGCTGGGATTCCAGGCGCCAGTCTCCAGGGACGAAGCAGGAACACTGTGTGGACATGGGCCTGATGACCAGCATCCACGCACCCAAGCCCGCAGCCCTCACACTGGGTATTTCATGAGGCGGGAGTCAGATGTGGTCCAAACACACAGTGGGGGCCAGAAAACTGAGGAGTGCTGACACAGCTATGTGGCTGGAGGCAGTGCCCCCAGGGCAGGTGGACCTCTCCCTGGCCCCACTGTTTTGGGGCCAGTCTCCAGGCCACCCCAGCCCACACCCCAGCCCCCTCCCGCAACAGGGTTTCCTGTCACATGGCCAGTCTGGGACAGCTCAGAGGCTTTGGAATGGGCTGCACCCTGGGATGGGTGTCAGTTTTGAAGAGCTCATTCCCACGACCTCACTGCAAGGAAAGGGGGTGGGGTGGGGGGCAGAGGGCCAGGACCCCAGTGAGGGACGACAAACAGAGGAAGGCAGGGCAGTTTTCACACCAGCCTGACTATCATGGTGACAAACTTCACCGTAGTCTAAACAGTGTGACGTTCAAAGTGCAGACTGCTGAGCTGACTACTCACACCTGACCCTGCAGCAGGCAGCCGGGCGCCCCGTGGCCAGGACACGCTGCGCTTTCCAGTTGGCCTGACGGGGCCACACCACACCTCAAGCCCAAGGTGGCCTTACACCACTGTTTTCTGAAGCCCAACCTCGAATCGCAACAGTCCAGGGTCAGGTCTGGCTCCGACACACCCTGAAACTCGCAGGGAGGGAGGTTGGAGAATTTTCCAGCAACTGGAGTCAACCATCTTGGGGGGGGGGGGATGGTGTGATGGTTGGATGGCCCCACACACTTTGGGGCCACTTTAAGTCTCCAATTTCTACCAAATAAATTTTAATAGAAAATAATAGCATATCACGAGCAGAGACTTGGGAGAAAAGCTGAAAAGTGAATGAAATATTTCTGCACAAGTGGAATTTGTAACGTGACTGCATCCTACCTGGTGGACGGGGCCCAGAGCCCACATCACCAGGCCATCCCCAGAAGTGGCCTCCTCTCCCCTCACTGCCCATATCTCCGTCCTGCACCCCTTCCGCCTGTCTCCTCCCCAAACCTCCCGCCCACCCCCTGCCTCTCCGCTTGTGCCCTCCAAGGGACCAGCCCCTGAGCAATGCTCCCCAGCTAGAACCTGTCACACCAGGACTCAGTCTGTCCAGTCCCGCTGTACCCATGGGCAGCGATGGGCACGTCCTCCCCGGAACTGAGTTTGCAGAGACGTAAAACAGGTATGATCATTTCACCGTGATCTGCTTCGTTCTACCGGGACTTGGTCATTTGGAGTCACCCTGCCTGTGTCACAGAATGGGGTGCCAAGCAAGCATGGTCAGTGCAGGACACTCTCAAAACTGCAGAAACCCCGGACAGCAAAAGGAGCAAGTTTATGCAAATGACAGTGTGAGTATCATGCCCCTGGCCTAAGCTGCCCTGGCTGTTCCACACTCCGGTTCTGTGGAGGATCCGTTTTTGTTCACAACACTCATGCTTGCAAACACAGCTCTTCTTAAAAAGCTATTAAGACCTGAAGGCAGAGCACAGTGCAAGCATCAGACATTGGCCAGATGTGAAAAATGGCTTCAGGGTCCAAGTTTTTTCCACTGACTCACTGAAGAACGAAATTACCCGAATCCAGAAAACCTCTTTCGCATCCGCCTCCGGCGTCTGATGCCCTCCTGGCCGGCGGTGCGCGCTCGCTGGACGGGAAGCCGTATCTCTCTCCGAGGAACAATTTCGCGGGCTGAGAACTCCCGCCAAAGACCC